>NC_069705.1:5151914-5771568 GCF_023699985.2 Odocoileus virginianus | reverse complement strand
TGGCTACATTGAGGCATGTGGATACATGGACACATGTGGATACATCAATGTGTGTGGATATGCTGATGGGTGTAGATTTATTGAAGGGTGCGGATACATTGAGGCTTGTGAATACACTGATGTGTGTGGGTACATCATGTGGATACACTCGTGTGTGGATACATTGAAGCTTGTTGATAAATTGATGGATGTGGGTACATCAGTGCTCCTGTGTGCCCTCCCCATGAGATGGTGCCCACAAGCTGGTGAAGCTGGGAGTGGTCATTGACTAATCTGGTGAATTCTTTGCAAATGTGGAGATGTGTAGAGAAGCACTCTAGAGTCTTCTGTCTGTCTGGCAGCCTGAACATCGTCACCGTGGTCCTCAGAAGTAATGCGCTGCCTTGGTGCTGAAGAGAGCGCTGTGACTCAGGTGCCTCAGGCGCCCTCCGCCTGGTGGGGAAGCTGCGAGCGCTTTCCTTGCTAACAGCGCGGGCAGGCGCTCCTGTGCGCTGCTCTCACGTCTGAGCTGTTTGTGGTGATAGGAAATAGTGCCTAGGAAAGGCCCTGTGAAGGGGAAGTCCTTTGACTCGAAAGACAGAGCTGGAACTAAGTTCTGACTTAAAGAAAGGACGTCTCGTGGGAGGAATTATCCTCCTTTCCTCGTTGGCTGCTGGATCTCTCATGGGCATGTCGACTAGACTCATCTCCAGTGAGGGTGCAGGTCTCATAACACCAGTATGTGTGCACCCCTCATTTTTCCACTTTCTATTATTGAATATGTTTTTGTTAGGCGTTCACAAATTTGGAGTGCCCAGGAGAGTACAAAAATAAATATAGAAATTCCAAATCCTGAAGTAGAATGGCCATGCTAAAGCATAACAAAACTTCATAGTATTTAAAGTGAGAAATATTTTCACTAGAGTCATTCTGAGGAACACTAATGACCTAACCTCTCTTAATCTATGGAAAAAGTAGTAGGTTTTGTCTTTCAGGTTTGTAAGTGAAACATTTGGGGTGGAAGTAAAAGGAAGGACTTGGAATCAGGAAACCAGAGTCTGCATTGTGGAGCGGCAGTATTTTATGGCCTTGAGGAGGTTCGACTTTGGGCCAAATGGTTCACTTGAATCCCAGCACCTCCCCAAAGGTCACTGGATACCTTGACTAGTTACTTTTCTTCTCTGTGCCTCATCTGTGTCAACTGTAAAAAAAAAAAAAAAAAATGAACAACAATATTCAGTACCTGCTTTACTGGGTTGTAAGAGTTAATTGAAATAATACATGTCAAATGCTGAGAAGGTGCCTGTTACATAGTAAAACCTCAGTAAATCCTTTTGTTACTGTGCCAGTTATCTGATTCTGTCGCCTTTATTGAATTGCCATGCTAGTTGAGTCCCGGCTTCCTCACTCTACCTCCCACCAATATTAATATCACGTTATAATCCTCTTGTGAAGATTAAGGGAGATAACTGTGAAACAATCTGTAGTTGCAGAGCCCTGAAGAAAGGTAACATGGTATTAGTATTGCCTTCTTGGTGCATATTTTAGCTTTGTGTAGGAAAAAAAAAATGTACCACTGATCACTGAAAGACACTTAGGGCTGGTTGGCTTCATTACGGTGGGTGAGTTGGGAGGCTTACTCAAGGTGGTGAAAATTACAGCTAACGTGACATCTCCTCCTTGGAACACTTCCTTTGTTGTTTTATAATGTCATTCAAGTATTTTTCTTTGGCACCGACCCACGGCATTTTTAATACTTAATGGCATAGAATGAGCGTACGTCTTTGACCAAGTTGGGGAACATCAGAGGAGGGGAATCTGTTAGGTCACCCAGGAATGAGACGGAAGGTGATTGAGGTGGGGAGACAGGAGGCAGTATCTGACGCTTAAGAGAAATAGTTTGGGGCAATGACAAAAGGAAAGTGGTTTAAGGCTCAGGGCTTTCTATTTGTGTGTATCTCCTGCTATCACAGGTACAGTGTCAGCAGGTGGCTGGCATTTCTGACCAAGTCCACTCTCATTTCCCTAGTGATATTTTATGGTTTCCACACCTCAGTGTGTGTTTTTCTTAGCACACGCCTTGGTCTGATTAAGTACAGGAATGTCAGGGGTCACCTTACCATCCTCCGCGTCTGACCTTGGTTTACGCTCGTCACCTCGTCTCTCTGAAGTCCCTAACAGAAAGCAGAGCAGGAAAGATACCGTGCAGATGTTTAACAGGCCAGGGACGGCTAAAGTCAGAGCTAACTCATTTTAAAGAACAATAGTAACAACATTCAAGTTCAGCTTTTACTGTTTGGGTTATAAGTATTTAAAATATTCCTTAGACAATCTTTATGTGTTCTTAAAGTTCAGACGGTGGTTGCATCAGTTGATCACACCTTGCCCCCTTCAACTTTTTTGACCCACACTCTTCTCTGAATTCTCTGTACTTTTCCATTCTTCCATACTTTGCTCATGAATGTGTTCTATCATGGAAGTGATGAACCAGCTGCCTTTCTTCTCAGATGTATAGAATAGACTTGTGGACTCTGTGGGAGAAGGCGAGGGTGGGATGTTTCAAGAGAACATCATCGAAACATGTATATCTAGGGTGAAACAGATCACCAGCCCAGGTTGGATGCATGAGACATGTGCTCGGGCCTGGTGCACTGGGAAGACCCAGAGGGATGGGGTGGAGAGGGAGGTGGGAGGGGGGACCGGGATGGGGAATACATGTAAATCTATGGCTAATTCATTTCAATGTATGACAGAAACCACTGCAATGTTGTAAAGTAATTAGCCTCTAACTAATAAAAATAAATGGAAAAAAAAAAAGAATACATCCACTGATGCAGTATATTTGCTTTGTATAGTTTTAAAATTTTTGAGTTAGTTGCAAATACTTCAGAAGCAAATGGTTTTGCATGTATGGATTTTCATATTTTACAGTCATGGATTTCTGCATTATCTGGAAAAATCGCAAGGGACTCTTATCGTGATCCTTGATAGCAGTGGCCAGAACTGTGTGGTGCCTGCCCCAAACTGGCGGGTATAAATCCTCTGGTCCGTCATGGTTGCCTCCATGCCCATCTGCCTTCCTTTCCTTGGGCTGGGTTCCTCCCCTTAAGTATCTGTCTCTGTCCTCTAAGACCTGAGCATGTTAAGACCTTGGAGTAGAGGTTGGATCATCCCTCAAGGCTTCCTGGGTCGACTTGAACCCCTAGGTTTCCTGTAGCAAGTCACGGGACCAGTGTTGGATGTCCTCCTTGCTTTGAGTTTTGAGTAGCTGCTTTGTAAATTTGTCTCAGCTCCTCCCATGGTCCTCTTTTAAGGGCGGAATCCAGTCCTTTCTCACTTGTCTCTGAAGGCGGCAAGGATAGGGTTTCCCCTACATACATGTGTCTTTCAGCATATTTTCCTGGGTACAGAAGGAGCCGGCTGAGTGATAGTGGAAACCTAGGAATGAGTTATTGCCCTATCGCTGGCCATTCTGTGCTCCTCTGCAGTCATGTAATTAAGAAGGCTTTCTCAGTTTGCTTTATGGCACTATCAAAGTTTCCAAAATGAATAAAATAGCGTCATCATTAATAATTTGAGTTCATCATCTTTGACCCAAAGGCATCCCACACTAGAGACTGCAAATATTATTTTAAGCAGTTTAATGGATTACCAGGAGAGAATGGATTAACAGGTCAAATAAATTAATGGGTAAATTGATGTGAACATGTGGTTGAACGACTTTCCAATTGTAATTGTAACTGTAAAAGGCAGACACCCTGAGGGGGAATTAAGCAGTAGCAACAAACACTATTATCATTAGAATTTCCGGAAGCAAGCATAACAGACAGGATGTTTTCTAATGAAACTGTAAAACAATTAGAATAGCTCTTTGGAGCTTTGGTGGCCTTTTTTGTTTGGTTTGGTTTTAGGTGTGTGTGTGTGTGTGTGTGTGTGTGTTCCTAGTGCATCCAAAGGAATAAACTAGGTTTCAAGTGTCGGCCAGTTAAAGTTTCACCATTATTATAAATAATCATCTATTTGAGAGGCAAAAAGATGGACAGCAAAGTAGACAATTAAACATGTGCTCCATAAATATGTATAAATCCAATACCATCTGCCACAGTGTCCAATTTGACTAGTTGTCTTTATATACCAACCTCATAAATCAGATTAAAAAGGTTCCCTGAAGCAGTGTTCCCAGGAATGACTGGGTAGTAAGGTCTTCATTCTTTTGCTAAGACTGTAGTTCTCATTACTCTCATGACAAAAATAATGTGCTTTGTTTTGGGGGGTAAAGAATCAGTTAACTTTGCCGTGCAATAAACCACCTTAGAATAATAAATTCAACTAACAACAGTTCTTTAAACTCATGGTTCTGCTGGACGAGTTCTTCTGGGCTGGGTTGGATTTGGCTTTATATGGGCTGCCTCCTGCTATGGTCAGCTGACAGGTGGGGAGCGGTGGGCAGGGCTGGCTAGGGCCTCACTCAGTGTCCAGTGACTGGCTGGCTGTTGGCTTGGGCTTGGGTGACGTGTTTTCCATCCACCACAGGCTGAGCCCGGGCTTATTCACACAAACGGCAAGCGAGGACAGGTGCCTCACACTCTAAATTCTCACACTTTAAACTCTGCCTCACACTTACTACTGAACAACTGGCCAAAGCAAGTTTGCAGTTATTTTAACTATATTTGGCCACTGGGAAAATAAATTAGGCTTCCTATAATCAATACATTACCTGCTTAGACACAAGGAGAGAAAAAGTGTTTTGTAATTTTGATACAGTATTCATTTTGCATGATATAGGAAATAATGTATGCATGATAAATATAAGTCTTTTGAAGTTCTGTCAACCTATGTCTTTTTATACATACAAATATTATACAGATATAAAAATAGGTGTCACATTTTTTGCATGTTTATTTCCCTTTCACCCTCAATTTTCCTTCTATAAAAAGAACGTGCTGAAAAGTACCTACCCTATAGAACTGTTGTGAAGATTAAATTAAAAGCTTCATATAGTGCTCAACACACAGTAAGCACCCTCTGAATGTTGTCTGCAAGGGGCAATATGGAGCAACCTCGGTGCCTCTGCTGCTGCTGTTTGTTACGCAGTAATAATAATCTCGATCACAGCATCTCCTCAAGAAGTGAGATCTTCATCATACAAAAGCCAAAAATCCATCTGGACCAGCCACTGTTTTTCTGTAGTGTATCCACCTTTCAGAGGCAATAGCCAATCTTTGTATAATCGTGTATACATTTTCCCAGCTCTTTTATATTTATGTGCTGTTTCATTTCACCATTTCAGAGCATAGATACTCATTATGGTTTTCTCAATACATCAAATTTCCAGCTAATTTTGTTTTAAGAAGAAGAAGAGAAAGTGGGTTGAATTTCAATTACTGTTTTCTCACTAAGCCCTGTGTAATTTCCGATGACTGTGATGAGGCACAGAGTTCTGCTTCAGAGCTTTGGATAATAGGAGACGTGGAGATGTTTCCTCGGAGAGTGGTGTGTCCATTTAGAGCATGACGTTTTCATTGTTAAATATAGTTTTAGCAATGCATTTGCTTCCCAAGCAAAGCTTACATGTAGCTGAAGAGCCCTGCCTACCACACAAGGTTCAAACCTTTCACTAAATCTCATATTGGACAGGACGTTGTATACCATGACCTGATTTTAAAGGAAAAGATAAAACTATTACCCCAAACAGAATACAGAAGACTTTTTCAACCAAGGGCCAGAGAGCAAAAAGTCCAGTTTTTGTAGGATATAAGGTCTCTGTGGCAACTTCTCAAATCTGCTTTTGTAGTAAAACTAGCCACAGACAAAGGTAAATGGGTGTAACTCTTTTCCAATAGAACTTTATTTACCAAAATAACAGTGAGTCAGCTTTGGTCAGTGACCATAGTTAACAGACCTTTGACCTAAAAGGAATTATAAATCTTTCAAGCAATTAACAGAGAGAAAAGAATGTCTGTTTTGTAGTCAGTTCAGTCGCTCAGTTGTGTCCGACTCTTTGCAACCCCATGGACTGCAGTATGCCAGGCCTCCCTGTCCATCACCAACTCCTGGAGCTATTTCCTAAGTTTCAGACAACTGTTTGTGATGGTGAGAACTGTAATTAACCCCACTACCTCTGTTTCCTTTGGGAGTGTGATGTCATTCATAAACACTTAAGATAACCAAGCAAGAAGATGATTCTGTTTTCTTTCTAGTGATTCCATTTCGTCATCCTATATGTCTTTTATATTTGAAAATGGCTATTGATAATGGCATATTTGGCTGGACTTTTGAATTTCACAGACCAGTAAATTTAAATAAAAACATTCAAACACAGTTTCTGATTAAAATAAATTCTGGCAAAGTCTTTAAACACACACACACGCAACTTCTTCGTCACCATCTACTTTAACACCTGTAAGAAAGGCATTTCTTTTAGTACTAGAGTTTGGTTCAGTCGCTCAGTCATGTCCGACTCTTTGCGACCCCATTAATCGCAGCATGCCAGGCCTCCCTGTCCATCACCAACTCCTGGAGTTTACTCAACTAGTACTAGAGTAGAGGGGTTTTAAAGGATAGTCCTTCAAGTTGGGAAAACAGACTGTTGTGTAACACGCAGCCTATATTTTCCTCATTGCTCGTAAATACTTTGTCATGGAACGGTTTTAGTTCACAAGCTCATATTTCAGATAGTTCCTTCAAGACTGCCATTTCACCTGTTCTGCATCCATGTCAGCATAGAAACACTTCTCAGGAGTTTCGTGACTTTAAAGTCAACTGAATCACTTTCTCCTGGACACACAAACCATTTTCTCTAGTGAATGCCTCCCTTTTAAAGATATGCATGAGAACTGCCCTCCTCTCACTTAACAGCTAATTGCTTTCTTGATGATGGTGATTGAATCTTATTAAAAATCCTGTGAGCTAAGCATTCATTAAACTGAGTGACACAGTAGGAAACTGAGACTCAGAGCAGAAACTGAGGAATTTGCCCGATTTTTTGCTTTGTGTATTCCACCGGTCTAAGCTGGGGTTTGAACCCTCGCCTCTGATACCAAGTGTGTTTCTCTGGCTCCTGCTGCTTTTGTTCTGGCAACTCACAACTGTGCCGTCCTCGGTGACTTGAGGGTCACATCAGCAGGAGATGAGATCATGTATAAATGACAGCACTTATACCTTCTGAGAGCTTGTGATATGCTAAGCACCACGCCGGTCATCTTCATGCATGATGTCATTTATTCTTCCCCACAGATCTCTGAGGGAGATACAATTCTAATTTGACAGATGAGGAAACTAAAGTTAGGAGTTTAGTCATTTCATCTTTATTTTTGGGGCAGGGGAGAGGGAAGGAGCGTGTTTGGACTCGAGCCTGCCTTTCTTTGACAACAAAAAGGTGAGAAGCTAAATCTTGTTTTAGATGAGAAGGATCCTTAGCTTTTGAACACACATATAATTCTAATAATAGATTGAGAATAACATTTGTGTTTTACATCCGAAATATACTAATTTAGTAGTTCTTTATGCATCTGATATTGTGGAGTGTTTCTTGTGATATTTATAGATAATTAAAGCTTACTCTTTAAGTGCCAAAACATATTTAAAAAAAACTTAAAGTGCTGTTTAGAAAGCTGTCTTTGTAAATCGGTAGTGCTTACCTGTCTAGGGAGGTACTGATGAGGGAGGTGGACATCGGAGCAGGGCAGTGGCTCCCATAAGTAGAGAGGTAAGGATATTAGTCTTCTGACTTTTCATGAGCTTTTAAAACAGTATAACTTGGGCTTGGTACAGTTTGACTGTTCGGTGTACAGAATATATTACTCGATCCCAGAAAGCTTCTCTATCCAGAGGATCAAAAATATTTTCATGATTTCATGTCAAACATTGATGTATTTTCAATATCATGAAAAAATATTAACTTTGAGAAATCTGGCCTTTGAAGAGAAGTCCACATGGAGAGTAAGAATTTAGCACAGTGGATGTCCAGTGCATTTGTTTTTTATATCTCTTCCTTGTGCCCTGTTCTGTGGACATCACAGTATGTGATGGGATGGATGGAGTGACTTGACCTCACTCAGCACAGGCTCTGGAGGAAAGATGGAGAAATCTCCTTATTTTATTCACCATCACTTCCATCATCCCCATTAAATAGCAATGTTCCCTCCCAGTAAGGCTCTATACAATCATTAGGCTCTTTATTTATGTAAGTTTATGTATGCAGAAACAACTGTACAGTATCCCTGGGTCTTCCTATAGAAAGAAATGCATCAGAAGTTGCAAAAATGTGCTGTGCTGTGCTAGGTCACTTCAGTCGTGTCTGACTCTTTGCAACCCTACGGACTATGTCCTTCCAGGCTCCTCTGCCCATGAGATTCTCCAGGCAAGAATGCTCAAGTGGGTGGCCATGCCCTCCACCAGGGGATCTTCCCAACCCATCAAACCCAGGTCTCTTATGTCTCCTGCATTGGCAGCCAGGTTCTTTACCACTAGCATCACCTGGGAAGCCTGCAAATACGTTGTCAGCAAATGTAAATCTTATAGCTTTTCTCAGATACTGAAAGATGTCAGAGGAACACTTTCTCTCAACCAGCCATCAATATTTTGAAGAGGAGGAAGCTTTGGAGAGGTCCTACTTAGAGACAGCTAAAAGCTGACAACACTCTAGCCAGCACTGTCCTGTAGAGTGAAACACTGATGGAAATGGGCTGTGCCATTCACTCATTTTCCTAAGCTCCCTGCCCACTCTGGGAGGCCCCAGTCATATACAGCTATCAAATGGCCACTTAGCACAGGGCTAGTGGGACTCAAGAAGTGCATCTTAAATTTTATTTAATTTTAATTAATCACTTGAATTGAAATACATTTCTGAAATGAGTCAAGGATGCACTAGTACTGTATTCATAGTGGATAGCTTAAGGATTTCGGGGTAAAATCTGATGAGTATCAGTTGAACTATTGAAGTTAAAACCTGGATTTCATGGTGAGAGGTGGCATGGGTGGATTATTCCAATTCTGTATCCTTAAGATGAGTTCCTCAATATGAGAGTTGCTGTTATTATAATGATTATTATAATGAACATTTATTCAATGATTTTTTGAGCACCAAAGACATGCCAGATTTTGTTCTTGGTGTTGGGAATATAATCAGATAAAATCCTTGCCTTCGTGGAGCTCAGCTTGTAGTGAAGAATTGTTGAATTAAATTCTAGCTAGATGATTTCATGAGCTTGAAGTTTGCTCATGGCACACCCACGTGTACAAAGAAGTGGGCCTGTTGAATTTTTCTGTTGTTTGATTCCCGCCCCCCCTCGCTAAACCTCCATCTGAGAGGATGGGAGGGGGGAGGATTTAAGTACTTAACTGCATTCTATTCAGCAGTTTTGTCTTAGTCCAACAGATTTTCGAGTGGTTTTGTGGAGGAGGAGATAAACCGAACTTCTTTAGGTAAGGATGTCGAGAGATTTTGTATTTCTGTTCTTTGGCTTCTAAACGCTCTGAGATGCTATCTGACTGTCTGGAGAGCAGTCTGGCCAGTGGGCCCCGAAGATGCTGGGCTGCAGCGGGGGTCTGGGCTGCGCTGTCAGCCCCTGTGCCGCGCTCTGGCCGGAGCTGGCCTCCGTTGCAGGGGTGTCTCGTGGCTGCCCAGTCACCGCTGCCCTGCTGCTCCATGTGCCCAGATGACATCCGCAGCCGGTGGGCCTGGCGGCCCGGCACTCCCTCCGTGTGGTCGGGGCCCAGCTACTCTCTCTGCTAACCTGGCCCCGCTTTTGCTCCTGGATCTCCTAACATCCCTGAGATGAACTGGGCTGGACCATCTGCCCAGGGCCTCTCCTAGTCTAATCCTTCTCTTCCCCAACCTGTGCACCCTCTCCACTTCTCTTCCAAGCTCCAGGGGAACCCCACCTGGCTAGGAGAGCTCAACCCAGCGGCTCCTCTGCCTGCCCACCCCAAGCTGCTCATTAGCTTCAGGTTGTCATTGTCCAGGCGGGGTTGGAATGGGGCAGTCTGAGAGCCCACCTCCTTTCACAGTCCTGGGACTTTGCTTTCCATTTACGTGGTACTTTCTCTTCTGGGTAAGAAAGGAAAAAAAAGAATAGAAGAGAGCTTTAGCACTATAATGTCCTCCTGTCATTCCCTGGAGTTGTAGCAGTGGCTGGGTTTCTTTTTTTAAAAACTCCCTCTCTCTACCCAGCCCCAGCTTCTCTGTCTGAGGTTCCCAGTAGTGGTTACACCATTCTGGGGAGTGGGAATGGTTAGAAATGCGTCGGGGGTTCTTTGTGGGTGGGGTACCATGATGTTTGGGGGACTCTGTGAGCATTTAGTCCAGGGGTGCTGAACATCCTTCAAAGCATGAGAACTTTATCCTGCAATATACACCTCTTGTGTCTGCATGACTTTCAAATGTCCTTACATACATTGTCATAAGAAGCCTGCTTAAAATTATCTGAGCCTGCATTATAACTTTCTTACACACACACACACACACACACTCTCTCTCTCTCACATATATATATATTAAGTATCTAGATTCAGTTGTCCAAAAATGTAACAACCAAATAAATTGAAAGAATTTTTCTTTGTTTGTAAATTTGCACACATTGCCGATAGTAATGCCCCTGCTGGCATTTCAGTTGCCAATAAACACACAGGTGCTCATCAGAATTTGTAGCTGTTGTGTCCCTGATGATATTGCATATCAGTGTACACATCTGCCTACCTCGTTATGCCTTCTAGTGAAATTGTGTCTTGAGTACTTCTGTGTGAAAACATGTATTACATCTTTATCATTTACTTTGTTTATCCTTTACCTTACTGTTAGAGAATTATTATTGATTTTTAAGCTTATGTTTGTAGATAGATTATATTTTCTGGGACTCTCACTTTAGGATATTTTATACATTTTTTTTAAAGTGTACCTTCAGTCTATCCTACTTCTTTTCCATGACCTCCTCCTCATGGCTCAATCCTAAGTGTGGAAGAAAGTGATTATCTTATAAAATATGAGGAGGAGGGAGGTCTTCATGTAAGTCTTCACATAAGATACTAAGGAGTATGAGATATAGCTCAAAACAAGATAAATTCAATTACAGAAAAAAAGATATGTAGAAATAAACAATGCAATAAAATAAATGAAAAGCACAAGTAATTTCCAATTAATTTTTACTTAGTTTTCATTTCTCATGATTCTCACTAACTCCAATTTAGGTTGTGATGAAATCATTCTGCCAGTACTCTGTTAGTATCATTATAGATTAATAAAATTATTTGGGAAAGCAATTTGGCCATATAATCTAGAATCATTACAATGCGCATTCTTATTGATCTGGTAATTCTTTTCCTGAAAATTTAAGCTAAGCCAAGCAAAAGGGAAGAAATAAACCAGACAAATGGTGTTCACTGCACTGTGAAAGGGACCAAAATAGCAAAGAACAGGTGGAAATGTTAATAAATGTAAAGTGATAACAATCTGGAAACAAGCATAAAGCAATCATATATAGTACAGAAATATGATTGCAACAGTTCACTCATTTGTTTTTTCATTCATTTGGCCAATATTTATTTAGTACACACTAGGGAAAAGCATTGTATTAGGTGCTGGGAATATTTTGAGGAAACCACAAGAGAAAGGAAAGGAAGTAACATGTATCAGGGGGAGTAGGTTTTTAAAAATTCACAGAACACCTTCAGCTCAGTAAATGTGAGTTCACAAAGTACAACCTATAACCCATTCTAATCTGAACTCTTTGGCTAACCACCTGGGCAAGTCACTTCTTCCTTCTCAGGCTGTGTTCTCATCTGTACGGTGGAGAGTTTGACTTTTAAAATTCAAGGGTCATCTCATTTGCTGATTCTGAAAGTGCCTTAAATAGATACTTGATTCTTTCTTCTCCATCATACTGTAGATGGTCCTATCCAGTTAGTTACCAACACCATTAGTGTGAAATGGTCAGGGGGTTTTTGTTTTTTTCTCCCAAAATATTAGCAGTTAGTATGTTACTCACATTCTAACTTAGCAGTTACTATAGATTATTGCATGTTGTAACAGATCCTAAGAATCGGCCTTCCTCATCATGGAATTTATTGGGGCATTGAAATTGCATGTTAACATCTTGAAACCTTTGAAACCACAACTGGGCTTCACTGTTTCCCTCAGTACCATCGCATTTTGCTCACGGTTATTTTTGATGTGAATATTTCCCAGCGGAACAATATTATATTTGGATGAAGCTAAGGAGACAGTTGATGTGACTCCTCTATTAAATCTGAAGGGATAAACAAACAACGGACAAACCTTTGCTCAGTTGATGAGTAATTTTACACAGGGCAATTTTATTTTACATGTTTTTCTGGGGAAAAAATTTAAACAAGGCTTGTGATTCAAAAAATCACAAAGTGTATGGCAGAGTGCCCTTTGGTTTGAACCTCTAGGCTGGTAAAATATGGAGAGCTAAGGTTTACCTTTTGGAGAAAAGAGGGATGCATGGGCCTTTTGTTTCCAGAAATTTTGTTCATTTTTTTCCCATTTTATAACCATGCCTTTTCCAAGGCAGTTCCACCCTTTTGTACTTGCACAGTAGCTACAACAACTGTGTTAATTAAATAGATATGTCACAGCGCTGGGGCCAGTGTCTGCCGCCACGCTGGCAGCCAGGAGCCTGTGTGCACGGCAGCGGGCCGCAGACAGAGCCAGCGCTCGCTGAAGGGACAGGGCAGATGCAGAGCGGAAAACAATAGACTGACAACAGAGACTTAGCGCTCATCTGTGTCCGTATTAAACATCCCATAAAATATTTATGGGATTAAATATGAGCACACTTTTCACCACAGCCTTGGAATATTTGAATATAACTCTAAGAACCCTGGGTAAGATCACCTATAGCGGTGACAAGCTGATTTTAAGTGCTAAACCGTAAATTGTGTGACTCTGAACACTGTGCAGAGTTCATTGACTCAGGAAATATTCACTGAATGTCTGAGTGTTCCTGTTCCTTGTTGGGGCTGAAAATACAGAGGTGAATAATGTAGAATTTTAAAATAATACAGAACATGTTCGATTATAATAAATATTTTCAGTCTAGTAAAAATGCCAAATATATTGTGTGTATGTGTAATTATTCAATACAACTAACCATGTGTCCAGCTTGTGCCACCTCTTCTTTAAGAAAATATGTTTATCATGAAAATAAAGATCAAAGATATAGGATATAAAAATTACTTTTGAGACATTTAAAAAAATCAGGTTCTGCAGTGGGTTTTTTTTTGCCAGAGTTTTACTTTTTTCCCCAAAATGAGTCTTGGCCATTTGTTGATTACTTTGGGATTAACCTCCAAATGATTTTTGTGGCTTTAGTTAAAGAAATATTAATAGTAGTTAATGCTGTATCACTGAAATTTAATTTGTCTTCTCTGGATGCTGCTTGCATAATGGTATTTTTTGTTCTAATTGATTCAAAAAGATCATTAAGCAAGAGAATAAAAACAGTTGGTAGTTAATTTCTGGAAGATTGCAGTGTGTGTGTTTTAGGGTTCCAGTAGCCGATGTTGTTTCAGAGAAGCTGAGCAGTACTGAGACTTCACTGCAGACCGGCATGGTGCGACGCATGGCAGCCCTGTCCCGGGCCCTCCGCAGAGCTGTGCCCTGAACTCCCACCCCTTCTTCCGAAAGAGCGGAGAAGCAAAGCGCAGCAGCCTTGCCTGCGTGGGGCTCTGGGCTCTATCTAGTCTGGCGGAGGGAACCAAAAGTAGGAATCAAAACCTCAGGGCTCTAGAACATTCAGAAGTCAACCGGGGTCATCTTTCCATTTTCAGAAATCTGACACTCATTCAGAAAAATGCAAGTTTGAAAAAAAAGTCTCTCTCCCAAGAAGAATTTCCCATAATCCCGCAGCTTCTAGTGCTGTCATTTTTATTAGCCTTTAGGGAGTTACCTGACTAAATCTTAGGGCGACGAGTCGGACATACATTCATAGCACAAAACTCAGAAGAATTTGTTTTAAATATAGCCCTTCGTCATCTGCTGTTTCTATGGGACAGCCACGTGTATGTCAAAATCAGCCTCTGGACCTGTAGGCCCCCTCCCTCCTATTTTATTAAGACATTTCAAGGTAAAGGCTCACCCCACTGAAGCATTTTGGAGGGTGAGCGGGATGGAAGTGTAACAGTACAGTTGTTCAGTGGCTCTGAAGAGGGGACCAGCAAGGAAGAGGGGGCTTCAGAAGGAGAAAAGAGGCGGTGTGGAAACGCTGATGCCGAGGGGCAGATGCAGTCCTGATCTTAAACACACACTGCAGGGGGACCAGAGCAAGGAGAGAGCTGCTCTGATGCAAAACCGTCACACTGTTCACTTGCCTTGGGGCCACGTAAGAAATATATTCCATTTTAAGATAAGAGAACTATATCCTTCCTGAGGGAACATACAGCTAAAGACCAGGTTTTGAAAGAAAAATACATGCGGAGATCATTTAGGTCTGGTGGAAAATGAGAAAGAATTTTCAAATTTGGCTTCAAATACTTCTAAATGGGTAAGATGAAAGTGAGGGAATAGATTTGAATTTTAGCCACAGGGCTCCGTTCCTGCCCCGAGTCTGGACTCTCCCTCCCCCCAACACATGCAGACCCAAAGGTCTCTCTCATACACACACACACACACCCGGGCGCGCACACACACACGGGCACACACACACACACACGGGCACACACACTCAAACATAAAACACCAAAACCAAACACAAACAGATCCAGCAAAAAACTACAGCCCTTACTTCTCTGCTTTTATCAATAAGAACTTTTGCTCCATTTCCCCCTAAATATCACTCTTAGTTTTAACTGGAATATTTTACAGTAAATATTAGAGAACTTGTCTCTGTTTTGTAATGAACTTCATTGAGATGCTGGATGTAATTGTCCCAAAGGAAACCTTTAACCAAGACATTTCAAATGTGATACTGCTTTCTGGATCACTCATGTCTTGGGATTGTGGTTACCATGTATTTTAAGACCGTGATTAATATGACTACTGGTTTACCATATAGGATGATTGAAGTTAAAATCCGGCATCTCTTTTAGCAGATGCAAACTATTTTATAAACGGAATGGATAAACAACAGGGCCCTACTGTATAGCACAGGAACTATATTCAATACCCTATGATAAGCCATCATGGAAAAGAATATAAAAAAGAATATATATCCGTGTGTTTAACTGAATCATTTTGCTGTACAACAGAAAGTAATGCAACATGTCAATCAACAAAACAAATTTCAAAAATAAAATCAATCATCCTTTGAGCTAATCCTTTGAGGCCCTCAAGTAGATCTCTTTCAGTGAAGGTAAAAAAAATTCAAAGTTCTTGGGTTGTCATCCTCCCCCCCCCCCTTTTTTTAATGTTTACTGTGTTTTTTTCCTCAAATTACAAAATATTTCAAATATACTAGAAAATATGAATAAAAATTTAAAGTCATGCTCCTTTCTAGCAGACTTTATAAATGTTCATTGAAAACATTGAAATTAAACATTCCATGTGTAGTTGATAATTTGTTCAACCCTGCATCCTTCCTTTGTCCACAGGCAGGTAATCACAGCTGTGGAGTGGGCGAGTGTACCTCCGGCTCATGTGTTCATGCGTTTGTGCTTTGGTCATAGATGCTTGTTTCCTTAAACATTCTGTAGTTCTGGTCTTTCTCTTTGGATGTTTTACCTTAGTACTATCACACTGTACTTGCCTTTTACAACTTGATTTTTGAAAATTTTGTGTTACATACTTAGCAATATTAAATTATTGTCAGGTGTTGTTCTTATAAATCAGTTTAACTGCTATCTAACTGTAACATTCAAACTATTTAACGATCTGTGCAGCGTGAGCACCAGGCCATCAGGTTAGGATACTGAGCAGCAAGTGTGCTGCTGCTGCTAATTCGCTTCAGTCGTGTCCGACTCTGTGTGACCCCATGGATGGCAGCCCACCAGGCTCCGCCGTCCCTGGGATTCTCCAGGCAAGAGCACTGGAGTGGGTTGCCATTTCCTTTTCCAATGCATGAAAGTGAAAGTGAAGTCACTCAGTCGCGTCCGACTCTTGGCGACACCATGGACTGCAGCCCACCAGGCTCCTCCGGCCATGGGATTTTCCAGGCAAGAGAACTGGAGTGGCGTGCCATTGCCTTCTCCGAGTAGCAGGAGTAGACACCTGCTAAACAACAGCCCCGGGTCTAGAGTGTCTCCCAGGTGAGTGCTTCAAGGCACGAATGGCTGTGTGGTAGGGATCACTCATCTTCTCAATAGAATGCGCTCAGAGCTCAGGCAGTAAAGAATCTGCCTGCAATGCAGGACACCCTAGTTCAATCCCTGGGTCAGGAAGATCTGCTGGAGAAGGGATAGGCAACCCACTCCAGTATTCTTGGGCTTCCCTTGTGGCTCAGCTGGTAAAGAATCCGCCTGCAATGTAGGAGACCTGGGTTAGATCCCTGGGTTGGGAAGATCCCCTAGAGGAGGGAAAGGCTACCCACTCCAGTATTCTGGCCTGGAGAATTCCATAGACTATTCCATTGGGTCACAAAGAGTCAGACATGACTGAGCGACCTTTACTTTCACTTTCTCCAACATTATAGTGTCAATAGTCCCCTAGCTCTATTAAGAGTTCCCACTTCTGGAGAAGGCGATGGTGGGATATTTCGAGAGAACAGCATCGAAACATGTACATTATCTATGGTGAAACAGATCACCAGCCCAGGTTGGATGCATGAGACAAGTGCTCGGGCCTGGTGCACTGGGAAGACCCAGAGGGATCGGGTAGAGAGGAAGGTGGGAGGGGGGATCGGGATGGGGAATACATGTAAATCCATGGCTGTTTCATGTCAATGTATGACAAAAACCACTACAATATTGTAAAGTAATTAGGCTCCAACTAATAAAAATAAATGAAAAAAAAAAAAAGAGCTCCCACTTCCCTACATCCTCACCGGATCTTGATACTATAAAATATTGACATTTTAATGATTACTTGATAGATTTGGAATATTGCTCCTTGATTTTTAATAGATATTTTTCTGATTATCAGTATGGCTGACCATCATTTCATCATATGTTTATTAACCATTCAGGTTATAACATTTGTGAATTATTTATATTATTATTCTTTTTTATTTAAGCATTAGTTACTTTATTACTGTGTTCCATATTAATGCTTTATGAATTATATGTAAAGCAAATACAGCTGTCAGTCCACAGTTCAATTTCCAACTTTTATTATGTTGCTTATTGTTATATACAAGTTTTGCATTTCAATATAGTTGAAATTTTTATATTGTTTTAAAAAAATCTCTTGCTTAGTCCAGCATCATAAATGTACTTAGTTATACTTCTGAAACTGTAAACTTTTGTTTTTATAATTATTTTAATCCATTGGAGTTTTCAAATATGGTATCAGAGAGGAATCTGATTACTATCTTTATGCAAGCATAAGCCAAGTTTAAATATATTTGTAGGACTTCTCTGCCTCCAATATTTGGCTCCGTTACATCTATTTGCATAGCTTTCTATCAGTACCACCACTTTGTCTTAAGTTTTATTAACCTTACATTGCATGTCATTCTTTGTTCAGTTCAGCAACACATTAACTATTTTTTGAATTGAAATATAATTGATTTGCAATATTGTGTTAGCCACTTTACTATTAGCAAACTCCAAGAGATAATGAAGGACGGGGAAGCCTGGCTTGCTGCCGTCCATTGAGTTGCAGTCTGACATGACTTAGCAAGTGAACAACAATAGCAACTTTACTATTAACTCATTTTCAAAGTTTTCTAACTTTTTCTTGATACTTAACTCTTACATGTGAAGAGTTTCATATGAATTTCAGATTAATTTGACAAGCACCCAAGAAATAGCTGATAGGATTTTGGTTTGTAACCATATTGAATTATAGACCAATTTAAAATAAATTGGTATCTTTAAATATCAAATCCTTTCATCTATGACATAGTATATCTTTTCTGTTTATTTAGGATATTTTTATGTCGTTCAGCAGACTTTTATAATTTGCTCTTTAGAGGTTGTGGATATCTTGTTAGATAGATTTCTAAATGCTTCACAGTTTTGTTGCTGTTGTAAATAGGGCTACTTAAAATGTTATATTTTCTAACTGACAGTGTCTGGTGTATAGGGACTTTATTGTTTGTATGTTGGTCTTGTAATCAGCAGCCTTGCTGAATTATGTTATTTCTAATAGTCTGTCTGCAAATTTTCTTGAATATTTGAATTGACAATGATACTGTTATGGACTCAATGTTTGTGCCTCACCCCTAAATTTATATGATGAAATCCTAACCCTCAACGTAAGGACATTAGAGAGGGCCTCCTTTGGAAGCCAATTAGGTCATTAGGGTGGAGCCCCCGTGAATGGATTGGACCTAGACAATTCTGTTGTACACCTTTTTTCCTATTTTTCTATTAATTTCTGCTTATGTCTCTATTTCTTTTCACTTTCTTTAATTTATTCCATTATTTCTTTTCCCTAAATTTCTGAGTTGAAAAGCTTATTGATTTCTCAGTGTTTACTACTATTATGTATGTTTAAAGCTGCAAATTTCCCTCTGAATAACTGTGAATTATTACATGTAGTATTTTTCATTCTTACTCAGATGAAATTTCTAGTATAATGCATTGGTCTATAAAATGTAACTTTTTTTAAAAATTTTTTGGCATTGTTTTTTTCTTTGTTTAATCACTTTTTTTTACAGACATATATTTGCTTTACAATGTTGTATTAATTTCTGCTGTATAGCACAGTGATCTAATTATTCATATATACATTGTTTTTAATATTATTTTCCATTATGGTTTATCTTAGGATATTGAATATAATTCTCTGTCCTATACAGTAGGACCCATCCATTCTATAAATAAAAGCTTACATCTGCTCATCCAAATATCCTATCCACCCCTCCTCTAACCCTCTCCCCTTGGCAACCACCAATTTATTCTCTCCATCCATGATTTTATTTCAGTTTCAAATAGGTTTGTTTGTGTCATACTTTAGATTCCACTCGTAAGTGATACCATGTGGTATTTGTCTTTCTTTTTCTGACTTACTTCACTTAGTCCGATCATCTCTGGTTGCATCCATGTTGCTGCAAGTGGCCTTATTTCATTCTTTTTTATGGCTGACTAGTATTCCATTGTGTATATTAATATGTACTGCATCTTCCTTACCCAGTCCTCTGATGATGAACATTTAGGTTGTTCCCATCTCTTGGTTATTGTCAGTAGTGCTGCTGTGAACATTGGGGTACATATATCTTTTCAATTTGTAGTTTTGTCTGGACATATGCCCAAGAGTGGACTTGTTGGATCATATGGTAGTTCTGTTTTTAATTTCCTGAGGAACCTCCATATTGTTCTCCATAGTGGCTGCACCCGTTTATATTCTCACCAACAGTGTAGGAGGGTTCCCTTTTCTCCATACCTTCTCTGGCACTTATTATTTGTAGATGTTTTAATCATGGCCATCCTGACTGGTGTGATGTGATACCTTATTGTAATTTTGATTTGCGTTTTTCTAATAATTAGTGATGTTGAGCATCTTTTAATATCTTTATTGGCCATCTGTATTTCTTCTTAGAGAAATGTCTATTTAGGTCTTCTACCCATTTTTCAGTTGGTTTGTTTATTTTTGTTGTTGGTGGTAAGTTGCATGCCTGGTTCATATATTTTTGGAATTAAGCCCCTGTCATTTACATCATTTGCAAATAAAAAAGTTAACTGTATCTTAAAATGTTTAAACATAAGGATATTTTTGCTCTTTTTGATATTTATTTCTAATAACATTGTACTTTGAATTGAGTCCTAAATTTATTGGACTATATATTCTTCATATATGGGTAATTGTGGGAACTTAGCAAACTATTCAGTGTAAAATTTTTAAATAGTCTGTGTACACATGTAAAATGTAGATTTTTCTAAGTATATTGATATAATGTTCTACATATATGCATGACATCTAACTTTTTGAGTTGTTAAAATCCTCCTCATTCTCACTGGGAATGTGTACTAATAAGTACATGTAAGTTCTAAGTTATATTAATCTTTATCAATGAATGGGTATATTTTATACAACATGAGTAGTTAACTAAACATCCTTTTGGTTTTCATGCATACTTTAATTTTAGAAGTTTTCCTTTCTTTTCAAACAAGTATATTCTTTTTTCTTAGTTATTTGTTCTTTGAGAATAATTTTTACCTTCATTTTCAGCCTTTCCAGAATTATAAGCATTCTTAAGTATGCTCACAGATTATTTTAACTTGAAGATGATTAATTCTCTCTGTGATTTTATTCAGTTCACTCTTCATTTTAAAAAAATGGAGTCCTATCTACTCAAGGGCCCTAGGAATTAGACTTCTAAAGAAGCTCTTAGGTTTATTTTGTTAATATTAAATCTTACACCACAAACCCCATATGTCCGTTGTACAATTATGGTATTTGCATTTTCCTTCAAGATTTTTTTTTTGTTTCTGAGAGCTTTGACTGAAAGTAGCTTTCCTTGCTGCATTTAAAAGTGGAGTTTCTCTGGGGCTTCCCTGGTGGTCCAGTGGTTGAGACTTTGCGGGTTTGATCCCTCACTGGGGGGCTGAGACCCCACGTGCCTGCTGCCAAAACAGAGCAGAAGCAGTATTTTAACAAATTCAATAAAGACTAAATGGTCCACATCAAAAACAGAAAAACCTTAATAAAGTAAATAAAAGCAAAAGTGGAGTTTTTATAGTATTCCTTTTGGTGTCCAGGACAGCCAGTTGAAAACCTAGACTTTAATGGAGCTTCAGACGCATGTCTGTTCCTTGACTTTTATCCTGAGGATTTATATCTAGTGCAATATCTGTTATGTTTCTACAGTCTTCTGGGGATGATGTCTCTATTTTTACTTTCCTTCTTTACTTCTGTCTTTGAGGGGGTTCCTCTTTTTATACTTAGAAACTCAACTTGTTTGCACATATCTACTTAAACTTATTTAAGTCCCAACATTCTTTACAAAAATTCCAATTCCTGCAACTGTTGTCCTAATGTTTCTAAAAACTTGTTTGGTATCAATTCCATACCATATTCTTGAAAAGTAATATTTATACATATGTACTACAAGCTGATATTCTGCTAGATACTTCCACACGTCTGACTTTATTGTATTCTAGAGTTCACCTGTGAAGGATTATGTTTACCCTACAAGTGAGAAACTTGGATTCAGAGAGGTTAAACAACTTGTATGTAACCCCAGAGCCCTAACTATTCCAGGAGGAGTGGAATCTTTGTCAGATGAATTCAAGTATTCTATGCATTTTCCTATGTGACTAGTTTCTTTATATCCTCTTTTTCTGTTGTACTGATAAATAAATAGCCTCTAATTTAACTTAGAATGATATGCTATATTAGAGACACAAGTCCTCATGTGTATTTGCTGAATGTTCATCTCATGATATGCAATTAGAGATATCTTGCATGATTGTACAATCTTGAGTATACAGCCAGCCATGCTATACAAATTTATTGCATGTCTGCCCTTTACTTTGCAAAAGTCATTTATTCCCATGAGGCATCAGATCCTGCTGGTGTGCATGTCAAGTTGGAGGCGAAATCTTCCAGTGGCTTTTGGGATAGCAGTGAAGGTAGCTTCTCATTGTCTATAGCCCCCAATCCCTTGAGCGTGGTGCTATGAGGCATCAGAGCCTATGGTGTGTGCTTTTGTACATGTCTGCTTCAGCTTGTTTAGAGTCCGTGTCTGATGACATCAACTGGTCAGACCCAGACAGAGAAGAAAAACAAATTTCAAAAATAAAGTTTCTCTAAGGTCAACATGCTTGCTCCAAATGAACAAAGGTCTGCTTATCTTTGCCTGCTTTTGAGCATTCTGTGCCTGAGCTCTTGAGAACTTACATCTAAGATGAAACAATGAAGACAACTGACAAGATTCCATTGTGGAAGAATGTGAAGCTGTCTTAAGTCTGCAACAACAATCAGAAACTCACTAGTGTGGATTCCAGGCCTTTGTCCTCAGTCCTGGGAGCTGGTGGGGAAGGGGCACTGGCTTTCAAAGACAGAGACTGATTTGGGTTTCAGTTCGAGCCTTGCCACTTTCTAGTCTTGATTTCCTCATCTGTTAAATTGATCCAATAAGACAAACCTTCTCATTGGATTTTTGTAAGGATGAAATTAGTTACCGCATGCCTGGCTTGCAAAAAACACTCGTAAAAAAATGTCACCACCATTTATATAAATCACCAGTCTAGCAAAGTCTGTTCTGATTTTTTCTTGCTCTTGCTTTCTCCCAGCTGCCTGACATTTTCAAATTTGTCCTGTAGCTAAATATTTTCATTCAAATTACTTTCCCGAGACTCATGGTAATGTGCATCCTAATTCATTGTTTGGATAGTCCACTCTACAGTTATTTGTGAGCTTAGAAAAAATAGAATGTGCTACTTGAAAAAAAGAGACATTGGTATTTCTTGGATTGGTGTGTGCAAATCAAGAACCAACAAGAACATGGCAACACAAGACTGCTCATATTCAAGACTCTTTTTGTTGTATGAACTCAAAATACAGCTTAGACTTGCTGAAGCTCAGTGGACTTTCTTAGCTCCTAGTTAAGCTCTGAAGAAGTAGATAGGTCTTCAGTCATGGCAATATGCTCTTTATCTCTCTCCATCTTTTGCATGTGTTGTATGAATTTTAATTTCAGAGAAGTTCTCCTCCCAAGTAAGAAAGGTGGCCTCAGAAAGCTCCAGGATTACTCCTTTACAGCCTTGGATGTAAGAAAAAGAGAGACAGAGGCAAACCCCTTTCCTCTCAACAGCCACATCCATCCAAGAAAATATTTTGACTAGCTCTGCTCTGCTTGAATCTTGAACTCACCCCTGAGGTCTTTGACTGGGGGAAAGAGTTATATCGGCTAGTCAGGGTCATACACCCAGTTAGTGGCAATGGAGATCAGGCTTCAAACGCTAGAATGACAGATGGGCAATTTATACAAGGAAAAAGGTGTTACATTTCCAGAAGAGGGGCAGGGTGCTGAGAAGTCAAAACAACAGATGTCAACTACAAAATTTTCTGCTTTCACTTGGGTGCAGTGACTTAGGGGAGTCTCATCATTTCGTAAATTTAAGGTACTGGTGCTTTAATTATCTCTAGAATGTAAATTTTAGACCAACCCCATCTAATCTGAGTAAAAGTAATATCATTATTTTATAGACCTTGCAAATTCAGGGGAAAATAAGAGTCATGTCCAACAATACCATGGGAAATACCCAGATACCTCTATGGATTCAATTAATTATGGACCATGGTGATTTTCTTACTTATTATGGCTTTCTTACTTAAAGAGAAAAATTCTCCTTTTTTGCAGTTTCTTTTATGTGGCTTACTTTTTTTTTCTTTTTTCTCATTATGGAAGTAAGTTCTCTCTTGACCTGCAAAGCTGAGTTTTAAAATCAGACTTCCCCTGACTTTTTTTTTAAAAATCTTTGTTTTTCAACAGATGAATATAATTAATTCTGTACTCTTGGATTTATTAAAATTTTCAACTCTGAGAGAAATAGTTGAATGAATAGACAAGCCACAGACAGGAAGGAAATATTTGCAAAAGACACATGTGATAAAGGATTGTAATTCAAAATATAAAAAGGACACTTAAAACTGAACAGTAGGAAAACAAACTCAGTTATTAATGAAAATTGGCTAATTCAGTTATTAATAAAATTGGCTAAAGACCTTAACAGTTCACCAAAGAATATACAAAGATGACAAATAAGCATTTGAAAAAACTGTACATTGTATGTCATCAGGAAATGCAAATTATAACAATAGTGCAATATCACAGCAAACCTAGTAGAATATTGAAAATTCAAAATACTAACAATACTAGATGCTGGTGAGAATGAGGGGTGATAGGAACTCTCTCATTGCTGGTGGAAATGCAAAATTCTATTCTCATAAATGCTCAAGTTTGCACAACTTTAAAACAGTATATGAGGGTTATAGATTTTATACATGGCCAACCCTTGAACAATGTGGGTTTGAATTGCATGGGTCCTCTTATATGCAGATACCTTTCAATGGTATATGCTACATGCTCCCTCGTTGGTTGAACTCATGGATTTGAGACCACAAACACCGAGGAAGCTCAGAGATGGAAGAACTGTGGGTATAGAGCAGTGACTATAAAGGATATCTGTTTGTTTATTGAAAGTATTTGTAAAAGTTAAGTCTGTTTTAAAGAGAAGTTGTTTCAGCCACATGTAGTTTTCACATCGAAGCTGATAGACTTGAAATGAGGATTTGGTTGAGTGGCTCCCCCCAAAGTCTTGAACCATTAATTTAAAAAATGGGTAATTGGAAACAACTACATTTTCAGTAACAGTGCTATGTGATGCTTTATCTAACATTTAGAACTTTGTGAGAATGGGGAGGCAAGGACGTAAGAGTCCCATTTATCATCAGAAGTAGATGACAGGTTTTCTATTGACACTGCTGAAAATAAACAAATAGAGGCAAGTCGTAGCATGTTTCTAATCAAAGTACATAATATAAAGCCAGCTGTGGCTTTTATTTCTAAAGAAAAGCAGTTGCTGAGCTTAGAACATTTTAGCAGTGGCCATGTTTCAAGGATGTGAAGCCATTCCACCTAAGCTTCCCATTTGTTCAAAGGAGCCGATGTCTTTCACAAGAGGTTTTTAAATTTTTTTTTTTTTTTTAAGGTGGAATATAGTTGCTTTACAATGTTGTGCTGGTTTCTGCTGTACAGTGAAGGGGATCGGCCACATGTAGCATATTTATCCCCTGCCTCTTGAGCCGCCACCCACCCCGCCCCCCATCCCACCCTCAAGGTCATGAGAGAGCACCGAGCTGGTGGCCCTGTGCGATACGGCAGGTTCCCACTAGCTGTCTTTCTTACACAGGAGGGCGCACATATGTCAATCCCAATCTTTCAGTGCATCCCACCCCTGCGCCCCTGTCCACACATCCATTCCCCACATTTGTGTGTCTCTTCCTGCCCTGAAAATTTCATCTGTATCATTTTTCTAGATTCCACATATATGCATGAATATATGATACTTATTTTTCTCTTTCTGACTGACTTTACTCTCTATGGCAATTTCTAGGTCCATCCACATCTCTACAAATGACCCAGTTTCACTCCTTTTTATGGCTGAGTGATATTCCGTTGTATATATGTACCACTTCCTCTTTATCCATTCATCTGTCAATGGACATTTAGGTTGCTTCCATGTCCTGGCTATTGTAAATAGTGCTGCAGTGAACACTGGAGTGTATGTATCTTTTTGAATTATGGTTTTCCCCAGGTATATGCTCAGTAGTGGGATTGCTGGGTTCATGGTGTGGAGAAAGGGAACCCTCTTCCACTCTTGGTAGGAATATATATTGATACAGTATGAAGTATATATTGATATTGTATGAAGAACAAAACCTCGTAAGAGTTTGGATATGTCCTTAAAACCTGTCAAATAAGGTTGGTGGGAGTTGTCTCTTTCACATATTGATGATGAATGGTGAACAACTCCATGACTGACAGCAGGCTCGACCTCCTCAGAATAAGCAGGAAGATCAGCTCTTAGCCTTGTGTCTCCACTTATGTATATCCAGACTTGCTTGAAATCAGTTCAGAATGTATGACTTGAGAAACTATAAAATTTACTCCATCTCATCTATGGTAAATGCAGCTCATCTGAACAATTTTTTTTCTATATCGAATTCCATTTTTACTCTTTGGATCATGAAAGAGTATTCCCTGAATCTTATGACTACAATCCGTACATTAGATTCATGAGCAGTGGATTTAGGGAGGGAACTTTAACTTCTGGTTTCTCGAATTGAAATGTAGAATCTGTTTCTTGCATGTTAGCCTTCACCCAGCATGTATTGGATACCCTCTCCTGGCAGTCACTGAGGCCAGGCAGGATAACTCGCGTCTCGCTGTGAAGCTGAGCCTCGTCATCTTGAATGTTTGTATACGGCCCCTGCTGCACTTAGAGTGGTACCTGAAACACAGGTGGTGCCCATGGAGGAAGAAGGAGTCAACTCGTGAGCACCATGGAGCCACACCCTGGGCATTGTTCATGCCCGGCCCCTGCCACATGGGGAATGTACTAGCTCTGGAGTGCACCTATCTTTTTATTTTTAGGCTGAAAATAACCTTATTTTTTAGATTGTAAAGCTTACCACAGAAAATAGTATATTTTTAGAATGTAAAAAAGTTGAAAGTCACTTAATGTTTTGGCATATTCCCCGTCAACTCTTCTTATGCTACATATAAATGCAAATATATGTAAATCTAAACATGTATATGTGTGCATACATAAAATAACTAAACATATGTATGCATGTATCATATATACACAGAGACAAAATTCTACCGTGTTTTGTAATATATAATATAAGCGGAAGGATTGAGAGTGTGTGTCCTGCATATTTATTTTGCACACTGGTTTCACAGTGTATCACAAGTTGGACAAGTAACTTAACCTCTTAATGCCTTGTTTTATTTCTAATATGGGGATAATGTGAATATCATTCCCATAGCTGTTGGGAAGATCAATTGAATATATGTGTGTGTACACACACACATATACACACACATTTGGAAAGTACCTGGTAACTGTTAATGTTATTGAAGTATTCCCTATGATTATACTGTGATCACTTCAGATTGATAAAAGATCCTTGTCCATAGATTTACTGGCTTTGCAGTATTTTTTGAATGCTGTATGTAATTTAACTATTAAGTTCTTAGACATTCTGTCATGTCTGATTTTTCTATATCTATAATTCTTTGATGGCCATACTAGACCTCACAGCCTTTGCTTAGCTTTGTTCCTCTTTGTTTTATAACTCTGAATTCTTCTTCTAAGGATAAAAGACTGTAATACAAGAAAAATAAAAAACATACTATTGAAACGAAGTTCATTAGGAATAATTACAGGGTGTTTCTTCCAGGAAGGAAAAGCAGAACAGACATGAGATATAGTCAGCCCAGCTTGGCAGGGAAGGCTTAGCATATCAGGGCGTACCTGAGACCGAAGGCAAGTTGTTACTATGGCACTGACGTTACAGAATGAAGTCTGTCATGAAATAAAAACACTGGGAGTGATGAGGCAGTCTTCCCTCTTGTCTCTGTTTTAGTCAGGTATGTATTAGCACTGGTATATGTGTTTGTCAGCTCCTTAGATGTTTCATATATTATGACAGAAATAGTACAGCTAAATGTTTTAATGGATACAATACAAATATTCATTAAAGTATCCAACATTTATTTCGTACTCTGTGTGTTAGACACTCATAGAAGTAGAAAATGAAGATATAGTCCTACCTTTAAGGAACTCATAATTAGTTACAATAAAATATGATCTTCACTAGAATAAAAGTACTTTTTAACCAAAGTTTATAGGATAAGGCAGTAAAGGTCCACTCCTTGTCTGGGGAGAGATAAGGAAGGATGAATAGATAAAAGCCCAGGAAAAGGCTCATGAAAGCTACCTTCTGTTTTTACTCATGGGATCTATACTCCTGGAACAATATAGTTTATAGAGTGTATGGTTTGGCAGCAGCTTCAGGCTACCTTTTGGCCACAAAATTAACCTTAAAAAGAGTTACCTCATCAGAGCTTGGCAGTCATGCCTGATAGTATAGGCTGTGTTTTGCTATGACAGATTAAACCTCAAATGTCAGTGGCTGAGCCTTAAAAAGTCCTCTTCCTCACACAAAGTCTAATGCACATTTCTCCACATGGAGCTTCAGGGATCCCAGCTTCCTCCATCTTACGATGCTACTGTTTTAACACATCCCAGCAGTAAGGAGGAAAGAGAGTGTGAAGCGTGATCATTCCAAGTTCAGAGTCATGTCTGACTACATCCTTCACAGTCATATCTTATTGGCCAGAATGCAGTGACTTACCCAACCTAATACTGTGAGACCCTGAAGATATATTCCTTCTGTATGCCCTAAAACAGAAATAATGTATTGAAATTTAGTGAAAACATAGCATCATCATTCCATAATGTGATGTTTAGATCAAAAGCATGCCATGGCCCAACCTCCACTCACTCCCAGGAGTGAGCCTTTCACATATTTTGATGTATGAGGAAGGAGACCACTAAAATGTTGAAGTTAAGTTGCAGCTTTATGATATTTATGAGATGTGAAAATCAGCTACTAGGTAATATGTTTTTAGAGTTTTACAAAACATAACTATCACTGTGACTCTTTGAACAGTTATAGATCAAATCTGTATACTTGATTATTTTGAAGTCTCATTCTCCACTCTTTGGAGGAGTTTTCCCTAATCAGGCAATGGAAATCCCATTCTGCTAATCATTCAAAAATCTTCAGGGCATCCACAGGTTCCTTTCTTTTTTCTTGTACCCCATATCAAACCTCTAAGCAAATTCTGTTGGCTTTACTTTCCTAACATATGCCACGTCAAACCACTTCTCCCTTCTCTGTTGCTACCAGTTCACCCAGAACTCTGGGTGTCCTGCACCACCAGGACAGTCTGCTGCCTCCCTGCTTCCACCCTTGCCTGTGTCGGTTATGTTACTGTGTGGCACCTTATCCCCAAACTTAGTGCTTTAAAACAAACATCTATCGTCTCACTGTCTCTGTGGGTCAGGAATTCAGGAGTGGCTAAGCTGGAGCCACTGTATCCTTTATGACCCAGCCTTGGAGGTCACACACCATCACCTCCAAAACATCCCACGGCTTATATGCGCCAGCCCACCTCATGGTGGGAGGGGACCACAGCATGAATGCAGTAGACCCTGGGTAGCCACTGGGGGGGACTGGTTCCAGGGCCCCCCCCATTCCAAAATCTCCAAATGCTCAAATGTCTGATGTAAAATGGCCCTCCACCTCCCCGGAGCAATGTGGTCACTGGTCAGTTGAATCCACAGGTGTAGAACCTATGGATATGGGGGGCTGGCTCTTTGTACTTGAAAAGAGGGATACTGGGGCCATCTTGAGGGCTCACCACTATGGTCCCTGTGGTCCATTCTCTACCTAGCCATCAGAGCAGCCTTTTGAAATACGTAATCCCGATTGTGTCATTTCTATGTTGAAAACTTCTCAATGGTTTCCCATTTCTTTCAGCATAAAGTGAAGGTTCTGAAAGGCCCATCACCAGCTCTTGGTCTTCCCATCTCTCTCCTTCCCCCTTTCTGTATACCATAGCCACGCTGTTCCCTCGCTCCTAGAACAGGAAACTGGCAGCCCCACCAAAGCCACACTTTTTCTTGGGTGGGACTCAAACCCAGCCAACACTCAGACTGGGGCTCGACCGCATGGGCTGGGAGTTGAAAGCACTTCAGATTTGGGACTTGAACCCACTGTCTTGTGATTAAAACTACTCACCTGGCCTCAGCACTTACTGAAGCTCAGATCCTTTTGTCTCAAGAAGAAAGAATTTCAGCGTGAGGCAAGGCAGCAGGCAAAGAGTGGGTTTATTAGCATAGGACACTTTGTGAGAGATACCAGCGGGCAGACAAGAGAGCATAGCCCTGAGAGCACAGAGGGGTACATTTTTATGATCAAAGACAAGTGCAGAGGGAAGAAGACCACCTTCTTCCTCATTTGGGGGCATATGTCAAGACTTAGGTTGTTGTCTTCTCCTTTGTGCTGTTCGGTCTAACCAGGGCTGTCATACACTATTTAAATCACATGTACATTAGCAGACGGGTGGCAGCACACACTGAAATGTGGTAATCCATCTCAGGTTTCGGTGTACTGTCCCCTTCACCCGTGTTTCTGTCGTGGCTACATGCAGAAATGCTGCTCTTCAAGGACTATTCTCTCTCTGACTTCATGTCACAAGATTCATATCCCATGTCTACTGTCCTGTGTATTTACTATCAAGACTTGTGGCTTGAGTGTGCCTGGCACTTAGATACACCTGATCTTCCTTCAAAGTGTGTGTGTTAGTCACTCAGTCATGTCAAACTCTTTGTGACCCCATAGACTGCAGCCCACCAGGCTCCTCTGTCCATGGAATTCTCCAGGTGAGAATACTGGAGTGGGTTGCCATTCCCTTCTCCAGAGGATCTTCCCGACCCAGGGATCTAACCCAGGTCTCCTGCACTACAGGCGGATTCTTTAACATCTAAGCCACAAAGGTAGTGTAGATTATTGCCAGGTTGCTGGATTCTTTTCTTGAGTGGTCATGAGCTTACATCAGTCTCCCGTGCTCCTTAAAATTTCCTTTATGTCTTAATCACCTAGTGGGATTTCTACATGCTTATATGCATGCATGCTCAGTCTTGTCCAACTCTCTGTGACCCTATGGACTGTAGCCTACCAGGATCCTCAGTCCATGGGATTTTCCAGGCAAGAATACTGGACTGGGTTGCCATTTCCTTCTCCAGGGGATCCTCCCAACCCAGGGATTGAACCTGGGTCTCCTGCACTGCAGGCGGATTCTTTATTGTCTGAGCCCCCAGGGAAGCCCTTGAAAGCACTACGCACACACACACACATGTATATTACAGATACACACACACACACACACACACATATACACACAATAAGACACTCTGGAAAGGGCCAAACTTGCAGATAGTAAGAAACATCAGTAGTTGACAGAGGGGCGGGGCTGTGAAAATACTCTGTGTGAGACTATAATGATGAATGCATGAGAGCTAAGTCGCTTCAGCCATGTCCGACTCTGTGCAACCCTATGCAGTGCTGTTTATCTGTCCAAACCCACAGAATGCTCAGCAGCCAGAGTGAGCCCTGATGTAAACTGGAGAGCCTGGGTGATGATAGTGTGTTAGTGCAGGCTCACCAGTTGTAACAAATGTGCCATCTGGTGGGGCATGCTTATTGTGGGGGAGGCTGTGTGGGTGTAGGGACCGGAGGTGTATGGGGGATCTCTGTATGTTCTTAATTCTTCTGTGAACCTAAAGCTGCTCCAAAAAAAAAAAAATCTTTAAAAAAAAAAATCATGAGACAGAAACAAGTAAGCATAAAAAATGATTCAATATTTGACTGCCTCTGGTTTAATCAAGGCCAGTTCCAGAAGGCCTAATCTCGGGCAATGAGCTAAAAATCGATAGGCGTTGAATATGGATTTTTATACTTCTCTGTGTTCCTTTAGTTGAGACCACTCTTATTCCAGAGGCAAGGATCACACCTTGGAGTTCTGTTTTGAATTTTGCTGTTTGATGTACTTGCTTGGTTTATAAATTTACTAGATAGTCAGAATCTTTTTTTCCCAATAAAATCAAATGTTTTTATGTCCTAGAACTCCTTATGTGGAAGGGAAAGGTCAGGAATTTAATGTCATCTAATGTAATATCTGGTAATAATCCAGAGTATTTATGGATTTTGATTTTCCATGTCTTCTGAATAAGAAGGAATATGAATAGTATAAAGAATCCTGAAAATAATGTGACTCTCAACCTGGAGTTTGATTTATACCCTAAACTTTTAGCATCTGCCAAGCTCTAAAGATGTAACACAAATGCAATGATGCTTAAGAAACCTGCAATAAAGCAAAAGGGCATGGGACCAGAATCTTCTATCGCCATAGAGAGGAAGGCAAAGGAAATTGCACCACTTGCCCTTTGACCTTACCCCACGAACGGAGGTCACCCAGGGCCTCCCAGTCAATAGCGGTGCTGCTCTGAATGTGGGACACAGTGCTGGTTACCAAAGCCACACTGCCCTTTTTTTTCCTCAAAGCAGTACATGCGTTTGTTAGAAAACAAAAACAGGAGGGTTTAGAGCTCAGAGATGCTCTAACTTCATTTCTGATTCTAACCCTTTAGGCTCTGGGATGCTTTGTAATCTGCAAAGGTCATATCTTTGTGGTAGAGAGTGGTCTGGATATGGGATTACATGATCATAGTTTGCGTTCATGCCCTTCACACATCCAGGGCACATTGAGAGTAGTTGGGCTGTGCTGGTGGTTCTATGCCTGTCTCTTTGGGATTTGTTAAAATAGGATGTAAAAGGCTTATACCTAGCTCCTTTTAAAAAATTATTATGAGTCACTTTTATTTTGTGTTTCCTGTTGCCAAACATGGTGCTGGACTCCTTATGCATGTTATTTCATTTGTGCCTTTGGCTGCCATTCAGCATAGTTTTATTATTGTCTACACGGAGAAATCTCCATCTGAGGCTTACTTCAGCTTCTTGCCTGTGGCTGCTTAGCAAGTAGAATTAGTGGAGTTAGGATTGGAGTCCCTATCTGTTGTGAAGAGTGTTCTAGACAGGAACAAATTTAATAAGTAGCTTCAAGAGAAAACAATTACTAGGAGAATTTAAACCGTATTTTGTTTAATATTTTTATTGAGGTAAAAGCCACATCATGTAAGAGACACTGTTCTCGCCACACTTAGCTGTGCGGTTCAGGGGTGCTGAGTCCCTTCACTTCATGGCGCCCTCACCGCCATCCACCTCCCGGACTTCCCACCTTCCTGAGCTGACACTGTCCTGCTTGCACTAGCTCACATTCCCCTCTTCCTACAGTCCCGGGCATCCTCCAGTGTACTTTCTGCCTCTGTGACTTTAACTAGTCTTGGTACCTTGTATAAGTGGAATCAGACAGTATTTGCACCTAATGTATATTGGAATGCATTTTTTAAAAGAGATTTTTCTGTGGACCATGTTTAAAGTCTTTATAGAATTTGTCACATTATCTCTTCTGTTTTTTTCTGTTTTGTTTTTTGGCCACCACGCATGTGAGAACGTATCTCCCTGGCAAGGGACTGAAACCATACTCCCTGTATTGGAAGTTGAAATTTTAATTGCTGAACCGCCAAGGAAGTCCCTGGAATGCATTCTTAAGATTAACTTCAAAATAAATTGCGCCTTCTTCCTCCCCCACTCCACCTCAGACCTAGAGACTGTCATACAGATAAAAGTAAGTCAGAAAAAGGAAAACAAGTATCACATATTAATGCATATATGTGTAATTTAGAAAAAATGGTACCGATGAGACTATTTGCAGGGCAGATAGAGAGACACAGAAAGAACAAATGTATGGACTCCACACGACGAAAGGGGAGTGGGATGAATTGGGAGATTGGGATTGACATATATACACGACTGTGTATAAAACAGACAACTAATGAAAACCATTCTTTTAGTAACGTCACTGCACACATCCCTGAGAGTTTCAAATCTTTCTCTTGAAAAGGAAAGCATTGTTAGTTTATTTCATCCTTTGCTGGCAGTGAATTATATTTTTCCCAACATTTTACTATGAAAAATTTTAAACGTGAAAAAAAATCAAAAGAATTGCACAGCAGTTCTGATGAGGGTCTCCTCATCAGTCTGTGGTTTTCCACTTCCTTGGAGAACCCTTTATACTCCACCTTCTGTCTCCGCAGTGTGCACTCCACCCAGAGTCCCCCTAGCTCTGAGTAATTCACTACTGGGCCTTAGCACAGCTTTTGACATACGAAATGCTCTGAGTCTCGTTGTAGTTGAATCTTGAAGCCTCATCCATTGGTACGTACTTGTAGCTGTCATAAGAGGGCATCTGTACACAGAAACCCTGGCCGATGGGCTGAAATATGGCTCATCGAGGTTTTGTTCAGCTCGCACAGTGTTCTTAAGAAGTGTGGATTCGGATTCCTTTGGGTGGACTTTGCACATCTCAGAGCTTGCAGTGAGCCCTCTCGTCCCCCATAACTGTGTTACTTCAGGGTAGAAGGCCATCTCGAGCCTCCCTGAGCCTTTCCAGTTCTTCTTCCCCCTGAATCACCACCACCCTGAGATATCATCACTTGCCTTGCACCAGGAGCTTGGTCTCCCAGGTCCTAGCTGTTTAGGCAGCTCTGAACTCTGATTTAGTCTTGTGAGGATGGTGACAGATCTCTTCAAGTTTTATCTATGGGTAGCTGCGTTCTGCTAATCTTTTCAGCTCCTCAAGGGTACTGCTTAAGAGTCTTTGAATGTCTTGAAGGGGAAATTGGTGCAGAATTGGCTTGCCTCTGTGTGGTTCCTTCTTGATTCTTCAGGTCCTGGCTGCCTTAAAGAGAAAGTGAAAGTCGCTCAGTTGTGTCCGACTCTTTGTGACCCCATGGACTACACAGTCCATGGAATTCTCCAGGCCAGAATACTGGAGTGGGCAGCCTTTCCCTTCTCCAGGGGATCTCCCAACCCAGGGATTGAACCCAGATCTCCCGCATTGCAGGCGGATTCTTAACCAGCTGAGCTCCAATACTGGAACCTTGGTAATTCTCTAATGCCTTATAAGTCCACCATTTCCAGAAGCATCCAATCTATCTCTTTAAACTGTCTGATTCATGCATGTTCTACCAGCCTGATCCTCAGGGCATTTGCTGTGACCAGTCCCAATTTAATGTTGGCAGTGGTAAATGGTTTGGTGTGAATAACCATATTTCTCCTTTATGTGCTTTTCAGATTTGTTTTTATTTATCAGTTTCAGGTTTCCATTATAGTGAACTTTTACTAGTGAAAGGTAATATTACTGTTGAATCCTAATTGTAGCAAATAGTATCCTCTTATGTGTTTTTTAATTTCTAAGGATCTTATATTTTTAGTAGTCTTGAATTTGTTTCAGAGTTAAATGAAATCTACTTGCTCAAAGAAGCAATGGGACTATTAAGAAGTCCTTGATACAGGAATCAGGAGCCCAAATGTAGGCTTTGACAGCATTGGGCAGTGTCCTTGAGCAAATCCCTTAACTTCGTGTGTATTCATCTAACTACAGAATTAGCTCTAAAATTCTAGGACTCTAAGAAGAGAAAGACCGTGTCTCTGGGAGTGAGCGGTAGGAGGATTGACAGAAGATACTTATCTTTTGTGACTGAGCTCATGGATCACTTTTCTCTCACAGTAATCATGTATCTCATGTTTTTCACACTGAGACTATCCCAGTCATGTACAACATCCACAATCCTACTTAAAACAACTGTGCCCTTAAGTCTTTCTCCTCTTACCCTGCACTCCTCCTCACAAACCAGTGTAAGTAATTATCAGAGCAAAACTTCAAACACTGAGGCTCCAGCAAGCAGCTCTAATATCAGAGAGTTATTTTCAGATCTCTAGGATTTGAATGGGAGCCCCCTTTAGGAATGGGAGTGTCTTGATTGGCAGGAGGAGCGTCTCCATTCACACTTTTCATGGGTTCATTGCCAGGGACCCTCCAGAAGTGTTCAACCCTTACTGCATGAACCCCCATGGTGTCCCAAGCCTGGCCCCACCGCGGCCAACCTTTCCTTCCCACCCTCTTGCCAACTCCAGCATCTTGAGCTGGGATAAGCCTCGTTCCAGAAGTTGTAGCAGGGCGGTGGCAACTCTGCCGGTTGGCCGTGTCCCGTCTGGGAAGGTCAGGGCAATGTGACCGTGCTGTCAGGGTTAGGGGAAGCCGGGGAAGGGGGACGAGCAGGAAGGAAGGGATAATTTAACTGAACCCAGTCTGAACCTTCAAGCAGTTCAGTTCAGGGACAGCGCTGACGTCAAAGCTGTTTCTTATTTTAAAAAAGCCAGGCTGTCTGATTCAAGTAGCCCCTCTTACCTTCTGCCAGTCCGAAGTGCCAGGTCATGACCCTTTGGAAAATTGTTCTTTATAACTTTAGCTCAGGTAGAGCTTTCCCTTTCTTCCTCTTGTTAGATAGGGTTCTGATGCTGAGGGCCAAAGGACAGAGGGGCTAAAGAAAACCTCAAGTCTCACACATCTGATGGATTTTACATTCTTACTTCATCAGACTCTGGATCTTAAATAACAGCCTCTCCTACAGTGATTTCAAGCCTTCCCTAAACTTAAAGATTTCTTTCTCTGCCCTGTTTAAACTAACACAAATAATAAGAATTTTTAATTACTTAAATTTGATTTTAAAGAACTGCTGTGACAGTTTTATAGATGTGCTTACACAAGATTAAAAAAAAATACCTGTAGAATTAAACAATAAACCTGATATGTAAGTATGTCAGCCTTGGAAAGTATGATCCTTTACTTTGCAGGCAGACTTTTAATTTTGTAACATAATATTTCCACTGTTTTAAATCTTAGTCCATCACTGTTTGGCACCTTTGTTTTCAGAGCAGCACGTTATAGTAGTGATTCAGGTTCGGCTAACGTTAGGGAATCTTCCATCTCGTGGCAATGAGGTAGGCATGCTCAGTGAATGCTCACAGCATCCCTGTGAGAAAGCTGATAATGTTTTTTTCTTCTAGAAAAGTGAAGGGATGCTCAGGAGGTTTTGTGATTTGCCCAGAGTTCTGCCAGGGTCTTCACATACCTTCCCTGATCCTCCTCTGGTTAGGATTGAATCCCTCCTTCCTTTAAACTCATACAAAATCCTGCATGTGGTTCTATTTGATATTTCTGCAGTCCTGTCTTGTGTTACTCTCTTTCTAAGCATCTCACTTACCAGACTTCTAATTTTCTTGGCATGTGATGTCAGGAGCCAGACTCCGTATCATTTCCTCCTTGATATATCACATCCTCCTCGATGTCAAGCATGCATCACACCTGTTTAAAATTGTGATTCTCTGTGTTTCTTGGATTGAATCAAGTTGATTTTGTGGCTATCCTATTACTTTTTGTTGAGCCTTTCATTCACCAGGTATCTGTTGAATGCCTGTGATGTGCTTAGCTAAGCACTGGGGGTATAGAAATAGATGTTAGACAGAAATCCCTGCTTTCATGGAACTTAGTGAAGAGAAAGAAGTACTAAGCATCAGAAACAAGTAAATTATAGAGTATCAGGTGGTTAATAGTGCTATGAAGAAAACAAGGAAGGAAGGGGGAAAGTTGGCAACAGGTCACAGGTCTAAATGCAGGTCAGAGAAGCCCCTCTGAAAAGGTGATGCTTGAACAAAGGCTGAGGAGATAAGAGAGTGGGCCAAGTATATATACCATTGACATTTAAGAAAAAAATCAATGTGAATTTAAATCATGTTTTTAACAGGAAAGCAAAACATTGGGTGATTTTTCCCTTGGGTTTTAGATCCATTTTGTTGATCTTAGACGACAAGGGCCTTAGAAATTATCTTGTCCTTCTTCTTCTTTTTATGGTTTGTAGATGAGGAAACTTTAACTTGGCCTTAGATTGACCACTGAAGTTGTAGAACTTACTGAAAACCCAGTTGTGCTGTTAAGATCCCAGTTAAGATCCCGGTCATTCTCCCATCCATCCGTCTGCTTACTCAGCAGGCCTCTATCTTACACCAGTTCTGTGGTGTAAGGCAAGCCTGAAAACAATGTCAAAGAAACAGGCGCGTCCTTGGTATGCTTTATAATCCACGTGGAAGACCAACTGCATATCTAGGGATCAAAGGCTACTGAGGCCAAGTATAAACAGCAGTATGAATCCAGCTTAAAAATGTAATCACTGAGGCGTGGAGTTGGTAAGAGAGCTGAGTCTTGATCCAGCACTAGAGAAAAGACGTGCCATTTCGGGGAGAGAGGAGGCCATTCATTTCCAGCAAAGGATGCAGGAAGCTGCAAAGCTAAGAGGGCAGGGAGTACTGACATAACCCAAGCTTCCCGGGAAGTCTCCCACGGTGAGATAGTGACAGACAACTCCAACATACCATACAAATTTAGCGTCAGTGGAGAAAGTCGTAATTAAGCTTCATTTAGTTTCCAGCTTGAGCAGAGTAAACGTCTGCCTGTCTTATGGCTCTGGATTACATCAGCCCAGCTAAACACTGAACAGGAAGTCGAAGGCACTTCAAAAATGCCTTGACACATATGTTAAATATTCCAAGCTGATATTAACATCCTAAAAGATTATTAATATGTAGGAAATCTACTTTGATTTTTAAGGCAGTTTGTTTCTTACGGATAAGAAAGTGGTTCACAAATCTAGCTGACAAGCTAAATCACCTGGGAAGTGTTTAAAAAAACTGTTCCTTGGACCCACATGTTTTGATTCAGGAGGTCTTGAGAAGGGCAGCAAAATGAGTATTTTTAACAAGCTCCACATGAATTTAGATAATCAGCCAACTTCATAAATATGCAATATGGAGGACTCAGCATTGCATGGACTGTTTGCTCCTCTCATCCACATGTTAGAGGCTTGAATGATATACTGATTTCAATTTTAATTGTCTTATTACTCATAAAAGGTCTGAAGAGGAAAAGGTCATGTATCATTGTTTCCACAGGTTGGCAGATTTTGACTTCCTAATGAATGAACTTCTAAATGTTGTTTGAGGTGATTCAGATTTCTTTTTCCTTGGGTTGTAGGAAAATGAGATACTTTATCATATTTCTAGAGGAGAAGTAATCTGTACAAATAATGTATAAAGTTCATGCTCAGGTAATGGAATCAGTTGATTAATTTCTTCTTTGATTTCTTTGTTGACCCATTGGTTTTTTAGTAGTGGCTTTTAGTCTCCAGGTCAATGTGTGTGTGTGTTTTTTTTCTTCTCATTTTTTTCCCCCTGTGGTTGGTTGATTCCTAGGTTCATGCCATTATGATCAGAAAAGATACTTGAAATAATTGCTATGCTCTTAAATTTGTTGGGGCTTGTTTTTTGCCCTAGTATGTGTTCAATCCTAGAGATTGACCCAAGTGCAGTTGAAATGAATGTGTTTTCTGCTTTTTTGGATGTAATATCCTGAAGATATCAGTTAAGTCTCTTTTACTGTATCATTTAGACTCTTTGTTGCCTTAATGTCTGTTTTAAAGATCTGTCCATTATGAGTGGAGTATTAAACTCTCCTACTATTATTATATTCCTATCGATTTCTCCCTTTGTGTCTATTATTATTTGTTTTATGTATTTGTGTGCTCCTGTATTGGGTGCATATATGTTGAGGCATGTAAAATCCTCATCTTATAGTGATCCTTTTATCATTATATAGTGCCCTTCTTTATCTTTCCTGATAGACTTTGTTTTGAAGTGTATTTTATCAAATATGAGTCTTGCAAGCCTTATTTTCTTGTCAGAATAATTTGGTTATTTGTTTTTTGAATGAACAAAAATGTACATGAACAATATCATGGGCAGTCCTGATAAATGGTGATAATGAGATGGTCAGTCCCATAGATCAAACTGGTATGACTTCTGGTATGTAGTTAGGATTCCTAAGTAATAATGGGTACTATTATTATTTATTTTATAAATCTCTATGCCTTCCTCAGGACAAATCCTAAGCAGATTTAAAACACAAAATAATTGATGTGTGTGGAGGAAGGACAAGTGGGTGTGTAGGAGATCTCAACGAGCCATCTCCTCTGTCCAGACTCTTCTGTTATTGCAAACCTGATTAGTTCTGCTCAAGTCCTAGCCCACGTGTGTCAGCAAAGACTTAGGCACCTCGTTGCAAACAGTATTCTCTTGATCAGGTGGTTATGTTAGATCTGAAATCAAGTCGGAGTTTAAGAAAAACTTTGACGTGAAGATCAGAATTTAATTCTGCTTAAGAATCTCAGAATGGTCTCATATCCTTAGATCACTGTGGGGACTGATTTTGTCTTCCTGAAATGGCCCAGAGGAAATAGTCACCTGGTCCTATGTGGTTCCTTTGACCTAGAAAGGTACATCACTGCACTACGTCTGCTGCTGTGACATATGCCTCTAGAACCTGCTTTTTATTTCATTGAATTCATTTTTGAGCCATTGTCCTAATGTGTTCTGTTTTCCTCATTATTCCTGACCCTCTCATCTTCTGACTTTGTCATTAGTTTTCATGTTTCTTTCCTCACCTTGCCACAAAGGCCTTCACTTGGGGCTGATTCATAAGCCCTAGGCTCTGACTTGGCTCCATAACTATATTCACCCTCCCCTGATAGGTCAACAAACCCTCATCCAGTTCTAGTAGGAGAATCAAGCACAGTATAACCCAGAGCCTGAAGATAGTTTTGCTGAATGGTGCTGATGGAGAAATAAGTTCAGTTCAGTCACTCAGTTGTGTCTGACTCTTTCTGACCCCATGGACTGAAGCACTCCAGGCTTCCCTGTCCATCACCAGCTCCCAGAGCTTACTCAAACTTATGTCCCTCTAGTCAGTGATGCCATCCAACCATCTCATCCTCTGTCATCCATTTCTCCTCCCGCCTTCAATCTTTCCCAGCATCAGCGTCTTTTCCAGTGAGTCAGTTCTTCGCATCTGGTGGCCAAAGCATTATCATTTCAGCTTCAGCATGAGTCCTTCCAATGAATATTCAGGACTTATTTCCTTTAGGATTGACTGGTTGGATCTCCTTCCAGTCCAAGGGACTCTCAAGAGTCTTCTCCAATACCGCAGTTCAAAAGCATCAATTCTTCAGTGCTCAGTTTTCTTTATAGTCCAACTCTCACATCCATACATGACTATTGGAAACACCACGGCTTTCACTAGACGGACCTTTATTGGCAAAGTAATATCTCTGCTTTTTAATATGCTGTCTAGTTTCACCCTAGATAATATACATGTTTTGATGCTGTTCTCTTGAAACATCCCAGCCTCGCCTTCTCCCACAGAGTCCAAAAGTCTGTTCTATACACCTGTGTCTCTTTTTCTGTTTTGCATATAGGGTTATCGTTACCATCTTTCTAAATTCCATATATATGTGTTAGTATACTGTAATGGTCTTTATCTTTCTGGCTTACTTCACTTAAGTGCTCGGACCTGGTGCACTGGGAAGACCCAGAGGGATCGGGCGGAGAGGGAGGTGGGAGGGGGCATCGGGATGGGGAACACATGTAAATCCATGGCTGATTCATGTCAATGTATGACAAAACCCACTACAATATTGTAAAGTAATTAGCATCCAACTAATAAAAATAATAATAATAATAATAATATGCTATCTAGGTTGGTCATAGCTTTTCTTCCAAGAAGCAGCGTCTTTTAATTTCATGGCTGCAGTCACCATCTGCAGCAATTTTAGAGCCCAAGAAAATAAAGTCTGTCACTGTTTCCATTGTTCCTCATCTATTTGCCATGAAGTGATGGGACCTGATGCTATAATCTTATTTTTCTGAATGTTGAGTTTTAAGCCAACTTTTTCACTCTCCTCTTTCACTTTCATTAAGAGGCTCTTTAGTTCTTCTTCACTTTCTGCCATAAGGGTAGTATTATCTGCATATCTGAGCTATTGATATTTCTCCCAGCAATCTTGATTCCAGCTTGTGCTTCATCCAGCCTGGCATTTCTCATAATGTGCTCTGCATATAAGCTATATAAACAGGGTGACAATATACAGCCTTGATGTACTCCTTTCCCAATTTGGAACCAGTCTGTTGTTCCATGTCCAGTTCTAACTATTGCTTCCTGACCTGCATACAGTTTTCTCCAGAGGCAGGTCAGATGGTCTGGTATTCCCATCTCTTTAGGAATTAAACACAGTGTGCTGTGATCCACATAGTCAAAGATTTTGGCATAATCAATAAAGCAGAAGTAGATGTTTTCCTGGAACTCTCTTGCTTTTTCAGTGATCCAACAGATGTTGGCAATTTGGTCTCTGGTTCCTCTGCCTTTTCTAAATCCAGCTTGAACATCTGGAAGTTCATGTTTCACATACTGCTGAAGCCTGGCTTTAGAATTTTGAGCATTACTTTGCTAGCAGGTGAGATGAGTGCAATTGTGTGGTAGTTTGAACATTCTTTGGCATTGCCTTTCTTTGGGCTTGGAATGAAAACTGACCTTTTCCAGTCCTGTGATCACTGCTGAGTTTTCCAAATTTGCTGGCATATTGAGTGCTGCACTTTCACACCATCCTGTTTTAGCATTTGAGATAGCTCAACCAGAAATCCATCACCTCCACTAGCTTTGTTCATAGTGATGCTTGGTAGGGCCCACCCACTTGACTTCGCATTCCAAGATATCTGGCTTTAGGTGAGTGATTACACCATCGTGGTTATCTGGGTCATGAAGATCTTTTTTGTATAGTTCTTCTGTATATTCTTGCCACCTCTTCTTAATATTTTCTGCTTCTGTTGGGTCCATACCATTTTTGTCCTTTATTGTGCCCATCTTTGCATGAAATATTCCCTTGGTATCTCTGATTTTCTTGAAGAGATCTTTAGTCTTTCCCTTTCTATTGTTTTTCTCTATTTGTTTGCATTGATCACTGAGGACGGCTTTCTTATCTCTCCTTTCTATTCTTTGGAACTCTGCATTCAAATGAGTATATTTTTCCTTTTCTCCTTCGCCTTTGCTTCCCTTCTTTTCTCAGCTATTTGTAAGTCCTCAGACAACTATTTTGCTTTTTTGGATTTCTTTTTCTTGGGGATGGTCTTGATTAGTGCCTCCTATACAATGTCTCAAACCTCCATCCATAGTTCCTCAGAAAGATGGAGAAGTAAGGGCTGAAAAAAAGAGGGACTAACTGCTAATCAAATAGCTTTCGCTCTTATCCAGAGCCCCAGATCTTAGGGGTGGGAGGGGGAGCTGAGTTAGTTCTTCCTCTCTGCATGGACAGAGCCCTCTGTGTCAAACAGGATCATTTCTACTACAAGCAATAAAACAATTAAAACTGACTTACATATAAAAGAGAGTTTTTTGACCCCCCAAATTAGAAAGTCCAGGATAGTGTTAGATTCAGGAATGGTCTTCTTTAGATGCTTAAATAATATTGTTAGAACTTTATAGAACTTTATGCCTCTCTCAACTTTGAGTTCTCTCCACTTTCAGGCAGGTCCCTACTCATGTGGCAGGATGACGTAGACATAATTTATGCCCTTATTACTTCAAACAGAAACAGAACGCTTTTTCCTAGTGGCTGTGTAGGCTGTATAGCTTAGGTCTTCATATGTCATACTACCCCCACCCACCAAAGATATCTTCTCATTCCAGTGCATCTTTGGTACTGTATCATTATATAACAATATTAACAAAAATGTCTCTTCCTTCACTGATGCATGGGTTCTCTTTCCCCACTCCTGAAGACAGGGCACAAATCATTTTATTGTTTGGACCAATAGTATGCACCAGAGTTTTGCTGTGCCGATTCTGAGCCCAGTTCTCGAGAGTCGTAGGAGTTTGTGCTGTCATTCATTTTTCTTCCGTGGATCTTCAGGTCAGGAAATTAAGGCTGTTCTTGTGGAAAAAGAGGCGACCCAGAAGGAGAGGCCCTGGACGCTGAGGAAATGTGAATAGAGCAGTTTCAGGGAAGACTCAGCCAGCACGAAGGGCCAGTTATGACAGTGGCCAGTTGAACCAGACGCCAGCGTGCAGCTGAATGATTGAGTCCAGCCAGTGTCACACAGAGTGGAGATGGTCCAACCCCAATGAGCCTTGCTCAAATTCCTGATCCACAGATTTGCAACTGATAGTTATCATTTTATGCTACCAAGTTGTGGGGTAGTTTGTCATTCATTAATAGAGGATTGGAAGAGTCTTTTAATATTTTATTTTTAAAAAATTCTTGAGGTGTAATTGACATATAGCATGTTAGTTTTAGGTGATCAGTATAATGATTCAGCATTTTTATATGCTATGAATTGATTTCCACAATAAATCTAGTTACCATCATCACCAAACAGCTACAGTCTTTGTTTTTTTGTATAAAGAAAAAGAATTTTCTAAAGATTGACATTTTAGCAACTTTCAGATTTTTGATCAAGTATTATTACCTGTAGTCACCATGTTGTATGTCAAATCTGTGTGATTTATTTACACTCTAATTGGAAGTGGTTTCCTTTGGACTCCCACACTCCTTCCTCTGGGAGCCACCAGTCTATTCTCTGTATCTGTGAGCTTGACATTTTTTGCTTGTTTTTGCTTTATGCTGTTTTTAAGATTCTACATATAGGTAGAAATTACATGTATTTTCTTTTCTCTGTCTGGCTTATTTTGCTAGCATAATGCCCTCAAGGTCCGTCCATGTTGTCACAAATGTCAAAACCGTTCTTCTTAATGGCTGAGTAATATTCTGTTGTGGGTATGTGTATCTTTTACATCTTCTTTATTCCTTTATCCATTAAAGGTCACTTAGGTTGTTTCTATATCTTGCTATCGTAAATAATGCTGCCGTGAACACAGGGTGCACATATCTTTTTGAATTAGTGTTTTCATTTTCTTCAGATAATACCCAGAAGTGAAATTGGTGGGTCATATGGTAGTTCTCTTTTGGTTTTTTATTGGTTTCCATAGTGGCTGCAGCAGTTTCCATTCCCACCAACCGTGCACAGGGTTCACTTTTCTCCACATCCCTGCCAACACTTGTCCTTATCTTTTTGAAAATAGCCATTGTAAAAGACATGAGGTGATGCCTCACTGCGGTTTTGACTTGCGTGTCCCTAATGATTAGTGACATCAAGCATCTTTTCATGTGTCAGTTGGCCATCTCTATGTCTTCTTTGGAAAAATTCCTGTCCAAGTCCTCTGCCCATTTTTAATAGGATCATTTCCTTGCTATTGAGTTGTGTGACTTCTTTATGTGGTTCTATATCAACTCTATCAGATGTATGATTTGCAAATATTTTCTTCTATTCAGTAGGTTGTCTTTTCACTTTCTTGGTGAATATGCAAACTTTTTAGTTTAATATAGTTTCATTTGTTTATTTTTGGTTTTGGAGTTAGATCCAAAAATTCAATGTCAAAACCGATATCAAGAAATTCACTGCCTAGTTTTCTTCTAGGACTTTTGTGTTATCAAATCTTACTTTCAAATCTTTAATCCATTTTGAGTTAATTTTTTGTATGGTGTTAGATAGGGGTCCAGTTTCGTTCTTTTGCATGTGACTGTCCAGTTTTCCCAGCACCATTTATTGAAGAAAACTTCTTTCCCTGTCATATATTCTTGCCCCTTTGTCATAGATTAATTAACTATCTTTATGTAGATTTACTTATGGCTTTTATATTCTGTTCCATTGATATGTGTATCTGTTTTTTGCCAATACCACAACTGTTTTTTACTCTTATTGTAGATTGTAATATGGTTCGATGTCAGAGCCTGTGATGGCTCTGGTTCTTTCCTTTCTTCACATTGCTTTGGCTATTCAGGGTCTTTTGTGATTCCACACAAATTTTAGCATTGTTAGTTCTGTTTCTGTGAAAACTGCTGCTGTAATTTTTATAGCAACTGCATTGCACATGCAGATTGCTTTGGGCAGCATAGATATTTTAACAATTCTTCTAGTCTATGAGCACAGAATATCTTTCCATTTATTTGTGTTTTCTTCAATTTCATCTGTGTTTTATAGTTTTCAGTGTAATGATCTTTCACCTCTTTGCAAAAATTTATTCTTAGTCATTTTATTTTCTTTGATACAAGCATAAATGGAATTTTTTAAGTTCTTTTTCTCATAGTTGTTTATTGAATGCAACAGATTTTTATGTATTGATTTTTGTGTCCTGCAAACAATGAATATGTTTATTAGCTCTAATATTTTTGGGTAGAGTCTTTAGGGTTTTCTATGTATAAAATTATGTCATCCTCAAATGGGGCTTCCCAGGTGGCACAGTGGTAAAAGAATCTCCCTACCAGTGCAGGAGATACAGGGGATGCAGGTTTGATCCCTCGGTTGGGAAGATCCCCTGGAGGAGGAAATGGCAACCCACTCCAGTGTTCTTGCCTGGGAGATCCCATGGACAGAGGATCCTGGCAGGTTACAGTCCATAGGGTTGCAAAGAGTCAGACATGATTGAAGCTGCTAAGAATGCACACATGCTTCAGTTCAGTTCATTTGCTCAGTCATGTCCGACTCTTTGTGACCCCGTGGACCGCAGCACGCCAGGCCTCCCTGTCCATCACCAACTCCGAGTTTACTCAAACTCATCTCCATTGAGTCAGTGACGCCATCCAGCCGTCTCATCCTCTGTCGTCCACTTTTCCTCCTGCCTTCAATCTTTTCCAGCATCAGGGTATTTTCAAATGAGTCAGCTCTTCACATCAGGTGGCCAAAGTGTTGGGGTTTCAGCTTCAGCATCAGTCCTTGCAGTGAACACCCAGGACTGATCTCCTTTAAGATGAACTGGTTGGATCTCCTTGCAGTCCAAGGAACTCTCAAGAGTCTTCTCCAACACCACAGTTCAAAAGCATCAATTCTTCAGCGCTCAGCTTTCTTTATAGTCCAACTCTCACATCCATACATGACCACTGGAAAAACCATAGCCTTGACTAAATGAACCTTTGTTGGCAAAGTAATGTCTCTGCTTTTTAATATGCTGTCCAGGTTGTTCATAACTTTCCTTCCAAGGAGCAAGCATCTTTTAATTTCATGGCTGCAGTCACCATCTGCAGCAATTTTAGAGCCTCAAAAAATGAAGTCAGCCACTGTTTCCACTGTTTCCCCATCTATTTCCCATGAAGTGATGGGACCGGATGCCATGATCTTAGTTTTCTGAATGCTGAGCTTTAAGCCAACGTTTTCACTCTCCTCTTTCCCTTTCATCTAGAGGCTCTTTAGTTCTTCTTCACTTTCTGCCATAAGGGTGGTGTCATCTGCATATCTGAGGTTATTGATATTTCTCCCAGCAATCTTGATTCCAGCTTGTGCTTTCTTCAGCCTAGTGTTTCTCGTAATGTACTCTTCATATAAGCATATATATATATATATATATATATATGTATAATATGTATGTATGTATTTTTATATAGCATAATATGCCCTCTAAGGTAGAGGCTTCCTTATTAATTTCATTTTGAATAATATATCCATTAATGTAAATGACATTAAATTTCCCTACTATTATTGTATTTCTGTGTATCTCTCCCCTTGGGTCTGTTAATATTTGCTTTATATAGTTTTTATCTTAAAGTCTATTCCATGTGATGTGAGTATTACTACCTCAGCTTTCTCTCGGTTCCACTTGCACGGAGCATCTTTTTTCATCTCTTCACTTTCAGTCTGTGTGTATCCTTACATCTGAAGTGAGTCTCCTGTAGTCAGCATATAGATGGCCTTGCTTTATAATCCATTCATACACTGAGTCTTTTGATTGAAGAAATTATTTATTCCCATGTAAAGTAATCGATACTTATACTATTGCAATTTTAATTGCTGTGGGCTGTTTTGTGCTTGCTCTCTGTTCCTTTTCTCTCTTGCTCCCTTCCTTCGTGATTTGATGTCTTTCTTTATCATGTTTAGACTCTCTTCTCCTTTTCTCTTGTGTATTTAGTATAGGTTTTTGCTTTTTGGTTACCATGAGCCTTACATTTAAAAATGTATATATGTATTTGAACAGTTTATTTTATATTGATAACAATTTAAGAGTGAACACATTCTAAAACTCTACATTTTACTGTCCCACCACCCCCCACCATCACAGAGTTTTTTGTTTTAGCATCAGCCTAGAATATCCTTCTACACATTCATGGAGATGGAATTAAGATTAACCATCCTAGAAACATGTAGACTGGGAATGGGGGCTGTGCGGCCCCAAGGGAAACTAGAATGTTAATATACGAATAATTATGCAGACAAAACCCTGAGATGTTCACCTCTCCATCTACTTTGGTTATTTTTGCCTAATTTTGTCTGTACTACTGCTTCCATGTGTATTTATGGAGTACCTAAAGAATAAGACCACTTCTGCTCCCTTTTTACATTTCTCTATGAGTGTGACACATTCAGGGAAAGAGCTTTGTTTATATACAAACAGACTTTAAGAGCTTAAAATCAGGACCTTTCCACATTTTGTGTTCTGTTGTCTTAAAAATCTGGCTTTGAGGATACATATATAAGCAGATGGCTTCCTATACATAGCATGCTAAAGAGTTGCAGTTCTGCAGCAAAAATCAGAAAAGAAAAAGAAAAACCATGTATGTGATGATGGGACTTTTCTTCAAAAATACCCATTAATATTATCAAAATAACTTACATTAAATGAAAAAGCACAGGAGGGCGTGAAAAATGCTTATGGGTTGGAATGTGTTAAACACAAGAAATTTAATATTCATATATTTTACGTTCATTCTGTTTCTTATCATTACAGTGTGTTCCATGGAGAGGTGTGAGAAATACTTTGTATTTTCCAGAAACTGAATCTTTCATGGAGAGAGAATATTATCTTTACAACTTGTTAAAGCAACTGTGAAATAAACTGAATCTTTTTGTCTTCAGAGTGGAAGGGCTGGTTGACACCTTCCCTCATTTGTCTAAGAGTTTTGTTTTGTTTTTTTTTTTCTTTCCCTGAATCAGGCATATGGAAGATTTCTTAATAAGATTTGTTGATAATTCTACTGATATGAAGAATTCATCTACTGTAATCTTTAGACATTACCAGCAAAATGAGCCTGGTTTCTATAACTTTCCTCTTGATAGACTATAAAATTTTTAAAAGCCATTTATTACTTTGTACATTCTTAGTTATTTCAAGAAGGGAGGTGTTTTCTGTTTCCGGTCATAGATGAAATAGGCTTCATGTCGGACTAAACGCAGATGAATATGAACTCAAGGCATTTCAGGAAGTCAGTGGACCAGCACATAGAGTAACAAATAGCAGATTGTAAATATTGTAACTGATGACCAGTCTCAGGCTGACTCCTTGTAAGTAAACCCCACTTTCCCATGTTTGCTCAACCCCACCATAGCTCAAGTGGTCCTAATGGGTTATTCTTTCAGATTTTGCTTTAATTCTGTTTATGGAAAGGCCTTCTCTCGAAACTTGGAATGCATTCATCTCTTGAGTGATCTACTTAGGAGACTTTCATAGAGAACAGCTTTGGGCACAGCAAGGGAAGGAGAAGTTGGGAAGAACTGAGAGAATAGCATTAAACATATACATGACCACACGTAAAACAGACGGCTATTGGAAAGGTGCCGTGTAACCCACGGAGCTCAGGCTGGTGCTCTTCAGTGACCTAGCTGGGGATGGGGGTGGGGGAGAGGTGGCTCAAGAGGAAGGGGACCTATGTACACTCACGGCTGATTCATGTTGTTGTAGGGAAGGAGCCAACATATCGTGAAGCAAGAATCCACCAAATAAAAACAAGTTTAAAAAGAAAGAAAATAGAGGTGTGTTATGTGTTGGTTAAACGAATAAGTGGAGAAGTGCTTGGAGGTGAACAAGGGCAAATTCAGTCTAGGTGAGACAGGAGTCATGGATTTGTAGTTTGTAACAGTGTTTGGAAATGCTAGCATTGTTGAGTAATTTGTAGAGCACAGTGTATTTACACATTTGAATATGAAAGAAATGAAGCAGAAGTCTTGGATGAAGCAATTGCATGGATGTTTTTATTTGTGCACATAAGTCTCTCTTGTATTAAGTCATGCCCAAGGGGTGCCATTGGGGCATTAGGGTTAAGCAGTGTTTCTCAGCCTCAGTGGTACTGAGACTTAAGACTGGAGAATTCTTCATTACGGGAGGCTGTCCTGAGGAGTGTTGGAGGTTAAGCATCATCTTTGACCTTTGACCCACTAGATGCCCGTAGCACCCTCCCTCTCCCATTGTGACAACCAGTTTTTTGGACTTTAACTAATTTCCCCAAGATGGGAGAGAGAAATCAATCCTAGGTTGAGAACCGTTCATTTGGGACATTCACGGATAGGAGGAGTGAAGTTTTCAATCACCTACCATGAAATACTCTAACTAGGACATTAACAAAAACATCATTTATTCTGCAAGGATGTGCTGAGAAGGATGTTAGTGTATTGACCACAATTATCTGACCATAGACTTGGGTGTGCTGAAAATGCAGCTTTATTTTGGGGGGAAGCGTGCATGCTCTGTCACTCAGTCATGTCCAGTTCTTTGCGAACTCATGATGTGTAGCCCACCAGGGGGCTACATTCTGTTGCAATGTCCCCTCCAAACACATTCCATCAGGGTGCCGGAAATTTAATCACGGTCAATATTACATTTCTTTTCTTCAGAGGATACCAGGCTTCAGGGACATAGTGTGCAGGAGTCAAAGGTGGGACTCCAGTAACATTTGCCTGCACTCCCATCCTTTGAGAGCTCATCATTCATACCATGTGGATGTCAGCCATGGTGCTCGTTGGGTGGTGCTAAATCATTCCTCTCCCGTCTGTGTCCTTAAGATCTGGTAGCTCCCTCTGCTATTTCTGTGCTGTTCTTAGATACAAAGGAAGTTTTTCTGCTGCTCCTACACCATCCTAAGAGATGAGAAATTCCACAGGCTGTCTAAATAATTGTGAGGGTTGGAATAAAGGTGAATGTTATCTTTGATGACCATGATCAGAGGCCGTCTTTTTCTTACTACAAACTTTTGGTTAGAATGGACTAGCATCATACTGTATATGATTTTTTTTTTCCACACTGGGTTGTTTCCAATTTGCAGTCAGTTTCCATTCCAGCAAGTATCTTCAGTAAGGTGCTGTCTCTACTCTGTCTCGAGTGATGCCTAGTTTAGTAACCCTTTGATCTTGTCTGTATGAGTGTTTCTTTTCCTCCTCCTGCTCCTTTCCCCTGCTTTTCTTCTCCCAGGGCCTCTCTTCCCTCTCCCCCCTTCCTCTTTGCCTCCCTTTCTTGAACTCCTGCTCCCTTCTGACATTTGATCTATATCCTAAATTTCCTTGTTGGAACGATTCTTGCCACTCCTGACTCTTCTTGGTGGCATTGATGTATGATAAATACTGATTATGACTGGCCAAGCACTAGTATTTTATTTATATTATCTCATGATATCCTTAACACCTCGGAGTCCTGAGAAAGGGTGTGCATTTCAGAAGACCAAGGCAGAGGTTGCAAGGATTCTCTGACCTAAGCTTAGAAGCCACACAGCATCACTCTCCATGCATGGTGTTGGTTGCACGTGAGTCACTAAGCCTGCCCGGTTTGTAGAGGTGGACTCGCCACTTGCCGGCGAGTGGAGGTCACGGGGCAGCAGAGCCCGCAGAGTGATGGCGTCACCGCCGCCGTCTTTGGAAGCACAGCCTAGCACAGCCACGTGGGTGCTGGTCCTGCTGCGGACTGGCTGGCTGTTTCGTTTTGTTTTGTTTTGACCATCTCAAGGTCTAGCTCTCAAAACTCTAAGATGAAAGTTAACTTCCGATGTGATTAATTTCTCTTCTGACTACTAATAAAAAGTTCTTTCCACACAGACCCCACATAGTCTATGCTTTGTGTTCCCAAAGTTTATACAAGTCGTTCACTACGGAAAATAAAGGAAAGAAAAATTCTGCCATTTTGATAAATCTACCATCAACATTAATTCGAATATAAAATTTAAAAGGAATCTGAAGGTCAGACTTCCCCTAGAGCACTGGCTTATCTGAAGCATTTTTTGTATAATATTCTAGGAAAGCAGTGTACTTAATAACTATCTTGAATTCAGCTCTTTGATCAAATACCTTTCTATTTAAAGATGACTATCTGTATGACAGGAGATAAGATAGAAACAGGAAGACGGCTTGTTAATACTGTGTCAACTGTGGTTCTTTTTTTGTTAAGGTAGAATAGAAGGTACTTTTAATAAGTGCTACTAAACTTACTGCCTCCAAATCAGGGCCAGTCATTTCCTTGTTAAAGGAGAGGTCACAAAGAATAATCTCAACCCTTAGTGTGTAGGTAGATTTTAAGTTTTATTAGACTTATTTTATAGTGCCTAACTGGATGGATGGCATAATTACCATGAGCACAGTTGTTTTTTAGTAGAACAAATATAGTGAAATCATATTTCCTGAACCTGTAGGTCATTAAAGATAGGTAAGTGCATTGTTACAAAAAGTGTAGTCATTTCTCCCATTCTGGTTTCTCCCAACCTGGAATTGATAATCATAGACGGGAATCAAATACAGCAGTTGGTGAAAGAAAGATAAGTCAGTTTAGAGAGATTATTTTAGAAAGTTTCCCAGAATTTTAGTATTTTGACAATATGCCTCAAGGTCTTGATAACCGAAGGGCACCTCCTTTATCACACTGGTTCTGTTTTTGAAGGTCATCACCATGGGTAGGTCATTATGAGGACATTCACTCCTTTATCTTGAAAGTTAGAACATATGCACAAATCACATTCATTTAAGAAGTTCAGATGGTGTTATTCCATGAAGTTAGAAAAGCCAGTGTAAGTGAAGTCAGAAATTTTAGAAAGTCTGGCTTTGAGTCATGACTCACTCACCTCAGTTAAACATCTGTCCCACCCAGGCTGAAGTTTGCTAATAAGTAAAACCTCGTGATTCCTTCCAGCTCCTGAGTTCTACTCCCTTAAGTTATCCAAAAATAACAAGTATTCGTGGTGATTGATGCTGTAAGAAACGCTTACCAGTGCTGCAAGTGGGGGCACATATTTTTAAACTCTTTCCTTTCAGCCACTTCCCCCTTACCATCCCAGCTCAGGGATTGATGCACAAAAGGCTCCACTGTCCCTGGGATTCTCCAGGCAAGAACACTGGAGTGGGTTGCCATTTCCTTCTCCAATTAAAATATCTAAAGACTTTAAATTAAACATGTTCTCATTTATGATTGGCATAAAAGTACAGCTCGTTGAAACCATAAAAAGAAGGAAAAACAGAACTTATTCAAATACTGAGCTCCTTTGAAAATTAAATGCCTTCAGCTAAGAGATGACTCTCCAGGAGTCACTTTTTCATTGCAGCCTCTGGGTCCCCATGTCGCACCTCATTTGAACATTTCACTGTAGCATCCACTGGGCTGTACTGAGCAAAAGGAATTTTATGCCTGGTATTGTTGAATGATTGTTATTTTTTTTAATGCCCTAAAAATGTTGACTCAGATTTAGAACTATATTTGAGTGTAACAGAAATTTGAGAAATAAAAATAAGGCAAAAAAAGCCAGCATAATTATTGTTGTTTAGTCACTAAGTCAGGTCCAACTCTTTCGCGACCCCATGGACTGTAGCTCACCAGGCTCCTCTGTCCATGAGATTTTCCCAGGCAAGAATATTGGAGCAGGTTGCTATTTCCTTCTCCAGCAGAATCTTCCTAACCCAGGGATTGAACCCCTGTCTTCTGCTTGGCAGGTGGATTCTTTACCGCTGAGCCACCAGGAAAGCCCAGCATGATTGTTAGAGAAGCTCAAAAGAATGAAGGAAAACAGAGTGAGCTGTAGTGCATCAACAACGGTTGTGGATGTGCTGGGTAGGGATTGGCACATGAAATCCAGTTTGTATATAGGAGGATGCCAGTGATGCCAGATCTCCATCACTTTTCTCTTCATAGGTTTAGAAGCTTCTAAAAATAATTCTTTGTAGCTCAAGGTTCAGAAAGCTTAATTTGCATTAGTACATAATGTGCAGTGAATGTGAGTATCAGACTTTTTTTATCTGTACATCTCAGAAGGAAGCAGAGACAATAACCAAACCTTGTAACCAGCTCAGAAGATAGACAGGCTGTTCATTTCCATTCTGTTTTGCTGCAGGGGAGGGGCTGGGGTGGAGGAGGCTGACAGAGCACAATTATTCCCTGCTTCTTAGAAAGATACCCCGCCAGGTCCTCATGGAAGATGGTAGGAGGCTTTGGAGAGAAGCCCTCTCCAGCTCAGGTTGGCCCATGCCACGTGGTTTGGCTGAGGTTTGGCTCTGAGTTGTGGAGTCTTCCACGAGGAGCCTTGCGTCACAGGCAGCAGAACAGGAACGAACACAGGGTTAGGACTCGGAGATCAGAGAGGCTCCGTGAGCGTGTGCTCTGTCAGGTCTGGCTCTTTAAACTCCCATGGACCTTAGTCTGCCAGGTTTCTTTGTGCATGGGATTTTCCAGGCTAGAATACTGGAGAGGGTTGCCATTTCCTCCTTCAGGGGATCTTCCCAACCCAGGGATCAAACTCAGGTCTCCTGAATCTGCTGCATTGGCAGGTGAATTCTTTACCACTGCGCCTCCTGGGAAGCAGAGAGACTCCAGGTCACTGTAAATTCTGAGAAAGCTTCTCCAGAGAAGCTGTCTACCCATTTCTCAGTCCACCTATCACCTGCTATACCCTGGGGAACAGACCACTTTTCCAACCTCCACAGAGCATGTACATGTGTGTACTTGACTGAACCTAAGATGGAAATTTTACTCAAGCCCTCAGAATAAAAGGTGTGAATTATATTATACTCTAGTCTTTGTAAAGCATCTCATGTTGGAGACAGCGTCACTGACCCTTTAAATAACCGAGAAGTGTTTGGTTAAAACAGGTTAGCACAAATATATCCTCCATCATCACTGGTTTTGAATATCTGCAGGGGCCACGTGGAAAGAATCGTTCTTTTCAAGGTAGGCAGTTTGAAGTGAGGCTGGGTTTCATTAGCTGGAAGGCTTTTGAAGACCACTCGGGCTTCCCTGGTTGCTCAGCATTAAAGAGTCTGCCTGCCGACGCAGGAGACATGGGTTGGATTGCTGCGTCTGAAAGAGCCCCTAGAGGAGGAAATGGCAACCCACTTGAGTAACCTTGCCTGGAAAATCCCACAGACAGAGGAGCCTCCTGGGCTACAGTCTGTAGGGTTACAAAGAGTCAGACACGACTTAGCAACTGAAAAAAAAATAACTCAAAAGTGACAGAGCAAGTTCTTGTGTTGTGGAGATCATAAACACTTATAGGATGAATAAATAAGTAATGAATCCCAAGGTTGTACAAATGAGTGCTTAAGGCTTGACTTATATTTTCCAACTGGAATCATTTTACATGGACTCAAAAAGTCAGCATCTAAATGAAAATGAAATTATACACTGCAAAAACCTTAGAAGATTAAACTATGACTCTCTTGATAGTGAAGGCAGATTTAAAAGATGTGTGTGGACTTTTCGTAACATTGTTTGAAACAGTGAGGGAGTAGTATTTCTGAAAGTGTGTGTCCAACTCTGTGTGACCCCATGGACTGTAGCCCTCCAGGCTCCTCTGTCCATGGGATGCTCCAGGCAAGAACACTGGAGTGGTTTGCCATTTCCTTCTCCAGGGGACTTTCCTGACCCAGGGATTGAACCTGCATCTCTTATGTCTCCTGCATTGGCAGGCAGCTTCTCTACCACTAGCACCACCTATATTACTAATGTGACATAATTTTACATTTTAAAGTAAGAAATTAAATATCCTTGATCTTTGTTTAATCACTTAATCTCCTCTCCTAAAGGTTCTATGTTCAAGTTATTTGAGAACTTTTTTCAACCGAGGAAGTAGAAGCTTGATTTATTTATAATCTTGTCATTTGGAAGCCATAGTCTATTACCTATTTCTCCAAAAGTGCTCTAAGATGTTTTCTTATAAGTCAGCTAAGAACCTACCTCACAAGCTGTAGACTCACCAGAATAACCAGGTCCTAGGGAATCTGAGCCCCAAAGACAAGGAGAAGTAGGAGCCGGAGTCTGGAGGGTTGTGATCTTAAGAGTTTAGAAATGAGCTTATATACTCAGGCTATTACAACCAGGATGAGAGAAGTAAAATAGACTGATTCATCTTGTTTTTCATTCACTTGAGGGTGTCGTACACTGGAAAGATATTTAATCCAATTTAATGTGCATTCTGTCTTCCATTCACTTAGCAAAGCACAGAGCTGAGAACCTGTCACGTTCCAAACACTGTGCTAAGTTCCAGAGAAAGAGCTGTCAGCCAGGCAGAGACAAGTCACTCCCTGCCTCAACCAAATAGGTGCTGGTGGTACAAACTTGAGTGCTGGCCCCCAGGTCCCAGGCTGCCCAGTTTCGTGGTTTGAATTACTGAAGCAGGACTGTATACTCAAATAATCAGAGATTGGCATCTATTTGTGAAAATGTGCATTGCTGCATTTATCCTTAATTTATCACATACTTGATAAATAATGAGTTAGGCTCTGGAGAGTAATGAATGATTATTAAAAACTCATGGAGCTTCAGAAAAATCTCAAGGGCAACAGAAGCATTGGTCAGATAATGACCCAAATCAAGGGTAACATTTTGAGACAGGTGCTACAATGAATAAGTATTTGTTATTTCCAGAACCTAGATGAGACTTGTATATTTTTTTATCAATGTGTACTATACATGTAGAAAAGTGAACAAATCATAGATGTTCACCTCAAAGAAGCAGAAAATAACCAGCCATCTCAAAAGGCTCACGTGTGCCCCAGTTGTCACCACTTACCCTAAGGGTGACCAGTATCCTCATCTGTGAAACATGGCATACTTCCTCTGTTTGTGAACTTTATGTAAAAGGAATAGTGTTGCTTGTTGTGAGGTTTTTAGTATCAACTTACTTTATTCAACATTAACCTTTGTTAGATTCATCTATATTGTTGTACATGAATTTTATAGTATCCCATTCTATGTGTAGACTTCAATTTATTCCTTTTGCTGTTAATAGGCAATGGGGGTTGTTTCTAATTTTTGTCTGTTTTTTTAAAGTTTTATTGATTATTTGGCTGCACCATGCAGCATGTAGGATCTTAGCTGTCCTGCCCTGGGAGCTCAGAGTCTTAACCAGTGAACCATCACGGAAGTCCATGTAACATCTATTTTTAAGTTTCATCTTTTGGTAGTAGAATAGTACAAGCTTATTTAAAAAGTGAGAAATGATACAAATTTAAACTTAATTCATACTTATATATCAGTAGTGCTTCTATGAACATTCTAGTCCATGTCTTTTAATGAAAATATGTACTCACTTTTGGTGGGTATATGAAATTGGCAGAAATGGAATTATTGGATCAAAGGGTGTCTATGTTCATTGCTAGTAGGAGTGTCAGACTCCTTTTTAAAATGGCTGTACCGTTTTGCATTTCTAACAGCAATGTATAAGAATTCCAGTTCCTGCACATCTTTACTAGCCCTTGGTATTGTCAACAGTGTCACGTTGTTCTGATCACATTTCTAGAAAGGGAGGGCAGGAATGGGTCCCCTGAAGAACTGACAGCAGACCTGAGACTTGAAATGACGCGCTGTAGTTAATTTGGGTGGGAGGCGAACAGATCCATGGACGGAGAATGGCCCTGTGCACAGATCCGGTGGCAGGAGGCAGCGTGGTCAAGAGCTGGGGAAGGGAGCAGGTGTGGCTGGAGCTGAGGCAGTCGGGTAAGGTGCGGATGGCTGTGTCTGGGGCGTCTGATGGGGCGGAACCTTGGAGGTTTATCTTTATACTCAGCGCAGCAGAAGTCCTCATAAGACTCTATAAACAGAGGAGATAATTACATTTGACTCTGATCAGTATAGCTGCTTCATGGAAAACAAATTAGAGGGGCCAGATAGATGGAGAGAGGAAGTGGATATGCAGAGAGAGTTACTGCAGAAACCCAGGAGGACAGCACCAGGTCTCTAGGCAGGAGGCTTCTTCCTGTGACTTTGTCGTTAGTCTGGGCCTAGAAGTCCATACTTCACCTGATGTTCGTCACAATCCCAGACCTTTTGGAATATGTAACCTATTCCTCAGAACCATAGATTACACTCTGTAGCAGTGTACCAATCTTCACGTTGATCTAGTTAATCAAGAAACCTATTTTATAATTCCCAAGCACTTGAGTAGATTGACCAAGACAGTGAAAATGATGGGCTCTGTTGTCTTCCCTTCATTTACTGCAGTTGAAATCATAACTGGCTTTGACCTTTTTTAGGGCTCATAGCTCAGTGTGTGTCTATGGGCACTCATAGAAAATACCAATGCAGCCAAGGTTTCCTCTCATATAAAGGAAATGTAGGTGACATAGCTTTGTAACAAAGGAAGCTAGAATCTGCGTTTATGTACCTACCAGTCAAACTAGAGTCTGTTTGTCAGCTCTGGATCACTAGCACTAGGGACTTGGGATGACTCTGCCCCTGGGATTAGTGATGGGAGTATGGAATACAGAAATGTGGTACGTTGATGTTTATATACCACTGTGAAAGAATAGAGTGGGAGTTATTTATGTGAGCATCTCTAGTGAAACCTCAGTAGGTTAGACTAGCTATCTAAACAGTCATTAACATGACAACATAATGATCTGGGAAATTAATTTAGAGTACATTAAAAAGTGATATGCAGAAATCTCTTTAGATGTAAATTGAGGAATGGAGAAGATGTGAGTGTGACTGCATACTTGCACACCATATGAGTGTGGCATTATCACAGACCAGAGTTCACCATGAACTCGTGAAGAATTCATTGTCTCTCTCTAGACATTGGTCTCTACAGCAGTGAAGGGAAGGGATCGGCCGCAGACAGTCCCTAAGGACCATTAAGCTCTAATGTCTGAATTTCTCACCATTAATCACCTGCAACAACATGCCCTCCACTGAGCCCTCCACAGCAGCTGAATTCCTTACTCACAAATTAGAAAAGTAGGGTATTTGGGAGAATGGCACTGAAACATGTATATTACCATATGTGAAATGAATCTCCAGTCCAGGTTCGATGCATGAGACAGGGTGCTCAGGGCTGGTGCACTGGGATGACCCAGAGGGATGAGATGGGGAGGGAGGTGGGAGGAGGTTCAGGATGGGAAACACATGTACACCCATGGCGGATTCATATCAATGTATGGCAAAACCAATACAATATAGTAAAGTAATTAGCCTCCAATTAAAATAAATAAAATTTTAAAAAAGAAAAGTAGGATAATTAAAACATACAGAAATGTGTTAGATCCTTGTAGAGTTTTTTCATGGTAACCTCCAGAAAAACTAGATACTTCTGTCTTTTTTCATTAGTTTTTGAAATGTTTCTGTGATTTAGTAGATGCAGCCAAAATGCAATAATTTAGTTAATAATATTTATAGACTGGGCTTCCCAGGTGGCTCAGTGATAAAGAATCTGCCTGCCAATGCAAGAGACGCAGGAGACTCCAATTCAATCCCTGGGTCAGAAAGATTCCCGGCAACCCACTCCAGTGTTCTGCCTGGGTCACCAAAAGTTGGACACAACTGAGCACACACACATTTATTGGGGTTAATCAAAAAAACTATCAAAGAAATACTTTGGAAAAATTTCTGACTTGAATTGGTCTAACATTGAGACTATGAGGATGCCTTGTGTTTTACTTTTAAATCCATATAAACTGACATGATTAAAAGGAATAACAGAGAGTAATTATAGAGACTATCATAAACATTAATTAAGCAACACATTGTGCTTTGAAATCAGTTTTTATTTATCTTCTTTGCAGATAAGAAAATTCTCTTAGGCCTCTTATCAATAAAGCAACCTAAAATAGGCCTTAAGTATCAGGAATAACCTAACAGGATAAAAAGCCATTAGACTGAATTTAGCTGCAGCAAGATAAGAAATTAAATGAAATCTTGAGATTAAAGTAAATAAAAATTGGTTAGAGAAAAGCATGTCTGCCAATAAAATTTCTAAGCATCATATGAATAAAGACTGTCCTTCTGAAATATAGTAATTTTGACATTTTCATTTATATGGCAGTTCCAAGATGAACTTTTCCTGTTGTTGTTTAGTTGCTAAGTCATGTCTGACTCTTTGCAATCCCATGGACTGCAGTACACCAAGCTTCCATGTCCCTGACTATATCCCACCACTTGCTTAAACTCACGTCCATTGAGTCGATAATGCCATCCAACCATCTCATCCTCTGTCACCCTCTTCTCCTTGTGTCCTCAGTCTTTCCTAGCATCAGAGTCTTTCCCAATGAGTCAGCTCTTCGGATCAGGTGGCCTTAGTATTGGAGCTTCAGCTTCAGCATCAGTTCTTCCGATGAATATTCAGGGTTGGTTTTGATTGAGTGATTTACGATCATGCTCAATTTACAATTGAGTGGTTTGATCACCATGCTGTCCAAGGGACTCTCAAGAGTCTCCCCCAGCACAACAGTTTGAAAGCATCAGCTCTTTGGTTCAACCTTCGTTATGGTCCAAATCTCACATCCATACCTGGCTACTGGAAAAACCTTAAGTTTGACTATATGGACCTTTGCTGGCAAAGTGATGTCTCAAAGTTTTTTAATACACTGTCTAGGTTTGTCATAGCTTTTCTTCCAAGGGGCAAGCGTCTTTTAATTTCATGGCTGCAGTCACTGTCCACACTGATTTTGAAGCTCAAGAGAATAAAATCTGTTACTATTTCCACTTTTTATCCCTCTGTTTGTCATGAAGTGAAGGGACTGGATTCCATGATCTAAGTATTTTGAATGTTGAGTTTTAAGCCAGCTTTTTCACTCTCCTCTTTCACACTCATCAAGAGGCTCTTTAGCTCTTCCTCACTTTATGCCATTAGAGTGATATCATCTGCATATCTGAGGTTGTTGATCTATATCCCAGCGATCTTGATTCCAGCTTCTGATTCATCCAACCTGGAATTTCACAGCATGTATTCTGCATAAAAGTTAAATAAGCAGAGTGACAATATAAAGCCTTGACATACTCCTTTCCCAATTTTGAACCAGTCCATTGCTTCATGTCCAACTCTAGCTGTTGTTTCTTGACCTGCATACAGGTTTCTCAGGAGACAGGTAAGGTGGTCTGGTATCCATATCTCTTTAAGAATTTTTCATAGTTTGCTGTGATCCACACAGTCAAAGGCTTTCGCATAGTCACTGAAACAGAAGTAGATGTTTTTGTGAAATTAAAACCCTTGCTTTCTCCATGACCCAGTGACTGTTGGCAATTTGATCCCTGGTTCCTCTGCCTTTTCTAAATTCAGCTTGTACATCTGGAAGTTCTCAGTTCACATACTGCTGAAGCCTAGCTTGAAGGATTTTAAGCATAACCTTTCTAGTCTGTGAGATGAGTGCAGTAGTATGGTAGTTTGAACATTCTTTTATATTGTTCTTCTTTGGGATTGGAATGAATACTGACCTTTTCCAATCCAGTGACCACTGCTGAGTTTTCCAAATTTGCTGACCTTTTGAGTGTAGAACTTCAACAGCATCATCTTTTAAGATTTGAAATAACTCAGCTGGAATTCCATCTCCTCTACTTGCTTGTTCATAGCAATGCTTCCTAAAGCCCCTTGACTTCATACTCAAAGATGTCTGGCTCTAGATGAGTGACCACACCATCATGGTTATCCCAGTCATTAAGACCTTTTTTTTTTTTTTTTATAGTTCTTCTGTATAGTCTTCCCACCTCTTCTTAATGTCTTCTGCTTCTGTTAGGTCCTTTCTGGTTCTGTCCTTTAGTGTACCCATCCTTGAGTGAAGTGTTCCCTTGATATCTCTACTTTCATCAAAAGATCTCCAGTCTTTCCCATTGTATTATTTTCCTCTATTTCTTTTCATTTTTTCATTGAAGAAGGCCTTCTTATCTCTCCTTGCTAGTTTCTAGAACTCTGCATTCAGTTAGGTATGTCTTTCACTTTCTCCCTTGCTTTTTGCTTCTCTTCTTACCTCAGGTGTGCAAAGACTCCTCAGACAACCACTTTGCCTTCTTGCATTTCTTTTTCTTTAGGATTGTTTTGATCACTGCCTCCTGTATAATGTTATGATCCTCCAGCCATAGTTCTTCAGGCACTCTCTACCAGATCTAATCTCTTGAATCTATTCATCACTTCTATTATATAATCATAAGAAATTTGATTTAGGTCATACTGAATGGGCTAGTGGTTTTCCCTGCTTTCTTCAATTTAAACCTGAATTTTGTAATAAGGAGCTCATGATCTGAACTGCAGTTGGCTCCAGGTATTGTTTTTGCTGACTATATAGAGCTTCTCCATCTTCAACTGCAAAGAACATAATCAATCTGATTTCAGTATTGACCATCTGGTGACGGCCATGTGTAAAGTCCTCTCTTGTGTTGTTGGAAGAGGGTGTTTGCTATGACCAGTGTGTTCTCTGAACAAAACTCTGCTAGCCTTTTCCCTGCTTCATTTTGTACTCTAAAGCCAAACTTGCCTGTTACTCCAGGTATCTCTTGACTTCCTATTTTTACGTTCTAGTCCCCTGTGATGGGCTTCCCTGAAACTCATTTGGTAAAGAATCGCCTGCAATGCAGGAGACCCCAGTTCAATTCCTGGGTCAGGAAGATCCACAGGAGAAGGGATAGGCTACCCACTCTAGTATTCCTGTGTTTCCCTTTGGCTCAGCTGGTAAAGAATCTGCCTGCAATGCAGGAGACCTGGGTTTGATCCTTGGGTCAGGAAGATCCCCTGGAGAAGGGAAAGGGTACCCACTCCAGTATTCTGGCCTGGAGAATTCCATGGGCTGTGTAGTTGCAAAAAGTTGGACACAACTGAGTGACCTTCACTAGTCCCCTATGATGAAAAGGGCATCTCTTTTTCGGTGCTGGTTCTAGAAGGTCTTATAGGTCTTCATAGAACTATTTGAGTTCACCTTCTTTGGCATTAGTGGTTGGGGCATAGGCTTGGATTACTGTGATGTTGAACGGTTTGCCTTGGAAATGAACTAAGATCAGTCTGTTTTTGAGATTGCACCCAAGTACTGCATTTCTTATTCTTTTGTTGACTATGAGGGCTACTTAATTTCTTCAAAGGGATTTTTGCCCACAGTAATAGATATAATGGCCGTCTGAATTAAATTTCCCAGTCTTGCCCATTTTCCTTCATGGATTCCTAATGTATTGATATTTGCTCTCACCATCTCCTGCTTGACCACATCCAGTTCACCTTGTTTGTTGACCTGACATTCCAGGTTCCTGTGCCATGTAGTCTTTCACATCTCCGCCAGACACAGCCACAGTGAGCGTCGTTTCTGCTCCGGTCCGGCCTCTTCATTCTTTCTGGGGCCATTTCTCTTCCTCCCCAGGAGCGCATTGGACAGCTTTCGGCCTGGGGGCCTTATCCTCTGGTGTCGTGTCTTTTTGTCTTTTCATACTATTTATCGGGTTTTTGTGGCAAGAATTCTAGAGTGGGCTGTTATCCCTTCCTCCAGTAGACCGCGTTTTGTCAGACCACTTGACCCATCTATCGTGGTTGGCCATGTGAGGCATGGCTCATAGCTTCATTGAATTACCCAAGACCCTTCACCGCTTCAAGGCTGTGATCCATGAAGGGGAAGATGAACTTTAAGTGCCATTTGATTGTATTTAGAAGATAGCAAATACTTGTGGAAGTTGTCAACACATTATGTCATTAGTAACTTTGGTTCCAGTTGGTTTGGGATGTCAGAGACTTTCTCGTTTTGACTTGTGCACAAATATGATGGACAGTTTGTATCATGTCACACTTGACCCTATAGTGTCCTGCTGGGCCCTGGGAAGCCTACCTTTCTGCACTTCACTCTTGACCCTAGAGGACTCATTATCTCACTTTGTATATACTCAATTGGTTGAAGAGATGTGAACTGGCCAAAAAGAAGTAGAAAGTCAGAGTAGGAATTGAATGTTTCAGAGTTACCCACACAGATATGCCTAAGACCATGCAAGTATCACAGTAAGCAACATGCTTGTTCAAGGCTCTGGAACAATCTGTAGGCTGTGTTTGACTGTGGGTAACTGGTTTCCAGGACAGACATGGGTGCAATGTTGCCTGACCGTCCACACAACCAGGAACCCAGAATCTCAAAGTTCTTAGGCCATTGCTCAGCTTTTGAATGTTGGGAATTAATTTGAATTGCAAATAATAAACACTTGTCTATGGACCATGTAAACCTAGGTTTAAGAATAAAAAATCTGAAATCAGTTCCTAAGCTACACAGTCAAATTCTGTAAAATGGAACCTTAGGACATTGCTATTTTTATAGCTCAAGGAGTGGTCAAATATCAGTAGTTTCCTACAGTTCAACCTAATAGTTTCCAATTTCAAACTATTGAGAATGATAGTCTGCATTGTCAGAACTGATGTGCAAGTTACATGAAATAGAATAACACAAAGTGAGATTTAAGTTATTGTGGGTGGCAACAGCACTGGAAGAGGTCAGTTTTCATTCCAAGCCCAAAGAAAGGCAATGCCAAAGAATACTCAGACTACCGCACAGTTGCACTCATCTCACATGCTAGTAAAGTAACGCTCAAAATTCTCCAAGCCAGACTTCAACAGTGTGTGAATCATAAACTTCGAGATGTTCAAACTTGAATTAGAAGAGGCAGAGGAACCAAAGATCAAATTGCCAACATCCATTGGATCATTGAAAAAGCAAGAGGGTTCCAGAAAAATATCTACTTCTTCCTTATTGACTATGCCAAAGCCTTTGATTGTGTGGATCACAACAAACTCTGGAAAATTCTTTAAGAGATGGGAATACCAGACCATCTGACCTGCCTCTTGAGAAATCTGTATGCAGATCAGGAAGCAACAGTAAGAACTGGACATGGAAAAACAGACTGGTTCCAAATAGGGAAAGGAGTACATCAAGGATGTATATTGTCACCCTGCTTATTTAACTTATATGCTGAGTACATCATGAGAAACGCTGGGCTAGATGAAGGACAAGCTGCAGTCAAGATTGCCAAGAGGAAAAAAAAAAGATTGCCAAGAGAAATAACCTCAGATATGCAGATGATACCACTCCTATGGCAGAAAGTGAAGAACTAAAGAGCCTCTTGATGAAAGTGAAAGAGGAGAGTGAAAAAGTTGACTTAAAGCTCAACATTCAGAAAACCAAGATCATGGCATCTGGTTCCATCACTTCATGGAACATCGATGGGGAAACAGTGGAAACAGTGACTGACTTTATTTTCTTGGGCTCCAAAATCACTGCAGATGGTGACTGCAGTCATGAAATTAAAAGATGCTTGCTCCTTGGAAGAAAAGTTATGACCAACCTAGACAGCATATTAAAAAGCAGAGAGATTACTTTGCCAACAAAGGTCCATCTAGTCAAGGCTATGGTTTTTCCAGTGGTCATGTATGGATGTGAGAGTTGGACTGTGAAGAAAGCTGAGCACAGAAGAATTGATGCTTTTGAACTGTGTGTCTCAAGAGAAGACTCTTGAGAGTCCCTTGGACTGCAAGGAGATCCAACCAGTCTATCCTAAAGAAAATCAGTCCTGAATATTCATTGGAAGGACTGATGTTGAAGCTGAAACTCCAATCCTTTGGCCACCTGATGGCGAAGAACTGACTCATTGGAAAAGACGCTGATGCTGAGAAAGACTGAAGGCAGGAGGAGAAGGGGATGACAGAAGATAAGATGGTTGGATGGCATAGCCAACTCAATGGACATGACTTTGAGTAAACTCTGGGAGTTGGCAATGGACAGGGAGGCCTAACATGCTGCAGTCCATGGGGTCTCAAAGAGTCAGACACGACTGAGCGACTGAACTGAACTGATCCCCACTGCCTACTCTAGGATAAATTTCTTAAAATTGATGGGCGTTCTGAGATACCTGAACTGCATAGCAAAGAGGAATTGCAGAGCCTCTTGATTGAAGGTGAAAGAGGAGAGTGAAAAAGCTGGATTAAAACTCAACATTCCTTGCAAGGATTCTTTAATATCCGCAAATCAATCAATGTAATACACCACATTAACAAATTGAAAGATAAAAACCATATGATTATCTCAATAGATGCAGAAAAAGCCTTTGACAAAATTCAACATCCATTTATGATTAAAACTCTCCAGAAAGCAGGAATAGAAGGAACATACCTCAACATAATAAAAGCTATATATGACAAACCCACAGCAAGCATCACCCTCAATGGTGAAAAATTGAAAGCATTTCCCCTGAAATCAGGAACAAGACAAGGGTGCCCACTCTCACCACTACTATTCAACATAGTTTTGGAAGTTTTGGCCACAGCAATCAGGGCAGAAAAAGAAGTAAAAGGAATCCAGATAGGAAAAGAAGAAGTGAAACTCTCGCTGTTTGCAGATGACATGATCCTCTACATAGAAAACCCTAAAGACTCTACCAGAAAATTACTAGAGCTAATCAACGAATACAGTCAAGTTGCAGGATATAAAATTAACACACAGAAATCTCTTGCATTCCTATACACTAACAATGAGAAAACAGAAAGAGAAATTAAGGAAACAATACCATTCACCATTGCAACAAAAAGAATAAAATACTTAGGAGTATATCTACCTAAAGAAACAAAAGACCTATACATAGAAAACTATAAAACACTGATGAAAGAAATCAAAGAGGACACAAGCGGATGGAGAAATATACCATGTTCATGGATTGGAAGAATCAATATTGTCAAAATGGCTATACTACCCAAAGTAATCTATAGATTCAATGCAATCCCTACCAAACTACCAGCAGTATTTTTCACAGAACTAGATCAAATAATTTCACAATTTGTATGGAAATACAAAAAACCTCGAATAGCCAAAGTAATCCTGAGAAAGAAGAATGGAACTGGAGGAATCAATCTGCCTGACTTCAGACTCTACTACAAAGCCACAGTCATCAAGACAGTATGGTACTGGCACAAAGACAGAAATATAGATCAATGGAACAGAATAGAAAGCCCAGAGATAAGTCCACGAACCTATGGTCACCTTATCTTCGACAAAGGAGGCAAGGATATACAATGGAAAAAAGATAACCTCTTTAACAAGTGGTGCTGGGAAAACTGGTCAACCACCTGTAAAAGAATGAAACTAGAACACTTTCTAACACCATACACAAAAATAAACTCAAAATGGATTAAAGATCTAAATGTAAGACCAGAAACTATAAGACTCCTAGAGGAGAACATAGGCAAAACACTCTCCGACATAAATCACAGCAGGATCCTCTATGACCCACATCCCAGAATTTCAGAAATAAAAGCAAAAATAAACAAATGGGACCTAATGAAACTTAAAAGCTTTTGCACAACAAAGGAAACTATAAGCAAGGTGAAAAGACAGCCCTCAGATTGGGAGAAAATAATAGCAAATGAAGCAACAGACAAAGGATTAATCTCAAAAATATACAAGCAACTCCTCCAGCTCAACTCCAGAAAAATAAATGACCCAATCAAAAAATGGGCCAAAGAACTCAACAGACATTTCTCCAAAGAAGACATACAGATGGCTAACAAACACATGAAAAGATGCTCAACATCACTCATTATCAGAGAAATGCAAATCAAAACCACAATGAGGTACCATTACACGCCAGTCAGGATGGATGCTATCCAAAAGTCTACAAGCAATAAATGCTGGAGAGGGTGTGGAGAAAAGGGAACCCTCTTACACTGTTGGTGGGAATGCAAATTAGTACAGCCACTATGGAAAACAGTGTGGAGATTTCTTAAAAAGCTGGAAATAGAACTGCCATATGACCCAGCAATCCCACTTCTGGGCATACACACCAAGGAAACCAGATCTGAAAGAGACACGTGCACCCCAATGTTCATCGCAGCACTGTTTATAATAGCCAGGACATGGAAGCAACCCAGATGCCCATCAGCAGACGAATGGATGAGGAAGCTGTGGTACATATACACCATGGAATACTACTCAGCCATTAAAAAGAATTCATTTGAATCAGTTCTAATGAGATGGATGAAACTGGAGCCCATTATACAGAGCGAAGTAAGCCAGAAAGATAAAGACCATTACAATATACTAACACATATATATGGACTTTAGAAAGATGGTAACGATAATCCTACTCAACATTCCAAACACTAAGCTCATGGCATCTGGTCACATCACTTCATGACAAATAGATGGAGGAAAATGGAAACAGTGGCATATTTTATTTTCTTGGGCTCCAAAATTACTGTGGACAGTGACTTCAGCCATGAAATTTAAAGACACTTGCTCCTTGGAAGAAAACATATGGCAAACCTAGATAGTGTAGTGGAAAGCAGAGACATCACTTTGCCAACAAAGGGTCGTATAGTCAAAGCTATCATTTTTCCAGTAGTCATGTATGGATGTGAGATTTGGACCATAACAAAGGCTGAACACCGAAGAATTGATGCTTTTGAACTGTGGTGTTGGTGGAGAAGACTCTTGAGAGTCCCTTGGACTCCAAGGAGTTCCAGTCACTCAATCCTAAAGGAAATCAATCCTGAATATTCATTGGAAGGACTGATACTAAAGCTGAAGCTCCAATACTTTGGCCACCTGATGCAAAGAGCTGACTCATTGGAAAAGACTCTGATGCTGGGAAAGATTGAGGGCAGGGGGAAAAGGGCAGCAAAGAATAAGATAGTTGGATGTCATCATCAACTCAATGGACATGAGTTTGAGCACACTCCGGGATATAGTGAAGGACAGGGAGACCTGGTGTGCTGCAGTCCATGGGGTTGCAAAGAGTCTGACACAGCTTAATGACTGAACAACAGTGTGAGCAGGCCCAAATACAGTACTGTATGAGTTTGCTCAGGAGACTGTAACAAATGCCAGACTAGGTGGTTTAAACAACAGAAATTTCCTCACAGTCTGAGAGGTTATAAGTCCAATATCAAGGTAATGGTTTGGTTTCTTCTGAGGCCTCCTACCTTAGCCTGTAGACAGCTGCCTTCTTGCTGTGTGTTCACGCAGCTTTTTCTTTTTTATGTGCATGTCCCTGGTGTCCTTTTATGTATCCAAATTTCCTCTTACAAGAGCACCAGTCAGATTGGATTAGGCACACAAATATGAGTTTTTATAAGAAGCTGTATCATCTTTTTAAAGGTCCATTTCCAAATACAGTCACATTCTGAGGTCCTGGGACTAGGACTTCCATTTGGGGCTGAAGGGAGCTCAATTCAGCCCTTGATAAGTAGTGAGCACAAAAATTTTTAACAAACATTTCTCAATCGAGGAAAATCCTTAATTGTATCATCTGCCCAATTTCTATGTTGTAAATATTCCTACCATGTCTGACTACCTACCATGACCAACATGATGTCATTGAACATAGACTTGGGCCAATACAGATAACACATCATTCTATGGCAATGCCACCATCTGTATCCAGTAGGCATGAATAACCTCCAAACTATAAATAATAGTGAAAATAACAGTGAATGAGGTAAAAAAAAAAAAAATTAGGATGAGATGGGATTTTAGTCTTTATTATCTTTGCTGGTAATATCATTTGCTTTGTATAAGTTTATGTAATATAATTTTTACTAATGGCTGTGTGTGTTTAACAATTCGCCAAATTGCTGCAAATTTAACAATGGGTCTCAGGAGCCAATGTCAAGCACCTCCAGCACACCAGTGAGTCACGAAGTGTTACGCAGAGTTCTGTCGTTAGGAATGGGAGAGTGAGACAGCGTACTCTGAAATAATAACGGGAGAATCTACTGGACATTATGACTCGCAGAATATGGGTGAAAATAAGCAGGAGAAATTCAGAATGAACAAGTAGAAGAGATTGGAAGAATTTTGAAGGGAGAGCTAGGTTAGGTGGGTGTTGAATTAGTGAGGAATATGGAAGAGCCAGCTGGGGGTGGGGAGGGAAATGTGGTCCAGTGACCTCGATTCCTTTCCTAACCCCACCCAAACTAGCCTGTTAACATGGGGATTCTCTGTGCCTCAGTTTTCACCTCTCGAAAATACATCTCCCTCCAGGTGACTTCTCAGGAGATTCTCAACTTTAAAACTGGGAATTTTATCCCTTACTATATAATTGTCAAGTCCCTTTAATGTTTGAGTTGCTGTAAGCCAATCAAAAAAACAATCCAAACCTCAAGTATGTATCTATCTCTTAACATGTAATACAATCACCCCAGAAGATACCTTTCCTGGAAAGAAAGAACATAACTTCTATTGTTGATAAGAATTAGCAAGTTTTTTTTTTAACAGAAAGATGTTATGTTTTTTAAATATCTCTTATATTTCTTTACGACCCTCAGAGGTAATTACAAGTAACCCATTTAAAAGTGCATCTGGCTTAGAAGAGCAGTTATGTGAACTGTATCAGAAAGGCAGGCAGCCTCAGAGGGGTTTTACTTTCAGTTCAGCAGTTAAGCCTCAATATATACTTTATGTTTTGACTGCATCACAGTAGGGTGCCTTGTTGCTGAAAAAAACAGAGATCTTCATCAGCTCATGGATTTTTCAAACTCTCCTGTATATATGCCTCCATAATAATTTCAGACCTGTCTTGTAAATAATCGCATGTTGACTACAAATAAAGATATCAACTTACAACATGCTGGTCACCACACTTCCTTCATTTTGTGATGGGATCCTTAGCCCAGAGCTTCTCAAAGTGTCATCCCTGGACCAGCAACATCAGTATCCCCCGACACTGGTTGGAAACTCAGATTCCTAGGCCTTTCTTCAGACCTGATGAGTGAGGGTCTATGAGAAGGAGGAGCCGCTTTTGGGCTGTGATAAGCCTTCCGAGTGACTCTGAAACAGGCTCATCAGTGGCTTGCTCTGTTGCCGGTCACTGCAGGGAGCCAGATTTTCTCCTTTTTCCATCACATTTTTCATCTCTTTAGGTGGTGACTCTTTTATTTTTTTAATTGGAGGATAATTGCTTCTCAGTCTTGTGTTGGTTTCTGCCACAGCCAGAATCAGCCACGGGCATCACGTGTCCCCCCCTCCTGAAGCCCCTTCCCGTCCCCCTCCCCACCCCTCTAGGTTTTCAGAGGGCACTGGGTGGTAGGCTGGTGGTGCTTAAAGTGAGGTCCCTGAACTCGCAGTGTCGGTGTCACTTGGGAACTTGCTAGGAATGCCAATCCCTGGATCTCACTCAGGCCTGTTTTATTAAGAACTTGAGATTTAGGGATCAGCAAGAAGGACCATTATTGCCAAAGTGTAGTTTACAATAATGCGCTTGGCTTGCTGCAGTGAGATTGGCAGAGGAAAATGTTATCCTGGTAAAACATCAGCTGGGACACAGAGTGGACTTAGAAGAGTAAGGAGGAGCAGTGAGGAGGAAGGGTTTTGTGGGCAGGTGTGTTAGAATGCCGCAGGGGGAGTGGGAAGCTGGGTTAAGAGGACAGCCGTTCACGTGGGACAGCTGACCACTCCCCCCATCAGCCCAGCTTTAACTCTGCCAGCTCTAGCCCCTGCCTGGCGCTGGCATGGGGCACCCAGGCCTGCTCTCACCAGCATCCCAGGGGTGAGGTTACTTCTCATTCCCTGAAGTACCAAACGGCACATCCTTGGCCAGGTTTTCTGGTAAAATCCTAGCTGCCATTGAGGGTCATCTCCCTTCAACTTCACTTCGTGTGTGTGTGTGTGTGTGCTCAGTCATGTCTGACTCTTTGCAACCCCATGGACTATAGCCCACTAGGCTTCTCTGTTCATGGAACTTTCCAGGCCAGAATACTGGAGTGGGTTGCCATTTCCTTCTCCAGGGGATCTTCCCGACCCAGGGATCGAACCCTTGTCTCTTGTCTCTCCTGCATTGGCAGATGGGTTCTTTACCAGCTGAGCCACCAGGGAAGCCCTTCAGCTTCACTCTAGGACCTTTTTAATCAGGTGGAGTTGGTCTGGGCACTGCCAGATTCTGTTCTTTTTTTTTTTTTAATTTTTTTATTTTTAGACTTTTTTGTTTATTTGAAGTTGAGATAATGTACCTGTTTTTTTTTTCCATTTATTTTTATTAGTTGGAGGCTAATTACTTTACATCATTGCAGTGGTTTTTGTCATACATTGAAATGAATTAGCCATGGATTTACATGTATTTCCCATCCCGGTCCCCCCTCCCACCTCCCTCTCTACCCGAACAGAATTCTGTTCTTATAAAGAGGGCGTTTTACAGAGAGCAACGCACCTTGGCAAAGGCCTGCTCACAGACTGAGTGCTGGTCTGTCCTCCAGGACTCGTCCATCTAATATCCCGCTGATCCTCTTAACACCATAGGTTGGTGCTGTGGAACCCAAAAGGCAAAGGACTGTGTTTCTTTTTCTTAGAAAGCAGGAGCCTCTGGCAAAAAAAGTTAAACTCCAACGGTAAGAAATAAATTAAATGAATTGGTCTTGAGTTTAGCCCAACTCTGATTTGCATAACTGCTTCAAAACTAGGGACCTGGGGATAAACTCCAAGTGGAAAGTATTTCCAGGTTCCATTTATGGATAAATGGCCCATGGGAGCCTTTATTTGGTCTTCGTTGATGAGCCTTCTTAGCTTTTAAAAATGTATGGCCGGTGGGGAGTTTCCTTTTCTCTGTGTGATTCTGACCCATTTCTCAACCACTTCCCCAGACCCTGCAGCCCCATTCAGCACTCCAGGACACCGTGTGTGTTCAAGATAATCCTCAGAGAGTGCTGGGTCCATAAAGCAGAGTAAGTCCCGTGTGGCACTGCTGTGTGCTCTTCATCTCAGGAATGGGCAATAAGGTCCTGCTACTATTTCATCCAGATGGGAAAAGGAAATAAACATGGGATAGAGTAGAAGGCTGAAATCCTTTAACAGCATTTAGCTGCCATAGAACACTAGATTCAAGAAACCACATCAGAGTGAAAATATCTGCTTGATGATGTATGATGCAGGGCTTCTGAATTTGGGGACACATAGAATATGGTGTCAGGCAAAACGAATCACAATCTTCAGTTATAGTGTAGCTGGAAAGCCCTTTATTTCTTTGAGAGACAGATATCTCCTGCCATCATATTGAGCTTTCGGTGCGAAGAATGGAGTCACACAGCGTGATCAAGTAGATTGTATCACTGGTCAATACCTTTCCTATTATTATGTTACTGGGAAATAATTATTATCTTCTGCTGGAGCCTGTGTGAGATTGAGAAAGATCAGGGAGAGGAAAAATATTGCATTGTCCGACTTGTACTTTATATTCAGCCCCTGCACACATTAAAGCTAGTGATGTTAGCTGCAGATTACTTTGTATTATTCTCTAAATCATCACCCTAGAGTAATTTCTTCTGCCTTTTTCTGTGACCATTAAGCTAGCTTGAGGATGTGATTCTGAAATTTATAATCAAATAAAGAGGAGTGGATATATCAATATTTAATTCCATATTTTTCCATAGATTTGGCTTTGGTTAAAAACTTGATACCTGGGGCCTTTGGGTCACAATAATGTCAAAGATATTTAATCAGTTTTTGAGGGAAGAAAACAGTCTCAAAGTTTAATTTAGTGAATGTTTGTAATTCATGTTATCTTATGCCTCCTCCTGAGCAATATTAAAACAAATAAATGGAAGCCTAGGAAAGTTCAGCTTTCTGCAGTTGGAGTGTCTAAGGGAACATTTGGTGTTTATTTCTGTAATTTTGAGGAAGTCCTATAGCTTCCTGGAAACCAGCTAAAGAGCTGGTGTTCACTGTGTCGTGTTCTAGAGCACTCCTGAGTTTATCAGATGTGTCTGTCTCATCCCTAAAATCCTGTTTTAGATACACAAATATTTGTTGGGTTAACTTAAAAACAAACAAAACTACACTCTCTCCCCCTCCAACAGTGACAAATAGCAGAAAATCAGTCTCTGAGTAGTCACATCTCAAGATTAGTTATTCTGGACTTTTTCCAGTCTGCTTACAGGAATAGGAAACCATTGTTCTGAGATGCTACTGAGGGTTTCTGGATTCAGCACTTTTTTTTTTTTCATTTATTTTTATTAGTTGGAGGCTAATTACTTTACAATATTGTAGTGGTTTTTGCCATACATTGACATGAATCATCCATGGATTCACATGTGTTCCCCATCACGATCCCCACTCCTGCCTCCCTCCCCATCCCATCCCTCTGGGTCTTCCCAGTGCACCAGCCCCGAGCACTTGTCTCATGCATCCAACCTGGGCTGGTGATCTGTTTCACCCTTGATAGTATACTTGTTTCAATGCTATTTTCTCAGAACATCCCACCCTCGCCTTCTCCCGCAGAGTCCCAAAATTTGTTCTGTACACCTGTGTCTCTTTTTCTGTTTTGCATATAGGGTTAGCGTTACCATCTTTTTAAATACCATATATATGCATTAGTATACTGTATTGGTCTTTATCTTTCTAGCTTACTTCACTCTGTATAATGGGCTCTAGTTTCATCCATCTCATTAGAACTGATTCAAATGTATTCTTTTTAATGGCTGAGTAATATTCCATGGTGTATATGTACCACAGCTTCCTTATCTCTTCGTCTGCAGATGGGCATCTAGGTTGCTTCCATGTCCTGGCTATTATAAGCAGTGCTGCGATGAACATTGGGGTGCACGTGTCTCTTTCAGATCTGGTTTCCTCGGTGTGTATGCCCAGGAGTGGGATTGCTGGGTCATATGGCAGTTCTATTTCCAGTTTTTTAAGGAATCTCCACACTGTTCTCCATAGTGGCTGTACTAGTTTGCATTCCCACCAACAGTGTAAGAGGGTTCCCTTTTCTCCATACCCTCTCCAGCATTTATTGCATGTAGACTTTTGGATAGCAGCCATCCTGACTGGCGTGTAATGGTACCGCATTGTGGTTTTGATTTGCATTTCTGTGAAAATGAGTGATGTTGAGCATCTTTTCATGTGTTTGTTAGCCATCTGTATGTCTTCTTTGGAGAAATGTCTGTTTAGTTCTTTGGCCCATTTTTTGATTGGGTCATTTATTTTTCTGGAATTGAGCTGCAGGAGTTGCTTGTGTATTTTTGAGATTAATCTTTTGTCTGTTGCTTCATTTGCTATTATTTTCTCCCATTCTGAAGGCTGTCTTTTCACCTTGCTTATAGTTTCCTTTGTTGTGCAAAAGCTTTTAAGTTTGATTAGGTCCCATTTGTTTATTTTTGCTTTTATTTCCAATATTCTGGGAGGTGGGTCATAGAAGATCCTGCTGTGATTTATGTTGGAGAGTGTTTTGCCTATGTTCTTCTCTAGGAGTTTTATAGTTTCTGGTCTTACATTTAGATCTTTAATCCATTTTGAGTTTATTTTTGTGTATGGTGTTAGAAAGTGTTCTAGTTTCATTCTTTTACAAGTGGTTGACCAGTTTTCTCAGCACCCCTTGTTAAAGAGGTTGTCTTTCTTCCATTGTATATTCTTGCCTCCTTTGTCAAAGATGAGGTGTCCATAGGTACGTGGATTCATCTCTGGGCTTTCCATTTTGTTCCATTGATCTATATTTCTGTCTTTTTGCCAGTACCATACTGTCTTGATGACTGTGGCTTTGTAGTAGAGCCTGAAGTCAGGCAGGTTGATTCCTCCAGTTCCCTTCTTCTTTCTCAAGATTGCTTTGGCTATTCGAGGTTTTTTGTATTTCCATACAAAAATTCAGCATCCACTTATGATTAAAAACTCTCCAGAAAGCAGGAATAGAAGGAACATACCTCAACACAATAAAAGCTATATATGACAAACCCACAGCAAACATTATCCTTAATGGTGAAAAATTGAAAGCATTTCCCCTAAAATCAGGAACAAGACAAGGGTGCCCACTCTCATCACTACTATTCAACATAGTTTTGGAAGTTTTGGCCACAGCAATCAGAGCAGAAAAAGAAATAAAAGGAATCCAGATAGGAAAAGAAGAAGTGAAACTCTGTTTGTAGATGACGTGATCCTCTACATAGAAAACCCTGAATACTCTACCAGAAAATTACTAGAGCTAATCAACAAATATAGTAAAGTTGCAGGATATAAAATTAACACACAGAAATCCCTTGCATTCCTATATGCTAACAATGAAAAAACAGAGAAATTAAGAAAACAATACCATTCACCATTGCAACAAAAATAATAAAATACTTAGGAGTATATCTACCTAAAGAAACAAAAGACCTATACATAGAAAACTATAAAACACTGATGAAAGAAATCAAAGAGGACACAAATAGATGGAGAAATATACTGTGTTTTTGGATTGGAAAAAAATCAATATTGTAAAAATGAGTATACTACCCAAAACAATCTATAGATTCAATGCAATCCCTATCAAGCTACCAATGGTATTCTTCACAGAACTAGAACAAATAATTTCACAGTTTGTATGGATTCAGCACTTTTGAGTTGGACATGATACTGCTCTTGGTGAAGGGCTGTGCTGTGTGTTGTAGGGTGTTTACCGGCAGTCCTGACCTCTACTCAGGACATGCTGATCACGCCAGGTGGGGACACGTAAAATGTACCCAGATGTTGCCAGATGTCCCCTGGCGGCTAGAAGTGCTTTCCTGTCCCCCACCCCCACGTTGAGAGCCACTGGACATGCTGCAGGTATGCCCTATCCAACTGCAGCTGTCAGGATAAAGAGACATGTGGGCAAGCCCCAAGCTAGTTTCCTGGTCTTCTTCCTAGCTCGGAGGCGTGTCCTAGGTTCCCAAGGGAAGAGAGACGGTTGTTTTAATGAAAACATGTGACGATGCTCCCTGCCTCCCACTGCCCAGAATACAGACGGCTGACATCTGGAACCCTGGGGTGGGAAGGAAAAGGTAGGGAGGAGATAGGAGAGCAACGAGAATCCGTGAAAGTTAAAGTGTGAGTCGCTCTAAAGTGTGAGTCGCTCAGTCAAGTCTGACTCTTTGTGACCCCATGGACTGTAGCCCACTAGCCTTCTCTGTCTATGGGGTTCTCCAGGCAAGAATACTGGAGTGGGTTGCCATTCCCTTCTCCAAGGGATCTTCCCAACTCAGGATTGAACCCAGGTCTCCCACATTGCAGGCAGATTCTTTGCCATTTGAGCCATCTGGGAAGCCCCAAGAGAAGGTAGTGGAAAGTAGGTTCATCGTTGTCCGGGCTTTGTTGACCCCCAGCTTTCTCCCAACTGAGGGGCCCTCTTCTATCTGCCCTTACTGTGTAGCAAACACTTGGGGTCCAGCCCTGGAAGGCAGTCGCCCCTGGACAGGCTTGTTTCTGTCAACCATTCCTGGGAACATCCAACTTTTCATCTTACCCCGTATGAAGTAAGAGCAACTGAAAAGGGCGTTTGTAAATAATTCCTTGTCTTTATATACATGTGCCAAGCTCTCACTCCAGTTTTAGGGGATTAGTATCAGGGCTCAGACACTAAAAATAAACCAAGAAGACTAAGGCTGCCATAAATAATATCAGGAAAAATACAGTAAGAGAATTAATAAACTTTACTTTTCTTAACAGTCCATTGTTATGGCTAATAATTTATTATTCCTGGGAGACTTTGTCCTGATTAAAGCCATTAGAAGGATTCTTTTTTTTTTTTTGCCCTAAACATCCGCACCCATCATTCTACTAACCCTATAATCAAGGCAGAGTATCAATTAAGACAAAATCATTTTCTTTCCCAAGAAAACTATTAATAGGGCTGTAATTCACTGGTTGTTTTTTTCTGCTACCAACGTTAGCCAGTGTTGGCAACAGCAGCCTCCACTGAAATGACATTGTTAAAAGATGTCAGCAATCAGTGAGCTCACTAGTTATCCTCATTAACCCAAAGTCTGCATGTTAGAGCCTGCCTGTCCACACCTTCCACTTACCTGAGGCAAGAGTGGGAAAACAAAGACAGTAAAAGCTAATGTCCCTGTGGGCTAGGATAATTAGCTGCAATCCTTTTTTCCCCCTTGAAGCCAGTTCCAGTCATTAGTTGAAGTGCGACATAAATGCTAAGGATCCCTTATTGCTTTATAAAGTTAATCCATCCCAGGGTGAGGCTGGTTTATTGATTGATTATGTGGCAGTGAAGGGAGGCAGAGGTGAGAACTCCAGGCACTGCTGCATGTTCACTAGAGCCGCGTTCACTTTACACAATACTGAGATGCCATTACTCCCCAGTCAGATGGGCAGAGGTAGAAAAGCTTGATCACGTATCGCATGGGTCAGGATGTACGGGAAACAGGCACTTTTATACACTCTTGGTGGAAGTATAAATTGTTAGAAGAGGTAAGTGGAGGGTGTTTCAGCAGGGGCCAGGCAGGTGCGGTTCCCGGGGCAGGGATTGCAACCGAACCCTCCCTTTGTTCTAGCAACTCAGCTTCTGTGACTTCATCCTACAAATCCTCTCACAAAATTTAGCAAAGAGAAAAGAGCAAGGTTATGTTCTGGTTAACACCTCAATTATCAACCGTAGGAGAATGCATCACTTCATGCAATGAATACAGCTGTATGTGTACATCTGTCCCCTCTTTTTCAAATCTCCTTCCCATTTGGGTCTCCACAGAGCACTGAGCAGGGTTCTCGGTGATACATGGTCCTCATTAGTTCCCTGTTTTATACTTGACAAGTGTGTGTATGTCAATCCCAATCTGTTTATCCATTCTTCTGTTGATGGATATTTAGGTTGCTTACATGTCCTGACTATTGTAAATAGTGCTACAGTGAACAGTGGGATGCACATATCTTTTGGAATTATGGTTTTCTCTGGGTATATGCCCCAGAGTAGGATTGCTATAAATGTAAGGCTAGATGCTATAAAACTTTTAGAGGAAAACATAGGCAGAACATTCTTTGACATAAAATCATAGCGAACATTACTCTAGAATCCCCACCTCTTAGAGTAATGAAAATAAGAACAAAAATAAACTAATGGGACCTAATTACACTTAAAAGCTTGTGCACAGCAAAGGAATCAGATCTTACTCAACTGCATGAGGATCTGGGAAGTCAAAGTCTGACAGGGAGAATCAGAGAAATCACCAATTAGTAAATCGGAGACACAGGCCCCTCCAGCCCCCAAGATGGGGCTGCAAAGCAGGTGCAGGGCACTGGTGGAGCTGAGGAAGGCTGTGTCTATGCAGCTACCCCTTGTGGCTACACTGCCAGGCACCAACCAGGAGTCTGAGGATGATGTTGGACCGCCAGATCAGTGATCAGCGAGAGCTGGATGTGAATAGGAGGATGAACAAATCAGAATAAACAAAGGAGGCGAGAAACTGAGGACCAGTACTTCCAGGTCTCAGGCAGATTGCTCTTGACCTGCTGTAACTTGAACCCATTCAGAGAAGGGGGTTCTGGGGAGCAAACTTCAGCTTAGAAGTTGGCTCAATGCAAAACTCCACAATCTCTGTTTGTTAGCTTAAGCATTCTATCTTATATCACTGAGAAGTTATGTGCATGGAGGTCTCTCCCAGCCCTCATCTCATAAGAAAGTGAAGAGTAGACGATTTAAATGTTGGTAAAATCTAGGTCTCCTGATGATGGACTGTGAAGATTTTCAAGTTGTTCAGAGGCTGTGAGATGCAGTCACCCCAGCAGAATGCGTGTTGCCCTGAGGGTGTTTCTGAGCCACTGCTCATGCTTACTATGGGGGTTAAAAATGGACACTGGGATATATCTCAAATCTCTTAGGTGTATGTCAGGAGGACCAGAGCATTGTGGTTTGTAGGATGTCCTGCCAGTTAGCTTAAAAATGTAGTCTTTCACCTTTCACATAGCAGTTGTGAAATAATGCTTGAAAGAATGTGGCTAGAAAGTATGCACTGTGGTTTCTCTAGGGAGAGCAAGATGGGTGCACATTTTTGTTTGATATCACAAAAGTAGATGTGCAAAGAGCAAACCTTTACCAAAATGGTTTTTAGTGGCAGAACCAAGGTATTCCAGGTCAGCTCTGACACAGCATGGGCCATCTTCTACCTGAGTACACAGGCCTTCCCCTTTCCTCCTCTTCTTTTTTACCTAGTCAAACATCAATAATAAAAGCAAAAACAAGATTACAGGTCTTTTTTTAGATTTACAGAGTGATTTTAAACATTGTTGGTTATTAGCGTTTAAGAATTGAAGCTTTCAGGACTTCTCTGGCAGTCCAGTGATTACGGCTCTGCACTTCGACTGCAAGACTCACAGGTTTGATCCCTGGTTGGAGAACTAAGTTCCTGTGTGTCACACCATGCATGCATGTATGCTAAGTCACTTAAGTCATGTTCGATTCTTTGTGACCACATGGACTGTAGCCCTCTAGGCCCCTCTGTCTCTGTGGGATTCTCCAGGCCAGAATACCGGAGTGGGTTGCCATGCCGTCTTCCAGGGGATCTTCCCAACCCGGGGATCGAACCCAGGTGCCCTGCATTGGAGGCAGCTTCTTTACCACTAGCACCCCCTGGGAAGCCTGTGCCACACGATGCACCCTCACCACCCCCAAAAAAAGCAAAAAGAGAAGCTTTTGCATAAGTATCTCAACCTCCAGTGTCTCTTAGAAATTCTGAAAACCTGGAAAACCTGATCTGACACTCCTACATGGCCTCTGTGGCCGGAGCTCAGGGGACACTGACCCTTTCTGACAAAGGGCTCTCCTATGGCCACGGCCCCCGCTGCCCTGAACTGTCCCCACATGAAGGCTGCTCCCCTCTGCCATGTATCATTCACACATGATATGATATGTCTTGTAAGTCAAGAAATATTGATGGATGGTAATGATGAAGCTGCTACTTTTGAATTAATAACTCTTAGGTGCCAGGCATTGTGCTAACTGCTTCAACACCTAATTTTTTTTTTCTATCTAATCCTTTCAGCCATACAAGGTAGCTATCATTTCTACCTTATGAATGAAAAACTGAGATTAAGGGAGTTAAGGACCTTCCCTGAATTAAGTCAAAGGAAGTGATGTGCCATCCTCTGGGTACCAGAAAACAGAATCCAACTTGATGAGCCCAGGTTCATAAACAGCGGGAAAGAGCCAGATTGTAGAAAGTTTAATTTCAGCTTTGTGAATCCTACGGTCTCTGTTGCAACAACTCAGCTCTGCCCTGTAGGGTGAAAGTGGCCAGACAATTGGTAAGGGAAGTAATGGGTACGGCATGCTATAGTAGATACAGTATTTACAGAGACAGGCAGTGGCCGCAGCAGCCGAGGCGGTTATACTTCAGGCACGTCCCAGAGGGCAGTGTGTGCTGTCACGTGGCCCTTCACCTGGCCTGTCACACAGGTGTCCCTCCTGGAGGTCTACCCAGGTGCTGTGGCAATCTGGGTGAAAACCAGCTAGCCTTCACTTTGGAATTCTGTATTATTTCTGGTTCCAAATTTGAGCGGCTTCTGGCTCCTTTAGTTTTTCAAACACTGCAAATGCCAGCCATGGGAACAGAAGAATGGAAAGAACTCCAGAGGCCTGGCATGGAAGGAGGGCAGCACCCTTGCAGGCCTGGGGGAGGCAGACATCCCGATCTCCCAACCCTCAGGACGGAACTGAGGTCCAGAGACCTCACGGACGAAGTCCTACCACTCCTTGGTCCATGGGTAGCATTTGAAGCACCAGGTTTGTGGGCCCAAAGCCCAAGCTGTTTCCATCTATTGTGTAAATACCTGGAGTTTCTATTCTAAATTCACTTATTCCAAGCACAATAAGTCCCCTGAATATGAAGCTTAAGTTGCAAACTTTCAAAGATGCGAATGTGCATTCCTTAAGTATCAGGCGTGAATGAAATTGTGACTTGCCCTCCATCTCCTATTGCTGATGACCCTTCAGCTCTACCATCTCCCGCCTCCCCTGGATCCTCCAGTCAGCGACTTTTCTTGTCCGTTCACCCAATGCCAGCCTCTGTATGCCAGCTGTTTTACTGTACTCCTCTACTTTTCAAGGTACTATACTGTAAGATGAAAAACGTTGATTTTTTTGTTTGTTTTCTTATGTATGACTTAGGCAAAAAGTATTATAAACAGTGCAGTACTGTACAGCCGATTATGTTGGTTGGGTACCTAAGCTAACTTTGTTGGACTTAAGAACAAATTGAACTCACAAAACAGAACTCGTTTGTATGTATGGGACGTACTGTGTATCCTTGAAAAGAAATTACTAGACTCATAGTTTTCTTTTCCTTTAAGTATGCATTCCCTCACCATTACTTATTTGGGGCTTACTGTGCTTCGGGCACTGAGGTTGTAGTGCTTAACAAGGTAGAAAGCCTGGACTTGCATTTCATGTGAGGAGAGACAGAGATCATTTCTAAGTGACAGCCCCTCAGACGTGGCCTGGACCTCAGGCACTACGTTCACACTGGTGCCTGTGTGTGTTACCGACAACGTGAACTGCCTTTGTGTGGAGGCTGTTGTGAGAATGTTGGGATTATGAGGGTGTCAAAAAGGCATCAGTACAGGCCACGCAGCCAGCCGACTCCGAGTGTGCTTATTTGTGTTCAGGGTGGGGTAAGGGGGTCTGGCCAGATTCCTCGGGTTTCTTGGCATCTCATCCAAGAGCCACATTTTTCTGCTTTATAAAACCGAGTATTGTCTTCAGACCAGTGGGACTTTCAAGGTCATATATGAGAAGTGTCAGGTACACTCCGTGAAGACGGGGATTTACAAAAGTTTGTGTGTGTCATGGCTTTGTTCCCCACCCCCCCCTTTCAAAATTACTGCTGGCTCTAAAAGAGTCAAGAACTCAAACTTGCATGAACTCTTCAACACCTTTCCAAATTCAACAAAACTGACATTTATAGCTTTGTTGAAGCGGAGACATGGCATTTGGCTTCAGATTGTTTGGACTGTAGAGTGTCAGTATAAATAGCTTTGATTGACTTTTGTATCGTGCACATCTGGAAGCAATTTATGGCATTCCAGCTAGATTAAGGCGCGTTTTAAAGGAATTTCACCAGCTCTTTTTTTTTTTTTTTTTTCCTGTTGGCCATGGTGAATAAAGTTTCAAAGAGGGTTTAGCTGTTGTTCTTAATGTAGACTGTGGTGAAGTCAAATTCAGGGCAAATGCTGGGTGGGGGGAGAAGGGAAGAGGGACGTTTGTTTTGCCAAAAGAGCTAAACACAGAACTGACTTTTCCTCAATTGTTTTGCTCACACGAAATGAGAGAGAAAATGTCAGACACCAGGAAGCTGCTATCAATACACAGAAACCATGAACTAAGTCATTTTTAAAGAGAGGAATGGATTGACCTGGGAGAGGTGCAAAGAGCTATGTATGTATCCCTTGGCTCAACAACCAGAGGACCAGAGATGAAACATGAACATTAACTTTCATTTATGGGATTTGTGTTTTGATGTTTATTTTGCAAATACTTGCAGTGCCCTTGCTATGGGCTAGCTCACAGAGAGCATGAGTGTGGCCAGAGGTGGAGACTGACTCACTGCCTTCATAGAGCTGATAATCTAGTGGAGCAGAAAAGCATTGCATAGCAAGGTCCCCACATGCTCTTTAATTACTGTTTACTTACTGTGGTGACTAAATTGCAGTGGAGAAGCAAGGACAGGGGGTCCTGAGTGCCTGTGGACCAAAGTAGCTGGAAGGATCAGCTAAGCTTGCTGAGGAGATGTGAGATTTGATACAAGGCAGCAAGGGCACATTCTAGGATGGGGATGGAGGGATTTTCACTGCAAGCCCCTGGAGCTGGGAAGGAACAAGCCAGTCAGGTAGGCATTTTCCCATTTAGACATGGGAAAAACCAGGCTCAGATTGGGTATAAGCCTCTCTAGTTTCACCTAGCTATTAACTGTATAATCTGCTTTAAGAGCTGTTGAATCCTGTAGCACTGATAGTCTGCATGGTTGAAGGCAAGTCACTGGGCCCCCGTTTCCCCATTTTTGTAATGAGGGAATCTGATACATGTTCTGTGTCAAATGGAGTTGTGTATAACGTATACACCATCATAGACAATGAAGCAATGGACATACAGCTGTTCGCTACACATAAAGATGAAGATTCTCTGGTGGGCAGACTGGGAGGAACAGTAAAAATCCTTGGGGTAATGAGAATGTGCCTTCCAGTTTGTCCAACTTGGATAAGAAAATGAAATATCCATTATTAAATGAGACATGCGCTGGGAGAGACCAGCCCTGGGCATTGTTAGAGCTATAATATATAGGTCATTGTGGCCCTCCTTTTTCTTTTTGTTGCTGAAGGAAAGTGATGAAGTGGTGCCAAGAAAGTGGCAAATTGCCTTAAAAATCACATAAAAGTGCAATTTAGTGCACACAGTTCTGCTGAAGAAAACCACCTTTGTTTCATTATTAGCTTCCCAGGGATTTCTTTCCTTGCTTGGCATTTAAGTGTGGAAACTTGTCCTTTTATTCTTAACATAATGAGACAGTTCCTATGTTTTAAGAACAATAGAAAAAATCATGAAGAGTGATCTATACATTACTTGAGATTTATTAACTACTGACTGGAGCCATATTGCCAGCCTCTGGGTATGATTTGGAAAGACAGGGAGGCATAAACCTCTGTTGTTTTACGTAAAACTAGAAAAAAAATCTAATCACTGAGACCATAGGATGAAAAATGTTCAATTAGAGACTGACTTTGCCTTTTTCCCCTGATTTCAGGTTTGGGATTTGACCTGTAAGACCAAGAGTGGCTACTTTGCCTGCAAGGTCTAGAACTAATAGGAAGTTAGTAAACTCTGAAGTTATCTGCTGACATCATTTGGGGCAGTGATTGCTAGTTTCTGTTTCAGTTCTCTTTCCACTTGTCTGTAGAAGCTTGACAAAAATACATCAAAATGAAGCTCATGTGCTCACCTATCAGATTTCATGCTCTCTGCACTTGATGAAAAGGTGCAATGTGAGACCCAAGTCGGGGAGGCAGGGCGGAAGTGAGACACTGAGAATGTTGAGTCCTGTTGTAGCACAAATGGTTGGAGACGAGACCAAACCTCAGTGAAAGTGGGCTGTGAATTCAGTAAGACAGTGGTGGGGAAACCAGCGAAGCCTTTTGATTCTGTTGATGAAAAATGTTTTTTTCTATATAAGCCTGTCCAGAGGGAGTTTGCAGTCCAAATGACATTCTGTGCAGTTCATTGCTTGGCATGGAGAATGAACCCAATACATACCTGTTGAATTTATTTAATAGAAGAGGTTAGAGAATGAGGTGGTGGGCAGTGGGATTATTGCTATTTAAAAACAAACAAAAGCTACTGGGGATATTTAAATCTGTGATAGAGATCCAGCTATTATTAATTGTCTCTAATTTATTTATTCTTTTAATTCAGCAAATATATATTATATAAGTGCCTCCAATGTGGCAAGAATTATATCAGGTGATGAGGATAGTCATAGACAAATATAATTTTGGAGCTTATATTTTAGGTGGACATGAACATTAAATAACTAAACCCATAGTGGATGGTGCTGTTACAAAGTTTTTATATATTGAATGTTACGGAAAGCTAGGAGACCGTTTTGGGGTGAAAATTGAGATCTAAGGTTAAGAAGCTGATTTTTTGACTTCTGTCCTTATGGTTAATCTGGAGGCAGAACTTTGGGCCATAGGTGACTTTAGCTTCTCAAGTCTTGTTCCTATTGGGAATCCCTCAGTCTGAAAGAAAGTGTCACAAAAGTGTCACATATGGACATAAGGATGTCTTTGGAGAAGTGGAGAAGCATTGCAGACTTCTTGCAGAAAATGAAATGTGGCCACAGGGCAGCTCAGTTGTACCACTTTTAGCTGGATGGAAGACAGACAGTTGTTCAAATTGTGATAGAAAGCGAAAGAGAGACAGCTGCTCGCAGAGTGTTTTTACTTGGCTCAGAAAGGAGAAAGATGTTAACTGGAGAAAGTCAACTTAATGGTGACTTCCCTTGATGTCCTGAAAGTGAGCCCTGCTGGCCAGGCCAGGGGCATTTATGGAAATATGGGCTTCACGTACAATTTTATTTTCTGGTTTGAAATGTTGCAGAAGCAGTGAAAAGAGTTCTGTCAAAGGAGACAAAATGAAGTACCTAAGAAGCAAAACTCTTTGGGAAAGCAAATAATTCAGTCTGAATGTTCTGTGGGATGCAGCTGAGATGCCTTCAGTTCTCTGCGTGACCTTTTTAATATTGTCACCATTCTTTCAACAGATTTTCACCAGGTTTGGGTTCAGATGAAGCCAGTGACAGTGCCATGTGGTTCACCGCAGGATGGAATCAATTACTCTGGTTTCTTTTACATGATGAGCTGAATCCATCATTGACATGTTAGAATTTGCAACCAAATTTATAAAACCCTTTGATGTTACACAGCTTTTTTCCTGGTTGTTGTCTCATTTGATAGTTCCCTTATTCCTGGGAGGTAAACGGACTGAGAATCTCAGGACTGCCTAGCACGCTGTAAGCATGGATTGGGTTCAGAGATAACTCAGGATTGAAATGTTAGTTCCTAGGGGGCAGGAATGTCTAGCTGTTTAGTTCATGTTATGTCACCAGCACCCAGAGCAGTGCTTGGCATAGGGAATGAACTCAAATGTGGTGAATTTATTTAATAAAAGAAGTTAGAGGATGAGGTAGTGGGCAATGGGATTATTAAATAGTGTATATTTCTATTAGAGAATTAAAGACAAAAAATATCTGGGGACATTTAAATCTGAGATTGAGATCTGGCTGTTACTAATCTCTTAAGTCCTAAGAAATGTCATTTGTTGTTTCTGTGTTGTTATTTAGTCACTAAGTTGTGTCTGGTTCTTTTACAACCCCATGGACTATAGCCCGCCAGGCTCCTCTGTCCAAGGGATTCTCCAGGTGGGTTGCCATTCCCTTCTCCAGGGGATTTCCCTGGGGATCGGACCTGCATCTCCTGCACTGGCAGGCAGATTCTTGACCGCTGAGCCACCAAGAAAGCCAGTCCAAAATCACCCACCTATAAAATAAAATGTCTCAGCTCTAACATTCTATGCTGGATTAATTTTTCTACTGATACATTTTCTCCAAAAATTAAGATTTTTCCAAGATTGACATTTAGCATTTAAATATTTAAATCCTTTTACACCATCCTTAAGAGCTTGTATTAACACAGAGAAAGGTCTATGGGTCTGGCTCTCAAACACATATTCTGTTCCCCACTCCCCTGCACAGCTCAGATACCTTGCCCTATATCCTTAAAGAGGGGAAAAAAGAAACAGAACATGATTAGGAGAGAAGACACAGGACAAATGAAAGCTCTCAACCTTGTCCTACAAAAGGTAGAAGATCAAGACATATGGTCTTACACATTGCCCTCCAGCTAAGAATTTTCTTTTTTATTTTATTGAAGCATAGTTGCGTTACAATGTTGTGTTAATTTCTTATGTACAACAAAGTAAAAAGAATGTGTGTGTGTATATATATATATTCTTTTTAATATTATTTTCTATTATGGTTTGCCACAAGATATTGAATATAGTTCTATGCTATACAGTAGGACCCTGACTCTTATCCATCCTGTGTGTAATAGTTTGTGTCTGCTAACCCCAAACTCCCAATCCTTCCTTCCCCACCTACCACTGACAACTGAAAGTCTGTTCTCTGTGAGACTGTTTTAGTTTCATAGATAAGTTCATTTGTGTCATATTTTAGATTCCACATGTAAGTGATATCATATGATATTTGTGTTTTTCTGTCTGATTTACTCCTCTTAGTATATAATCTCTAGATTCTTCATTTTGTTTTGATGGCTGAATAATATTCTTGTGTGTGTGTGTATGTGCGTGTGCGTGCGTGTGTGTTATATACCACATCTGCTTTATCCATTCATTGATTCATTTAGGTTTCCATGTCTTTGCTATTGTAAATTGTGCTGTTATGAATATAAGGGTGCATGTATCTTTTTAAATTATAGTTTTCTCCAGATCCATGCCCAGGAGTGGGATTGCTGTATCATATGGTAGTTTCATTTTTAATTTTTTCAGAATTTCTGTGCTGTTTTCCACAGTGTCTGCACACACTTACATACCCACCAACAGTGTACAGCTAAGAGTTATTTAAATCTCTGCTACTCTCAACTCTGAACACCTCTTTTAGGTTATGGGGTTCTTGAAAACAGCAATTGCACCTTATATATCCTTAGTCAGTGTAAAAGAATCAGTATAAAAGAACTCCCAATCAGTATAAAAGAATAGGCGAATATCAGTTAAATTAATACATGTATGCATAGTTGAGGATGGTGCTGGAACTGCCAGTGAGAGGGGAGTACAGTGGAGGTAATAATGAAGCCTCCAGGGAGCAAAGGAAGACAGAATACTGAAAGGCCTGGACTGTCTGAGTTAGTGGTGCTGGTAAAGCCTGAAATTCATAGAGCATGCCTCCAAAGGTAAGGTGTCTAAAGTCTGTGAGGCCACTTCCCCCATCCCCAGGGTGCGATGACCTCAGGAGTGGACGAGACTATGGTGAAGTGGATGGCACGTCTCCGTTTTGGAGGAGGCCACGCACGCTGTGTTCCTGCTGAATGATGCTGATGTGGGGAAGTTTCTAGGCCTTACCATTTTCAAAAAGCAGAAAGTTGGATATGTAGCTGTTTAGGCACAATCTGAATTTTAAGCTTTGGCAGTGATTTCTGATATTTTAAAGGCATTGCATGGCTAAAGAAACCCTCCCACGCCTGACCTGTTTACTGACAGGTCTGCAGAATAGAGAGAGATGATACTAAGATATTTAGTGAAGGCATTAGGGATTTAGATGAAATTCTGAAACTGTGTTCATATCAAAATTAAATTCCTGTCCACTCTAGATTGGAATCAGTATTCTGATACTCAGGAGTTTCCGATCCCTTCATCCTGTGCTTTCCTGGGTGCCTCAGTGTCTGCCCTGGACTCTCCCCTCTGCCAGTTGATCTGAGCCCATGCTTGTATCTGAAGCTGCTGTTGGTGCTCAGACTAGAGAAGTGATATTAAGTTGACATCCAGATTTCTGATTGGCTGAGACAGCTTGAGAGGGAAGTGTCACTTTAGAAAACTCTGGTTTGTGCCCCTTGGCGGACACCGAATGCTACCTGCCACGATTATGACACTGCAGTGCATTTTCTTTACTGTCCCATTCTCCCCCGACCAAATGTGAGCCCCAAGGTTATGTCTGTCTCCTTCTCTGTCATGCTTCTGTTACCTGACACCACTTTCTCAGCTCTGACGTCATGTTTTGTTGTCATCTATAGACACAACTTCAGACGTCCTCATTGAATACCATCCGCACAGATGGAAATATTGAAAACATAAGAGCAATTCTGTGAATCAGATGTGTCTTCCTACTGTAATGAGGTGAAGGTAGAGTGGTCATGGTCAGCTTAAGCTTCCCAGGTCTCTTTCTAAGACCCAGACACCAGCTATTTTCTTTGTCTTCTTTTTATGACCTTAACTCACTAAAACCATGTTTTGACTAATACTTGTTCTAACATTATCCGGATCCATTTCTTACTTTAATGTTGAATTCACAAGCTGTATTTCTATAGCATCATTATTTAGCAGTCACATAAGACGTGTATCTGGTCATTCATAACAGGCTCATTTATACATGGACCACATAAAATTTGCATTCTCACACCAGTGACTCATTTATTAACAGTAATAAATACACCCGGCAACAGGCCAAGCACACTTCAGAGGCTTGTAACTTGAGATTGGTCAGAGTAGATGTAAAATGCAATGTGTGTGTGTGTGTGTGTGTGTGTGTGTTTTCCAAATAACTAGGAAAAAAAGTAAACTTCCATCAGAACTTGGAAGTGGAAAGGAAGAAAGAGAGGAGTGGGAGAAAGAAGGCAGGAAGGAAGGAGGGAGGGAGAAACAGAGAAGCAAAGGGAGAAAGGAGGAAAAACAAGAAGCTTTCTAATGACCTATTAATAGATTCAAAAGGAATGCCTTTGCCCAGAAAGAAAGTTTATTCCTACCATGAAGTTCAGAGAGAGGGAAGGAAAAGTAGGCACTTCTGATCTTTCCTTTTCTAGGGGAAAAAAAAAAGACTACTTATAATTACATCAATATGATTTCTCTCTGCATAACATATTAGGCTTTATAACTAAGGCAGCCTTGAACGTTTTTATGACCACTCAGCATGCTCCCTAAGAGGCAAAGAGGTTTTTCCACGGGTCAGAAAAGTATAGGAAACCTCAAGACTGTGGCAAAAGGTTAGACATATACAATAAAAGGCAATCATTTCGTGAATATTGGTGAGAATTAATAGTGCTTTATTTTGTGGCTCACCAAAGAAATGTGTGCTTGATGCTGTTCAGAAGTACTCCTTGGTGGTTTTAATAGAAACCATGTGTGTGTGTGTCAGGACTTGGAGCAAAATTCATCCCAACCAGGGCCTGAGGCTCTGTAGACCTCTCAGGCTTTCCCACGTCTTTTAAGAAGTTTTCTGTCCAGTGAAGTCCTCTAAAGTAAATGAGAATGAATCAACAAAAAGTAAAGGAGTTCAGGGAAGAATTTTAAGCAGCAGAGGTCTTTCAGTTAACTTTTAATGGACGCTTCCTTCTTCTTGGACCCAGCATCTTGCCCTCTCCACCTCACCTTCAAGGATTCGTGACAGTTACGGTCTCACTTACTTGTGGAATCCAGAAGAGTTGAACTTACAGAAGCCGAGCATAGACCTGTCATTGCCTGGGGATGGGGAGCAGGGAATGGGGATATGCTGGTCAAAGAGTCCAATCTTTCTTTAATGAGTATTTTCTGGGATCTAATATAGAGCATGGTGACTATAGTGAACATCAAACTGGACACTTGAGATTTGCTGCGAGGGCAAATCTTAATGTTTTCTACACACACACACAAAATAGCTTTGTGAAATGATGAAGTCCCTTAAAGGTGGTTGTCATTTCACACTGTATGTTGTTGTTTAATTGCTAAACCATGTCCAGCTCTTTGCAACCCCATGGACTGTAGCACGCCAGGCTTCACCGTCCTCCCCTCTCTCCTGGAGTTTACTCAAACTCATGTCCATTGAGTCGGTGATGCCATCCAACCATCTCATCCTCTGTCGTCCCCTTCTCCTCCTGCCTTCAATCTTTCCCAGAATCAGGGTCTTTTCAAATGAGTCAGCTCTTCGCATCAGGTGACCAAAGTATTGAAGCATCAGTTTCAACATCAGTCCTTCCAATGAACATTCAGGACTGATTTCCTTTAGGATGGACTGCTTAGATCTCCTTGCAGTTCAAGGGACTCTTAAGAGTCTTCTCCAACACCACAGTTAAAAAGCATCAGTTTTTTGGCGCTCAGCTTTATGATCCAACTCTCACATCCATACCCGACTCCTGGAAAAAACATAGCTTTGACTATAGGGATCTTTGTTGGCAAAATGATGTCTCTACTTTTTCATACGCTTTCTAGGTTTGTCATAGCTTTCCTTCCAAGGAACAAGTGTCTTTTAATTTCATGACTCAGAGGCCTAAAAGATAAAGTATGTCACTGTTTCCACCTTCCCCCTTGTATATTCCATGAAATGATGGGACTGGATACCATGACCTTAGTTTTTTTGAATGTTCAGTTTTAAGCCAGCTTTTTTTCACTCTTCTCTTTCACCCTCATCAAAAGGCTCCTTAGTTCCACTATATATGTATGTTAAATCATTTCATACACATTAAAGGTCACAATGTACAACCTAAATAAATGCAAGTTTGTGTTTCAGTAAAGCTGGGAGGGGAGAAAGATAGACTAAGGACGAATGACAGTTGCAGTGTCAGTGCCTGCGTGATTCTTACATGAAGATCTTATTCCACAATTGGGCAGAGCCTGAGAAACTGGACTTGTGTCGTGTTTTGTGTCAGGCAGGAACGGTGTGTTGTCTGCCCGCTGCAGCATCCTCGGCACTGGTTTTCTACCTAATGTACAGAGACCCTTCGTTAGTATATGTTAGAACGACGAGAGGGAGGGTAGAGAGGAAGAAGGAAGAAAGCTTCTTTTTGTAGACTCTAGGGCTCCACACAATCCGTGTGTGTGTGTGTGTGCACTCAGATGTGTCCAACTCTTTGTGACCCCATGGACTGTAGCCCACCAGGGTTCACTGCCCATGGTATTCTCCAGGAAAGAGCACTGGAGTGGGTTGCTATTTCCTGCTCCAGGGGATCTTCCTGACCCAGGGATCAAATCCAAGTCTCCGCATTTGCAAGTGGATTCTTTACCACTGAGCCACCTGAGTTCTCCCTACTTAGGCCCCGTTGTAGTAATGAGAACCTAGAACTGGTACATCACGGTCCCATGTACTAGGACCCAGGGTGTGTGGCCAGCACATTCCTGGGCTCTAATGAATATTCTAAATATATGTGGGGCAGTGAACGTACTGTGTCTCCCTAGTTCCCTATCAATACTGGAAAATAGTAGATAGTCAACTTTTTGTAGACTGAATGAATAGTAAGTTGAAGGAAGTGTCTTTCTAATGTTACTGAAATATTCTAAGACTTTGTAAAACTTCCTCCTAGTAATGCTGGGATCTGCAGGAAACAATAGTCAACCAACTATGAGGCCACTCCTGAAATCTTTAAATTAGTCCTTCACCCAGACAGCAGTCCTATTTTTTTAATGTGTTTTATAATTTTAATTTTTTTATTGGTGTATAGCTGATTTACAATGTTGTGTTAGTTTCTGTTGTACAACAAATCAGTTATACGTGTGCATATATCTCCTCTTTTTAAGATTCTTTTCCCATACAGATCGTTACAGAGTATTGAGTTCCCTGTGCTGTCCCTAATCCTTATTGGTTATCTATTTTATACCTACTAGTGTGTATATATCAATCACAGCTTTCCAATTTATCCCCCTCATTTCCCCATAAGATTGTTTTCTATGTCTGTGAGTCTGTTTCTGTTTTGTAAAGGAGTTCATTTGTGTCATTTTTTGGATACCATGTGTGGCTCAGATGGTAAAGAATCCACCTGCAGTGTGGGAGACCTGGGTTTGATCCCTGGGTTGGGAAGATCCCGTGGAGAAAGGAAAGGCTACCCACTCCAGTATTCCGGCCTAGAGAGTTCCATGGCCTGTGTAGCCCATGGGGTCACAAAGAACTGGGCACGACTGAGGACTTTCACTCACGTAAGTGGTATTACTGATATTTGTGTTTCTTTCTCAGACTTACTGCACTTAGTATGATAATTGCTTGGCCCATCCATGTTGCTGCAAATGGCACTGATTTTCCTCTTCATGACTGAGTAGTATTCCAGTGTGTTTAGGTACCACATCTTTATCTGTCCATCTGTTGGTGAACACTTTGGCTTCCCTGCCTTTCATTATTCATCTCCGTTATTCTCAGTGAATGCCCTGTTTGCAGCTGATAGTTCATAGCTTGAAGGGGAGCCATCACCTTTATAATCAAAGTCCTTCCAGCATTTTTGTTCTAGTTGGAGAACTTATTATACCCAATGACAAAGTTCAAAAGTTGGTGAAGTCTAGATTGGTGGTACCAAGAGGTCTGAGGAGAGAGGCAGAAGCTTGTCATGTGTGTTTCTAGAAAATGATTGGTCTAAAACCTAGGATAAGCCCAGAGTGAGCCTCCTTACCAAAGCAGGTTTCCCTGATGATGGCTGAAAAAAGGACATTTTAAAGCCACCTCCAAGCTGGGAAAAGAGAGTGAAATGTATGCTTATAGATATGTCAGGAAACCCTCTTTTATTCTCTCATCTAGTTAACAGTTCAGGGAGATTGGGTCCACGATGGACCAGGGTGTACAGATCAGGAGGCCTTTCCAAAGGAGCAGGTGAGGTGACTGTGTCATCTGTTAATGCACAAGCCTGCTGGCTTCCTTCCAGATACTCAAAGCCAGAGCTGCCTCCCTCAGGGAAGTGACTGTTTCTATGTGTTCATTGTTTGGGGCCTCTGTTTGTGTTCAGCTGTCAAAACGACTTCAGTGAAGCTGCTTGTACTACACTGTGTGATTTGGTTTATCTACCAGAAGAATAAGACTTGACTGAACAGTTTTTTAAATTTATTTTTTCTAAAATCTGCAAAACTTTCTAAAAAATGGAAACTGTGAATCTCTGGAGTATAAAATTCATTGTCATAGACTTGCATCCATAATTACTGAAGTAAATTATAAGCACATTACCAGGTTCAGCTGTATTCCTGGAGCTTCAGAAGTTTTTTAGGTTCAATATTTATGTTAGTCCTAAAATAACATTTAATGGAGACTTTTTCTTAAAATGACCTACAAATATGGCCTATAGAGGACAGTTCTAAATATGGTTGAATTATGAACATGCCCTAGTATTTTATGATACATTGGAAAGTGGCTTGATCAACATTAATATTGATTAGACCTAGCTGTTCAATAGCTTGGATAAATATGTGTTTCTTTTTGTTAGAAATCTATCATATCCGAGGCATAGGCCAATATGTTAGGTTTGTAAATCATGCAGGCTGCCCAGCCGTTTAGACTTCAGACCAGAAAGAGGCTGTCATAAATCCAGCGCTCCTGGGGGTGGGTGGGAAGTTAGGGGAAGAGGATGGACATGGCATGGAGAGAAGACCGACGTTTGCTGGTTTCCAGGCATCTCCTAGGAAATATCCAGGGATAGGCTGATGTTCTCACGGGCTTGTTTGAGTTTTTTCACATCCCTTATGAAAGAGGAGGAAAGAATCAATGTAGGCAGTCTACCAGTCATTCCTTAAATGAATAGAGACTAACTACACACCAATCATAAACCAATTCTAGAACATATTGAAGACTTTGGTATTCAGGAAAGCAGTATTTTCCAAACCAGGATGCACTAACCCTCCACTGAGATGTGGAAAAATATCATAATTTGTATTATCATTTAGGTTGTATCAATATGTTAAGCTTCACTAATAGTTAGCACACGAGTCAACAAGAGCAGATGCATATCATTTATTAGTGAAAGTGAAAATGAAGTTGCTCTGTCGTGTCCGACTCTTTGCAACCCCAAGGACTTTAGCCCACCAGGCTCCTCCGTCCATGGGATTTTCCAGGTAAGAATACTGGAGTGGTTACCATTTCTTTCTCCAGGAGCTCTTCCCAACCCAGGGATTGAACCCGGGTCTCCCACATTGTAGGCAGACGCTTTACCATCTGAGTCACCAGGGAAGTCCATATAATTTATTAGTAAATACATATATATCAGGAATGCGTGCTAAATTCTTTTTTAACTGATTAGATGTGCTCCCAGCCATTGCTGTTCTGTCTCAGGAACACATATTTCCTCAAACCCAGCAGGAAGAATCTGCCTCATTAACTTATCCCATGCCCAGAGTTTTTTTTTTTTTTTCCCCAGAATTATTCGTGGTACATCATCAGACCACCCTGGTCCCCAGAACCCCAATGCTGTGTGCAGCAAATGATAGCATTATTCTACGTTCTCCTCCATTTTTAAAGACTTCTGGAGGAATTTCAGCCTTGAGTCTTACCGATTACTTACTGAAAAGAGCCCTGGAGTTATTGCTACCCATTGGGTAATTAGGTAGTTCCAAGGAAAATAATAAAACTATTTTGTGCCTGGGAGATTAGAATGGCACACGGTGACTCATATTAGTCAGCTGAGTAATTATGTAATTACAGAAGAAGGGGAAGAAAAACCCTTCAGATTGTTTTTCCTAAGAGGCACTTTTGGAAGCGTTCCAGCCCATCAGGTACTTATGTAATTAGGTCGGGGGCACAATCCATAAGGAAAGGCTTGACGGGGGGAGGGTTCATTAAAAAAATGTTTATGTAAAAGAACCTTGTGGAAGAAGAAAAGGGAGTGTTTAAAAGATTCACACAGGCTCCGCACCTACTAGACAGGACGCATAAACGTTAAGGGAAATGGTGTTTCATGGTAAGTGGAGGGCATGTGCACGTGGGTAGAATAGGATGAAGGGTCATGTTTTGGAGCAATCCCGGGCACTCATTAAGCTTGTGCTGGGGGTTCTCTTCCAGCGGGCCTGTGTTTTCCCTATTCCTACAGAGAAATAAACTGAGAGGCTCAAAGAACTCAGGTCCTTTGGGCTCCAAGCCCTGCTCTTCCCACTGCACCATGCTGCTGCTGCTAAGTCGCTTCGGTCGTGTCCAACTCTGTGCGACCCCATAGACGGCAGCCCACCAGTCTCTGCCGTCCCTGGGATTCTCCAGGCAAGAACACTGGAGTGGGCTGCCATTGCCTTCTCCAACACCATGCTCCTACCTACCAGCACTTCTGAGCTGAATCCTGCGGGTTGTCCTGATGGCATAGATTATCAGTATCACTGTTCATTTCATCTCTTAACTTTGTGTGAATCTTGTCTACACAGTGCAAACCACTGGATTAAAAAGCATTAACTTGGTCATCTGGGCCATCTAAATTACCAGTCTGTGTTTCCTGCATGGTTCATCTGAATAACTCTACCTTACAGAGTACTTTGTACAAAGCAGCACCATCACCCCCTTTATAGGATATACATTTAAATGCATCCAAGTTTCCCATGTTAATGCATTTGGTAAAAAGAGAATGCTGATATTTTGAAGCAATGTATTATGATATCCAAGGACTTATTTCATTGTCGAAAATTTGCTTGTGCATATTCACTAAGGTTTAAAAAAATGTTTATAATAGTATCTACATTTTGAGACTTTTTTTTTCTGATACATTCTGCATGTGTTGATTAATCTTTTCGGTGGTAGAAAACTAGTGGATACTCTGGTGCAAAACACTAACTCTCAGATTTCTTTACTCTTTATCTGATTGTTTTGCTTTATCCAGTGATGCTCTTATAGTTTCAGGGGATGAAAAAGATTTATCAGCAGAGAAAGAAGTTACATTCACTTCTCTCTTTAGTGTAGCAGTGATATAAGTGTCCATGGTACAAAAATAAAACCAGCTGATTTGGAGAAGTCCTCTGAGTCAGGCCTTGGTGCAGTAGCTTAAAATAAGCAGTGGGACTCTTTAGAGGTGCCTGTAGAAGGACTGACATCCCAGGAACTGGAAGGAAGAAACCAGGTTTGGAAGGGCAGGCTGAGGCTCATCAGAGACAGATTTCTCTGCCAGTTCTAGACATATTTTGTCTTCTTCCACTACTGACTTGAGCATTCATGTTATTTGAACAAGAATTGTCAGTTCCATTCAGTTGCTCAGTCACATCCGTCTCTTTGTGACCCCATGGACTACAGCATGCCAGGCTTCCTTGTCATTCACTGTCTCCTTGAGGTTGTTCAAACTCATGTCCATTGAGTTGGTGAATTGTTATAGATCCACCAAATATTGATTTAGAGTTTCAAAAATTTCAGCATTGACTTTGGAATATGTACAATCCAGACTAGAAGTTTTTTCCTTGCTAATTTCCATCATTCTGGCCACTCATTTTCTGATTGAGATGCTTGTCGTGGAAAAGTTGGCAGACTTTCTGGGACAGGCTGCAAGGTTCCTAAAAGCAAGAGGGCATATCTGAACATTTAGCTCTGTGACATCTATCTGTGCTTTTATGTAGTGTTGAGAGTTAAGGATGTGATTTTAGCTCAGCATCTTCACAAGGATTGGACTCGGAGACATAAGCAGATGGTGGGCTCTGGGTGATTTCCTATAGAATTAATGAACATTTCAGGTATTTGATAGGAGCTGCCTAGTTTCCTGAATCTGTTCATTTGGTAAATATTTTTGCCACTGTGAATAAATTGAGATACAGTTCTCCCTCTCAAAGACCTCAAAGTCTGGTAAAGGGAAGACATGTATTGAGGTAACTAATTGTGAGTGACATGTGAGTAATAGAATCAAACAAACAGGAAGAAGACGCCACTGACTATTTGGGGAAAGGAAGCTTCATGGAGGAGAAAATCTTTACTCTGAACTTTCAGAGATAACAGAGCTTTCTCAGCAGGTGAGGAGGGAGTTCAGAAAAGCAGAAAAGCACATTGTGCCGTTGCACTCAGCTGCTCAGTCGCATCCGACTCCTGCCACCCCGTGAACTGCGGCCCACCAGGCGCCTCTGTCCGTGGGGTTTTCCAGGCAAGGGTAGTGGAGTAGCTTGCCAGGTCCTCCTCCAGGGGATCTTCCTGGCCCAGGGATGGAACCCGCATCTCTTGCCTGCGTTGGCAGACAGATTCTTTACCTCTGTGCCATCTGCGAAGCCCAAAGCAGGTGCGGGAGGGCATTTCAGGAAGGTGGAAGAGCGTGTCGCAGTGTGTCCCGCTCCTAGACTTGGGGAGTTTCTGCGACAGCACTCAGATGGCACGACGGGCTGGCTGTGCAAGAATCAGACCTGGAACGCGCTGCCCCGGCTCGGGGAAAGCGTCTCACCACTGCGGGCTTAGACTTCTTTGAGCATGTGAGACACATTTCATTACCTTGACTACCAAAGTCATCTAAAATGGTCAGTATTTTACAGAAGGATCAATCCCAAAAATAAGACCCTTGAGCTAATATTTAAAAAAAAATTTTTTTTGAAATGTAGTTGATTTACAACGTTCTGTTAGTTTCTGGTGTGCAGCAAAGTGATTCAGTTATATATATAATACATTCTTTTTCATATTCTTTTCCATTATGGTTTATCAGAGGATGTTGAATAGAGTTCCCTATGCTATATAGCAGGACTTCGTTGTTTATCTACTCTCCGTCTAGTCAAGGCTGTGGTTTTTTCAGTGGTCATGTATGGATGTGAGAGTTGGACTATAAAGAAAGCTGAGTGCAGAAGAATTGATGCTTTTGAACTGTGGTGTTGGAGAAGACTCTTGAGAGTCCCTTGAACAGCAAGGAGATCCAACCAGTCCATCCTGAAGCAGATCAGTCCTGGGTGTTCATTGGAAAGACTGATGCTGAAGCTGAAACTCCAATACTCTGGCCACCTGATGTGAAGAGCTGACTCATTTGAAAATACCCTGATGCTGGGAAAGACTGAGGGCAGGAGGAGAAGGGGACGATGGAGAATGAGATGGTTGGATGGCATCACTGACACAATGGACATGGGTTTGGGTGGACTCCAAGAGTTGGTTATGGACAGGGAGGCCTGGTGTGTTGTGGTTCATGAGGTCACAAAGAGTCGGACATGATTGAACTGAACTGAATATAATAGTTTAATCTACTTATCCCACACTCCCAATCCATTCTTCTGTCATCTCCCACCCCCTTGGCAACCACAAGTCTCTGTGTTCTTTATGTCTGGAAGTCTGTTTCTGTTCCATAGATAAGTCCATTTGTATTTTATGTTCTACATGTAAGTAACATCACAAGGTATTTGTCTTTCTTTTTGTGACTTACTCTGCTTAGTGTGATAATCTCTAGGTCCATCCATGCTGCTCCAGAGGGCATTATTTCATTCTTTTTTATAGTTAAGTAATGTTCTATTGCATATATGTACCACATCTTTATCTATTCATCTGTCAATTGATAATTTAAGTTGCTTCCATGTCTTGGCTATTATAAATAGTGCTTCTATGAACATATGGGTGGGTGTGTTTTTTCAAATTATAGTTTTGTCTAGGTATATGCTCAAGAGATGGATTGTTGGATCATATGCAACTCTATTTTCACTTTTTTTGAGTAACCTAAATACTGTTCTCCATAGTGGCTGCACGAGTTTACATTCCCACCAAGAGTGTAGGGGGCCTCCCTTTTCTCCACAGCCTCTCCAGCATTTGTTATTTGTTCTTTGAGTTGATGCTTTTTAAATGAAGCTTTACTTCTCAAAAGACTTATGTTTTCAGAAATATTAGAAAGATATCCTGTGACACTTGGGTAAAGAGGTTTCTCTTTAGAGGAAAAGTATTACATACATTCAGTTCAAGAAGTCAAGTAGCTGTGTCCTTATGACAGAACAGCAATGCCCTGCTCCACCATTTTCCAGCAGTAATTATTCCTGCTGCCTTGCAGCAGCTGTTTTCAACTTTTCAGCAGTTGTCTTTTACTTTCTTCTAACATTTCTAATCTGCTTGTTCATACTGTTTGTGATTATTACATTGTAGAAATGATTTACTGTCATCCAATTACAGAAGATCAAAATTTAACTCTTCATGTGACACTCACTAGGTCTTCCTTGGTGGCTCAGACAGTAAAGAATCCGCCTCTATGCAGGAGACGTAGCTTCAATCCCTGGGTCGGGAAGATCCCCTAGAGAAGGAAATGGCAACCCACTCCAGCATTCTGGCCTGGAGAATCCCCATGGACAGAGGAGCCTGGTGCTGAGCGACTAACACTGGATACACTGTATGTTACACTCATGTGCTTGGATCCCATCCACATTTTCCAATACAATTCTAGCACAATTTTAATTAAATGAATATTCAGTATTGCACATATAATTGTACAAACATTGCTCTTAGGCAAAAATGCCATATTTTATATTGATGTTTCCTTCTGTCATATAAACTGACTTGGTTCTTGTGACCATCCACTCCTCTTTGACTCAAGCTACAGGTTAATGTTTTAATTCTCTCTGGTCTGTGAAATTTTCCGTATGCTTTCCAGCTACTAAAATTTTGTTGATGTCTTTCATCTGCTGTCGTCTCTTCTCTCTTTCTCTTTAAATTTGTGGATTTATGCCTTTAGGGAGGAAGTGGAGATAAATGTGTATCTCTGATATGCTGTGTTTAAAAAAAGGTAGAATAAGGCTTTCTCGGTGGGGCCACAGAAAAGGCAGAAGTAGAATTTTAAGTGAAAATGTTTAATCATTGCAAAGGAAAAGCAGGTGTTGAGATAGAGCAGAGTTTAAACTACTTGTCAGGGATATTAAGAAATAAGATAAAGTACATGTACAGAGGAGGAATAGAAAGGTATAATTGTCCTTGTGAACATTCTGTTTGTAAGTGTAGGAGAGAGGGAGTTTTTGCAGCAGTAAGACAGGTCTTAGCCTGAGGGTGATAAAGGAAGAAAAAAGGAAGCTTGCAAATACTTTTGAAGAACTGTCTAAAGATGCTTTGTACCTAAAAAACAAAGTAGTTCCCAGCCTCTTTAAATCTTAGGTACATAAAAAAGTGAGAAGCATGAGAAAAGAGTATTTGCAAAATATCAGGTCGTAAGTGTTTGAATTAGTACAGGAAGAAAATTTCCTGCCAATAGAGCTTTGTTTTGTCAGTTATCTACTTAAAAATGAGACCACATACTCAATTCAATTGATATTTTTGAGGATACTACTATAAATTCACTAGGAAGTTTGGTCAGACAACAGATACTTCAGAGAAATTATAGTTAAGAAAAGACAATGAGACAAAAGTACAAATAAGGTGAAGTAACTCATGGAAGAGAACATGAGTGAGCTAAGAACTCATGCTGTTGAGAAACTACTCTTAGGCTTGAAGGAAGTAACATCTTAAAAAGATCCTGAAACATAGGACTTTTCAGGAAGAAAAAAAAAATGGTGAGAAGTGTGTTCTCTGAAGAGGCAGGAAACACAATGACATAAGGGCATGGGAAGACTTGATGCCTTTGGAGGACACCAAATAGTGAACTTGGGTGAGAACCTTCAGGTCAGTGTTTTGAGAGTTGGTTTAGAGAGCTGAGATACATTGATGCCAAGTTACAGAGGGCTTTTATTAGAGTTTTTGAAGCATTATCCACATTCTGTCACCTATGAGTTTCAAGCATTTTGAAATAAAGAAATAGGAATCAGACACAGATTAAATTACATACAGAATTGCCAGTAAAGCTGGCACTGGGGATATAGTTTGGAATAGGAAGCTAGTCAGGTTTTCTAAATTTTGCATATATTTGTCTACAGAGCAGGCAGACAACCACAAGCCTCTAGACGACAGGGTGGAAGCAGTGGGAGACAGGGCACCAGGGGCCTCTCATAAAAGAAATCAATCAAAGCTCCCCTACATCTCAGGTAGACAGCGATCTTTACCTTAGTCTTACCAGACTTGGCAGAAGTGAATGTTCCCTTTAACGTTACACTCTCTTGAAAAAGGAAAGCCCAGGCTGGAAGGAACATCCCTTCTATGGAAATCTGATGTGGAGAATGAGTGTTATATGTCTCCACCAGCCACCAACAGCCTTGACTGCAGTTGGTAGAAGCCGTGTGGGCTTTGGTAGAGCATGGAGAGCTGCTCCAAACCTTGGAGTAAGATGCTGCGGCAGAGCTGCTCTTTAGGAAGAAACCAGGCAACTATAGGCAAAGCAGTTCAGGACAGAATGGACGTGAAGGTAGGCGTGACGATGAGCTGAAGCTCCAATCCTTTGGCCACCTGATGCAAAGAACTGACTCACTGGGAAAGACCCTGATGCTGGGAAAGACTGAAGGCAGGAGGAGAAGGGGACGACAGAGGATGAGATGGTTGGATGGCACCACCAACTCAATGGACATGAGTTTGAGCAAACTCCAGGAATTGGTGATGGACAGGGAAGCCTGGCGTGCTGCAGTCCATGGGGTCACAAACAGTCAGATATGACTGAGCTGCTGAACTGAACTGATGAAGATGGGATGCTGTGATTGAAGGAGTAAGAGGAAGGAAAAAATCTAAAGCTGGCTTATGAACCGTGAGTGTGGACAGATCGAACAAACATGAGGAAAGGGATGAAAAACGCACTTTAGGACAACTGGGAGATGGGAGAAAAGGTCGGTGATTCAAATTCCGATAACTAAATTAATGATAATTCCACTCACACAACTGGAGAAGTGATTAGATGAAGAAACTGGACAGCAATGAGTTGTTTATGGACATAATGAGTCTGAGTTATCAAACCATTGGAAATGTCCAAGAGAACACTGGAAATGTGGGTATGACGTTAGAAAAGAACATCAGGTCGAATAGAGAGGGCCTACAATGAAAATTAGGGACTCACTAAATCCTCTCTTTAACACAACTGACCCCTCCCCTCAAGTTTAAAACTTTACAGCAAAAAAAAGTGATATTCAAGAGAGCAGGGAGATGTGTGTGTGTGTGTGTGTGCGCGCGCGCGCGCGTGCACATGCGCGTGCCCTTAGTCACTCAATCATGTCTGACTCTGCAACCCCATTGACTGAGGCCCACCAGGCTCCTCTGTCCACGGGATACTCCAGGCAAGAATACTGGAGTGGGTTGCCTGCCCTCCTCCAGGGGATCTTCCTAACCCAGGTCTCCCACATTGAAGGATCATTCTTCACCACCTGAGCCACTGGGGAAGCCCCAGAATACTGGAATGGGTAGCCAATCCTTCTTCAGAGGAGCTTCCAGAACCAGGAATTGAACCAGGGTCTTCTTCATTATAGGTGGATTCTTCACCAGCTGAGCTACCAGGGAAGCCAATATATATATAGATATAGATATATACATACATACATATATTCAGTTGAGTTCAGTCACTCAGTCATGTCCTACTCTTTGCGACCCCACTGCAGAATGGCAGCACACCAGGCCTCCCTGTCCATCACCAACTCCTGGAGCTTACTCAGACTCATTTCCATTGAGTTGGTGATGCCATCCAACCATCTCATCCTCTGTCATCCCCTTCTCCTCCTGTCCTCAATCTATCCCAGCATCAGGGTCTTTTCCAAGAAGTCACTTCTTCACATCAGGTGGCCAAAGTATTGGAGCTTCAGCATCAGTCCTTCCAATGACTATTCAGAGTTTATTTCCTTTAGGATGGACTGGTTGGAGCTCCTTGCTGTTCAAGGGACTGTCAGGAGTCTTCTCCAACACCACAGTTCAAAAGCATCCATTCTTCAGCATTCAGTTTTCTTTATAGCCCAACTCTCACATCCATACGTGACCACTGGTAAAACCATAGCTTTGACTAGACGGACCTTTGTCAGGAAAGTAATGTCTCTGCTTTTTAATGTGCTGTCTAGGTTGCTCATAGCTTCTTCCAAGGAGCATCTTTTAATTTTATGGCTGCAATCACCATCTGCAGTGATTTTGGAACCCCAAAAAATAAAGTCTGTCACTGTTTCCATTGTTTCCCCATCTATTTACCATGAAGTGATGGGACTGGATGCCATGTGTAATTATGACTGTTTCAGATTGTCATATGGCAGAAACTGACACAACATTGTAAAGCAGTTATCCTCCAATTAAAAATAAATAAAATGCAATAGTGATATGTTAGTTTAGCTTACACTGGGATGATGGTCCCTCTCATCCTGAGCTATCCCTTTTAGTAGCTCCAACACCATTACCACGCTTTTATAAGGGAGATTGTCAGTTAATTGAGGTCGGCCACTTAATTTCCTGGTGCCTGTCTTCTCATGGATAAAGTGAGTTAGTGATCCCACCCATGGCAAAGGGTTGTGGGAACTCGATGAGTTAACATTTGTAAAGCACTGGCTTGCGGTGGGTCTGGTAAAAGTGGTGTCGCTTTTCCTGTGTTTTTGTTCTGCTCTTGTCCATGAAGCACCCTGCCTGGAACCATCTTTTGAGATACACATTTTGCAAACAAAAGCTGATAGAGTCACAGGACACATTAACCCCATTCATCCCACAGAAACACTTGAGCTCCTTGCCTTGGAGGGGCCCTCAGCCTAACAGCGACGGGGTTTGAGTCCACTGGCATGCGGAACCAGTACAACCTGATCAAGGTTGGGATCTATGGATAAAGCAAAGACTCTGCGATAAGTAAGTGAATCTTGTGCTGGAGAAGCAAGAGCAGTGTCATGTGGATAAAATACAGATAAGCACCCCTTAACCCACTGCTCATTCATTAGCTCATCCATTAGTGTATTTATTCTTTCTTTAGCACAAGTTCAAACTTTGTTTTTTTTTTTCCAATTTTAATTTTTTAATTGAAGTATGATTGATTTAATGTGTTAATTTCTACTGTAGAGCAAAGTGATTCAGTTACACACATATATATCTACATTCCTTTCTAGATTTGTGTCTTATGTTGGAGTGTGGCCGATTAGCAGAGTTGTGTGAGTCTCAGCTGTACAGCAGAGTGATTCAGTTACACATACACATGTGTCTGTTATTTTTCAAGTTCATTTCCCATCCAGGTTTTTACAGAGCATTGAGGAGAGTTCCCTGTGCTCTCCAGCAGGTCCTTGTTGACTGTCTACTTTATATACAGAAGTGTGTACGTGTCAATCCCAAACTCCAGTCTGTCCCCCAACTCCACTCTTCCCCTCTGGTAACCATAACTTTGGCCTCTGTGAGTCTGTTTCTCTTTTGTAAATAAGTCCACTTGTATCATTTTTTTTTTTAAGATACCACATGTAAGTGACATCATACGATATTTGTCTTCCCGTGAATTCAGACTATTTTTGACAAGGAGCGTAGCTAAGCATTACATGATTGATGTAGATAAATGGCTTGTGCTTTGTAACCCTGAGAAGTGGTTGTCTAGTGGAGGAGAGAGGCCTGTGAAAAAACCTCTGAGCCTGCAGGAAGGGCTGAAGGAGATGGGGAGGCGCAGAGGAGCCAGGGGCGTCACATGCTCCTTTCCACCCTGGGCAGAGCGGCAGGGGCTCTGTGGAGGTGAGGGGCTTGATCCTACCCTGCCAGCTCACTTCCCAGTGTGTTTGGGTCTTTGGGCAGAGAGCACCTCAGACAGAGGCGCGGGGTGAGCGGAGGAGAGGGGCTTGAGATCCCACTGTCTCCTACCACTTGCCCTTGATGGGAGACAGGGGGCAGGGGTGACCACAGGATGAGAAACCGAGAATCAGGGGGCCTGTGGATGCTGGAGGGCCCTGGACAGAAAATTGTATCTCCTTAGCTCTTTTGCCAAAAGCCAGCTCTGCTTAGGAATCTAAAAAGAAAACTGAGATTATTTATGTGCTACGACCAGCAATACATCGGAGGCCATGTTATTGAGCTGGTTCAAAGCAATCTCGATTATTGAAAATGAATGAAATTGAATTCCACTTCCTACAGAGTCATTTATTGAAGGACAAAAGCAATTAATATTGAAAGTAAAATAATTGTGAACTTCTGAACTAAATTACCATGCAGATGTAATGTCCTGTCTCATCAGTCTTTACCTACTTCATGTATTAGAGAATCAGAGCCGGTCTCTGAACCTGCTCCTCTGCGTCGGTTGTGCTTATTCATTCTGCTTTTGCCAAAAAGCAGTTCTCAAGAGTAACAGATTAAAAGTCAAAGTTTCAGAAATAGGATTCCAAATTTAAAATTCACAGCCGTATTGAGACCTGAGATCTCAGTTCGTAAATTAATCATATCATTTGGTAAATTTTTTTAAAAAGAACCGGTAAGGTGACCCTTAGTTCCTTGACAGCAGCAGGAATTTTTGCACATTATTGAAAACTTGACACCACCATGAACTACCTGTTGCCAAGTACGAGGTGTGCATTTGATGAATGATTCTGCTGTCAGCCTCAAGCATCTTTGTGTAACTGATTTATGTACTGAGGGCCCTTCAGAATGGAAAGTGCATTGTATGTACAGAGATAGTACATAGATTATAACTCACACAAGTTCCAACTTGAGCACCTTTGTTTTATGGAAATGCAGCAGAGTCTCAGTTCAGTCGCTCAGTCGTGTCCGACTCTTTGAGACCGCATGGACTGCAGCACGCCAGGCTTCCCTGTCCATCACCAACACCAATGGCCTGCAGTCCACAGGGTCTCTAGAAGAGTCATCTCCCATTTGGAAAGTGAGTTCTTAAGTCAATTTCCCGGAAGCAGAGCTTATGGTGGGGATTGGGGAAAGTCAGAGGAAGAAATGGGGAGGGATGGGACTGGAAAGAGGAAACTGACAGAGGGGTGGGATCAAGACAGATGCATGGGAGAGTCACCTGGGTCCTAGCCTGCTGGGGAGTTGTGGGACTAACACAGGACTCACCTCAGCGTCGTTGCAGCGTGTCCATCGCTCCTGTATCTGAGGATCCGCCCGCCGAGAGTCACAGGTGTGGAATGAACACACCTGGGGAGCTAGTGTGTGGGAAGCCGGGAAAGGGACCGCAGGAGCGGAGTGTGTGCCGGGCAGTGTCCAGCATTCCAGTGCTGTGGGAAGGAGGTTTAATAGCATCAGTCCATGGCGACAGTAAGTAACTTACCATCACCATCCCGGAAAACAGGCCCAGCTCCTGGCAGTTTTCTTGATTCAGAGCGCAGTGTGCAGAAAGAGGTTTCAAAGAGGCCAAGAGATTACTTTCCTGCTGGCAGCAGCCTGGTGGCAGAAGACTGACACGAGCTAGGCACGTTCTTAGGTGAGGAAAACAAACCTCGGAGGCGGGGAAGCCAGTGTCAGAGGGACCGAGCTCCCTGATAGCTGGTGTCGGCAGCGGGGGACATGGGTCTCTGAGAAAGCCAGAGACATGGACCCATCTAAAAGGGCCGAAATTCAGCCTCAAAGAGAAATGGCTCAAAAATATGTCTGTGTACATAGCATTGAGCGGAGTTCCCTTTGCTGTATCAGGCCCTTGCTGGTTATCCATTTTAAATATAGCAGTGTGTACCCTGGATGGAAGGCGTGTTTGGTGGAGAATGGATACATGTATGTATGGCTCAGTCCCTTTGGTGTCCACCTGAAACTAACACAGTGTTGTTAATCGGCTATACCCCAACGGGGCTTCCCTCAGAGCTCAGTCGGTAAAGAATCTGCCTGCAATGCAGGAGACCTGAGTTCAATTCCTGGGTCAGGAAGATCCCCTGGAGATGGAAATGGCAAACCCACTCCAGTATGCTTGCCTGGAGAATCCCATGGACAGAGGAGCCTGGCGGGCTACAGTCCATGGGGTCACAAGAGTCAGACACGACTTAGCAACTAAACAAACCAACCAATACAAAATAAAAAGGTGTGTGTGTGTGTGTATGTGTATATATATATACACTCACATATCTGTGAAAACAGTCTGACCTGTAGCTCATCAGTCTGTAGTACTGAGTGTCTAAAACAGAGGACCTTGGTATGTGCAAAAATACGGTTTGCACATTGATAGAAAACTTTCCAAAATGTATTACTAGAAAGCAGGTATAAAGGGAGAGTGATGCTGAACCCACTAGACTTTTACCCCCTCTCTAAAAGCTGGGGCTCTGGGAATTCGCTGTGTGACTCAGGGAACGGAAACTGATCTCCGTAACAGCCTAGAGGGGCGGGGTGGGGAGGGAGGCGGGCGGGAGGTTCGGGGGGTGGGGGGGGGACATCTGCATACCTGTGGCTGGTTCATGTTGGCGTATGGCAGAAACCAACACAGCTCTTTAAAACAATGATCCTTCAATTAAGATAGTAAACACGTTTAAAATCAGAAGAGTTGGGACTCCGTCTCAGGATAATAGATGCTGTTAGTAGCAGGTTATTTGTTTTTTAATTTTTATTGGCGCACAGTTGACTTACAGTGTTATATTAGTTTTGGGTGTACAGCAAAGTGAACAGTTATACATATATCCCCTCTTTTTAAAATTATTTTCCCATACAAGCCACTACGGAGTATTGAGAGTTCTCTGTGCTATATAGTAGGTCCTTATTAGTTATCGATTTTATATATATAGTTGGATGTATATGGTAATCCACATCTCTGAATTTATCCCTCTCCTCTTTTCCACCAGTACCAATAATATTGCTTTCTACATCTGTGATTCTGTTTTGTAAATAAGTTTATTTGTACAGTTTTTTTTTTGATTCCACATATAAGTGATACCATATGATGTTTGTCCTTCTCTGTCAAACTTACATCACTATGACAGTCTGTAGATCCATCCGTTGCTTATTCAGCCATAAAAAAGAGAGAAATAATGCAATTTGTAGTAACAGGTTATATTGTAATGAAATTTTCAGTATCTGTCTACCACCTGATGACTTTTTAAATACTTGAGTGCATCTCAGGGAACATAAATTCATCCCTTTTCTTGGCTGAGGGCTTTGCCATGAGCGTTTTGGCAGGATAGAATTCTTTAGTGACTCAAAAAAATATACTGTTTTTAAATATAAAAGAAAATACTGTGTCAGTGCAATTCTTCTTTTGCCCCCCTCTCAGAATCCTAAGGGGAACATCTCCTTAATGAGCAGTAACCCGCTAAAGTCCATGTAAATTGATTGAATGTGGAACGAGTATATGAGCCTTCATTGTCACATCTCCACAAAGCAGTATTTCATGGCGGCACTCCCCAGTGTTTAGCCCAGATACCAGGACATCTCTGCAGTTTCCACAGTGATTCACCATCGATGATCAGGCGAATCATTGAAATGTTAGCTTCTAACCTTGCAGCTTATGGGCTGAGTCGGAATGGTCCCACTGCTACATTTAAGCTTTATAAGACTTTCTGCCAGAAACTTCCATGCTTGTTGCATTCAACATGCAAACCAGCCCCACTGGCAGTTATAAACCAGTCGGGAATAGGTATTTAAGGCATCTTTCGCAATGAGCACTCCTATGTACCGGTTATGACTTAAAGTAAGAGACTCCATTGTTAGGGGACTTGCGGTTATCTCCATAGTTTTTCAAATCACATTAGCAAATGGGAGTTGGGTTTTGATACCCTAGTTACTTCCCCACTTATAATTTAAAACAGAAATGCCTACTCTAGAGACTGAATTTTAAATCCCTAACCTCTTAGAAAAACCATAAGCAAAAATTGGTACTTAAAATCAAGCCTCAGTTAACCTAGGTTTGCTTTCCTCATTGACTGAATTTACCAGATAGTCGAGTAACTTTCCATTTTAATTTTTGCTTTGAAGACTTGGCATAAGGAAAGGCTTCCTCATTCAAGGATCCTATGGTATTGAGAGCAGCTTCAAAGAAGAAAATGAGAAGAATTTCTTTTGTGTCAGTTTCTTGGCCTTTTAAATTACATTTATGCTTACTTTTATATTTTAAGAAGATGATCAGCTTTTATTCCTTCTGACTTACTGGATGAAGATGAGTCCAAACAATGAAGAAAGCTCAACTATCAATTATTTTTAAAGAAATAGAATATTTTTAATAGCAACAATATATTCAGAGTTTGATAAATAAAATCCTTTAGAAAATCAGTGAATTTGAATTATTGCTCAGATAAAAATGATTCATATAGAGTTGTTGGAAAAACACGTAGTTTGTATTATCGATTTGTTTTAGAAGCCTGTCTTCTAAAACAGAAGACAGAATTCTGCACTGTGTGTATGCCCACTCATGCACATAATACACACACACACACACACACACATTCTTCCCTTGTGGCTCAGCTGGTAAAGAATTCCCTGCAATGAAGGAGACCCCGGTTCAATTCCTTGGGTAGGGAAGAACCTCTGGAGAAGGGATAGGCTGCCCACTCCAGTATTCTTGGGCTTCCCTTGTGGTTCAGCTGGTAAAAAATTCCCTGCAATGCAGGAGACCCCGGTTCAATTCCTTGGGTAGGGAAGATCCTCTGGAGAAGGGATAGGCTGCCCACTCCAGTATTCTTGGGCTTCCCTTGTGGTTCAGCTGGTGAAGAATTCGCCTGCAATGCAGGAGACCCCGGTTCGATTCCTGGGTAGGGAAGATCCTCTGGAGAAGGGATAGGCTGCCCACTCCAGTATTCTTGGGCTTCCCTTGTAGCTCAGCTGGTAAAGAATCCACCTACACTGCGGGAGAGCTGGGTTCGATCCCTGGGTTGGGAAGATCCCCTGGAGAAGGAAAAGGCTACCCACTCTAGTATTCTGGCCTGGAGAATTCCATGGACTGTATAGTCCATGGGGTCGCAAAGAGTCGGACACAACTGAGTGACTTTCATATACACACACACACACATGCGCGCGCGCGTATGTACATACACGTACACACACACGTTTCCTGAATTAGACTCTCCTCTGAATGTGGCTGACCAGTGTCTAATCTTGCACTTCCACTCAGCTCAGGTTGCAACGTGAATTCATAATGTAAATTTCCTGCACTTTAAGTCCACCTAAACAGTACTGGGGTGTCATCTGATTAATTATATTTGGAGTTCAAAGTTTTGATTATGGATGATTTATCAGATGTAATCTTTTAAAGGCATAAAATTAAATAATGGGCAGTGCAGGTAAAGATTAACTTGCCCTAGATCATCAAGATTGATGGTCTTGGTTTCCATAAATACTGGAGGTTGATATAGCATGCTCTACTTTCATGTGATTGAGTTCTATAAGTTCCAAGAGGTTAAGCTCATGGAACATTTTGCTAGCCTTGGGTCAGTATAGATTACAGGAATCAACTACCCAATCTGATGGCTTTTGATTTGAAGATGTTACAAAGCTTTAGTAGTTTTGCTCTTTTACCTAGTCTCATTGAATTATTTAATGAGATCTGTGGTAAATGAAGCAAAAAGATATGACTCCTGATCTCGTGGAGCTTGCAATTGAATGTAGGCACATCAAAACCAAGTAAAAAGCAAGTACTCTTTTTACAGGTTATTTTTAAAAGAGCTTGGAAATTAAAGACCTATTTGTCCTAAGAAAGAGAATGAGAGGGGCATGAAGGGATAGGTGATCTTCTTAAGTTTTAAAAATCAGCACTTGATTGTACATTAGATAAAAACTGTTTACTTAGATTCAGTTAAAATGATATGCTTCCTGAATCACTGACATGATTAATTCCATAAAAGCCTGATCATATGGGTAGGCATAATCTAGAGACTTTAAAGTTTTTTTTTGTAACTATAATTTGCTGCTCCTAAATAATTCTTTCTTGTGATAATATAATATGTAGTCAATGCAGAAAAATTGCAAATTTAATGAAAGATCCAAAAATTTACTATAATTCTTTCACCAAGTGGTAGCCAGCATTGACACTTTGACTGGAATCCTCCCAGTTGCTTTCTGACATACATACACATCTTTACATTTATGCATTTTTGTAAGAAATAGAATCCTACTACATGCATTATTTTACAACTATTTTCTCCTTTTAGAGCAAACAATGTAAAACATTTCCATTTTACATTTTTTTGCGTTATAACTTTAATAGCTGCCTAGTACTTAATTACACTGTTGCCTCTCAGTTGCCTAAGCAAGTCACTGTTTACTTACATCTGTTTTCTAGTTTTTTATAAATTTATAAATAGTGAGATACCTGTCTTTTCCTCATTATCCATTATTTGCTTAGGGTACACCCCTAAACATGAAATTTCTGGTTAAACTCCTGAAGTTTTAGTTACATGATTGAAAATATCCCCCAGAAGACCATACTGACATATACCTCCATTGGGTGGGAACTTGTCCACTGAGACGGTCACTTTTACTGGGTACTTGCTTTGATTTTAACTTGCACCATTTCAACAGTCACAAAATGACTACGATAATGTGTTCTGTACTTTATATTTGATGTAAAATTGGAATATATATTTAATAATGTTTTCAGATTTGTAATGTTGCTTTCAAAATAAAACTAAAAACAAAATCAAATTTAGAGGAAATCGGAGCTTCTAGGATATGAGCATCCTGAGGACAAAGTTCATAGCGTGTTCTTACAAAAGCAAGTCAAGAAATTACAAATGCAAACATAAGTCATACAATGGGAACCAAAAAAAGATCCCATATAGAGGAAACAAACTTGGAATTGGGTTAGAAAGTATTTGTTCCCAAGATTCACAGTTGGCTATTGGTCTCTAATGAAAAATTAATTTTAGGACTGCTATGGAAATATGATGGTATCTTAGAATTCCTGTGACTATTCTCCTGAAAGAGAGAATTCCTGTGACTATTCTCCTGAAAGAGATTCTAGTGAACCAATAGAAAACTGAGTTATCTATGAAGATTACTCCTAATAAAAATGACAAGTGGAAAATTTTAAGTTTGTAGGCTTCATGTAGACATCTTTCTCAATGGTTGGTAGTTACCAAAATTAAATGATACTAAGAAATTGAGTGGCTGTGTTACATACAGTGGTGGGGTGTTAGAATTAAAAGGAATTGGAAAGATTGTCTAACTCAGCTCCTCATTTTACAGATAAAATAGAGTCTGGAAGAGATGAAGGAACTTGTCTGAGGACCCACACCTGGTGAGTAAAGAAAGAATAAATAAATTCAAATAAGCATATATTAAATTATTAAATATTGAAGCAATTTAAATATTTAAAGCATCATGAAAGTTTCCTTATAATAATCTGATGCCTCACATATAACCACCATTTGCAATATGAACTTCGCAAGTATATATATACACACATAGAAGCAAATGTTAACATTTTTTCAAAAAAGTGTCATATATAAAAATTATTCTACAAACTGTTTGTTTACATATGTCTTGTCTAGATAGTCTTGTTTTCTCTCAGCTAACAAGGAGATGCAGTAGAGCAGAGGCTGGCAAACCTGTTCCGGAAAGGCACACATGCTAAGCATTTTAGACTTTGTGGACCCAAGCCTCTGCCACAACGACCCGGCTTTGCTGTTCTGGTGAAAAAGCAGGCACAGACACTATGTAAACACATGCGTGTGACTTTGTTCTGATAGAACTTCACTTATAAAGACAAGAAGCAGGAAACATTTGTGCCACAGGTTATAGTTTTGTAACTCCTACAATACAGAAAGAAAAAAGTTATTTTAGAAAACTGTGATGGTTGAGAAGGAAGCGTGATGAATATCCTGCGTGTAGAGAGAAAGGAACTAGTCTGAATTTCCATCATTAGATGTGATCTCAGATGAGACAGGTAGGCTCCTTGACCCCTTGAGTAAAGCATGTTTACTAATGCAAAGATTGTGTGGTTATTTTGAAAACTAAATGAAATTATTTATGTAACTCAGTGGTTAGTACATGAGAACGTTCTCTTCCCCCCAGGGTGGGGATTAATGCAGGATTTTTGTACTCATGTAGGTGAAGCACTTGGGCAAGGAAAAGTTGCTCAAATTCACTGGTGTCTCGGCATGTCCAAGTCTTGTTCTGTGTAGATCCCTTTAAAAATCATGTTCTCAGACTGTTGGCAAAGTTTGGGTAAACATGACTATACCAGAATGATCCTGAGATTTCCTGAGAAAGGATTAACATGCCTTGCATGGAATTTTGCAATAAAGGAAACACTATAGTTTAATTCATAGTGATTTAAGGAGATGGAAGATTTTTTAGAGGGGAAATCTAATTATAGTGAAAATAAAATTTCATTTGCCCATCATTTCCTTCATTATTCATTATTTTTTATTGGGAAGATAAGTATGTACAAAGAATAGGAAAGAAAAACATATTAGAGTGTACTAGGAAAAATAAGGAATTAATGTAATGCTACTTAACTATAAATTTCTCATATTATAATCATATTTTAATTTATCTTCAAGTGAACCTATTGGGTAAGTTCAATTGGTTATTTTAAGACAGAATTTCTATAGCAGTTCCAAATAACTGTATTGCTTTTTCTAATTCATTTTGAAATAATGTATTTTTTTATGACTTGATAAATTTGTTTTTTCTCTGCTGGTGTAGTTTCGTTCAGTTGAATACTCTAAGATTGAATATAACTTTTCTTCTGTTTAGTATTGTTGTTGGTTTTTCTTAACTCAAAAGTAGTTCATTTTTTTCAAATTTAGATGTAAACTGGAATAATTCTGTTAATTTATTGTTGCAGTTTATATTCCGGAGAACAAAGGATTTTGTGCTGATTTAAATGTTCCTAATAACTATGGCATACAATTTAGGGAAAAATTAGTTAGGTCATTCATGTTGGTACAGTGTTCATTTTTGAAAATAAGTATGTAAGTATAGTCAAGATATTTTGACAATTGAAGAAATTACCCAACCTATTTGGGCAGCCGAGTCTGAAATGTAGCGCACCGTTTTAATAATCAGAGACATTTTCCCAGCAATGGGATCCACACCAGTGGTGGTACCAACAATGACTTAAGTCATAGTAAAGCCCACAGTGAGGAAGTCTTTGTATTCTTCTTTCACATCTCCTCCAAAATGTCTGATTCTCTTGGTAGGAATGGCTATGTGATGGTAATCCATCTTCTGTCACTCTTTTTAGCAAAGAAATTAGTCCTGAGGCCCAGAGCTATCCTTAAGCTGTAGCATCTAACCAGGACTCAGTTACACTGGGTTTTTAGGGTGGAGGGGGGGTTGCCATCCTTTTTATTTTTAAAGTTTACACTTCAATTTGAAATAAGTGAAGCTGATTTATTGCTTATAGGAGTATTCCAACTTGCCCATCTTAAACACATTCAGGTAAAAAACAAACACACAAAAAAGTGTGCTGACTTAAATAAAAATAATACATAAAGAAAGAAAGTGGCTTGCCAACAAGGCAAAATTAATGCCTGTGGAGTCTGAATATAACAAAAGTTTAAGAAAAAACTTAAAGATAATAATAGTCATAAAATATTGGAACTCAAAGCTATCTGTAGCTCCCGTGGTTGAAGACACAGTTCTACAAGTAAAGAATCACAGACCCTTGAGAGGTTGGAGCCTTGCACAGGGTTTCCAGACAAGAGAAGCAGTGGTAAATCTTTTTAACCCACACAACTGAGAGGTCTCAGAGAGTGCACTTTGGGTGAGCTGGGTCGCAGTGACTTTCAGGACTCCGTGAAAATGTGATAGCCAAATGTCCGGTTGCAGTTGGGTGTTCTTGAACTTCTGTTGTCAAGGACACCCTTGAGCCCGAGGGTGGGGACTATGAAACGGCAGTAGAGAGGAGGAGACCTATCTTGCCTTTTTGTAACTGCCAAAGCTAATTTCAATGATTGCTTTAGCAATATAACGATAACCAAGATTAAAGCAAGCAGGCATCCACTTTAGGATATGAGAAGTGGAATTTTAGATTTCATTATAAGATTGCCATTTCAACACAATAGTAATATAATGGCAATGGATTTCCATTTTTTCTCCATTTCTGTTGAAATATTATCTCATAAATATACTTTGATACAAAAGAGATCTCTCAATTTCACGAGAGCTCCACAGCTCTGTTTTATTCTTACACTGACTTATCCCCAAAATATCTTTTTGATGTACAGCTTCAATATTCTTGCCAATGTCTATGACATCAGCAATCAAAAATGGCATTATTTTTAGTTTTTTTTTCCCCCACATGCAGTTGCAGGCTATCCAAAAAAAAGGGGTCCTGCATTTAGTGTTCACTGAAATGTTCTTACAATATTATCAATGGATGTTTGTGACTCATGGAGCTACTTGTTCCAAGAGGGTGAGAAATGTAGCATCTATCAAACAAGATAACTTTACCCAGTGCTAACCTAAAATGGGGGCTCTCTGTTAAGAAGGGAACTGACACTGTTAAATATTAGGATTTCTTGTACTGGAAGAAAGCATTGTTTTCCCAAATTGTATTTCAGGAAACTGAGTTTCTGAGACCACATAGCTAGAAAGTATCAGAGCTCTGCATCTCTCTTCCCCAATACATTTGAAGGTCCACGAATTGAACTGCACAACAGTTACACATGGATCAGCCTTCCCAGAACAGAAGTCAAATGTTTCATCCACTGAAATTCTGAATTAAATGTAGTGGTCAAGTGTCATAATCAATAAGGTTAATTTAGTTGAAGAACATAAGAAAAGCATAAATTGGTTAAGTACACAGTCCTGAATATTCATTGGAAGGACTGATGTTGAAGCTGAAATTCCAATACTTTGGCCACCTGATGTGAAGAGCTGACTCATTTAAAAAGACCCTGATGCTGGGAAAGATTGAAGGTGGGAGGAAAAGGGGAAGACAGATAATGATAGTTGGATGGCATCACCAACTCAATGGACATGAGTTTGGGTAGACTCTGGGAGTAGGTGATGGACAGGGAGGCCTGGCGTGCTGTAGTCCACAGGGTTGCAAAGAGTCAGACATGACTGACCGACTGAACTGAACTGAACACTTGATTTTAGGCACCATTTTAGAGTTATTCTTTTTCCCCCAAGTTTCTGGAGTCATGCCTATATTATTTTTGAATAATGCCTATATTATCTTTATAAAATTATTTTACTTACTGAAACCCTTGCAGGGAATCTAAGATTCACTCAATTTACATCAAATTCATCTCTGCTCACATGCTCAGTTGTGTCCCACTCTTTGCAACCCCGTGAACTTGTAGCCCACCAGGCTCCTCTGTCCATGGGTTTTTCCGGGCAAAGATACTGAAGTAGGTTGTCACATATCACAGAGTGCTTTAGTGAAATTTGAGCTTTCTGAAATATTGACATTAAAGAACTAGCTATTGGGTTAATAATAATGCTTTTCCTCTAGATGGTTCATTTGAAAAGAAAACAATGCATTTTAATATTCAGAAAATGATGTTAAACTGCTGCAATAAAATAAGCAAATCTTCGTAGTACGCAAGCAGCCCTGGCTATAGTTGTAGTCAGTAATGTTCAACTGACTCAAGCATTATAGAATATTTCCACTACATGAGCCAAATATTGGGCTAAAGCTTTCTGTTATACCACCTCCCGATCACTTAACAAGCATAGCCAAGATAGAGACAAGAGCATGATTGTTTCACCCGAACCGTGACCGGAGTTCAAGGCTACTCTCCTTGGAACAGTGGGCAGAGACTAAAAGTTCCTCAGATAAATGTGTAGTTAGGTACTACTTGGTATCATCTCTAAATTGGAGGATCCTCAGTTTGGGCTTCCCAGGTGGTGCTAGTGGTAAAGAGCCCGCCTGCCAATGCAGGAGACGTGGGTTTGATCCTTGGGTCGGGAAGATCCCCTGGAGCAGGAAGTGGTAACCCACTCTGGTATTCTTGCCTGGAGAATCCCATGGACAGAGGAGCCTGGCGGGCTACCGTCCATGGGGTCACAAAGAGTCGGACACGACTGAAGCGACTTAACACACAATCACTGAGAACCTGCGATGTGGACTTCCTGCAGGAATGCAGCTCACGGGGACCACACCCTGAGGGCGGGGAGGCGTCAGGAACCACTGGCTCTGCCCTGAAGGGGGAGCGGAGCTCCCCAGTGCTGACGCACCTGAGCTGTGACTCTTTGATGGCCCCTGACATTGCTCCGTAGAGTCGCTCTTTCTGTGTACACTGCTGTGTTTGACCTGAATAGCTGATGAGGACCTACTGTCCAGCACTGGGAACTCCTTGGTGGCAGCCTGGATGGGAGCGGTGTTTGGGGGAGAAGGGATCCGTATGTACGTATGGCTGAGTCCTTTTATTGTTCACCTGAAACTATCACAACATTATTGGTCAGCTATATTCCAATGCAAAATTAAAAGTTTAAAATGAACCAATAAATAAAATCTACCTTGATTTAAAAAAAATCACTTTTTTTTAACCAATAATGGAAGAATTTTTTTAAAGGAAGAAATTGGTACTCCTTTCTTTTATGATCCATTAACTAGTTCAGAAATAGGCCCTTCCCACCCCCCAACCCCCAGGAGAACACAAAAAAGAAATCAGATGGTGCCAGCATATAGAATAAACAGGTTTTTTTTTTTTAATGACCCACTGTTCCTTTATTACTGTAATGTTTAAAGAAGCTGCTGCCTTTTCACTTTAATGTGAGAGATGTAATTTTCCTGTTGTTTTCCAAGGCTGTCAGATAACAGACAAATTGCCTTTGATAAAACATGCTTTCAATTTCTCCAACGTAATATTCAATTTTCATTTTCATAAGGGGTTGCTTATTTGGATGGCTTGGATGGCTTGACTAGGATGTCAGTGTCTAGATCTCATCAGTAAGGATTGTAGTCTGAGTTATAATTCAGGAGAGCATATGTTACTATCAAATTTATTATCTAAAAATACTTGTTTGTGTTTAATTCTTGAAAATCAGGAGTGACAGGCCATTTGAGTAAATAATTTCTCTTTGCCCTTTTACTCCCTAAAAGTCACATAGAAACAAAGGCAATTTGGGCTGCTTAGTGAAGAATTTGGGTAATACTTTCGCTGAACAAAAAAGAGTTCTAACTCCTGGGATTCCAGCTCCTAGAATTCCTGGTAGCAAGTCACATTCCTCTTTCATCTCACTACCTTAACTCTTCTTGTGTGTGTCTGACACACACAGACTTTTCTCTTTTGGCCTATGAATACACAGAGCAGACCTCAAAAAAAATTTAATGTAAAAAAAACTATAAAATTGTTTATATGCATTGTAGAACTCCGATAATACAAAAATAACCGAAAAAGAAGAAATCCTGCATGTTAAACCCCATGTTTGCTTTCTGTCTTGTCACATGAGGTCACATAATCGCAATCATTACGGCGTTGTCCTCTGAAAAGCCGCTCTCATAGTCAGCTATCTTGGCTCACCTGCCAAGGCAGAATCACCCAGCGGTGCCCCAGTATGTGCAGTGATGCCCGTGCCGCCTGCCCCAAGCCCTGCCCCGGATTCCAGTCCACAGCTGCACAAACCGCGAGCCAGGAACACATGCCAGACACCTTGCCAGACACTAAAGACACACAGCTGAATATCACACAGGTTCTAACTGGCAGATGGGAAGCACAGGTTTACTAAGGAAGTGCCCAGAAGAGGGTGCAGCTGACCCTACCCAGCACCCGGGAGCGCATCCCACGGTGGGTGCGGGGGGAGAAGTCTGCCGGGAAGGCTCGTCTGAGAGTTCTCGGTACACAGACGGTCACTGAGTCCCAAGAAGAGTAAGCACAGGACCAAACCTTGGAGAAATTACCACACTTTATGGTTGCCAAGATGAGATGACCTTGCAAAAGAGTTAAAAAAATAAACAGAGAAGCAGTCGGAAAACCACAGAATGCGATATGCAGGAAAATCCAAGAAGAGAATGGTCCAAGATGGAGGAAATGGTCCATTGGGTCAGATGGTATTTGCTTACAATAAGGTCCGAAAGATACTCCCTGCGTTTAGCAGCATAGATGTTATTGGTGACGCTGACTTGGTTGGTCTTTGTTTTCAGTTCTTGCTGTTTTGTGAGGTGAAAAACCAGATGGGTGGATGCAGCGGTGCTGGCAGCATCTCTAAGTGCCTTTTATCACTTTTAATGTTTGGGTGTAATTGTTTGGTTACACTGCTGGTGTTCCCATTACTTGAAGTGTGGGTTCCTCATGCGCATTGACTATCTCACAGCCAAAGCTTGTTTTCTGGGTCTGATAATCCGAGTCGTGGTGTCATGCCCGCCGTATAAAACCTTCAGTGAATATTTGAATGGTAGGTCACCCTTCTCCCCAAACCTGCATTCCCCCAACCCCCCATGTGTGCACTGGTCTCTGACTCCTCCCTTCGGCTGCTCATCACACCTGATGGGCTGCCCGGTGATCACCAACCACTCTTGGGTGATGTCTTTCATGTCTTAGTATTTGACAAGTGGCAAATTAACTCCCCTTCCTGCAGGGAATTAAATCTTCAATTAAAACTGAAATGGTAACCCTCCTAAAACCCCTCCTCTCCTGCCTTCCGTGCCCTCCACTCCGCTCTCTCTCTCTCTCCCCTCTTCTCTCCCTGCCTCCCTGTCCCTCTATCTCACTCACTCTCTCCTTTTCACCTTCTCTTCCCCCTCCAGCCATCCTCTCTCCCATCTTTATGCTTCCCTGAGAATTCAAGTGCCATTTTGACCCAGAACATACAAGTGGTAGAAGTAGGGAAGACTCACTCATCACCACCATTTGTCCCATGAAGATATTTTTGAAAGACAGCTTGAGGAGAAAAGGCAGATTGACGTGAAAACTGAGAATACATTTTTAATAGGTAAAATCTGAGGAAAACTTAGATTAAATCAGAAGCCTTGAATTCTTGAATGATGAAGGCTCTGTGAGTGTGCCGACCTCTTTTTAGACTAATGACGCCAAGAGAAAATGAGCACCAGTTGGGAAACAGGGTGTTAGCTCTTGCGTTCTCCCTCCCGCGGTGATGTCTCAGTCCTCTGACACCCATTAGCTGAAGGACTTGGCTGAGCTCGTGTGCCCCGTGGTGCAGTCCCTCGGTGCAGGGCAGAGCCTGGACCGCTGAAGGATGAACCTGCCTGAGGCCGGAAGCGCCATCCATAACACAGGCCTTGTGCGTAAGGCGGCTGCCCTCCCCCCCGAGACGCTCCGGGGTGGAGCAGCTGGTCTTCAGGATGGCAATCCTTTACAGTTAGTATCAGAAACGAGCCCATCACTCAGCCACAGGGGACTTTAAAGGGGCGCCAGGGCCATAAACTTTATGAAAAAGGCTGGAGACTGCATTCAGCCCTCGAGTAGATACACAATTACCCTAAATCCAGTTCAGGGCAGGGAGACTAAATCTTAAAAAAATAAATAAAGTGAAGAACCCCCACACTCATCAAAGCTTTCAGAAGCAAAGAGGTAGGAAATAGCAGTTATAAGACAAATTTTTCCTCCTATAGCTAAGCGAAGAATAGCAGAAGGACGGTGAGTGAGGGACAAAGGAAAGAAATGGTAGAGAGACAGGAAAGAGGAAATTAGGCTGAAATTGGAAGGGGAAGAAAAAGAAAAAAAACTGGAGAGTTGTTTCTTTTAAGAGTCTGTAAATACTTGCCTGCTTATGAGATAAACTCATTGGTATTGAGGGGACTTGAAAATACCATTGGTTTATTCACTGTAGGCAGAAGTCAGAGAAAATCTTATTTCCATGAGCTTTCCTTCCATCAGTCAGTTCCCTGGTGGCGCAGAAAGTAAAGCTTTTCTAAAGACTTTCTCAGACAGTTTGACGTTTGTTAAATTAACTGGTATATACTGTAGCAGATTTATCAGCTGCGTCTTTCCATCCAAGTTAGGAATGGTTTCACATTGAATAGAGTTCTTAGGGCACCAAGAGAATCCTGGAAACTTCTTAGGGTAATCTCCCTTCTAAAGTCTGCCTTGAAACTCTCCCCAAGTCTCCCGTGGCTTCCCTGGTAGTTCAGAGGATAAAGAATCCGCCTGCACTGCCAGAGGACCCGGGTTGGACCCGTGGGTCAGGAAGATCCCCTGGAGGAGGGCATGGCAACCCACTCCAGTGTTCTCGCCTGGAGATGCCCATGGACAGAGGAGCCTGGCGGGCTGCAGTCCACGGGTTTGCAAAGAGGCAGACACTGTTGAAGCTACTGAGCCCACACGTGTACACACGCACACGTTCTTTGTATGAATACTGAGTCACACGATAAGCAGTGTGTTTTGTGGGGGGAAAGCTCATGCCGATCATTGCTGATCTGAGTGCATCAGGGAAGCAGAGGCATGGCTTCTGTCTTCTTTCTAGAGCTGCTGTAATGAAGTTTCACAAACAAGGGAAACGTGTCGCCTCACAGTTCTGGAGGCCAGATGTCTAAACCAGGAGGTCCGCAGGGCCGTGCTGAAACCTGCAGGGGAGACTTCCCCCTTGCCTCTCCCTAGCCTCTGGTCCCTTTGCTGGCGATCCTTGGCATTCTTGGCTTGCAGCTCCTTGAGTCCAGTCTCTGCCTTGACCAGCATCCCACCTTCTGCCCAGTCTCTGTTCTCACAGGGCTTCTTGCAAGACTCCAGGCATATTGGATTAGGGCCCATCGTATTCCACTGTGACCTTAACTAATTGCATCTGCGGTGACCCTATTTCCAACTAAGGTCACATTCAGGAATTAAGACTTCAATATAGCTTCTTTTCTGTGTGGTTGAGGGGTGGGGACACATTTTAACCCTTAACAGTGACTATAAGAGATGTTTGTCTTCACTGAATAGACATAAAGACACATTTCTAATTCAATTCAATGCACACTTAACTGAAAATCCTTGGCATCAAGACTGCAGGTGCTGTGTGAGTTACATGAGATTATCAGAGTAAGACACCACCCCCCGCCCCCGCACAACCTCGAGGTACTTCAAAGTGCCTAAATACAGCACTATGCCATTATTAAGGATTTTTAGATAGAGATGCAATTATATAAAAATTTTAGGATATTTCCCAGGTGGTCCAGTGGCTAAGACTCTGGGCTCCCAATGCAGGGCGTCTGGGTTCAATCCTTGGTCAGGGAACTAGGTCCCACAGAGGTGTTTTGTGCAAAGATCCTTTGTGCAACAGTGGAGATTAAAGATCCTACATGCTGCACCTAAGACCTGGTACAGCCAAATATATAAATAAAAGTCAATATTTAAAAAAGGAATTTATAAAAAAAAATGAAACCAGCAGGACTTAAATTTATAGAACAGGAGGATATAATAGTGATGAATAATAACAGTAGTACAAAGATGTTTGCCAGGCATAATTCTGAGTACTATACGTTTATTTAATCCTCACGGGTATGGAAGGAAAGTTTTGTGTTTTTAATCTCTGTGGGCTTGAGTTGTTTCTGCTGTAGAAGGAGATCCAAGGAGCTCATCTTTAGTCCGTTCCTATTTCAGCAGGTTCAGTATTCTAGAACTCGTCTCCACTGCCTTGTTGGGGTAGTTTGGGGAAGGTGCAAGTCCAGGAGCCACTGGCAGTCAGAATGTAGTAGAATGAATTTCTCTTAAGGCTTTCCCTTGCCCTAGGCTGCAGGCTTGACATTGACCAGACTGGGCCCACCATGTTTCCTCCAAGTCCTGAATGCTGTTGACATAAACAGGTACAAAATGGACCCAGTAATATGTAGGAATTATGACCATTTGAAAATAAGCTCCGGGTAAGCTAGAATTTTCATCTGTTCACTACTATTTCTGTAGCACCCCCGAAGAGTAGTCAGCCTATTAGGAGAGGCTCATTAAGTATTTGTAGAATGAATGGTTCAGAGCAATCAGCAGGCATTTCAAACCCAAAGTGTGAATCAACTCAGGGAAAATAGGGTGTTGCTGGCTTTTGATAGTCACAAACAATATATTTTGGCTATAAAATTAAAAATATATAGCACACTACTTTGGATACAGTGATTGGAGATTTTGTTGAAAGAAAGTCCAGTGATACACCTTTTTCTCCACACCCAGGCAAACGCTCAGCCAAATAGTTGCCTGTCCCGAGTGAGCAGTAGGTTTGTGTAGCGTTCCTGCTGCAAGCTGCTTCTGCTTAAGGAAGAAAACATAAACAGGAAACTCCATCCCTGCCACCTTAATTCTTTCACTTCCGGTCAGGACCCTCAGGTTACAACACTTTTGGCAACAAATACAATCAGTTCACTTAAAAGGATGACAGTAATGACTTATGAGATGCTGACATCTGACATCACTAAAAGGGCAGAAATTGAAAATTGGAAAATATTTAGGAAAGAAAACCTGATCTTGTAGTATAAAGAGAGGCATTACTGAAGTATACTCTTTAGCATAAGGTGATGGAAAATAAAGTATATGTTGGACATTTTGGTAAAAACAAAGCAAAAAAAACCACAACAGACCTCCTCCCAGCTTGATGTCTCAGGTGCTGCTGGAATCGCCTGTTGTTTTTTTTTTTTTTTTTTTTTCATTTATTTTTATTAGTTGGAGTCTAGTAACTTTACAATATTGTAGTGGTTTTTGTCATACATTGACATGAATCAGCCATGGATTTATATGTATTCCCCATCCCGATCCCCCCTCCCACCTTCCTCTCTACCCGATCCCTCTGGGTCTTCCCAGTGCACCAGGCCCGAGCACTTGTCTCATGCATCCAACCTGGGCTGGTGATCTGTTTCACCCTAGATATACATGTTTTGATGCTGTTCTCTTGAAACATCCCACCCTCGCCTTCTCCCACAGAGTCCAAAAGTCTGTTCTATACATCTGTGTCTCTTTCTGTTTTGCATATAGGGTTAGCGTTACCATCTTTCTAAATTCCATATATATGTGTTAGTATACTGTAATGGTCTTTATCTTTCTGGCTTACTTCACTCTGTATAATGGGCTCCAGTTTCATCCATCTCATTAGAACTAATTCAAATGAATTCTTTTTAATGGCTGAGTAATATTCCATGGTGTATATGTACCACAGCTTCCTTATCCATTCGTCTGCTGATGGGCATCTAGGTTGCTTCCATGTCCTGGCTATTATAAACAGTGCTGCGATGAACATTGGGGTGCACGTGTCTCTTTCAGATCTGGTTTCCTCGGTGTGTATGCCCAGAAGTGGGATTGCTGGGTCATATGGCAGATCTATTTCCAGCTTTTTAAGAAATCTCCACACTGTTTTCCATAGCGGCTGTATTAGTTTGCATTCCCACCAACAGTGTAAGAGGGTTCCCTTTTCTCCACACCCTCTCCAGCATTTATTGCTTGTAGAATCGCCTGTTTTTGAGGCAGTCATGCTACGTTGCGAGCGGCACACACTACTTGGAGAGCAAGTGGAGCACGGACAGAGCAGGCTGTCTCACCTTTGCCCTGTCAGCGCTCTCCTCCTGAGAAAGTCTCGTTTCTGTGTTGGCTTTCTCTGCTGGAAGGCTGTGTGATGGTTATGCACCAAATGCCCCTTGGGGTTTTCTCCTCTTTCCCAATCCCCTCACCATGGCCTAAAAATCTTGCAGACTAAAATATGTTAACTTTTAAAATTTAGAGAAAATAAATTATTTTCATTAACCGAGACATTTTTAATTAAACACTGTGAAGTTGAGCATATTACCACCAAAGAATAAGGATGATGTTTTCAAAAGGGGAAATAAGGACCCATTCTGGAGAGCCAAGAGCTTCCTTTTGAAAGTAATCTGCTTGCTGTCTAGACCCAGTGCTGTGTGTGTGTGTGTGTGTGTGTGTGTGCGCACGCGCACGTGTTCGCTTAATCACTCAGGCATGTCTGACTCTTTGTGACCCCATTGACTAGCCCACCAGGCTCCTCTGTTCATGGGATTCTCCAGGAAAGAATACTAGAGTCGGTTACCGTTTCCTTCTCTAGGGGGTCCTCCTGACCCAGGGATCAAACCTGGCTCTCCTGCATTGCAGGCAGTTTCTTCACCATCTGAGCCACCAGGGAAGACCAGATCCAAGGCTCTTTGTTGGTAAATGTGAAAGTTCAGTCCGGAAGTGTGACTAGCAGAGCAGCCAGTCACTGAAGTATGAGCCTAAAAAGACCTGAAATCTAATAAGGATTGATTCAGAAATAAAGATCCATTTCTGGAGAGCACAAGTGAAAGGCTTCATGGTGATGTTTTGTAACATCTCAGGATTCCCATATTACTTTGAGGATCATAGATTTACAGATGCAGAAAAATGGAGCAACTGCTATTAGGAGGCCAAGATGCTGACGTAGGCTTCTTCTAATCATTTCTTTGAAGTTCAACAGACATAGAAATTATTGCTAATAGCTTAAAGGGGCATTCATCTTACACTAACCTCTCTCTCTCTTTTTTTCGTATTTGAATACGAACATTCCTTTCTCCTCTAAGAGTAGTAGGAATAACTGAATGATTAAGATATCGCAGGGCAAGAATTCCAAAGTCAGATAGCTACAACAACCAGACAAGTAATGTACATGCCTGAGATGGTCTGGGAGTAATATGGGAATGCCAGTGCCACAGTGCATCAGAGAATCGATGCCCACTGAACAGGGGTGGGGGGATGGATGCTGAAGAGGAGGTGGTCCCAGTGTTTCCAGATGTGCTGACATTTCTCTCCCCTCTCAGTGTGTGCCATTGCTCAAGGATAAAATACCATGTGAGTCAGCAGCTGACACCCTCTACCTTAGGATCTTGTCCCAAAGTTACACCTCAACACTAACTAGTTCTAAAAGAGAGTGAAAGCCGTTCAGAATAGGTTCCGTGGTCATAATAGTTTGAAAAACACTGAGTTAAACAGAGTTAATTTGGCTCTTTACTGCAACACTTCTCAGAAGCTTAAATGTTTTTACTTACAAAGTGAACCTCCAAGAGTAAGCTCAGGGTACAGAGAATTTTGTGAACTCATCTGACCATTGGAGCCGCTTGTTGTGAGTACTTCACGAAGGTACTTTGGAAGACCATGCTGCAGTTTACTTTGCAGTAAATAATGTGAGTGAAAATTCAAATGAAAATCCAAGAGGAATAGCAGATGCTGAAAACAGACATGTAGCCTGGCTAAAATAAGGATGCCTGTGAGTGACCTTGGAAAGTTAGAAGACACGAGTGCAACATTTGGAGTAAAAAGTAGGAAACAAGTGTGATTTTCTTCATCAACTACATTGTGAATTAGATGTTCCTATCATTTATGAGGTATTTGATTTTCAAGTTTTAAGTTGAGAGAAAACTAGAGATAATAAAGGGAGCCTATTCTATAAAATAATATATTACTCAGTACATGACAAACTCTTGACTTTTGATATTCATATATTCAACAAATATATCTTACATACCTACTATGTACCAGGAAATAAGCCAGTCACTGAGTTGAGTCTAGGATTAAATTGTTAGTTCTAGCTAATGCCAGTTCTGACCTAAACCTGGGGATCTAATAAAAATATGTGTTTTCAGCTTGCAGTACTGCTCATACGTCCTCTCTCTGAGGGTCTGTCTGGCGTTCTGCAGGGGAGAGCGTGGTCCGCACCCGGTCGCTGGGCCGTGATGTGGCCTGCTGGGCTTTGCAGTTGCAGGGGCAGCTGTGCTCAGCGCCTGCTCCCACTAAGATCCTGAAAATCAGCAATTCTAGGGGAGCGTTATTTCAGCCTGGACCGTTAGCCGCTGACAGTCAAGAGTACCACTGCTGTTTCCTACCCGTCCCAGGGATTCTCCACTTCTCTCTTCATGCTGCATTTGAATAATGTCATCTTTGACTCTGAGGAGGCCTTACAAATAGCTGAGAAAAGAAGAGACGCTAAAGGCAAAGGAGAAAAGGAAAGATATACCCATTTGAATGCAGAGTTCCAAAGGATAGCAAGGAGAGACAAGAAAGCCTTCCTCAGTGATCAGTGCAAAGAAATAGAGGAAAACAACAGAATGGGGAAGACTAGAGATCTCTTCAAGAAAATTAGAGATACCAAGGGAACATTTCATGCAAATATGGGCTCGATAAAGGACAGAAATGGTATGGACCTAACAGAAGCAGAAGATATTAAGAAGAGGTGACAAGAATACACAGAAGAACTGTACAAAAAAGATCTTCATGACCCAGATAACCACAATGGTGTGATCATTCACCTAGAGCCAGACATTCTGGAATGCACAGTCAAGTGGGCCTTAGGAAACTTCACTACAAACAAAGCTAGTGGAGGTGATGGAATACTAGTTGAGCTATTTCAAATCCTGAAAGCTGACGCTGTGAAAGTGCTGCACTCAATACACCAGCAAATTTGGAAAACTCAGCAGTGGCCAAAGGACTGGAAAAGGTCAGTTTTCATTCCAATCCCAAAGGCAGTGCCAAAGAATGTTCTAACTATTGCACATTTGCGCTCATCTCACGCACTAACAAAATAATGCTGAAAATTCTCCAAGTCAGGCTTCAACAGTATATGAACTGTGAACTTCCAGATGTTCAAGCTGGATTTAGAAAAGGCAGAGGAACCAGATATCAAATTGCCAACATCTGTTGGATCATCAAAAAAGCGAGAGTTCCAAAAAAACATTTACTTCTGCTTTATTGATAACACCAAAGCATCTGACTGTATGGGTCACAACAAACTGTGGAAAAGTCTTCAAGAGATGGGAATACCAGACCACCGTACCTGTCTCCTGAGAAATCTGTATGCAGGTCAAGAAGCAACAGTTAGAATTGGACATGGAACAACAGACTGGTTCCAAATAGGAAAAGGAGTACACCAAGGCTGTATATTTTCACCCTGCTTATTTAACTTATATGCCAAGTACATCATGAGAAACGCTGGGCTGGAAGAAGCACAAGCTGGAATCAAGATTGCCGGGAGAAATATCAATAACCTCAGATATGCAGATGACACCACCCTTATGGCAGAAAGCAAAGAAGAACTAAAGGGCCTCTTGATGAAAGTGAAAGAGGAGACTGAAAAAGTTTGCTTTAAAACTCAACATTTACAAAACTAAGATTTGGCATCCAGTCCCACCACTTCATGGCAAATAGATGGGGAAACAGTGGAAATAGTGACAGACTTTATTTTGGGGGGCTCCAAAACCACTGTAGATGGTGATTGAAGCCATGAAATTAAAAGATGCTCGCTCCTTGGAAGAAAAGCTATGACCAACCTAGACAGCATATTAAAAAGCAGAGATATTACTTTGCCAACAAAGGTCTATCTAGTCAAGGTTATGGTTTTTCCAGTAGTCGTGTATGGAAGTGAGAGTTGGACTATTAAAGAAAGCTGAATGCTGAAGAATTGATGCTTTTGAACTGTGGTGTTGGAGAAGACTCTTGAGAGTCCCTTGGACTGCAAGGAGATCCAACTAGTCCATCCTAAAGGAAACCAGTCTTGAATATTCATTGGAAGGACTGATGGTGAAGCTGAAACTCCAATACTTTGGCCATCTGAGGTGAAGAACTGACTCATTGGAAAAGACCCTGATGCTGGGAAAGATTGAAGGCAGGAGGAGAAGGGGATGACAGAGGGTGAGATGGTTGGATGGCATCAGTGGCTTGATGGACATGAGTTTGAGCGAGCTCTGAGAGCTGGTAATGGACAGGGACGCCTGGTGTGCTGCAGTCCATGGGGTCGCAAAGTGTTGGACATGACTGAGCCACTGAACTGAACTGAACTGATCTTTGACTCTTCCAACCAAAATAAACCTCACCCTTTGAAGCCTACTTCTCATACCTATAACTTTTTTATGATTCGTACTACTTTTCCCATAAATAAGAAATGTTTCAATAATTTATTCAACCAATATTTATTAAAGATCTATTATGTATACTGACAGTTGGAGATGAAGTAGACACTTGTAACCTACTATATATTTGCATGTCTTTACTCTGCTTAATTTAAGCTATACGGTCATTGAATTCAGAATCCTATCATATATATGGAGTGCAATTGCTTATACATATTTGTCAAATAAGTCACTAAACATGGGTTGATTTTTCCCTGTATTTCTCAGTCCTAGTTTTAAATTCTTGATGATGCTTCAGCAAAGAAGGTTCATTTTCCTGAAAATACTATGTTCGTTTCATTTGGAAATAGTTTTGATTTCCTGTTTCATTGCTCTAAATTCAGTTCTATTTACAGGTAAAAATTTCCTCGGTTATTAACCATTGAACAACAGAAAGCATGTTAGACAGTCTCAGCTACCAATGTGGGCTTCTCCCAAGAATTCAACTAGTGCCTGCCAGTTGACAGGAAAATTACAACTCAATTAGAGAGTGTCTTCTCCTGTTTTCTTGTAAGTTGCTAAAACTTACTTTCCCATGCAGATCAGCTCTCCTGTCCTGTAAGCCATGTTTCTCTGTTATTGAAAATTGTCCTTCAATCTGTGTTTATCCTTTAGCCAACAAACTAGTTTCAGTGGCAGCACTATGGTCATCGCCCACAGAAGCGACTTCTGTGCAGTGATGTAGCTGTCGGTCTGGGAGTGGGAAAGGAGCACGGAGATGGACGCGGAGCTCAGGGCGTGCCTGAGCAGGCGTCCTGCACGTCCTTCCTTGGATGTGCACCTATTAAAGCAGGCAGAAAAATGTGTGTCCTGATTTGTTTTCGCCGTTACTACAGTACAGCTAGGGGAAAATATTTTTACTGGAACTCTGCTAATTGTTAAGAACCCTCTTATTATCCATAGAGAGGATGGGAACAGAGGGTGAAGATCGTTTAGTGAGGGAATTGTCCTCAAATAAAAGCTGGAAAAGCAAATGACTTTAATATTTGTTACGGGTCCCCTGATATATCCATGTACTGTTTTGGAATGATTTGGCAGGGGTGAGAAAGTATGGATATGGAAGCTTCCTGTTGAAGGGCTGGTCTGCAAAATGATAATTTCAGGCCCATCTGTTGACTGATATCCATGAACAATAAACAGATTGGTAAATTACCTCTCGATACTTTGGTGTGTAGACCGGCAAACCAAAGTAGATTGTGCCTTTAGATGTATGAAAGATGATGCTGGAAAAGTCAGAGTCAGCATCCGGTCATCAAGCTCGATTTTTAAAAATTAATTCAGATATAGTTTTTTGCTTTGTTTTCCTAACAATTTTTTTAGGATGCAACAGTCCATTGAAGGATTTAAACCTCAGTTAAATATTTTTTTAAACTTCAGTTAAATTTTTTTGTTGTTTAATCAGTTCAATTAGCAAGCTCATAAATTCAGCACTCAGTAATATATACAAAAGCAGTTATTTTTGTATATTTGGGAATATTATGTATCCTTTATACATTATATTTACATTATACATGCCTTATACATTTATATTCATGTTTATTATTTATATACATAATGGCTATATATAATATATAACATGGGAATTACTAGAAGTCTCTAACTATTTTAGACATGAATTTGCCCACATGTAGTTTTTTCCCCTTGAGCAGTCCAGTGATCAGCAGACTTTGCTCAGTTCTGAAATGCATAAAGTGTGTATTCCATGGAGCTCCTCATTTCTGAGATTTTCAGTAAATAAATGACTCCATGCTCAAGTATGTTTGAAAAGTTTTCTCAGTGTAGTCCCATTCGGAAGGGTCATGCTGAACTTGTGTGTATTAAAAATTTTGAGGAAGTCTTACAATACATAAAAACTTTTAAAGTTGTTTTCTTTTTTTAAATAAAGTGTTCTCCAAACACAGTCTTTCCTTAAATCAGTCAAATGTAGAAGAACAAGAGATTCTCAATCTACTTTGACAAACACGGAGTCACCTTCTTCTCCTTGTGTGATTCTCATGAGACAGAGGACTGGAGGGTGGAATTTTCAAGAAAAACTTGGTCCAGTGTGATGGGATCTCTAAGTGGACTCTTGGTAACCAGGGGCACCAGATCTCCTAGCTATTCCTAGTCTTTAGATCTTTGTTGGTATATAATTGTTCCTAGAAGTCTCGTATGATCTTTTGTATTTCTGTGATATCAGTTGTAACATTTCTTTCATTTCTGATTATATTTGAGTCCTCTCTCATTTTTTGCATGGTTTGAGTCTAAGGTTTGTCTTATTTATCTTTTAAGAAAACTAGCTCTTAGTTTGACATTTTTCATTATCATCCTAATCTCTATTTCATTTATTTCTGTTCTAATATTTGTTATTTCCATCTTTGGGCTAACTTAGTTTGTTCTTCTTTTCTAGTACCGTGCGATATGAAGTTGTTTCTTATTGTAGGCATTTATCACTATGCGTTTCCCTCATTGAACTGAGTTTGCTGTAACTCGTAAGTTTTGATATGTTGTATTTCCACTTTTATTTGTCTCAAGGTATTTTAAATATTTTTATTTCTTCTTTGACCCACTGATTTTTCACTATTATCAATATGTTTTTTAATCTCTACATATTGTGAATTTTCCAGTTTTCTTCTAATAGTAGATTTCTGATGTCATGTCATTGTGGTTGGTAAATACACTTGATAGGATTTTAGTCTTTTAAAATGTATTTAGAGTTGTCTTGTGGACTAACATATGATCTATCCTAGACTATATATGGACTTAAGTTCATATATGCTTAAGAAGAATGTGTATTTATTGCTTTTGGATAGAATGTTCTATAAATGTTAAGTCCATCTGGCCAAATGTATCACTTAAGTCTAATGTTTCCTTACGTTTTTCCATATGATCTACCCATTATTAAAAGTAGGGTACTGAGGTTCTTTACTACTATTGTATTACCGTTTATTTTTCCCTTTAGATCTGTTAATATTTACTTTGTTTAAAAAGTGTTCCTATATTGAGTGCATAAATATTTTTACAAGTGTTATGTTCTCTTGTTGGATTGACCCCATTACCATAACCTAATTACTTTGTCTTGTATTATTAATACAATCTTTGTCTTAAAGTATATTTTATCTGATATAAGTATTCCTACCTCAGCTCTTTTTGGTTTCCGTGTGTATGGAGAATCTTTTTTTAACCTGTTAACTTTCAATCTGTGTGTTTCCTTAAAGCTACAGTGAGTCTCTCATAGACAATATATTGTTGGGTCTTTTCTGTTTTGCCTCTCTGACGGGTTGATCCTCTCTCCCACCTCATCTGGTCTGCTGCTGACCCCCTTTCTTGAACATTTCAGTTATTGTATTCTTCAGTTGTGTGATTTCTGTTTGGTACGTTCTTACATTTTCTGTATTGGTTGATAAAATTTTCACTTTGTTCATGCCTTGTTCTCCTGACCTTGGCGAGAATCTTTATGATTGCTATTTTGAGCTCTTTATTAGGTAAATCACTTTTCATTTTATTAAGGTTGTTTTCTGAGATCTTATCTTGTTCTTTTGTTTGGAACATATTCATCTGTCTCGTTATTTTTCTTAACTCTCTGTGTTGATTTTCTGTGTATTAGATAAACCAGCCACCTCTCCTGGTCTTTAATGAGCCGTCTCATGTAGAACTTATCGTTATAACCCTGCCATAACACTTCCTTTTGTTTGGAACCTTTGTGATTGTCCAAGCAGCCTTCTTTGTTCTTCCTGGCTCTCCTAGTAGTTGAGGGTATGCCATTGACAGGTGCCAACACCTGTCAATGTCCCAAAGCAGAGGATGTCGATCAGCAACTTGAGCCTAGGGACACAGTAAGTTAAGAACTGGATCTCTCTGTTACTCGTAGACACAAGCCCAGGGGTCACCAAAGCCAGGCTATCAAAGAGATACATCCTCTGGGCATCAGCCACAAAAGCTTGGGCACCAGATGTGTGTGCAAGCTCCTTTCTTAGACACGGCGGCAGTCTGGGTAAACGTGGCAGAGGGTCAGTGAGAAGACTGTGCCAGCTGGCATCTCCCTTCTCTGAAAAGGATTATAAATTGGCCCCTAGATATATGTTAAGTTGGAAACCTGTGCTTCTAGGACACAGCTTTAAGCAGGACACTGCTTTTAAAAAAGGAAATAGGCCTTTTTTCAGGCCTGTCTGTCTGCTGTCTCTACAGTGTGCCCTAGAGGATGGTGGTCAGGAATTCTTTCTCTGTTCGTTTACAGTTCTGTAGGACCCACAGATACAAGCCCCACAGGGCACCAGAGCCAGATGATAAGGGAGGAGGGAGTCCCAAGAGTAGAAGCTGCAAAAACTAAAGCACTGGACCTGTGGACCAGCTCCTTTCTGAAGGGAGGCAGAGTGAAGGTCAAGGCGGCCTCTGCCAGCCTCTGCAGTCTCCGGAGAGGACTACAGTCAGCCCCGAGATGCGTATCCAACTGGGAGCCTTCCCCTCAGCCCAAGGCTTTTAAGATACATAAATAGGCCTCTCTCACTGAACAGTTGGATGTATTTCAGTCTGCTGCCTCCGCACTGGGGGCTTTTGAAACTGAGCAGGACCCTGTGGGGCTCCCAGGCACGGAGACTTTCCTGTGTCCCTTGTTTCTTGTTCATAGGGAATAGACTTCAGCCTCCATGTCCTTCCTTGAGTCCCAAAGGCAAGATTCAACCAGTTGCTAGTCAGGGAAGGGAGGGAATGTGGAGACAGGGAAGGAGGAGTCAAGAAACAGGAGTGCAGCCTTGGAGCCGGCTACTTCTTCCCCTCAAGGGACGCACACAGTAACATCTTTGAGCTCTTCTGCAGAGCTAAACTCCCAACAAATGGGAGATGTTGGCTAATTGATGAAGCCTTCTTTATTCCAAAAAGAAGCTCATTAGGAGACCATTTCTTTACATTTTAAATGTATCAGTGGTAAAGAACATAGAAGTGGGAATAGCTTTTTTCCTGAATCCAGTCAATTTATTACTTTCAAGTATTTGGTCCATAAACATTTAATGTAATTTTGATATGGTTCAGTTTATGCACAGCATCTCATTTTTTGTATAATATTTATCTCATTTTTCTTTATAACTGCTTTTCTTTCTCTCCCTTTTTTTAAAAGATAATTTCAGGGGTCCTTTTTTTGAGCATTCTGTTTAATCACCTCTATATGCTCATTAGCTATCAGTTCAGTTCAGTTCAGTCACTCAGTTGTGTCTGACTTTGCAACCCCATGGACTGCAGCACGCCAGGCTTCCCTGTCCATCACCAGCACCCAGAGCTTACTCAAACTCATGTCCGACGAGCCGATGATGCCATCCAGCCATCTCATCCTCTGCCGTCCCCTTCTCCTCCTGCCTTCAATCTTTCCCAGCACCAGGGTCTTTTCCAGTGAGTCAGTTCTTCACCTCAGATGCCCGAAGTATTGGAGTTTCAGCTTCACCATCCGTCCTTCCAATGAATATTCAGGACTGGTTTCCTTTAGGATGGACTAATTGGATCTCCTTGCAGTCCAAGGGACTCTCAAGAGTATTCTCCAACACCGCACTTCAAAAGCATCAATGCTTCAGCACTTGGCTTTCTTTATAGTCCAGCTCTCACATCCATACATGACTATTGGAAAAACCATAGCTTTAACTAGATAGACTTTTGTTGGCAAGGTAATATCTCTGCTTTTTAATATGCTGTCTAGGTTGGTCACAGCTTTTCTCTTCTTATGTTTGTATTTGTTTTAGAAATATGTGTGTCTTTAACTCATCCTAGTCTTCTTTGATTTAATGTTATATCTCTTCAAGTGTAATGTTAAAAATCTTACATGTATTTCTACTTACATCCTCCTGTCGTCTGTGTTGCTTCTCTCATATTTTTATAGTCTATGAACGCTAAAGCACAAGTTATTTTTTTTTAAGCAGTCATTTATCTCAACAAATTAAGAAAAAGATTGTTTAGATTTACCACACATTCATCTTTTCAAGGGCTCTTCATTTCTTAATATAGACGTGAATTTCTCCCTTACAGTGTTTTACTTCAACCTGAAGAACTTTCTATGATATTTATTATAATATGAGTCCTCTAGTACTAAAGCCTTGAAACCTCTGTTAATCTGAAGATGTTTTTGCACTGCCTTTGTTTCTGGAGAATATTTTTTTTCAGATACAGAATTGTGGCTTGTGAGGTGTCTAGCTTTGTTTCTGATTTCAGTGCATTACGGATGTTCCGCTCCTTTCTGACCTGCGTCACTTTTGGTAAACACAGCAGTTACTCTCATTACTGTTTCTCTGCTTGTGACATGTCTCTTCTTTCTTTGTGTCTGCTTTTAAAACGTTTCTCTTTATCCTCTGCTTTCAACATTTTTAATATGATATGCTTAATGTTTGTTTCTTCTTATAATTATTTTGTGTGAAATTCATTAAGCTCCTGGGGTTTTGATTGTTAAAAAAATATTTTGGAATAATAATATGGACACTTTTGTTCAAATATATTTGTTTTGCCAAAATTTATCTCTTTTCTCTTTTAAAGACTTTAGTTATGTGTATGAAAACCATTTTATGTTGTCCCATAGATCACTGTGTCTATTCATTTTTATCTTTTAATCTTCTCTGAGCTTCACTTTTAGACACCTTCTATTGATCTTTCTTGAAGTTAACTGGTCTTTTCTTTTGCCATTTCCAATTTGCTATTGATGTCATCAGTGAAATTTTTTCTCCTCGGACACTGTTTTTAAATCTTGGAATTTCTATTTGGTTCTTTTATTGTTTGCATTTCTCTATTGCGATTTGCCTCTTGTTCACTCGTTCTGTCCATTTTTTATTTAAATCAGTTTAATTCTAATTATAATCCATTTAAAAACCCGTATTTGCTCATTCTAACATCTGTGTCATGTCTGGGTTTCTGTGTTTTATTTCTCATGTTTACTTTTTTCCCGCTTCTTTTATTGTCTATTAATTACTGAATGTATGCTAGACACGGTAAATTCTGCATTGTTGAAAGTCTATATTGTTGAGATATGGTTTAAATTATCATCCTTTAAAGATGCCTGTGTTTCGCTCTAGTTGGCTTTTAAGTAGCTGGAGTCTCATTATAATCAGAGCCTAATGTGACTCTGATTATTGGCCTAGAGTTACCATCACTTCTACGGCTTAATGTTTATCAGGTCTCACCTGAATTCTCTGGCGACTCAGCGAAGTCTGTCCACTTTGAATAGAGTTGAAGTTCCTCCCAGGCCTGTGCCACCTTTGGAGGCTTCATTCATCTCCCCACTGTCAGTAGCTGTTCTCTGCCAGGCCTCAGTGAGTTACACCCTCTGGATGAAAATAGCATTTGGCTAATGACTCAATAATTAATCTTCCTATAGAGAACAAACTGTTTCAGATTTTTTTATGACTAGAAAATTATTGGCATTTGGGGAGGGGTTTATGAAATACTGTTTAAAAAGAGATGTGTAAGCTGTTCTTTTAGGATTCATCAGAACATGCAAAGGGATATTTTTGATATTATTTCCTCAGGCTTTAATTGTTTTGCTCTTATATTCCCCCCCTTTTCATATTCCATCTGTTTGGGGTTTTTAAACCTTTGTTTCCAGATCTTTTAATTTTATTTCTATTTTTAATATGTGTATTTATTTTAATCTAACATTTTAATTAGATTTTAAAGTCAATTTTGAGTACTTTTTTAAAACAAGCATTTGACAACTTGTATAGATCCCTCCATGAATCAATGTAATTTCCTAAATACTAACATTTTTCCCCACCACTTCACTGAATGCTAAAGTGCATTTTTGTGTAAGAATCAACACAAACAAGAAATCATTTGTATACTATGCTTTCCACATAAAATCATCAGGCAGATCTTCTAGTGCTTTTAGTTGTATAAGCTACAAATTAATAGAATCTATTATTTTGAAGATGTTGTAAGTCATGCATCATTCTAAAAGCAGAATACCAACATAGATGTGACTATAGATGTGCCACCTGAGGTTCAAACAAACCAGATTATTTTATCAATTGGAATTTATTCTTTGGCAGGCAACAGGGTCATCTACTTGTAGTGTGAAAGTAAAGCAGAAATTCTTTTAAAAATGTAGCAACAGCCATGGAAAACAGAATGGTCAGGCATCCTACAGAGAAGCATGAGATAATCGTTCTCCAGTTAACTTGGTTTCAGATTTTATTTTATTTATTTATTTAAGCTGTGCCACACAGCATGTGGAATCTTAGTTCCCTGACCAGGGACTGAACCCACGCCCCCTCCAGTGGAAGCTCGTAGTCTTAAACACCGGAGCAAAACCACCAGGGAAGTTCCCAAATTTTATTCTTTTTCTTTAAAATGATGAATCTACTTTTATCCATCACGTCACAGAATGGGGAAAATTTGAATAAATTGCCTTTTGAGAGTGCTCTAGATTTTGGCAAGAAGTATGTTTGGGGTCATTGGGGATTTGGTTTGTTTGTTTGACCACCTTCGCATTCCTGTCTTCTACCCTTCTCCTTTCCTATAGATTTTCCTGTTCAAGCCTCTTTTCTGCCCTCTGCCACATTTTTTTTTTTATGACTTTGCCCATTTAGTTCATTTCCTTTATTCTTTCTGAATTAACTGAAGATGAACACTCTCAGTTTTAAAAATGCTAATTTCTTAGTCTTGGTCAAGGCCCAGTTTCTCCCAAATGATGAAACTAGAAACTCTTGGCTTCATCCTTTGCTTTCTGTCTTACTTGTTCCTGACCCAGAGCCTCCAAAATTGTCCTTATTTCTTCCAAATTCCTTCCCATCCTCTTCATTTTGACTAGTCTAATGAAATCATCTAAACTGAAAGGAGAGCTGAATTTGTATACTTTCTTGCATGAATCGGGATAAGCTAAGCAGCTGTAACAGACAGATCCAAATCTATAATGGTTAAACCAAGAGGAGTTTTATTTCTTGTTTATAAAACAACCTGCTGTGGGTGTTTAGGCTGCTGTCCTCCATATGATGATTCAGAGGCTTGGGCTCCTTCCATCCTGAGGCTTTGCTGCCCTCTGCTCCTTTGATGAGGCAGCATGGTCATGATGGGTTTCCTATAGTCAGGTCTTGGTGGGAGAGAACATAACAGAGGGCCATCCACCTCTTAATGGTCTGGACCCAGAAGTGGCCCACATCACTGTGGGAGTGATGGAAGTCAACTTAGACACGAATCATATACTCGTCACACGTCCAGCTCCTACCAGAACATGGAATGGGCAGTCCGCAGCAAGGGACAGCTCTGTTATTAAACAGAGTGATAGTGGATCAGGTAACTTTAGATGGCCCATACGCTTTAGAAGAGTTCCTTCCCATATTTGTACACTGTGTCATTTAGGTTGATGTTCACAACTTGCTAAGGTTAAGAAGATGAGGGGGGCAAATAAGACACCGCGGACCATATGAAGATTTTTAATCAATTTTAGAGATTTAAGGAAGATACATATTTTTCTGCCAAATATGAATTTAGATATGGTAGTTAAGATCATATACTCATGTAGTCATACTTCCTGGGTTCAAAGCCAGGACCCATGATGTCTTACTTATGTGACTTCCTAACCCTGCAGCCTTGGGCTGGCTGGCTTCTCAATGCATCAGATTCTTCTTCCATCAAATGGAAAGGATAATAGTGAATACTTCATAGGTTTGCTCTGGAGAATAAATGAGATAATAAATGAGATAATGCACACACATTGCTTTACGTTGTGAATACCTGGCACATAATAAACACTCAATAAATATTATAATGTAAGTGAAAGTTGCTCAGTCATGACCAACTTTTTGTGACCTCATGTGACAGTCTGTGGAATTCTCCAGGCCACAATACTAGAGTGGGTAGCCTTTCCCTTCTCCAGGGGATCTTCCCCACCCAGGGATCAAACCCACATCTCCCACATTGCGGGTGGATTCTTTACCAGCTAAGCCACCAGGGAAGCCCCAAAATACTGGAGTGGGTAGCCTTTCCCTTCCCCAGGGGATCTTCCCGACCCAGGAATCAAACCAGGGTCTCCTGCATTGCAGATCAATTCTTTACCAACTGAGCTATCAGGGAAGCCCAAATATTATAATAGTAATGGCAATTGTTGTTAGAATTATTATTAATTCTCTCACCCAAGTACATACCTGCTTTCCAGGTGGGAGCAATTTCTGGCTCTAAAAGAGAAAACTCTTGACAAATGTTAGACCTCAAAAAGAAAAAAAAAAAGAAACCTGGAAAACAAGAGCATTATTTATTTAATTTCATGCCTTCTGAACTAGCTTGGCCTCCCAACGATATTTCTATTTGTTCTCACAAAAGTCAATATTTTCCTGTTTCACCATTTACAGTAGATTTTTATGTGGGACATATAAACAGTATGTGAAACTATTTAAATTTCATTCTTCCAAGTGTAAAATCAAAGTAGAAAGGAAGGTATGGGCCTGCTGACATGGTTCACACAAGTGCTGGAAATGCCAATAGCTGTGCTTCTGCAGAAACCAAAAATAAGTAGGGAAGGCATGTTTGATAATTAGAGGTTTCAGAATAGGGCTCTCAGGCAGGGGGTCAAATTCATGAGGATAAACACATCACTGGGTTAAACTTTGGTGACGAAGGAAGAGCTCCGTTTGGTTTTACATCAGTGTACAGAAGTGTATTCACGCTTCTCCTTGCTGTTCTCTAAGCCAGTCCTCCTGAGACCTGATGCACCATATCTAATTCTTCATAAATCACCTAAACTTTAGAGTGATATTGACAGTGGCTTTGCTGACCCCATTGTTTTCCATCAGGAGTTTTATTCGGCTTCAAAACAATTTGCCGTGAACGCCCTTGTTTGCTTGCCACACAGGTCTTTGTTTGGGCTGAAAACTTTGATTTATAACTGCAAATAATTGATGGCTGTGGGGTAAGGGGGCCATAGCTCATGCTCCTCCTCTTTTAATCTTCCTTTGCCCAGAAATCCACGTAGTGGCACATTCTCAAGGGAACAGGGCTGGGAAATTTTCCATATACCCAATGGGAGGCCATTCATCATGGTGAGGAGCGTGTTTGTGAAAGGAAAGAAAACAAAAGTCAGACCACCTCAAGATGGCTTATCAAAAGACTAGATGTTAAAGCTGATGTATTCATTGTGGGGCATTTATAAAGAAAACCAAGCTATCTCATGAACGAGATATACTTGCTATTCTAAAAGTGAAATTTGATATTGGTACTTCAGATTATTAATATCGAGAACCCTCTTCAGAGCCCTTGACAAGTTGCTTGGTTGTTGACTGCAGAGCATTTGGAAGCTCTTTTTAAGTGGCACAGTCTTTTGTCTAATAATGGAAAAAGGAAAAAAATACAGATTTTTTTTGTTTTGTTCCATTTTTGACAGCCTCATAGCTTGCAGGACCTGTCATTCTAGAACTTGCTGAGTTTAAGGCTGTGTTCCCTCCTCACCCTCTAGGTTTACTAGTTCAAAAAGGGTCAGTGAAACTTTCTAAATTACACTTTTCTTTAGGATGCAAAAATTGATACTAAGTTTCTGAAAGTAATTTGAGATTCTTCTCAAGGATTGGAAAGAACAAAGTGAGCCACTATTTTTTCATATTCATTGTGAAGATATCAGACTCTGTAATTTATTTTCAGTTTATTTTGTTTTTTGTCTATAAAAATTACCTTGCCAGCTAAGGATATATCAGGATATTTCAATAGTCTACTGAGGAAAAAATTACATACACACTTTTACAAATGAATTATACTTCCAATATTAGAGTAACACATCACTAGATGCAGTAAATTTTAGGTGATTTATTAACACAAAGTATTTTCATGATTGAGAATGTTAATCCATCAAGGAAAAATAAAGGAAGTAACAAAGAAAATCAAAGAGAATTGTAAGCTGAGGGGAACTGGATCATATCCTACAAAAACATCCCGAATTATGACAAGAGCTTTGTTGAAATAGCAATATTGCTTAATATCAATTACTATATTTACTAAGTAAGCAGCTCTTACCATCAAAGTGGCATTGAAAATGGTCTGAGGCAGACATGTCATAGTGAATTTTTTTCATGCACCTATTGATATAGGCATTATTTGAAGTAACTTGCTTCATTTTGCATTGTTTTATCTCAGTGAAATTCAGCAATATCAATTCCCTCCTTGGAAGAAAAGCCAGGAACAGTTCATTTCCTCCTCTTTAAAAGGGGTCTGAACTGATAAATAGTTCCCATGTGAATGATGGTAAAGTCAAAATGGAAGTAGTGCTTTTCATAGATTGTATTCCTTGTTAAATCAGAATCCTTTGAAATGAATAAAAAGACATTTCCCAGATGTTGGTACGTTAGGACTCAGAACCCCACACAGTGACACAAGAATCGATGGGTCTTGGAGAACAATCCCATATCATTGACCATATGTGAGATGTATCAGTGACTTCAATCCAAGTCTACCAATATGACTTATCAGAAAAATATTCATTAACAAAATGACAGAAAGTGGTATTTAAAATCCATAGTTAATCTGAATGAAAACACAAAATAACACAGACATAGGACAACTGTGAAGAATTAAAAATCTATTTCCTTGATGGGGATGGGAGATGAATTCTGCAATAGGTTATCATCGGAAACAACTTGGGACCTTTGCTTATCACCAGAAAGAACTTCAAGATAAAACCCCTATGCAGATAAGAAGCATGTACTGCAGCGTTTTTTAGTTCTTTCTTGGGAGAAGTAAGTATCTGAAGAAAGATTCCAGTAGAGGATATTAAACCTCTCCAAACTTCTGATATTTGTTCTTAGTTTTAACAACTCTGCATTTCAAAACCAAAATTTACTTGTTTTGTACAAGTATTTCTTTTCAATATTCTTTTTTTTAATTTTTAATGGAATATAGTTGATTTGAAATGTTGTATTTGTTTCTAGTGCACAGCAGAGTGAATCAGCTGTGCGTATACATGCGTCCACTCTTCTTTAGAGTATTGTCCCGTAGAGGCCACCGCAGAGGATCAGTAGATTCCCCGTGCTGTGCAGTGGGTCCTTGTCAGTGATCTGCGTGACATATACGATGTGCACACGTGTCCACCCCGACCTCCCAGTTTATCCCTCGCCCTCCTCTCCCTGGGCGACCACAGTTTGTTTTCTACATCTGTGACTCCCTTTCTGTTTCGTAAATAAGTTCGTTTGTCTGTACAAGTGTTCTAATTTTAAGACAACATATCTTTCTGGACATTTCCCATTCAACCACCTTCCTGTTGTCTGATGTTGTCATATAGTGAGGATGTTTTGTCCTGGGGGATAAGATTTTTTTGTTAGACTTTGGAAGTATAGCTCCTTAATACAGAGTTAATGAATCTTATCTCACTTTGTGTATGAACAGGTTAAATTAGGCCGAAATAAAATATTTATGGTACTGAGGAAACAGAAATGGCCCCAAAATAAAGTGTAGCATTGTAACCATAAGCAGAGAAGAATTTCAGAAACAGCCAATATGAACTTAAAAGAGTAATTGCTCTATGATGTATCATAACAAGCATCTCTTGTTCAAACTTACACTCCATTTTTCACATAGGGGAAAGAGATGATTTCCTTCAAGAAATGTCTAAAACAATCCATGATCTCAAGACTACTACATACATATTATTAAAATAAAATATGAAGCTTATTGGCTGTGTTCCAGAAAAGCTGAACTGGGTAAAGGACATAATGACCAGTCATAACTTAGCTTGCAATTATTTAATTGGGGGATAGATTTTTTTTCTACCACTGTCTGTGGCAGTAGCTGCCATTTGATCCCGAGGCTTGGATTAAATGTTTCATCAGTAGTGCCTGTGTAAGGATCTTTGTGGAACAACAAGTCGGTCCCCTGGGCAAGTCTATGTCAGCTGCAATAAAGAGCACTGTGTGAGTGAGTGAGAGGTAGTTTTTTGCTAGGCACACAGCACGCATGGATGCTTTCTGGATGCTTCCTGAGCTTTTGAGCGTGCGTGGTCTCCTGATGGTGAAGGTTGGAAGCTGAACTGAGTGTGTCCATGGGTTTTATGATTTCCTTAGGAAAATGAATTCTCAAGTTCCAGTCCTCTTTACAAGCACAGGTAAGTCTTTGGAGAGCAGGAGAAGTGTACAGAAACTGTGACAAGCCTTTCTTCTCCAGCACATAATTGCTCCCAAACCGGACCTTGAGCTGGACAGCTCGTGGCTTTATGCCTACTGCAGAATCCACCATCTGCTTCACATGGGGTAGATATAAATTTTATAGAGACTGCAATTATCGTTTAGTTGGTTTTAGTTTGCTTAGGTTTTTTTTTTCTCTCAGATACTCTCTGAGCAGTCATAGACAGAATGCCCATAGCAAAGGAGGACTGGAATATTTGGAAAGTGGGCGGTAAAAGGCACGTGTCACATTAAAAGAGTTGAATACATTTAAAGGCATCCTGGAAATTGAAATCTGAACATCTGTACAGAAAAAAAGGCAAAAAATAGAATCTGTTGTTGCTACTCTCAATAGTGTGTAAAAAGCTATGAAAAAAGGTTTAATTTGGAGTTTATTTTTCCCTCTGTGATACTGTGATCATATTGGTATGGTCTGCATATTCTGCAAGTTATGTCAAAATTGATAAAAATGCATCCTGCAATGAGGTTGAATCAGAAGGTGCTGCATGGAGATTTATTTGCAAGGTCTGGGGATGTGTTTGAGCATGCTGTTTCACTCAAGAAACCAATTGCAGCCCGATGCTTTTACAGACTTCTAGTATTTGGATAATTGAATGGCTATGCCCTGCCTCACTATGGTTTAAGAGGCATCTTTCTGAGATTGGGGGGAAAAAGTGAAAACAAGTGCTTTTACAGCCGGGCTCCTGGAATCTGCTGACTAGGCACTTAAGAGAGAGGAGGCGGTCCTGCCGGTTGCTTTAAAAAGTTCACAGAATCTTTCCCATCTGTTAAGTGGAGGGAAAAAAAGTATCCAGCCGAAAAGGTTGCAAACTGTGGTGGTATTTGAGCTCTTTTGGAAACAGGATTGCAAAGCAAATACTCCAAATGCTGTTTTTTCTTTTTGTTTCATGTAGGATGTTTTGTTTGTTCAGATCTTTGCCCAAGATCCTTTAAAAATAAAAAAAAAAAAAAATGAGGCTCTGTTCCCAAATAAAGTGTCTCTATGCTGCTAATTTGTAAGCAGGTGTTCCCTGAAAATTCAGAGAACATTGAAGTGAAGACTAGTTGTCTGCCGTTTTACTTTCGATGTTTCTAAAACCACATTGCCCTTTATGTGGGGAAGAGACGCAACCTCTGAGCTCTCTAGCCTACCCCTCACCAGTAAGAGCAGGCTGTTACCTGGAAATTGGAATCTTTGACTCAGATCTCGGGCTTCCTCCTTTTTTTTTCCCAGAAAAGATTGCAAGACAGCATTTACAGTTGTGCAAAAGTTCTGTGAATGTCTTAATATTTATAAAATATGCCTCTAAGAAGTATGTCTCCCTGCTCTGAACAAGAACTCTCTTGCTTGCAGTGGACACACTCTTCCACATGATTTTGGCTTCCTTTCCTATTAGAAGATTAGCTTTCAGTTGTTTCATTTTTAGTTATGTGATCCAGCACTACTTAAAGCTCTGGTTTTTCTCCTTCTACTCAAGTCACTGGGTTGGGATTGTTGCTGTTGTTCAATTTTTATTGGTGGCAGTTGGGAGTGATCCTTCTCAGGGCCTGCTGTGGACATGGGGCTTGTAGTTCATCACCCCGGTGTTAGAGAGAGGCTGAAATCTGGCCTCTCCCCAGGCCCAGCCTCATCCTGGGACTGACGTGCCTCCCGCTTGTTCACACGCGATGAGCGGTTCCCCTCCCTCCTCCTCGCCCAGCGCCCACCCTGTGGTCCTGGGGGGGAGCAGGTGTGTTCAGGGCAGCTCTTCTCAGACTCCAGTGTGCATCCACACCACCTGAGGGGCTTGTTTACAGGCAGTCTGTAAGCCTTCCTTATTCTGAGAAGACACCCCCAGACGTCAGTGTTCCTGGGCTGTGGGCGGGGACAGTGCAGGACGCCCTCCCCCATGAGCTGCAGTCAGGCAGGCTGTCTGTGATCCTGCCCAGGACAAGGGGACAGGGGCGAGAGGAGAGGGACCCTGGACTGACATCGCCCACCCTGATCTTTCGCATGAGTGTGTGTGAGAACATATTTTTCTTTTTTTTTATTTATTTATTTTAATTGGAGGCTAATTACTTTACAATATTGTAGTGGTTTTTGCCATACACTGACATGAATCCGCCACGGGTGTACGTGTATTCCCCATCCTGAACCCCCCTCCCACCTCCCTCTCCATCCCATCCCGCTGGGTCATCCCAGTGCACCAGCCCCGAGCACTTGTCTCATGCATCCAACCTAGACTGGCGATCTGTTTCACATATGGTAATATACATGTTTCAATGCTGTTCTCTCAGAATTTTTTCTTTTTTAATGGGAGGATAATTGCTTTACAACATTGTGTTGATTTCTGCCGTTCAGTTCAGTCGCTCGGCCGTGTCCAGCTCTTTGCGGCCCCGTGGACTGCGGCAGGCCAGGCTTCCCTGTCCTCCCGATTTCTGCCGAACAGCCGTGCAGATGGTCCCTGATCTTTACAACACTCAATACTTAGTTTGAGAGACAGACATGTAAACCATGAGCCGCGATCGAGTATGTTAAACAGATGGCAATGGCCCTTGGGAGGGAGTGGCTTTGCAACTGTAGGTTGTGTGAGAGGCTCCCGTGCTGATGAGGTAGGAAGGGACCTGTTCAGAGGTGTAGAGACATGACCTAGCGTCATGTCAGAGAGAGCTCACGGTTCCTGGGGCAGGCGCTACATGTGAGAGGACCAGCAAACGCAGCTCACAGTTACTTTAAAGAGAAAAAGTCCCTCATATGCCAGGCATTTCATGCTCATTAATTCTAGTGTTACAACAAACCTGAAAGGAGTTAGTATTTTCCCATTTTGCAGATAAAGAAACTGTGGTGCAGTGAGACTATGGAACTCCTGGGAAGGTGCACAGCTTGTTGCAGGCTGGGCTAGGTTTCAAGCCGAGATCTCCACGACACCAAAGCCCTGTCTGTTTCCCCCGCCAGGCTAGGGGAAGTCAGCAGAGGCCGGATCACCAAGAACCTTATAAACTGGCTCAGGAGGGTGAGCTGGCCCCTTGGAGCAGCGGGGAACCTTAAAAGACTTCTATGTAGAGGGATGGCATTTGGATGTCTGAAAGATTATTCTGGAAGCTGCATGGAGGATAATTGTAAAGGGGCTTGTGGAAATAGATGAGAAATTGATGGCTGTTAAGCACCCAGAATTTTCAGGCCATGGGTGCTCTAGGGAAACATGAACTCATGAAATTCCAAGTCTTACCATCTAGTCTAGGAGAAGAACTTACATACATGAAATAATATGCCAGATATAGGATCTGAAAATACTGCAAGTTCAGACTTAACCTGGAGTACATGGAGTGTCGGAGGACCATACCTGCTGGTAAATGATCTTGTCCAAAAGCAGGAGGAGAAGAGGGTGGAACTCTAGTTCTGAAGACCTGATGCCTTAAGATCCACTCACTGCGTTACCTAAATCCAGTTGAATCTTCACACACCCATAACTGTCTGTTGTCTGCTTATGGGCTGTTTGGTGCTGTTTCTCAGCCTTTCCACTGTTCCTTTCACTAACCTCTATTTGAAATTCTTCCCAAAAGGCTGCCTTTTCCATATCCAGGGATGACGGCATGTGCAGTATGTATCTGCTGTGTGTACTCAGTCGTGTCTGACACGTTGCAACCCCATGGACTGTAGCCCGCAAGGTTCCTCTGTCCCTGGGATTTTCCAGACAGGAGTGGGATGCCATTTCCTGCTCCAGGGGATCTTCCCGACCCAGGGATGGAACCCACATCTCTTGAGTCTCAGGTTGCGTCGGCAGGCGAATTCTTTACCACTAGTGCCACCTGGGAAGCCCATGTTGTATGGATAACCATCAAAGAACAGTCATTTCTGGAGCACCCACTTCATTCTGGGCAAATAACAAAATTGCTCTGGAGAAATCCCATGAGCAAGGTAATGTCCTTCTCTCTTTACAAAGGAGGAAAGTGCAACACAGAGCAACTAATGAACTTGCTCGGGGCACAGAGCTGGTGAGAGTCAGGATGCTGACCAAGGTCTCCCTGACCACAGAGTTTCTGCATCTTACCCTTGGCAGCACTACCTCCCTTGCATCCCAAGTTCCAAAACTGTTTTACTTGCTCAATGTGTTTTTCTTGCCACTAACACTTGAGAGGAAACTAAAGGGCTCGTCATGTTGTTGGACGGATGAGAAAAGACAGACTAGGGAAATAGGAGGATCGTCCCAAGACCACGGGCTGCTCTTCCCCCTTCTCCTGGCCTCTGGTCCTTCTCTGGTCTCCAGGCCTCATCCCAAACGTGGCTGTGTGTTGCAGGAGCCGGGAACTCCCTGAAAAGTCCCAATGCCTGGGCTTGAAGAATATGGATGCCTGCGTCAACATTCTGCTTCACTTGGTATACAATGCCTTGGAATTTCTGAAGCTCTTTAGGTGATTCTGGCATGCAGTAGAGTTTGGGAACCACTGTCAATAGCTCTTGAGACAGAAGCTTTGAGATTGGGGTAGACCAGTGGTTCTTCAAGCGTGGTCCCTGCACCAGCAGCGTCAGTACCACTTGCAAGTTATTAAAAGGCAAATTTTTGGATTCCATACCAGACGTGTATATCAGAAACTCTGAGGGTGGAGTCCAGAAATCTGTGTGTTAACAAGCTTTCCAAGTGTTTTTGATCCAAGCCAACCACCCCCTTGGCCGTACTTCCTCCCAACAGGTTTATGATGTGGAGCATGGTGACCAGCTGTCTGCTATTTTTACTGAGGCCAGAGCTCAGGGGAAATATATTTAAACCCAAATGACACTACAAGGTATTCAGATTTGTATTAAAGATGGATTTCCTGGTAGTGTAGGTTGCCAGCCGCAGGAATAAAGAACTGAGGGAGGATTTTGGAATCTTTCTGGGGGTGGCCAGAGTACTGCACCATCAAAAAGCAAAAAAAAAGGAAAAGGAAGAAATTGTCCTCTGGAGAAAAATGAAAGCAGTAAGTACTGTCATCTGACTTCAGTCATTTGTGGCCCTTCCTTCCTGTGCTTTGAAGTCAGCGGGGATGTATCCTTAACGGGGAAAATCTCAGAGCAGTTGAAATCTACATCTTCCCCAAAGTTCCGCGCTGATGGCAGAAAGCAGGCACTCCCTGCCCGCCTGAGAAGGGTAGGGCTGGGTCACGGTCAGCAAAGTGACTTCTCCCCTGCCTCCTTCCCATTATCGGGCTGCTTAATTGGCGTCATTTCCCTGCCTCCGCAATTATTTTCTTCAGCATTATAATTTTAAGTAACTCAGTATATTAGCCTATTTCCCTAATGCCCTCTGTTGCATGTTCATTCAGTGTGGCTGTTTTTTGTCATATTTTTCAAGTATTTCCCTCTGGGCTTAGTATCTGCTTGAGTCCTGTTTTATTGGTTCTTTGGACAATGGCTTGTGAAAGAATTAAGAGTCCAGCATGTCGGGGTGAGAGAGGTGTTAATGGGATATAATTGTTTAAACTGAGGACTCTTTGAAGCCCCAGGATGGGAGGAAGAGCTGGAAATATTCATGAAAGTCTGGGTACCCTTGGAAGAATTAAGGGAAATCATACCTAAATTTATTGCACAGATTCAAAAGATCCAGCTGTTTGACATTAGTCATTAGTCACCAATCCTAAAATGCTTTATAATATATGTGTGAAACATTCCTCTATGTATTATTTATTTATTTTTAGTTGTACCATTTTCAACCAATAACTGACTTTGAGTTTTGATTTGGACATCATTTGCCTTTTTCTGTTTCTAACACGTCATGAAGAACCTATGTCTAAAACTGTAACAAAAATGCTGAGGGCAGGAGGCGGAGAGGGTGGGGAGAAGGGCAGCTTAGCTGTTTTTACCTGGGCTGGGTGGGTGTTTCACCTCCTAGTGTCTCAAGATGATTAATCTAGGGGTGACCCTGCCTCTTAATTATCTGACAGTTGAAGACCCTGGGAAGACCAATCTATTCACAGAGAAGACGTTGTCAAAAGAAAAATAGACCCCTCAGAAGGAAAATGGCTTGGTTACTGTTTCAGCTAAGAAGTGAGATGAGATATGAAGCGATGTTTTATTTCACGTTACCTGAAACCTCTCAGATAAAGTCTTCCCTAGCCCCTGGAACTGTATAAGGAGACACAGACCAGCCTTTATTACTAGCAGCAGAGAATAAGAGCTATGTCTCTCCACATTTCAGTGGCCTTTCTGTGTGAGTTGTTTCTTTGAGTTCTTTGGAGTGATTTAACTGAAAAGGGTGCAAGTGGTTTGAAAGGTGGAGGAAGAGCAAGCCATCGGTGACAGTATGATGAGGATTCTGCCCACATCATATTTCTATATTTGTTCAGTTCAGTTCAGTCATTCAGTCGTGTCCGACTCTTTGCGACCCCATGAATCGCAGCACACCAGGCCTCCCTGTCCATCACCAACTCCTGGAGTTTACTCAAACTCACGTCCATCGAGTCAGTGATGCCATCCAGCCATCTCATCCTCTGTTGTCCCCTTCTCCTCCTGCCCCCGATCTCTCCCAGCATCAGGGTCTTTTCCAATGAGTCAATTCTTCGCATGAGGTGGCCAATGTATTGGAGTTTCAGCTTCAGCATCAGTCTTTCCAATGAACACCCAGGACTGATCTCCTTTAGGATGGACTGGTTGGATCTCCTTGCAGTCCAAGGGACTCTCAAGAGTCTTCTCCAACACCACAGTTCAAAAGCATCAATTCTTCAGTGCTCAGCTTTCTTCACAGTCCAACTCTCACATCCATACATGACCACTGGAAAAACCATAGCCTTGGCTAGATGGACCTTTGTTGATAAAGTAATGTCTCTGCTTTTTAATATGCTGTCTAGGTTGGTCATAACTTTGCTTCCAAGGAGTAAGCATCTTTTAATTTCATGGCTGCAATCACCATCTGCAGTGATTTTGGAGCTCCCCAAAATAAAGTCTGACACTGCTTCCACTGTTTCCCCATCTATCTGCCATGAAGTGATGGGACCAGATGCCATGATCTTAGTTTTCTGAATGTTAAGCTTTAAGCCAACTTTTTCACTCTCCTCTTTCACTTTCATCAAGAGGCTGTTTAATTCCTCTTCACTTTCTGCCGTAAGGATGGTGTCATCTGCATATCTGAGGTTATTCATATTTCTCCCGGCAATCTTAATTCCAGCCTGTGCTTCTTCCAGCCCAGCGTTTCTCATGATGTACTCTGCATATAAGTTAAATAAGCAGGGTGACAATATACAGCCTTGGTGTACTCCTTTTCGTATCTGGAACCAGTCTGTTGTTCCATGTCCACATTTGTACTGTTAGTCAAAGACCACCCAGAACAAGACAGTGTGTAGTCTGCTGGACAAACCACTGAGACATCATGGAGATAGCCAGAGACCACCCTCCACAGTTTAAAGCAGAGAAACTGAAAGAGAAACTACAGATGAAAGAGAAAGAAGATAGGTTAAATAGAAATATAGCGCAAGTATGTCCCCAGGTACTAAACAAGAGAGTAAGTAGTTGGTAATACTGTATTATATATTGGATTGGCCAAAACATTTGTTCAGTTTTTCTGTAAGATGGCTCCAATGTTGCCTAGTCATCTTTAACTTCATCCGAAACAACTTTGTTAGATTGTTTTGTGACAGTTGTCATATCGGCATGCATTAAAAAAAAAAAAATCAAAATTGGTGAATTTCATGTAGCTATTTCAGTTTTGAAGATGGAAGAGTAAAAGCAACATTTGGGGTATAATATGCTTTATTATTTCAAGAAAAGTAAAAATACAACTGAAACACCAGAAAAGATTTCTCCTGTGTATGGAGAAGGTGCTCTGACGTGATTGAACATGTCAAAACTAGTTTGTGAAGTTTCTTGCTGGAGATTTCTCCCTGGACCATGCTCCATGGTCTGGTAGAGGAGTTGAAGTTGATAGCAATCAAATCAAGACGTTAATTGAGAACAATCAACATTACACCACTTGGGAGATAGCCAACATACTCAAAATATCCAAATCAGCTACTGAAAATCATTTCTACCAAGTTGGTATGTTAATCGCTTTGATGTTTTGATTCCACATAAGTTAAATGATTAAAACCTTCTTGATTGTATTTCTGCATGCAATTCTTTACTTAAACATAAGGGAAACCTTCCATTTTTAAAACAAATTGGGATGGTCAATGAAAAATGGAGACTGTGCAATAAAGTAGGATGGAAGAAATCATGGAGCAAATGAAATGAACTACTACTAACTGCACCAGAGGCCAGTCTTCATCCAAAGAAGGTGACGTTGTGTGTATGGTAGGGTTGGAAGGGAGTCCTCTATTATGAGCTCCTTCCAGAAAAACAAATGATTAATTCCAAAAAATACTGCTCCCAGTTAGACAACTGAAAGCAGCATTCGACGAAAGCATCCTAAATGAGTGAACAGAAAATGCATCATCTTCTGTCAGGATAACGCAAGACTGCAGGTTCCTTGATGACTATGCAACTCGGCTGCGAAGTTCTGATTCATCCGCCTTGTTCTCCAGACACTGCACCTTCAGATGTCCTTTTCTTTCAGTCTCCACGATATTCTCTTAATGGAAACAATTTCAGTGCCGGGAAAGACAGTAAAAGGCACCTGGAGCAGTTCTTTGCTCAAAAAGATAAAATGTTTTGGGAAGATGGAAGTATGAAGTTGCCTGAACAATGGCAGAAGGTAATGGAACAAAACAGTGAATACATGGTTCAATAAAATTCTTAGTGAAAATGAAAAATGTGTCTTTTATTTTTACTTTAAAAACCGAAGGAACTTTTTAGCCAGTCCAGTATTTGATGCTGCTAAGAGGGTAGCTCTTAAGTGTTTTCACCACAAAAGAGAAGTGACAATTATGGGATGGGATGCAGGTGGTAGCCAGTACTGTTTAATATAATCATTTTGCAACATATCAATGTATTAAATCAACACACAGTGTACCTTAAACATACAGAGTGGTATATGTCAATTTTATCTCAATAAAGCTAGAAAAAGAAATTTAAAAAGAGAGTAACAGGAAAACATGTAGGGTGTTACTTGAATTTTTTTTAAGATAGTAGAATGACTTCAACAGGAGCATCAATTTCACTAAAGTTTTATATGAAAATATCTGCAGTCAAAAGTAGTTTCCAATTCTGCATGAAAGCAAGTTTCTTGATGGAGGGCAGTGCTGGCTCACTCCTGGGCGCCCCCCAGGATCCCCCCCACCCTCCACCTTGCCACCAGCCAAGCTGCACTCCCTCTGTGCTCCCCTCTTCAGGGCTCTCCCCTTTAAGGCTCAGCTTCACATCCAACTTCAGCTCGTAGATGGTCCCCCTTCTGGGGAGTGTATTTTCCCACATTTATGCTCCTCCAAATCTTATCCTTGCTCATGAACTCATGAGTTTTGAGTATACGCTGCATGTCAAGCCTGGGTTAACTCCACAGGGATGAAACTCCCTGCTCTTGGGTTGCTCACGGCCCTTTGGAGACTTAGACATGGAAATAACCAGTCCGTGGTACCAAGGAAGTGCGGCTGATTTTTGTCTGTTGGTTTTCCTTTTAATAGTCAGTATATATGCATGCAGAAAAGCACACAATATGCATGCGGGAAAGTGCACATGTAGAGCTGGGGGCCTCACCCGGGCCCATGGGATCCTTGCAGAGGGAGGGCCTGAGTGTACCTGAGGTGTCTGGGGAGGCTTCCTGTAGCAGGGGAAGCTGGAGGTGAGACCTGAGCAGTGGTAGGTATTTGCAGACAGGTAAGACAGGTAGGGGAAGAGAGAGCGGGGATTCCAAGGCAGAAATCCTTCCAGCCCACCTTCTCCAGGAAGATTTCCAGAACTACTCCACCTCTCACCGATCAGCTTCCTTCTCTTCACAACTAGTTACCCAAACCATAGGACTCAACCTTTGAAGTCAGAGACCTCCAATATGCAATCTCCCTCAAGTTAGTTTTTCTTTATGTATATCTCTAGTCCCCAACTAGATGGACTGAAGGATGCAGGGTGAGTTAGGACAATCCTGCCTGTGTATGCTGGGCAAAAGATTTCACTCAGTAGAGGTTCAGTTTCTTCATCGGAAAGGATTCCTGGGAAAAGATGAACCTGGGTCAGGATTGGCAAAATACCTGTGTGCCAGATCCAGACTGCCCACTGGTTTATAAAGCAAGTTTTATTGGGACACAGCCCTGGGAATGTATTTCCACTTGGTCTGTGGCTGGGACTTCCTTGGTAGCTCAGCGGTAACAAATCCACCTGCAGTGCAGGAGACATGGGTTGGATCCCTCGGTGGGGAAGGTCCCCTGGAGAAGAAACTGGCAATCCACTCCACTGTTCTTGCCTGGGAAATCCCATGAGAGAAGAGCCTGGTGGGCTACAGTCCCCAGGGTCGCAAAAGAGTCAGACATGACTTAGAGACTAAACAACAATAACAGAGGCTGTCTTGGTGCCACATGGAAGTTGCTACAGAGACCATCTGACCCATGGAGCTAAAAATATTTACTGTCACGGAAAAAGTTTGCTGATCACTGAACTGTACATTTAGCATGTATTTATTATTTTTGCTGTCATTAGTCTGGATAAATCTAATTTTTAATGACTCCATTAATGCCTCCTTTTTTAATTTTTAATTTTTATCCTCCCTTCTCAACACCAATGGCCTAACCCCTGCATCCAACTTAAACTGTAAACTTCTTTCATTTTATTAGGCTCATTGCTTGAGGATTTTTTTAAATGTTTTCCTCTAAGACATTTCAGAAGCTACAAGCCTGTAGCATCTCTGCTCTGAGTAACTCGAATGTCAGTGGCTGAGGTCCGTTCACTGCTGCGACCTCCGTGCTTGGCTGTGTGTCCAGCTCTAGGGGAGCTATGCAGGAATGACTGTGCAGGTGCAGTGATGAAGTAGTCCTGGTGACGTGAGCCAGCATGTGTGAAAAGACAGTAGCAGAACAGGTGGGTACTCCTCAAGACCCTTGGTTTAAAAAAACAGTTCAGTCACCAGGGACCCCAAGTGAACTGGCCTCTACCATGGTCACCTTTGCTGCACCCTTGGTCACGGTCATTATCGCCTGTTCAGCCTTGTTCCAGGGAAGACATCGACCTACTGCTGACACTAGGTTTCTTGTGTGACATCGGGTAAAGGCGAGGGCTAGACTGCTAAGGACACGCTTTCAAAGGAAATACATTAATCTAACAGGGTATGAACAGGCTGAGCGAAGTGTTCCTTTATAATATCGTAGAAAGAAAAGAAAAACTTAGCAGGGGGAAAAGTTCATCTGAAAAATACCAAGATTAAGATGCATATGTATCATTGAATCAAATTATATCTTCTTAGATATTATTATCCTGTTAACATGTTTCCATTACTGTCAGTTTTCCTCTAACTTTCTCATGAGTAGTCTCAGAATTAAAAAGAAAGGAAAAACTTTCATTATGCAGTAGATGATGGGTAAACATTTGTGTAAAAGGTTTTATTTGGATGCGTCTGTCTGGGAAGGACGTTGGGAGTCCCACATTTGGGCATTTGCTGTCTTTATTTCAGTTTTCCAGTGCTCAGTACTCATCGACAGATTTGAACATGGTGTGTCTTCCCAGAAGTACTTCTGGAGACCATGGCATACCTCTTCTTTACATCAACTCTCCTCTGTTTGCAAGAGTAGTCTCCCAACTCCAAGAGGCAGAGAAGGTGTGGGAAGACATTGGAGGCTGTTAGGACATGCTTTTCCCTAGGGACCATCTTGGCTCCTTAGCCTTCACTCTATTCAGTTTAAAATATCATTTCCTGGTTTCACTGGCCTTTGTCCTACTGCACGAAACTGCTTTGCCTTTTTCACCAACAAAGCATCTGGCTACCTTTCTAAGGGATGAGAGGTGACCCGAAGGGTTCAATCATTCATTTATTCTTCCATCCAACGGTTACTGAATACTTACATTGTGCCAGAATGTACTATCAGAGCAGACAACATTTCTGTTTCTACATTCTAGGGGGTAGGGAATAAACCAAAAATGGTTGAACAAGTTACAAGTAAAGGAAATGAAAAGTAATATAAAGGGAAGTTACATGTGATGGTGCTTGACTGGAAAAGTGAATCTAGATAATATTTAATCTGTCTTTCATACAAACAGCAAGAGGAGTCAGCCTAGCAAAGGTCAGGAAACAAAGTGTCCCACATATTAAGATTTAGCAAAGGGTGGAGTGTACTTAGTTTTTTTTAATATTGGAAAATAAATGGTTTAGGAAACGCAGAGGAGACTTACACTCAAAATATAAAGCCTAAAGGGTAACCAGATACCTGATTCTTAAGACTATACCTACCCACCAATAGTTTGGCCAACCAAATTGTTTTATATTCTTTGGTATGTTTTTACCAGGCAAAAGGATTGGTATTAAACATAGTCTGTATATCTTGGCAATGAAAAGTGACTCTGCTCTTTCCTGTCTTCGTTCTAATCCCGTCACAATACCAGATAAGTTTAGAGCAGAGTTACATCTTTGGAGTGGATCTGAAGGTGTCTGTAGAAATTCTCATCCTGTGATTAGTGTTTGTAATAAAACCAGAAGATTCTGCTCACCACTCAGGAAGTATTGGAGAGGACAACCCACAGGTGATATAAGCCAGCTCATCTGCTGGGTGAGGTGGGGGATGGGAAGTGGAGGACCTAGGATTGTTACCCTCGGGTTGAGATGCAGTGTCATCCACCCATCACTGACTCCTGTTGGCTCTCAGCACCACACTCAGACTGGAAGCAGAGACCATGCCGTTGGATCAGAAAGGAAAAATTACACCTGATATATCTCATATAGGACACATTGAAAAGGTAGCTGGAGCTGATTATTGGCTTTTCTTGGCAGAAGGCATCTCTTGAATTCCATGATGTCATGTTAGGAGTTTATTTTTATTAGGTCTGTAAAGAGTCAGTGGAGGTCAAGTTTAACCAGAAAGTCGTGGGGGTCTTTGGTGGCTGGAGACTTCCCTTCATGGCACGTCGAGTCTCAGGAAAGACGCTCAATGTCAGACACTGTAACTGAACCTGCAGAGACTCCACATGCTTCGCGGGGACCAATAATAAGGGCAGAACATGCACATGGGAAAAAGAACTAAGTTACACACATATACAGTGAAACCTGGAAGTCACATTTCCCACTCTCATCCCCAGTCATCACCACCTGCTATTTTCCATAAAAGTATGTCTAAGGGAAAAAATGTTCTTATCTAGAGTATAAGTATATCCTTAGAAATTATAAAAACCGTATTATGTATAATATCCTATATACATCTCTAATCTATATGCTCTTCTGCAAATTACTTGTTTCACATAAATATTTATCTTTTTATATTGTTACATCTAGGGCTACCTGATTTCCACTTTCTTAAAGGCTGCATTGTTTTATTTTGTGTGGTTGGTCAGTCGCTTGGTCGTGTCTGACTCTTTGCAACCTCATGGACTGCAGCACACCAGGCTCCCTGTCCTTTACTATCTTTTGCAGTTTGCTCAAATTCATGTCCATTGAATCGATGATGCTATTTTACATCATCCTCTGCTGCCCTCTTCTTTTGCCTTCAGTCTTTCCCAGCATCAGAATCTTTTCCAATGAGTCAGCTCTCCGCATCAGGCCGCCAAAGTATTGGAGCTTCAGCATCAGTCCTTGCAATGAATATTCAGGGTTGATTTCCTTTAGGATTGACTGGTTTGATCTCCTTCTGTCCAAGGGACTCTCAAGAGTCGTCTTCAGCACCACAGTGCTTTTTTTGTGGTTATACCAAAATTTATTTAGTCAGTCTTTTATCAGTAAACCTTTTTTTATATTTTTCTGTTCAATATGGCATGTCCTTGGCATACTGTTTTGACTCTTTCCACAAGATACTTTGCAGTAGGATTGCTGGGTCAAAGTGCACAAAGATTTTAAAATCTCTGAGAAAATGGCAAATAGCCTCTCAGAAAGTTTATACCAATATGCTTTCCCACCAGTCGTGGATGGTGGTCCCTTCTTCCCCATATCTTTCTTCTTCCACTGTGGGTACTTTCAACTGTTTATATTTTGACTGCTATGTTACGTGAAAACCTGTATCTCTTTAGTTTGATTTGCATCTCTTTAAAATAATTCAGATTAAAGGGTAAACACGCTGAGAGCAAGATCTGCTATAACCCTAGTCCAGTTCCTTTATGCAACATGTTGGGGACAGAGTTATGTCAAAATTTTAAAGTGATCAGATTTTGAAAGAGAGCATACATAGATGCCATGAATTAGTACCACTCTCAACTCAGTTTGTGCCAGCACTTTCCTAATTAAACACATCGACACCTCTGCAACAAAACACATAAATGTCCCCATGAAGTAAGCTAAGATGATAAAACCTCAGGAAAGTTTTCAGCCTTGAAATAATTTTGGATCAGATAAGATATTGCTGCTAAATGAGTTATGGAAGAGAAATTTTGGTATTCAGAGCCATTTGGATTTCAGAATTGCAATTAAGCCACCCTGAGCTTGTGTGAAGTATTGCTTTGTGAATAGAGAAGGAAGAAAATTCATCTAGGGATGAGCAAAAACCAGAGAGAATCCTCCACCTGCCCCTGAGGGCAGGCTGAGGACTTTGGAACCATGCAAGGGTAGCTGAAAGGAGCTGCCAAGAGTCTTGATTGTTCCTGTAGTTTTCTTTGGGCAGGAGCATCTTTGTCCCTCTTGGCCAGCAGTTGACCTCATTATTGGTCATGAAACATTTTGAGATTTGCTAAGCATGGCATAAATGAATGAGTACATCCCAAACACCAGAGGTGATGCGCGCCATCACAGATGTCGGGGAAATGATCTCATAATTCCATCACTGAACAACCCCACTTCTTTTTCCAAGATTTTAGATGATGACTTAGATGGCCCAGATGTGTCTTGCTTTAGACAAGTGTTGAGAAAGACCATGCTATCCCTCTTCTTTTATTGAAGTATAGTTGATATGCAATGTTGTGCCAGTTTCTACTGGACAGCAAAGTGATCCAGTTATACATATATATATACATACCTATATATATATATATTTACATTCTCCTTTTGTGTTCTTTTCCATTATGGCTTATCATAGGATACTGAATACAGTTCCCTGTGCTATACAGGAGAGACTTGTTGTTTACCCATTCTGTGTAAGAGTTGCCTCTGCTAACCCCAGACTCCCAATCCACAGCCCCCTGAGCCCTCCTCCTCCTTCACAGCCACAAGCCTGTTCTCTGTGTCTGTGAGTCTGTTTCTGTTTTATAGTCTGCTTTTCTCATATTTTAGATTCCACTTTAAGTACTGTCATATGGTATTTGTCTTTATCTGACTTCACTTAGTATGACAGTCTCCAGGCCCATCCATGTTGCTGCAAAAGGCATTATTTTGTTCTCTTTTTATGCTGAGTAATATTCCATTATGTATATGTACCACATCTTCTTTGTCCAGACCTTGTTCTCCTAATGACTCATAGTTGGTCTAAAATTCTGCCATCTTCAGCAGGCTTTTAAGAAGCATACGAGTTGAAGAGCAGATAGATTTGCAGAAGTGGTGAGAAATCTGTCCCCAGGAGAAAGAAAGCCGTCCTTAAAGAGAGGTAGGAGAATAGAGCTGCAGATCCGCACATAGTTTTAGCTAATCCAGGGTGCAGTGGTAAAGATCTGCCTGCCAAGGCAGGAGACACGGATTCGACCCCGGGGTTGGGAAGAGCCCCTGAAGAAGGAAATAGCAACCCGCTCTGCATTCTTGCCTGGAGAATCCCATGAACAGAGGAGCCTGGTGGGCTACAGTCCATGGGGTTGCAAAGAACCAGACACAACTGAGAGTGAATTAACTTAACCAGTGTCACTCAGTTCAGTGACTCAAACATTGCTGCTCTCCACGCTTTGCCTCCATAAAGCTGATCGAACCACCTGACAAAGTCAGTATCACGGATGGGGCCCTGTTCTTCTTCCATGATGGATGGCAGATCTGAAATTAAACCCAGGGCCGTCTTCAGTAGCCTTTTCCACAATTCCTGCCTTTCGTTTTTGATAAATTTCATCTGGTCAGTAAGATTCCTCTGGTGAGTTTATTCTGTTTGCGCGGACATGACTGTGTGATGAATTGTGTTGGGAAAGATTCAGAAGCTGAGTCCAGGTCCCGTGATCACTTTGCAGTGTTCTCCTTCAGAGGTGCAGGCAGCGGTGGTGCAGGGGGCCCAGCGGGGCAGGTGTACCACACACCTTCTCTCCCCGGATGGTCATCTTTGAGACCCTCCACTGTCTCAGAATTCTGAGAAATACACGCTCATTTACAAATGTATCAGAACGTCTCATTCTGTTTGACATCATTAGTTAATCTGCAGGAAAAGGAAATTTAAATCATTGCATGCATATACCACACAACTACTAAGCTAAACTAAACATAACTAAAATGAAAAACAGATATCACCTAGTTTTCATGACTATCCAGAGCAACCAGCCCTCCAAAACACTGCTGGTGGAGAAACTGTTAGTATCTGCTACATCTGAACACGTGTAAATCTTGTAACCTGTTGGTTCTATGCCTCAGCACAAAGAGCTACTGATAAAAAGCAGTAGTATATGTTCACCAAAACACATGTATAACAAGCTGATACTAATGCTATTCCCAAGAGCTCACAAATGGAAAATACCCGAAAGTCTATCAGTATCGGAATGGATGGGATGTAACAGCAATTAGATGTCGTACATCAGTGAGAATGAACAAGGTCACAACTGCATGCAACTCTGCGGCTGAGTCTTACGTCTGTTACAGTGCGTCCAGCTTCCAGTGTGTGGATACTCAGACGCAGAGTTCGTCTCCAGTACTGCAAGGATCAGGAGCAATTTCGCTGGAGGATGGAGGGAAAGATTCAGAGGGAGCTTCTACTTGCCAGTCATGCTCTGCTTAATCTGAGTGCTGGTCACACCTGTGTTTGGTAAACATTTAATGAGTAGCACACTAGAATCTGTGCACTCTTCTGCGGTCTAGCAAAAAGTGAAACATTTTAAAACTCTTGTTGAAGGGCAAGTCGTTCTAATTCGAGCATTTTAATTCTAGAGGTAAAATGCTTTCATAATTATGTTATCTTCAGCAGTAAATAATTTTTATTTTGGCTCCCTACAGTTTACTCCACATAGCAAACTTCCCAGGTCCCCACAGAGGATCGACGTGTGGCTGGACATTATTCCTCCTAGTTTAATGAGCTTTAGGACATGCCCTCAGGCTTCTCTGAGGCCTACTGTAAAAGAAAAAAAAAGGAAGAGACAGTAAAAAGATACTAAAACAAGTGCTTTGATAGCACTTTTTAAAAATTCATAACAGGTATAAAAAGAAATGACAGCTGTTTAGTGTATCCATGTGCAAAAAAAGCAAAACAAAACAAAAGATTTGTGGTACCATAAAGGATATCAGTCATATGTTTTGCCAAGTAAGACTGCACTGCTTCTGATATAATGGTCTCAGTTCCTTGCTTGGCCTTTGTCTTGTGAATAATGGATTCAGCTCTTTATAAGCCTCCACGCACTTGGAGGGAAAGACTGAAAGAGCTTGATCACTGAATTTTTGCACTCTCCTGAAATTTCCTTTGTAGGTAGAAAAAGCAGCTTCTATTATCTGCGTTGCCCTTGGGATTGTTTCCCATTCCCAGTGTTCTTACTTGTCAACCTCTTTTTTTCATAGGCCGGGCGCTCTAATTCATTAAGTGCATATTTGGTGGTATAAGCATTGCTCTTATAAGGCAAATAATACCCACTGTACAAGTCAGTATCATGAACTGATAACTTCTTTTCCATGCATTATGGATTTTAACAAAAGAGGAAACTTAAAGTGTGTATTTCCCAAGTATAGAAATCCAGTGTCATCTAAATGTGACCCGTAGGTGTATTGTGCAGTAATTCCTGGTGGCACAGCTACTGCTAATCTCAGCAGGAAAACCACACAGCTCAGATACACGGTTCACACCAATGCCCTAGAAAGATAGCAGTGGAAAGATAACCAGCAAGCTGTGAGTGACTCACCTCAGAACGGATTCTTGCCCATGAACTGGGAATGCATTAAAAAGGAGGCTGTTTGTTATCATCTGCTTTGTAGCAAATCTAACTGCATCTGAGTTCCCTCCAGGATTTATAGCTGCGATATTTCAAAGGATGCTTTCTCAGACAAGTAAATACACAGTAATGGACCACCATTTAGAAACTTGCTGTTCCATAGGTACATTTTCCAGCTAGCTAAAGCCCAGCCTTTAAGTAGCAGGATTTTTTAAAATGTGCACCATGTCAGCTGGTACAGGTATATTGTTACACACTTCTACTTTATAAACAGAACTTAGGGAATGTGGCTTAACTTTTTGCTAAGTTAGTCGTCATTATACGCATCAGCTCCTGAAAGGAACTATTGTGCTGACGTCCTCAAGGCTTTACAGATTCGTGGAGATATGGCCCTATACCAGATGGCCCCAGACTGCCTCTTTTTCTTATATGGTTTCTATGTGTTCTTTTTGTCTCTTCCTTTGCCATCAAGCTATCAGCTATCAGCTATCAGTTCTTGCTTCTATCAGGTATCTTATTTACAGATAAGTATTTTCTGGTTTTCTCCTTCTAATCTCATCTGAATTGTAAGAACATCTAACTGGGTTCAGCATTATTTTTAATGCTGATTTTATTGATTTTATTATCAATGTAGTTATTAAAAGGATGCCTATGTTAATTAAGAAGACATTAAGCAGTAGAAACAGAATGAAACATAAAATAGCAGAATTTATTTCTCACATACAGAAAAAGTCCAGAATAGGGGTGGAGCTCACCATCAGATGGTTTACCTATTCAGGCATCCTGACTTGAGTTTCTTCCATTTCCTAGAGTCCCAACGTCATCTGCATCCCCACGGAGAGAGGGGAAAGAGATGAAGGCGTGATGGTGGGAGGCTATTTACTGTGAGCCAGATCAGAAAGGACCACACAGCAACCACTTGCAATCCAATTGGCTAGGACTCAGTCATGTGGCCACAGCTACCTGCAAGGGTGCCTGGGTAGTGTCATCTAATTTAGTGTCCAGGAAGAGGGACAGAATGGATTTTGACAGATGGATACCAGTCTCTACTTAGTATTTCTTTGTACAGGAATTTTTTGACATTCATTTTGCCAATTCTGTAGCCATTTTTTTCTTCTCTGTAGTTCTTACAATGTTCAAATTGTACAACATTTTAAAATTAAAACTATGTGAATTAACTTTAAATTTTATTTAGAATAAAGCTGCATTTTATTTATTTAGGATATGCTATGCAGCTTGCGAGATCCAGTTCTACAAACACCCAAAGAGAAATCTAACCTTTAAGCCCTGCAGTGAAAGCACAGAGTCCTAACCACTGGACCTCCAGGGAATTCCTGATAAAGTTTTAAAATTACTTTGAGAAAACTGCTATCACTTGAAAATTAGCCTCACCGTGTCAGCAAGTACTTTTGTATCTTTTTCCTTTGGCAGATATTCTCTGCCAGTTTCCAGGTGGACCCCTCCATACAAAATTAATCTTTATATGGAAACAGCAAAGCTGACATCTTGTGCTTTGGAGTCTTCCAGACTAAATTCTAGCCCTGCATTGGCACACCAGTGATAGAATCTTGGCTGTGAAGCTTAACCTTTTGAAGTGGCACTGCTTCTGTAAAATGAGCGTAATAATAGACCTGGAAGATAGCAAATGAACAGTAATGTAAGATATGTGAATCACCTTATTCAGTGTTTGCTGTGTGATAAGCATTCAGCTGGTAGGTACAGTAGTGTGTGAGTGAGAGTGAGTGAAAGTCGCTCAGTCGTGTCTGACTCTTTGGGACCCCATGGACTGTAGCCCACCAGGTTCCTCTGTTCATGGGATTTTCCAGGCAAGAATGCAGAGCGGGTTGCCATTCCCTTTCTCAGGGACAGTAACCTAATAATAATATGATATTATTACTATAGTATAGTAATTTAAACTCTGTAAATAAATATTTGAGTATATTAGGAATGTCACAACACTGATGACATTTCCACTGAGTATGGATACTAAGATGTTACTCCACCCAACTTTTGCATCCTTTGAATTGCAGCACCCCCTAAAGCATAGGGGCTTCCCTGGTGGCTCAGATAGTAAGGAATCTGCCTCCAATGCAAGGGACTTGGGTTCTACTACTGGGTCAGGAAGATCCCCTAGAGAAGGGAATGGTTACCCACTCCAGTGTTCTTACCTGGAGAATTCCATGTACAGAGGAGTCTGGCGGGCTGCAGTCCATGGGGTCACAAGAGTCAGACACGGCTGAGCTACTTTCACTTACAAAGCGTGAGTTTTTGTGCTTCTCAGCTTTATTTCTTGAGGAGAATATATTATTTGAAGCATGTACCGCAGCATCTTTAGAAGAATCAATGGTACTTAGAATTGTGATCTGGAGGAATAAAACACAAATGTGATAATGGGGAGTTGTAGGAACTGTGGTTAACTGGTGAATGCATGCACTGTATGAAAATACTAAAATTGAATCATCTTTCGAAACACTCTCCCAGAAAGCAAAATGTACTTCAAAGCTGGATATTAAAACATGGTTTCTTGGGGTCAAGTGTACCCTTCTACTCTCTGCTCTGTGATGCCTCCCTGAGACGATACAACCACATTCAGTCACAGATCAAATGCAGATCTAGCTGGATCCCTCTTTGCCTCCCACAGAAATGCTCACAGGTGCCTGGAAAGTAGAACAAGGAAGAAGAAGCAGGTTTGCACGGCGGGAGCACTCCCGTACCCACGCCCCTTCACCCAGGCAGTGACAGTTCGCTTCAGTGGTTATGTTGATTCCAGTTGGTAGTTTTTCCAACACGCCCAGAACCAGTTTCAGAGTCACTAGCACATACCAGGTGGAGTCCTCTCCAAGGTCTGGTCCCTCCTTTGAGCCTTAAGCTGTGGAAGTTCCAGTCTCTTCTTTTTCTTTTTCCCCCAGCCTGTTATGAAGAGCTGCTTCCTGCAATTTATTACAATACTTGTATTCCATTTTTGCCTTTTCAGATCTCCAATATCTGGTTAACAATTATTGGCATTAAATCCTGTCTGATTCTATTTCTGTCTCCTGACCAATTCAGAAGTTCATGCCAGGAGTGGTGCCAGAAACAAACCCCTAAAAGTGGGGTCCAGGGATGGCTCGGCTCATAAATGGACAGCTTAGCACGTCGAGGCTGAATATATGTCGACGTGTTTCACTTTATGGTTGTTTTTATGGTTGCTGCTGCCACTACCTAAAATAACATAAAACTAACATAGCATTCCAGAGTTTTCAAAGGGCCTGAATAGGTGTTATCTTATCAATCCTTCCTTCATGTCTTTGAGAAGCTTTACAAAAGAAGAAACTCAAACTTTGTACTAAGTCGCTTTGTGTGTATGTGAGAGTTAAGTCATTTTAGTTGTGTCTGGCTCTTTGCAAACCCCTGGACTGTAGCCCACCTCTGTCCGTGGGGATTCTTCAGGCAGGAGTACTGGAATGGGTTGCCATGCCCTCATCCAGAGGCTCTTCCCAACCCGGGGATGGAACCCATGTCTTTTACATCTCCTGCATTGGCAAGCGGGTTCTTTACCACTAGCGTTATCTGAGAAGCCACTAAGTCGCTTTAGTCACGTCCAACTCTTTGTGACCCCATGGACTGTAGCCCACCAGGGTCCTCTGTCCATGGGATTCTCCAGGCAAGAATGCTAGAGTGGGTTGCCATATACTTGAAATCACAGAGTTAGTAAGTGAAAGAGCCAAGGACTTAGATTCAAATACTTTAATTCTCTGTACTACAGCTACCTTTTGGAAATGTTTTAAAAGCACCAGTTGCTTCACGTAGAACAAATTTTGTTTTAAATATTATTAAGACTTCTTCTAACAAGAGAATGAAATGACATGGTGTAAAGTAAAGATAAGCCAATAAATCGGCTTAGTCATTTAGCTGCAGCCTCAAAAGGCTGTAATTATATCTTATTCTAGAAGAGAAATCATTTTTGGTTTTTCCCATTTTAAAAGATATTAAACTTCAGAATCTCAGGAAGAAGGAGTATTTTGTATAGTGTAACAGTTTGAACTGATCAAGCGTAAGTAGTACGAACCTGTTCTTAATTCCCCAACTCAAATTGAATAATCTCAGCATACACCAGGTATCAAAATATCTCATCCTTTTTTTCTCAGAGAAACAATAGGATGCATTGTGTGAAAGACACAGAAAGCTTCACATTCAAGTTTACTTTGACATAAACACAGTGTACTTTTGCAAATGTGCACGGATTATGTACATTTTTATGAGTTTGACAGAAAGGAGAACAGTGGGAATGGGGATATTTCTAACATCTTGGCTCTTTCCAGCGTCTTGAGTCTTTCTAAAGCTTGGCAGGATTATTTTCTTACCAGTTAAATGCTTGTAGGGCCACAGCAGCAAGGAATTCTAGAATTCCTAACAAATCTGTCTTGTTTTCGCAGATGTGAGGAATCAATCCTGGCAATCAATACTGTTTTGATTGTATTTACTGACATATATTTTTATAAAGCTTTTGGAGGAAAGAGTTAGTTGTATAATTTTAGGAAGTGCCTCAATTATTTTCTGAGTTGTTATTTAATTTTAGTTGGTATTAACTGACAGCCATTCTTGAGTGTTCCACTACTTAAAAAAATTATATATATTTGAGGTGTACAACATGATTATTTGATATACACATACAATGTGACCCGTTACAGTCCAGCTAATTAACTATCTCATCTCCTCACGTAGTTGTGTGTGGTAAGCGCATCTGAAATCTATTCTTATCAGATTTCCAGTATTCAGTACCATGTCATTCACTGTAATGCTTGCAGGTTAGATCTCTGGGCTCATTTATCCTATAGAACTTTCTCTTGGTGCCCTTTTATCTACACCTCCCCGTCCCCGCCGCCACCCCTGGTAGCTTCCACTCCACTCTCTGCCTCTCTGCATTTAGCATGCTTCGATTCCATATGTAAGCAGCACCATGCCACGTCCGTCCTTCTGTGTGTGACAGGTGTCACCTGGGCTCATCCGGTATATTGCAAAAGGCAGGGCCTCCTTTTTAAAGACTGAGTAATAAATAGTCTATTATATATACATATATGTCTCATGATTCCTTTATCTGCTCATTATTCAACAGGTGCTTCAGTTGTTTCCTTATCTTAACTGTTGGGAATAATGCCAGTGAAGATAAGAGTGCAGATACCTGTTGAAGGCACTGATTTCGTCTCCTTTGAATATGTACTCAGGAGGATTGTTGGATCACATGGTGGTTTCATTTTTAGTGGGCCCCCCCCCAGCACCCTGTACCATTTTCCACAATGCCTGTACCAACTTATACTCCCACAACAGTCCGCAACCTTCCCAACACTTTTATTTTTTGATAATTGCCATTCTGACATGTGTGAGATGATACCGCCTTGTAGTTTTTCCTTGCATTTCCCTGACCACTGTTCATCAATATCTGTTTAAACAGCCAAAAATTCTCTTGACATGGATGGCCCTGTTTGTTATTGGGCTCATAGAAGTCCTGTCTCCCCTGCAACCTTAAATCTGCTTTTCCATCAGTTCTGACCTGCCACACCCTTTCATAAGAATTGTCAAAAAGGAAACTGACAATATAGAATATATATTAACATTTAAATTTCCTGACTAAATCATCTCAATTTCCATCAAATTTTATGTTGGATATTTATTTTTCTTTCGCTTAGAAAATGGATTAAACCTTTGATTTAGATATGATTTGAAGATATGCCCCTGCTTTGGTGTCTGTCCTGGAATGTCACATCACACCCACACCTAGTTTGTAATATAAACTCCTCGGGACAGGAATCTATATTTTCATTTGTAACCTAGGCCACAGCTATACAGTTTTTTTCATTATAATGATGACTTTAAATAAACGAGAGAGCAGGTTCTTACAGGCTTTAACAGTTGCTTGGACAAGGTCATCTTAAACCCAAATCCATAATTGAGACTGGACGTGGTTCTGAGCTAGAAGTTGATCATCCTTCCAGCCCACAGAGCGCAAGTGAAAGACCCCGCCGGAAACAGAGGCCACCGGGAACCATGCTGCTCAGATGATGATGCCCACCCAGCAGGAAAGCACTTGGGAGCTCATTAAAGTGCAGATTCTCAGGCCTCGGTTTAGACCTACTAGTCACGCTATGCATCACATGGTCCTCAGGTGATCCACATGCATGGAAAGACCTGAGGGTCACTGATACAGAAGACACACTGGCCTAAAAGCATTTTAATGATGTTTATACTTTTCCAACGTCAGCTTCAACTAACCATCCTATTTTAAAATATAATCTACTGGAACACTTACAACACAACACTAAAAGAAAATTTCTCAAAACCTTTAACTTGATCTTTCATTTAAAATTTGATATAAAAATTTTTAAAAGGGCATTTCCTTCCATTATGCACTAGTTTTCCTAACTATATTATGGAATATTCAAAATAACATCTTCTTATAAAAAGTAATGGTTTTCCTAACCCTGGCGTGCGTGCTCAGTTGTTCAGTTGTGTCTGACTCTCTGTGACCCCGTGGACTGCAGCCGTCCAGGGAATTTCCCAGGCCAAAAAACTGGAGCGGTCGCCATTTCCTTCTCCAGCGGGTCTTCCTGATCTAGGAATCAAACGCACATCTCCTGCATTGGCAGGCAGATTCTTAACCACGGAGCCACCAGGGAAGCTCAGTCCTAGTGATAGGAAATTAATGTTCAACACATTATTTTTTATGCAGAGTCATGCCAGCCTAAAGATATGATTTAGAGGGATTGTAATGTCTTCTATGGTCTTTCTTAGGTATGTCCTCAATTTTTTCTGATTTTGGGGATAGTTTTCCTTTTATCCAGTAAATATGTATTTTTTTGTGCTGTTCTTGATAGATCTTCAGCATCACTGAAAGCTAGTTTTGTCTTTTTATTTTTCTCCTTGTGGTATTGTCCTGACTTGCGTTTATTTCAAAACACGTCACATCATAAATTCATCTGCCATTTGGTTTATTTTTGTTCTGATATTTTTCTTCTTGTTCCTTTCTCATAGAGGATTCCCTTGCTTCTCCCCCTTTGTATTTGTATTATCTGAACTGGTTTGGTTGCAATTAGCAACTAGCTTCTTTCCAGCAGTCTCTTCAGGATTTCTTCTTGGACTCGGGTACATTCTGTTCCCATTTTCTCTTGGAAAAGACTGATAAGGAAATTAAATTACCACTAGGTACAGTACATTTCAGCATCACTGTAAATTTCCTAAAAGTCCATAAATTTTCATATCCTGTTTATTTTGACAACCCTAAGACCAAGGCTTTCTTAATTTAACAATAAATGTAGAGTGGAAATATGTTTGGCTCATTTGTTTTCTTATTTGAAGAATAAAGTCCTCTTCCTTAGTCAAAGCCTAAGAAAAAAAGATAATTGCTTTGTTTAGTAGAATGAGAATAACTTGCATTATTATTCTTTTCTGTACAACTTCCTGCCAATAGTTGAGCTGCCACTTAATTCTCCAGAGTATTAACTTCAGGTTCTGATGCTCTCCACCAGTGCTAGTCATATCTCTGGAAACTTTTTAGCTAGAGGCTGATGCAAGGTTTCACAGACAGTCTTGCCACCCAGGTTGGAAGCAGACAATAGATTTAGGAAAAGAATCTTGATGGGTGATAAGCCAGTCTTAGGCCTTACCACCCTGAACATGCCCGATCTCCTCTGAAGGGTGAAACATCAGACACTGGTCCAAACCTTCCCTGGCAACAAGGGGCGGCCACCCAGACAGGAGGTGGTGTTGAGTGGAGGACAGGGTAGTTTGGTTGCACTGGCAACACCCTGGCTTCCCTGGAAGGCAGGGGGAATTTTCAGGATCATTCCCAGACTTTAAGCATGACAAGGTTGGTGGTTAACCACAAAAGTTTGAGAGGTTTAAAGATGGTATATAAAAAATATTTTGTCAGCCTATACGTCTCCTCAGGTAGTTTGTCTCTTAGCTATTTCACATGAACGCAGCCTGTGGCATCATTATTTGCAAGGCTGGGGGGGTGGAGGTAAAGCAAGGACACGTGTGAGCCTGTTGCGTTTCGGATCTATTCCAGATCACCCACTCCATCTAAACAGAGCAGGAGAGATGGGAAACGTTCCCTGGTGGCTCAGGCGGTAAAGCGTCTGCCTGCAGTGTTGGAGACCTGGGTTCAATCCTTGGATCAGGAAGATACCCTGGAGAAGGAAGTGGCACCCCACTCCAGTACTCTTGCCTGGAAAATCCCATGGACGGAAGAGCCTGGTAGGCTACCGTCCATGAGGTCGCAAAGAGTCAGACACGACTGAGCGACTTGACTTACCCTTCATGAAACTCTACCTCCTCTGGATCAGGACAGTGTGTGGAAAAGTCCGTTTAGTAAAGTAGAACCACATGCCCAAACCAGCCAGTTGAAAGAGTGTTTCTTTAGATTGATTATTCTTGCTCTGAACGACTCTAATTGCAAGTAATGGAGGGTTTTAACTAGTTTGAAAATATTCTTTAGTTAGAATACTTGGTTTTGTGAAAGTAAAAATGGTCAAACATGTCTCGCAGGGATTTCATTTTGTATCTTGGGGTGAGCATCAGTTGTATTTCACTGATTCTAAGGTATACTTCCCTCCAACACACATTTTTTATTTAAACACATAGCTATCGAAGACTGATTTGAAAAGTGATATGAAAGGGCTATACTCTGTAAAGATGTTTTAGGAAAGCTTTAATCAGTACATTTAGCTCAGATAAAATGATAAGTTTTAGGAATTTGCCTACCTAAATCTAAAAGAAGCCATTTCAGGAAGAAGGAAATAAAAAGTAAATGATAAGAAAGCCTTGTACCACCATTTAATTGGCAGTATTTCTTCGTTTTTGTTATTAGTGTGCTTTTTATTTATTACTATTTATATAAAGTGTGCTTTACCATTAATGGCATTTTAAGTCCATAAAATTTAGTAGTTAGAAAGAGGCAGAGAATACCTTGGTGAGTGTGTATGCATATGTATATGTAAAAGATGATTACTTAATTGAGCTGAACCTAGGTACAGAAGTCAGCATTTCTAATCATGATTGCATCCTTCAGTTTTTCGTTTTGGAAGGTAGTTTTCATTTCTCTTTAAGGGGATACTTGCTTCTCTCCCACAGAGATTATTTCAAGAAGGGTTCCCTTTCCTGTCTTTTTAACAGCCTTATACCTCAGACCATTCACGTGTTTGAATTTGACCAAGTTGATTTGCCTTACTCTTCCAGATTCCCTTGGTTGCAGGTAACAGATGTCACTATATAAGAGCGTAGAACATCTCATAGAACCCAGGGCCTGAGATGTAGCTGAATCTGAGAAATCCAGTACCATAGTCATCCAGAAGTCCCCTCTCCATTCACAAGTCCGGTGAACCCTTGAACACATGGGTTTGAAATCCATGGATCCACTTATATGTGGAATTATTTCTCAGAAGTAAATGCTGTGATCCTAAGTGGCTTGTGATTGGCTGAATCTGCACATGTCAAGCCTGAGATACGGAAGATCCTTGAGTATGAAGGGCCAACTATAAATATATGAGGATATTCAACTGTATGGAAGGTCAGTGCCTGAAATACTGCCTTGTTCAAGACTTAACTGAAACCGAGAATTTTCACTGGTTGGAAATGTTCTATAGGCATTTTTGAGTTTAAATGTTTGTTTAGCAGAAGTAAGAGTAATCATTTTGTTTGAATTTCATGAAGGCCATAACCTTCATGATCCTCATGTACATTAGAATAGGAGCATCTCATTAGAATTTATGAATGAGCAGGAGTCAAGAACACAGGAAATAAAAGGAGTGAAGCAACCTGTTGGTCCATCCTAGATCTGAATCTGCTTGCATACTTTCAGCCCAAGCATAGAAGTCTCTGATGTTTTGTTGACTATCTTGCCTTGTAGTATTTGTAGGAAATGTAACAGCACAATGTATTTTCACCAAAAAGGTAGAAACCATGGATGTCATGAAGTTGCTTGCATTGCACTAACTTTACAAGGGAAGTGAGGTGACCAGTGATCTTGGCAAGTACATGAAGTCTTTACATTTCATCACAGTCAGCCCTCTTTTCTGTTTTTGTCACACAGACAACCAAAGCCTCCCTTTATGTCTAACTAACAAGTATCCCTTGACAAGTGGAAAGACCCCCGGAGATTAACTCTGTCTTTCCTACTGCGTTACCTCAGTGATTTCTGGCAACTGAGTAACGAATAAACCCAGGAACAGTATGCTTGTGTGAGTTCTCCTCTATTTTAAGGTGAAAACATTGTAAAAATAGAAAGAGAGTTAGCAAATGTAATGACTTTTTTTACATAAAAATGAGAGCCACTTTGCAGGTTATTTCATTAAATTTGTGGGTCCTCTCCTTGAATCTTGTATCAGCTGTTTCTAATTTCTGGTGCTTTAGAGTGAGTGTGTGATGGTGATTTATCTCATCCAATTGATGTTTGTTACATTTCTATAATGTTCCAAGCACTAGGGCTGGAGAAGTGAGCAAAAATACATCCCTGATCTGTTGTGTAGCAGGGAAAACAGATGATCAAATCAATAACTCTGATCAGACCAGTAATCTGCACTTCCCAAATAATAAATGCTTCTGGAGACATGTAATAGGAGTGGGTAAACCAATCTAAGATGTGAGGAATGCCTGTCCAGACAAAACAAACAAACAAAATAAAACAACATTTAAATTAATAGGTGAATAAAAGAGAGCCAGAATATGGAATAAGAGTGTCACAGGAAGAGGACGTCATGGGCAAATGTCCAAAACACAGAGGGACAGGGACTGTACTTTTGAGGAAGCCAGAGATGCTCCTTGGGTTACATCAAAAAGTGTCGATTCTAGATTTTCCAGGGACTTGAAAAGTCTTCTAGGAAATTTGGACCGTATCATAAGGCTTCCAAAGGGAAACCAAGCTAGGTTTTCTAGCATAGCTGATGCCCAGAGAATAGGTTGGATAAGGGGATGGATTAGACACGAGGAAGGAAGACCAGTTCAGTTACTGTGGTGGTCCAGAAGAGAGCTGTTGGCCTTGACCGAGGTAGCATGAGTGGAGTTATAAGTGGATGAATCTGAAGCAGAATCAAGTGTGGGTGAGAAGGATAAGGAAGAGTCAAATATGACCATCAGGGTCTTAGTTTGAGCAACAAGGGTCATCCGCAGAACCAGTCCCTGCAGGAGAAAAGACACCAAAGGAAGTAACTGCTTATTTCTACTCTGTCAAAAAAAATCTTACTTATATATGTTACTAAACTCTGGTCAGTAAAACAGAGAAAGTAAAATAGATGAGGGTAAGTCCAAATGATCATGGAAAACTGAGACAGAGTTGGAATAAGACAGGCACATCACTGAAGCCTGACCTCCTTTGGAGAGAAGGCCCACACATTTGGTGCAGAGCTTTATAGCATCTGAGAGATGGGGCAAACATGAATCGTAGGGTTCATCAGTGAAATGAAGCCAGTTGCTTGGAGAAGCCCCTTCCCGTCTGATACTGAGATCGAAGGCGAATTTCTCTGTATTCTCCTCTGTGACAGTGATTTTCACCATTCTGTCCTCCAAGTCACTTATCCGTTCTTCTGCCTCAGTTACTCTGCTATTGATTCCTTCCAGTGTATTGTTCATCTCTGTTTGTTCTTTAGTTTTCTAGGTCTTTGGTAAACATTTCTTGCATCTTCTCAATTCTGTTTCCAAGATCCTGGATCATCTTCACGATCATTATTCTGAATTCTTCTTCTAGGAGGTTGCCTATCATCACTCCATTTAGTTATTTTTCTGGGATTTTATCTTGTCCATTCACCTGGGACATAATTCTCTGCTTTTTCATCCTTATTAGTTTTCTGTGATGTGGTTTTGGTCTCGCTGCTGTGGGACTATGGTCCTTCTTGCTTCTTCTGTCTGCCCTCTGATGGAGGAGGCTGAGAGGCATGTGGAAGCTTCCTGATGGGAGGGACTTGGTGGGGAAAACAGGGTCTTGCCCTGGGGGGGACAGGGCCTTGCTGGATAAAGCTTTCATACACTTATCAGCTGATGGGTGGTGATGCACTCCCTCTCTGTTAGTTGTTTGGCCTGAGGCAACCCAGCCCTGGGGTCTGCAGGCTCTATCATAGGATTAGTGGTGACTTTCAAGAGGACCTCCAAGGGGCATCTTTCAGGACTGCAGCTGCCAGTACCCCTGTCCCTGCAGTGAGCCACTTCTACCCCACCAAAGACCATCCAACACTAGCTGGTAGGTCTCGTTCAGGCTCCTGTGGGGTCACTGTTCCTTTCCCCTGAGTCTTGGTGCACACAAGATTTTGTCTGTGCTCTCCAAGAGTTGAGTCTCTGTTTCCCACAGTTCTGTGGAATCTTGTAATCAAATCCCACTTGCCTTCAAGGTCAGATTCCCTGTGGATTCCCAGTCCCTTTGCCTCATCCCCAGGTTGGGAAGCCTGACCTGGGGCTCAGAACCTTCACAACCATGGGAGAGCCTCTTTGGTATCCTTGTTCTCCAGTTTGTGGGTCACCCACCCAGCAGGTACGGCATTTGTTTTTATCGTGATTTCACCCCTCCTACCATCTCGTTGTAATTTCTTTTTTGTCTTTGGACATGGGGTATCTTTTTTTGGTGAGTTACAGCATCCTCCTGTCAATGGTTGTTCAACAGCTAGTTGCAGTTTTGGTGTTCTGGCAGATAAGAACACATCCTTCTACTCTGCCATCTTAAACCAGAAGTCTAGAAATTTCTCCAATGAATCTTTCTAGAAAGACACAGTGTGATGTTGTGAACAACATCCTTATTGGAACATAGTGATAACCTTCATCAGCTCTTCCCTAACAATCCCTCAGTATAGACCATGGCATTTATACTGTGCTGTCAAAATTAATTGAAAATCAACTCTGTGAAATGAGGCTGTGTTTCCAACAGATTTGACCTTCTGTAGGCAATGGCACCCCGCTCCAGTACTCTTGCCTGGAAAATCCCATGGACGGAGGAGCCTGGTGGGCTGCAGTCCATGGGGTCTCGAAGAGTTGGATACAACTGAGTCACTTCACTTTCACTTTTCACTTTCATGCATTGGAGAAGGAAATGGCAACCCACTCCAGTGCTCTTGCCTGGAGAATCCCAGGGATGGGGGAGCCTGGTGGGCTGCCGTCTGTGGGGTCGCACAGAGTCGGACACGACTGAAGCAACTTCGCAGCAGTAGCAGTCAATTGTGAGTTTCTGATGGTCCACCATCCACCCCAGGATTGAATGTGAACTATTTTTTTCTTACTTTGTGTTTATGAAGTCCCTGAGCTTTTTTTTTAAAGAATGGATATATGCACATTATGAATGCATTATGAATGCATTTTGGATGTCAAATAGGAAATAACCTAATTTCTACACTGTTTCTGAACTCTAAACATAGATTTGGGGAAATATTCCATAAGTACATCTTCTTTCAGCCAACTTTTAAAAAGATGATGCTGGATTAATAATGAGTTTAAAGTTATATTCCTGGAAAAATACATAGAGAACAGCTGCTCCATTTTATCAGGAAGTGCAAAGCCATGTGTTTTTTCAGCCAAGCTTGAGGTAGAATTAATACCCTCCTGTGAAGCTAGGGTTTTTAAGAATGAGCTATGCCTCAGTAGAAGGGTACCTGGTTTTGCTTAGCAATAAGCCATAGGAATAGTCCCAGGCAACAAAAGATCCTCCCCAGAAAGTCATTCAAAGTCCATTATAACACAGACAGATGGGAAATGGAGGTCCCAGAGTTCCCTGTTTTAAGGTACAACTTTAATCTTTATCTCAGAAAAATTTTAAAGCAGCTGTAACCAAATGCCCACTTTGGTCATAAAAAATAAAATTTTCAGCAAACAGAGTATCAAGAGAATATCAAGCTTGAGCAGTGTCATTCCCAGTGTTGGCTGAAAAAAAAGCATAATGCAATTTTTTCAGTTTTCATTAAAATTCTTACCAATATCCCAGGTTCTCTAAGCCTAGGAATAGTAAATCTGCATTATTTTTTTCATTACTAAACAAGAACATGGGTAGTTCTGGAATGCATCATTATTGCAGCTAGACTGTAATACGACTGCTAAATTAGTAGACCACTGGCAATTCCTTGGATCTGACCTTGTTTGGATAAGAGGCTTGGTTCTGCTGTGTGGTCATCTATCAGGAGTCGGGGAGGGGTCCTGGGGGTCAGTGGTCAAGAGAACATGCTTTATAATCACACTTCCTGGGTTCAGATTTGTGATCTTCCATTTGACCTTGGCAAACTACTTGTTTATATCACAGTTTCCTCATAAAATGAATATAATAATAGTGGATACTCTGTGGATGTCTTATGAATAAACACTATGTATTTGTAAGAGATCTTAGTATAGTCTTGGGTAGAGACAGTACTCAATAAACACTGGCTGGCATCACTAGTTGTAGTTGAACTAGATGCACTAACCCAGAGCATCCCTGTCACAAGTTCAGGCTGCATGACCAAAGGCAGACCAGACAGACAGGTATGACTCAGCCCAGCTCCACAAGTGAGACACCCATCACGGGGACACAAACCTCCCTGCCAATAGCAAGGGAGTTTTGCCTTCATATTTGGAGAATTGCTTATTCGTTCAGGTTAGCAAGTGGCTACTATAAACATTCAGATGGACTCTCTGCTAGAGCTCAAGATGTGTATGAGCTGGTGCCTGTGTTTTATCACTGAAAAGTGAGTATTTGCATTTTTAAAAAGAAGCATCTAGTTAGATAAATAAGATTAATGAAAGGACACGGTGGAACAAGGACTAGAGGAGAGATGTGAAAAGAAGAGGAAACAAGGAAAGGAGAAGTGATATTTTGATAAATACAGCGTAAGTAGAGAATTTCAGGTCCCTCCCTCCTAACGTTAAGGCATGCAGATATAAAACTGATTTATCACATAAACTGGCGTGCTTACCTTGGGCATGCAGGAAAGGAATAAAACTTGATGGGTGCAAGAAAAAATGAAAACTTGTGGTCTCAGATCATCCGGGAATTCTTAATAACTATATTAAGAGTTACAAACTCACAGGATGACAGAAAAGAAAGAGGCTGCATCCTGGACAGATGTTAGGCCATCAGTGGCAATGACACAGAGTTGGGGAGCAATAGAGAGTAGTGGAGACTGGGAAGGTGGGAAACTTGGAGGTTACTCACTCCTTTAAAGGCAGCTACTACTCACATCCAGCTGACTGTCACCATGATGGAAGTTTGGTGGAAGAGGGCCATGTCTTCCAATTTGACAAGAAAAGCAGGAAACACAGTCTTTTTAAAAATTTCACATCTCTGTTTTAGAAGATTACCAACCAGTTGAAATATAAGACATTGTATGACTCAGTATTAGAGGCCAAAGAACATGCATCTGTGGTCCAGTTGAGTGTAATGTCTTAAACATCATGGCTTACTCACATTCTATTGGATGTGAGCTATATATTGTAGGTGAAAGCTCTGGCCACAATTTTCCAGTCAAAATGGATCCTGTTGTTCAGATAGCCCTATAGGATTTTGGTAAATGGCCATGGAGCATATTCCATGCATATTTCTTGAAGATGAATGACCTAGGAAACTTTATAAGCAATATGGACCTTCCTGCCTTGAAAACTTAGATTTTCCTTTGACCATATCTGCCCTCCAGCAGGAGTTTTACTGACACCTGCCATTTTCCCTTGGCAATGACAGAGTTCAGTGGTTGCAACAGAGATCCTATAGGTCACAAAACCTAAAATTATTTTTATCAGGCTCTTTACAGAAAAAGCTGAGCAACCCCTCTGTGTGTGTGCTTAGTCGCTCAGTCATGCCCGACTCCTGCGACCCCATAGACTGTAACCTACCAGGCTCCTCAGTCAATGGGATTCTCCAGGCAAGAATACTGGAGTGGGTTGCCATTTCCTTCTCCAGGGGATCTTCCCAACCCAGGAATCGAACCCAGGTGTCCTGCATTGCAGGCAGATTCTTTACTGACTGAGCTACACAAGGGAAGCCCCGTAATCCAAATAGACCAACCCCTAATCCAAATAAATACACCAGCCAAAAATGAATACATAATTTGAAAAGTACTTTAACAGAAGTGTGTGTAGAGAAATTCATGTGCTTGTGCAAAGAAGTGCTGCGAGAACTTAGAGGAGGAAGGGATCCTCACTCCTCAGAGGCAGTGTGGAAGGCTGGGCCGAAAAGGCGACGTTCAACTTAGACTTGAAGGACAAGGCAGAGTTTCCCATGTGCAGAAGGGAGAACTTTTAGGCTTGGCATCTGGGCTCACAGCTAACCATTTCAGCTTGCAGAAGACAGGAAGCAAAGGGCAGCTGAAAACTCCTGGGAATAAGTCAGGGAGGCAGGGAAGGTCTTGGCTCAATGCCCTTTGAGCTCTCAGAAGCACCAGGTTCATATTTAAGTTTATTTAAAGAATAGGTCCTTTGACTCAACTTCAAAGTAGAACACTGTTAGATGATGTGCAAACTACCTAGTCAAGGTAGACAATGAATGTGATCTGTAGGAAAAATATCTGAGCACTCCAAGCTAACTGTTTTTTTTCTCAGGGAGTGACATCACACATGGTGGACACTTGATTTTTGGCTCAGCGAAGTATCAGAATCCAGTCTGTCAAAGCAATAAGGAATGTGGATTTGTTTTTCCTAAGAATAGTTTGCAAAGAACATATTCCACATGGAGTGGTACTGTATATGTTTTATTTAACATCCAGCCATAATGCATACCCGTAAGTGCTTGGTACATATTTTCTGAATTAATAAGCTAGTCAAAATAATTTGTATTTATCCAGTTTCTGCTTGTTCTTCAAGGTGTCTCTATTGAACATTCCAGAATTGCCATCTGAGATGGGATGACAGCACTGACGTTACTCGGAGGCTCTTTGGGGAGTTCACTGTGCTCATTGGAGGGTCATATCCCAAGAGTACTGACCCAGTGCTTCCACGCTCCTGCTGGTACTCATCAGCTCAACAGTAGTGAGCCGGGGAAACCCACCCATGCTAACTCGGCATGATAGTTCCTCACATTTCTTTGAAGGACATCCAAGAGTGTAGTTAATGTATTCGTTAGAGCAATGCTAATTGTTGCAACAAAGTAACCCAAACGCAAATAAGATAGATCGCTTTCAACATTAGATCTTACACTACCTTCCTTTCAGTGATGTCATATGTTTGTGTGAAGCTGGTTTTTCAGGACTTGAGATTTTGAAAAGCAAATATTGTGCCCAAATAAACACTGCAGAGAAAATAAAGTTGGTGGTGTTTGAGAAGTTATACAAAGCTCAACAGATGCACAAATCTCATTAGTAAGCAGTGATGGTTATGTAAGAATATTTCTCTCTGAACTTTTTATGTATTATTTTTATTCAAATGGCACTATTAGACTACTTTCAGGACATACATTTGTAACTTTTTTTTAACCTAACCACTTTGTAATGGAATCATTAGATACTTTTTTCGGGGAATGGGCACTGTGAAAAATGAGGAAATTGGGGAACCTCTGCCCTGAGGCTTTCTTGCATGCAGAAGCTCAGTGCAAGGTAAAGCTGGCTTTAACTACCGGCTTTAACTTGCCAGACAGGTGTGTCCATGCTCAAGCTTATGGCAGGAGGGAGGAGAGATGAGAGAGGGGACCTCACTCTCCAAGGTCCCTGCAGCGCTCTTAACTCACTTGACTCATGTTCTGTCGGCAAGATCTTAGTTAAATGGCCGTACGTTCTGGTGGCTGTGGCTAGGATGAGCGCAGTGTCGCTGCCAGTCATGGCCAAGGCAGGTGCAGAGGAGGGGAGAATGAGTGTGGTGGACAGCTGAGTCTCTGTACTGTCCACCCTCTGGCTGCTTAAAGACCGTCCCCCACTTCCCCCAAGGAAGAAGCAAGAAGCACCGAACCCTTTCCTGCTCCAGGGTTCGATCCATCTGCGGATCCTCAGTTATTTCCATCAGGGATGGAATGGCTCCTCCTGGTCTGGGCAGCTATGTAATAAAAGACAAGTCGTGTATACCACCCCACCTAAAACACACACGCAGTACATTCGAATAACCACATGGGAACTCAGGTACGATATAACTGCTTTTAAAGATTGCCTTTTTAAAACACTGGAGTACTTGCTTCACAGTGTTGTGTTAGCTCCTGCTGTAGAATGAGGTGAATTGGCTGTGTGTGTACAGATACCCCATCCCCCATGCCCCCCTCCCCTCTGGCTCATCACAGAGCACCAGGCTGAGCTCCATGTGCTGTGCAAGGCTTCCCGCCAGCTGTCTGTCTGACATGTGGGGGTGTGTATATGTCAGTGCTTTCTCTCCATCTGCCCCACCCTCCCCTCCCTTCCCCCGCTGCATCCGCAAGTCCCTTCTCTCAATCTGCGTCTCCGTTCCTTCCCTGCAAACAGGTTCACCAGTACTATTTTTCTGGATTCCACACATACGTGTTAGTATGCGATGTTTGTTTTTCTCTGTCTTCACGTTGTATAACAGACTCTAGGTCCATCCACCTCTCTACAAATGGCCCGATGTCTTTCAGACAGAGGAAGAACTGGTCCATAGCAGTAATGGAACTCTCCTGCAAGGGCACTTCGGAGTAGCCTTCAATCTGGCAGTGGGTGGCTGGCAGGAGGAGCTCCTAGATGAGCCTGTTCCTGCTTTCTGGGTAAAACTCTTGCTCACTGTCTTCTGTGTCTTCTGGCTCCGCCCATTGGCAGGTCATCCTTACCTGTCATCCTCTGTTGTGTTATCTGGTGGACTTTGGCACATCTGTTTCTGCTAGCATCACTTGAGGTGGGCTGCTGAGAGTCCACCTAGGGCTTGAATCATCAAAGGCGTACTTTGCAGGCTACTGATGTGGCTTCTCTGGGAACATCATTTCCTCGGAATCACAGTAGGCTTCTCATCTGTTCGAGTCCAGCCACTTCCCGTGCTCCCGACGGCACACAGACCCACTCCCTCGACTTCTTCTGTCTCTGTTTCCTTGCTCTGCTGTGTCTCTTTCACATGAATGGTGGCTCTGTTGAGACCACGTGAGATGTCAGGCTGGGGAGGGACCCCTTCCTGCTCATGTGAGTTCAGCCAGCACCCAGTTGCTGGACCAACTTCACTCTCTCCTGTCTCTGCTTGCAAACCAGAACCTCCTCTCTGCTCATCTTTCTTGTAATATCTCATAAAAAGTAGCAAAGAGCGAGCCAAAGCCCACCACTGTTCTGGATCTGTTAGCCAACTCCTTGGGCTTCCCTAGTGGTAAAGAATCCACCTGCATTGCAGGAGATGCAAGAGACACAGGTTCAATCCCTAGGTTGGTAAGATCCCCTGGAGAGGGAAATGGCTGCCCACCTCAGTATTCTTGCCTGGAGAACTCCCAGGCAAGAGTCTGGCAGGTTATAGTCCATGACGTCACGGACCATCGGATGTGACTGAGCGACTGACACTTTCAGTTTCACTTTACAGGCACAGGCTCGGTGTTTGTAAATCCACGTATTTAACCATGTTGTCCAGGATTCGTTTTTGCATCTCTCTCCTCTACCATGGGTGATATTGATTTAGTTTTAAGTTTGCTTCTTTACAGGACTGTGTGCGAGGTATGCTTCCTGGGACTACCTCCAGAACTTTCCAAAAACCTGATAGCAAACATCTTCTCATATCTTCTTAGCTAGACATCTCAGGGCTGAACCATTCAGCACCAAGGATAATTTGAATAATCCAAATATACACCCCCTTTGTGCTTGCCTGTGTGCTCAGTCACATCAGTTGTGTCTAACTCTGTGTGATGTTATGGACTGTAGCCTACCAGGCTCCTCTGTCCCTGGGATTTTTCAGGCAGGAATACTGGAGCGGGTTGCCACGCCCTCCTCCAGGGGATCTTCCCCACCCAGAGATCTAACCGGTATCTCTTCTGTCTCCTGCATTGGCAGGCAGGTTCCTGACCACTGGCACCAGCTGGGAAGCCCACATCCGCTTTAGTAGAGGCTAAATCCTCAAACTAGGTAACCAGAACTCAAACAGGGAGAGTTGGAGTGAATGTTAAGAACCAAGTCCATTACAGTCTCCCTGAGAAGTGACGCTCGAAGGAGCAAAAGACCCCTCAGCACCAAGACTTCAGACTAGCAGTAAAATGTATGTAAAGCTAAGGAATATAAATATCTATAATTGAGCTTTTCTTTTTGTCCTAAACACATTCAGTCCCCCCTCACCTCTTTAAATCAATACACTAAGCTCCTTCCAGTGATCTTGGCAGTGAAACTGATGAATAGAAGATGAGCAATCTTTTTTGCCCCATTTTACCATCATTAGTTAATCTGTGACTTCTGGTGGTATTAACAACTGGGAGTGGTGCCCTTTATTTCTCTAATTCCCAGATCATCTGTAATGACATTTATTTATTTTATAAAGAAAAAATATATTTAGGAAATTAATGGATATTTCATCCTATACTGGAAATTGATGTTGGCAATTTGATCTCTGGTTCCTCTGCCTTTTCTAAATCCAGCTTGAACATCAGGAAGTTCATGGTTCACATATTGTTGAAGCCTGGCTTGGAGAATTTTGAGCATTACTTTACTAGTGTGTGAGATGAGTGCAACTGTGTGGAAGTTTGAACATTCTTTGGCACTGCCTTTCTTTGGGCTTGGAATGAAAACTGACCTTTTCCCATCCTGTGACCAATGGTTAATTTTCCAAATTTGCTGGCACATTGAGTGCAGCACTTTCACAGAATCATCTTTTCGGATCTGAAATAACTCAACAGGAATTCCATCACCTCTGTTAGCTTTGTTTTTAGTGATGCTTCCTAAGGCCCACTTGACTTCACAATCCAGAATATCTGGCTTTAGGCAAGTGATCACATCATTGTAGTTATCTGGGTCATGAAGATCTTTTTGCTATAGTTCTTCTGTGTATTCCTACCATCTCTTCTTAATATCTTCTGCTTCTGTTAGATCCATACCATTCTGTCCTTTATTGAGCCCGTCTTTGCATGAATGTTCCCTTGGTACCTCTAATTTTCTTCAAGAGATCTCTAGTATTTCCCATTCTATTGTTTTCCTCTATTTCTTTGCATTGATCACTGAGGAAGGCTTTCTTATCTCTTCTTGCTATTCTTTGGAACTCTGCATTCAATTGGGTATATCTTTCCTTTTTTCCTTTGCCTTTTGCATCTTTTCTTTTCTCAGCTGTTTGTAAGACCTCCTCAGACAGCCATTTTGCCTTTTGCATTTCTTTTTCTTGGAGATGGTCTTGATCCGTGTCTCCTGTACAATGTCATGAACCTCCATCCATAGTGCATCAGACACTCTATCAGATCTAATCAACTGGAATTCCATCACCTCCACTAGCTTTGTGTTTTTGATTTTTGTTTTGCTTTGTTGGAACTCTATTGTAAGGAGTATGTAGCTGGATGTATCTAAGTTTTCTTTAATGAAAGTTTAAAAAAATTTTATTTCTCTGAACTCTTTAATAGAGCAATTAATTAGAACTAATGTAGAGTACATCATGAGAAACACTGGGCTGGAAGAAGCACAAGCTGGAATCAAGATTGCTGGGAGAAATATCAATAACCTCAGATATGCAGATGACACCACCCTTATGGCAGAAAGTGAAGAGGAACTAAAGAGCCTCTTGATGAAAGTGAAAGAGGAGAGTGAAAAAGTTGGCTTAAAGCTCAACATTCAGAAAACTAAGATCATGGCATCTGTTCCTATCACTTCATGGGAAGTAGATAGGGAAATAGTGGAAACAGTGTCAGACTTTATTTTCTTGGGCTCCAAAATCACTGCAGATGGTGATTGCAGCAATGAAATTAAAAGACGCTTACTCCGTGGAAGGGAAGTATGACCAACCTAGATAGTATATTAAAAAGCAGAGATATTACTTTGCCAACAAAGGTCCATCTAGCCAAGGCTATGGTTTTTCCAGTGGTTATGTATGGATGTGAGAATTGGACTGTGAAGAAAGCTGAGCACGGAAAAATTGATGCTTTTGAACTGTGGTGCTGGAGAAGACTCTTGAGAGTCCCTTGGACTGCAAGGAGATCTAACCAGTCCATCTTGAAGGAGATAAGTCCTGGGTGTTCATTGGAAGGACTGATGTTGAAACTGAAACTCCAATACTTTGGCCACCTCATGCAAAGAGTTGACTCATTGGAAAAGACCCTGATTCTGGGAAGAATTGGGTGCAGGAGGAGAAGGGGATGACAGAGGATGAGATGGCTGTATGGCATTACCGACTCGATGGACATGGGTTTGGGTAAACTCCAAGAGTTGGTGATGGACAGAGAGGCCTGGAGTGCTGTGATTCATGGGGTTGCAGAGAGTCGGACACGACTGAGCAACTGAACTGAACTGAATATTCCATTTTGGATATGTACCACTACTTCTTTATCCATTCATCTGTTGATGGACATCTAGGTTGTGTCCATGTTCTAACTATTGTAAATAGTGCCACAGTGAACAATGGGATACATGTGTTCTTTTCAATTTTGGTTTCCTCATGGTATATGCCTCGGAGTGGGATTGCTGGGTCATATGGTGGTTTTATTCCTAGTTTTTTAAAGAATCTCCATACCACCTTCCATAGTGGCTGTATCAATTTGCATTCCCACCAACAGTGCAAGAGAGTTCCCTTTTCTCCACACCCTCTCCAGCATTTACTGTTTGTAGACTTCTTGATGATGGCCATTCTGACCTGTATGAGGTGATATCTCATTGTGGTTTTGATTTGCATTTCTCTAATAATGAGCAGTGTTGAGCATCTTTTCATGTGTGTGTTAGCCATGTGTATGTCTTCTTTGGAGAAATGTCTGTTTAGGTCTTTTCCCCACTTTTTGATTGGGTTGTATGTTTTTCTGGCATTGAGTTGTATGAGTTGCTTTTAATTTTGGAAATTAAATCTTTGTCAGTTGTTTCACTTGCTATTATTTTCTCCCATTCTGAGGGTTGTCTTTTCACCCTGCTTATAGTTTTCTTTGCTGTGCAAAAGCATTTCCATTCAATCAGGTCCCACTTGTTTACTTTTGGTTTTGTTTCCGTTACTCTAGGAGGTCGGTCATAGAGGATCTTGCTTTGATTTATGTCATTGAGTGTTCTGCCTGTGTTTTCCTCTAAGAGTTTTATAGTTTCTGGTCTTATATTTAGGTCTTTAATCCACTTTGAGTTTATCTTTATGTACAGTGTTAGGAAGTGTTCTAATTTCATTCTTTTACATGTAGCTGTCCAGTTTTCCCAGCACTATTTATTGAAGAGGCTGTCTTTGCCCATTGTATATTCTTGCCTCCTTTGTCAAAAATAAGGGACCTATAGGTGCATGGGTTTATTTCTGGGCTTTCTATCTTGTTCCATTGGTGTATATTTCTGTTTTTGTGCCAGCACCATACTGTCTTGATGACTGTAGCTTTGTAGTATAATCTGATGTCAGGAAGGTTGATTTCTCCAGCTCCATTCTTCTTTCTCAAGACTGCTTTGGCTATTTGGAGTCTTTTCTGTTTCCATATGAATTGTGAAATTTTTTGTTCTAGTTCTGTGAAAAATGCCATTGATAATTTGATAGGGATTGCATTGAAGCTGTAGATTGCATTTGGTAGTATAGTCATTTTCACAATATTGATTCTTCCTACCCAGGAACATGGAATATCTCTCCATCTGTCTATGTCACCTTTGATATCTTTAATCAGTGTCTTATAATTTTCTGTATACAGTTCTTCTGTCTCCTTAGGTAAGCTTATTCCTAGATATTCTTTTTGTTGCAATGGTGAATGGGATTGATTCCTTAATTTCTCATTCTGATTTTTCATTGTTGGTATATAGAAATGCAAGTGATTTCTGTCCTGCAACTTTGCTAAATTCACTGATTAGCTCTAGTAATTTTCCAGTGCTATCTTTAGGATTTTCTATGTACAATATCATGTCATCTGCAAACAGTGAGAGCTTTACTTCTTCTTTTCCGATCTGGATTCCTCTTATTTATTTGTCTTATCTGATTGCTGAAGCTAGGACTTCCAGAACTATGTAAAATAATAGTGGTAAAAGTGGACACCCTTGTCTTGTTCCTGATCTTAATGGGAATGCTTTCAGTTCTTCACCATTGAAAATAATGTTTCCTGTAGGCTTATCATATATGGCCTTTATTATGTTGAGGTAGGTTCCTTCTATGCCCATTTTTTGAAGAGTTTTAATCATAAATGGGTGCTGAATTTTGACAAAGGCTTTTTCTGCGTCTATTGAAATTATCATATGGTTTTTATCTTTCAATTTGTTGATATGGTGTATCACACTGATTGATTTGCATATATTGAAGAATCCTTGTATTCCTTGAATAAACCCAGCTTGATCATGGTGCATGAGCTTTTTGATGTGTTGCTGAATTCTGTTTGCTAAAATTTTTTGAGGATTTTTGCATCTATGTTCATCAGTGATATTGGCCTATAGTTTTCTTTTTTTGTGTTGTTTTTGTTTGATTTTGGTATCAGGGTGATGGCAGCCTCATAGAATGAGTTTGGAAGTATTCCTTCCTCTCAGTTTTTGAAAGAGTTTTAGAAGGATAGGCATTAGCTCTTCTCTAAGTGATAGAATTCTCCTGTGAAGCCATCTTTAGTGTTTTGAATGTTGACTGTTAAGCCAACTTTTTCACTCTCCTGTTACACTTTCCTCAAGAGACTCTTTAGTTCTTCTTTGCTCTCTGCCATAAGGATGGTGTCATCTTCATATCTGAGGTTAACGATATTTCTCTCAGCCATCTCTGTTCCATCCTGTGCTTCAGCTAGCCTGGCATTCCACATGACGTGCTCTGCATGTAAGCTGTGTATGTAGGGAGACAGTAGTGGCCTTGACGTGCCCCTTCCTCAATTTTGAACCAGTCCATTGTTGCATGTTAAGTTCTAACTGTCGCTTCCTGACCTCCACACAGGTTTCTCAGGAGGCAGGCAACGTGGTCTGGTGTTTCTCATCTTTTGAAGAATTTTCCACAGTTTGTTGTGATCCACACAGTCAAAGGGTTTAGCATAGTCAATGAAGCAGAAGTAAATGTTTTTCTGGAATTCTGTTGCTTTTTCTATGATCTGACGGATGTTGGCAATTTGATCTCTGGTTCCTCAGCCTTTTCTAAATCCAGCTTAAACATCTGGGAATTTTCGGTTCACATACTATTGAAGCCTAGCCTGGAGAATTTTGAGGATTACTTTGCTAGCATCTGAAATGAGTGCAGTTGTGCATTAGTTTGAACATTCTTTGGCGCTGCCTTTCTTTGGGATTGGAATGAAAACTGACCTTTTCCTGTCCTGTGGCCACTGCTGAGTTTTCCAAATTTGCTGCCATAGTGAGTGCAGCACTTTCACAACATCATCTTTTAGGATTTGAAATAGCTCAACTGGAATTCCATCACCTCCACTAGCTTTGTTCATAGTGATGCTTCCTAAGGCCCACTTGACTTCCCACTCCAGGATGTCTGGGAAAGTTCACATTTGACTGGATTGGAGGAAAGATCCATCTGAGGGGGGAAGTATCTAGGCAGTATCACTAGGCTCAGATATTTAAAAAGAAGGGGGAAAGAAGACACAGTAAATTTAATACTCCAGAGAGGGATTAAGTCTCCCTAGTTGTGGGCATTAAGTTTTAAGGAATATCTCTCCTCTTGTCTTTAAAATCATCAAACTTCTCAATCAGCAGTCTTCAGTAGCTCTGTAGGCACATAATTCAAACACACCTAATTGTTATTGGTGTTCAGTCAATACTTGCTGACTTGAATTGAACTTTGATTCTTTCCAAACTTTGATTAATAACCTCTGTGCAAGTGAGTACAGAGGTATGAGCACCACTTCTGCAAAGCATCTTGATTTCGTTTTTAAACAGATGGCTTTTACATTCAGTTTTTAGGTGACATCTTCAGGAAGGAAACCCAGATTTTGAGGGAAGTGCATTTCAGTGTGGTTCCTCTGAACTCAAGCAAGAAATGAGCTATATATAAATGGTTCCATTCTCAGTAGGTTCACTGCTGGTTGAAAATGTAGTTGAGTACATAGATTTTTATTATAATGTTTTGCAGCTCTTGTGTGTGTGTGATATATTGAAGCATTGGCTTCTTTGCCTTTTTTTCATTAAAAACATCATAAAACATTTAGGAGTCTGCACAGAAATTGCCGTGACCTCTATTTATAATTGAAGAAAGTAATGTTTCCTTTAAAATATAACTGGAGAGCAGTATCCTGACCACCAGGCCCTGAAGTCTGCTAACCAGATTTGTGCAGATTTCCATTCTCATGTGTGCAATCACTGAAATGACAAAAAAATAAGACCACTGCAAAGGGAAGGGAGTCTGGTAACTAGGGTGATTTGAAGCAAAATATAGAAGCTGGTTTTATGTTTCATTTGGTGTTTTTTGTTGCTGCACCAGTGAAGGCAATTTCTATTTTTCAACATTGCTAATACTAAATAAGCATGGGACCTTTGTTTATTTCTTAAAATAAAGGAGTGACCTTTTTACTGGACCAAACCTGGCTCTGCTCACCGAAGCACAGTGAAACAATCTACGGACCCCCAGTCATAGTGAAGGAGCGTGTAGCCTTTATTTCAGGGCCCCAGACAAGGTGTCCAAGCAGCTAGTGCTCAGAGTACCCCAACTCCCGGACAGATTTCAGGAAAGCATTTTTAAAGGCCGGGTGAGGGAGGGTATGTGACAAGCTCGTGCACAATTCTCTGATTTGTTGATGGTGAGGTCACAGAGTGATTTCATGGGAGTTGACATCATTAGTCCTCAGGCTGCAGAGGGTTGTGTGCTGCAGGTCATCAAATAGTTAATGAACGTTTGGGCGGGGATGGGGGGGTGGGGGGGTGGCAGGTGCTTAGCATTTGTAAAACAACTCAGAAATTGTGCATCAATACTGTGGGCCTCAGTGTCTCAGACAGTCTCAGAGAGGAGCTCCAGCAGTGTGTATGGGGGAGGGTCTGTCTTGGGAATGCCTTGGAGGGCCCTGCTTGTTTGCAGACTCCATTTGGCCAGAACATTTCATGCCACTGCATCTCCAGCCTTCCTGTGGGCACCAGTCCCCCGGGGGTCTTGTTACAGAGAAGATTCTGTTACAGAGAAGATGCAGCAGGTCTGGAGTGGGGACGCAGACTCTGCATTTCTAACTGGGTAACTCAGTGCCGCTGCCCCAGACCGCACTTTTAGTAGCCATAAGTGATGACTGGCATCTCCTGAAAGGTAAACTCTGTCATTGGTCATTGGAACATCGCTTTGTGTTTCCTTTCTGGTCTTTGGGGTAGCTTGTCAAGGTCTCTTAGCTGAGTTACTCAGCTGTTGCATCTTTCATCGGAGAATTAGTCCTAAAGGCACCTTGGAGGGCAAGGCAAACCCTGTGTCCTGGTCAGGACTATGTCCTTCAGTGCATCCATAATCCTGCCAGCTGTGCCCTCGGATACACCCCAGCTCTCCCCCTCCACCACGCCAGCCCCATGGGACCCTTCAGTGCCATTGCCCCAGCTCTTAAGAAGGCCCTCACTCACCACCCTGCTTCTCCTCTTGCCCCTCAGCACCTAAGCGATTGTCCAAGAGTAGACATCAAATGAGGTGCCGCCCTGCAGCACCTCCAGTAGCTTCCCATCTGCTCCCAGTCTGTGACCACGGCCAACAAGAGCTGCCTGATCTGAGCCTGCAGCCCTCCCCGTCCTCTCCCAGGCCCCTCTCCCCAGGGAGCCTCACTCCAGCCCACCCACCTTCCTTTGCCCTTTGCACACAATAGACCATACAGCTTCCTACCTCTGAGCTCTGTACTGACAGGCGTCTCTCCATCCGAAAGGCTATTCCCAGGGTGCTGGGCTGCTGCTGGTAGCTTCTCATCCTTCAGGTCATCTCCTGGGAGTGGCAGAACCTCTAGACCCAATTTAAATCAGCTGTGCCCCCATCCTTCTATATTTTATCTGCCTGCCTGATTTTTGTCACCCTCTGAAAGCATTTTTTTTTTTAATCTGTTTACTTGTTTATTTTCTGGCTTCATGCCACCAGACTAGAATAGAGGCTTCTTCAAGTCTTGGCATTTAATGGGTGGTTGGGGTTAGAAGGAAGGAGGGAAGGAAGGAAGACAACCTCAAGATCTTTGATTAAAATGTTCTCCGTTTTTCAATTTAATACTCAGTGCTATTAGATATTACCTTTCTCTCATGCTAGGAGGGACAGAAATTACCACATTTAATTTAACGGCTTTAAAATATTTTTTTATAAAGAGTAGTTAATTTCTGTGCTGAGTTTTAGTGACATCATTAACTTTTATTTCCATAAACTCAAATGAGTTGAAAAAAGGCATCATTTGAGGGAATTTACATAAGAACAATGCTTATAATGAGGGTTCTCCATTCTGAATGATGTGTTTGTGCTGACGGAGCTCTAGGTGTGTTATTCTGGTACACAGAGCAAATGTTTGCTAAATGGTCAGCCAAGGCTGGGGTGGCCAGGGGACCTGGGGATGTTTCATCCCTTGAGTCCATGATAAGGAGTGCAAAGACAATACACTTTGAAACCACAGAGTCAGCTTTCAAATCGTGGGCTCAATGCTTCCTAGTCGTATGACTCTGAGAAAGTGCCCAAACCTTTCTGAGCCTCCTTACTGTCATCTATTAGATGAATATAAGAATCTGTTGTGAAGAGATTTTCAAATCATTTATGTAAAATATCTAGGCTTATATTTCTGGGGACTATGCACTTGCAGCCTTTATTTTGCAGTCCATGTAAATGGTATGACCATTTACATTTTATCTATGCAAATAGTTTCCAGGAACACCAATTCAGGGTATAATTTTACATGAAATGGGCTATAAATGGCAGCCCTGATGAAGTAGACACCCGGAACAGTCCTGTCATTGAAAGCAGCTAAATATGCCTGGAGAATTCTAGGTCAGTCCCTGAAAACAGAATAAGGGACTTGAGGAAACTTTCAGACAGATTTATGGGAAAATGTCAAATTAAAAATGTTAATAATTAAAAATTCAACAGATGAGGTAACCTGCTGAAAAAAACTGTTAGTAAGAAGAACCTGCAGTTTAGAATCTGCTGAAAGAATTCATTAACAAGAAGCCAGATATACAGAAATAAGCTGAGGAAGGCAAAGTGATTGACAGGATACAAAAGAGAAAGTAGAAGACATGGAGAAGAGGGTAGGAAGGTCCAACAGAGGTTAAAATAAGGAAGAGATAGCATTTGCAAAAAGATACTATTTAACTTGTTATGTAAATCCAGTGAATTAAAGCTTGGCTTTTTTGTAAATCTGTTTCTTCCTTCTTTCACTATTGACTAGATGTATTTCTTGCTATTTTATAGGTTGTGAGTAATTATTAAAAACAGCAGACAGGTTTAGTGAAAAAGGATTATACTGATTATTTTATATTTTAAGTCAATTTATTTTCCTGTGTGTAAAATATTAAAACCTCTGATTTCCATTTTTCAGTTTTTGGACAAAGATAGATTTTCATAAAAATATCATCTTCTGTATATATTTTAATGCATCAGTAGAGTGTGTCTTTTCATGGAGAAATGGTTTAAGGACTTCCAGTCTTTCATTTGTTTAAAACAAAGTCTGAAATATGAATATGTAACAGGCGTATTTAGAATCAGATTACGTAAATTCTATTTGTATTAAAAGAACGGATCTCAAGCTCCAGGTGAAGTAGATTCAATAGCCCTGATCTTTGCATTTAAAATTACTGTCACTTTAACCCTTCAGTTTGTCCAGCTTATAGGCCAGAAAATATTTAATTGCAAATAAAAGGCCAGAGCTAAGACTAACCTTTAGCATATAGTTGGGATTTAGTAAGTACATGGTAGATAACTGAATTAATGACTGTTATAAATTATTTTCAAGTTTTAGGAGATTCATTAAAAGAAAAAATGTAAATCAGATTAGCTTTTTACTTTTGTTTGAATTTGCTATTTTCTTAAATGGATTAGTGATCATTTGTCACCATTTCTGGTGTTAAGTACTCACTCTGGTGCAGAGTGATAGAGGGAGAAAGTGATTAAAAGTTGTTTTTCAGTATTTCTTGCCCATTAAAAATTGATCTTTACCTGTTTTTTTTTCTCGGAAGCTCTTTTTGCTGTGGCCTTTCCTCTGCAGAACCCTCTCCAGTACCCACAAGCAAATCTTTTAGATTTGAAAAATCCAGCTTAGAACGTCTGCAGGAAGACTCTGGTAAAGGACTTGTTGAGACTTGGCCACCGTTCTATGGGAATTGGTAGGCAAACGCTCTTTGTGTCTAGAATATGAGTACAGCACAGGACTCACGAATCGGGTCAGGCCCACTGCCCGTCTGGCCCATTCTGTCCGCGTGTAGTGGGGTCAGCAAAGTGGCTCTGCCCCGCAGCTCCAGTCTCTGCAAGCACTTGCCCTGTCTTGGAATGCCTCCCTCCAGTAGAACCTGCCAAAGCTCTGCCGACCTTCTGTGGCTCAGCTAAAATACTGCCTGCAACAGGCAGCTTTCCCAGAACACTTTTAACTAAACTCCCACTAGAAAACGGGCTGTCTTTGGTAAAATAAAAACCTCTGTGACTTATCTTGACAACCAGAGGGTAAAGAATTGTTCTAAGGCACTGTGTTCCTGAGCGACTTTTCCAAAAAGACTGAGCACGATGTGATTTTTTTTTTTTTAATAAAAGCAATGGACCACCTTATATTTATTTTCCTTCCTGCTTGCCTCATTACATTTTTTCCCTTACTCTTGCTGCCCTGGTATTATACCTCCTATTCAGTTCAGTTCAGTAGCTCAGTCGTGTCCGACTCTTTGAGACCCCATGGACTGCAGCACGCCAGGCTTCCCTGTCCTTCACCAACTCCTATTAAGCCTTCATATATTTAAAAAACAAGTGAACAGTAAGCAGTGTGTGTGTGGGGGGTGGTGGTGGTGGTGTTTGGGGGCATTTTACTGTAATTTTACTATAAAATGGATATATACAATGTCAACACTGAATGTCATCATCATCTATTTTAGTTACCACTTATAAATTCCTTGACTTTCTTGCAGTAATTCTAAGCCAAAGTCCTATCTCACTCATGTTCTTGTCTCTCACAGTGCTATCTTTTTGTGTAGAATCTGCTTGATCTGTAAATTTTAAATGAAAAAATTGCCCATCCCTTCTTCTACTTCATAGACCAAAACAGTGTGTCCCAACAGACTTCAAGATATTTATCATTAATTCTTTCAGATCTCTCCAGTGATTTATGTGAACTCAACATCTTTGTTCTCTGAAACGGGAGCCTGAAGGGAAAGTCAGCTGAGGTCTTAGGACATGCCCAGAAATTAGACTCCAGAGTTATGCAAGGTGAGGTGCCTACAGAAACAGCCAAGTTTCAAGAAAGGTTCACAAGCTTAGCTCCAAGGACAACAAGAACCATGCCTTCCTCCTGGGTTCCTAATCATTTTGTGTTTAGTTTGAATCCTTCACTCTTCAACATCAAGCTCTTCAGTAACTTGGCTTCTTCTGCAGATATTACACTGAAAGTAATGGACCTTGGGGAAAAAAATCTTGGCACAGAGTTGTTTCTTTTTAAACATTTTCGATCAGATGTAGGATTTTATAGTCATATTGTTTGTGAAATGCCTTTTCTGTACATTTTTATCATGGCAGTGTTTATGTTGCATGTCTAATTAGCTTCAACATACCAGATGAATTGTTTAAACCCGTCTGGCATGCTATAATTTTTCAAAGTTCCTCATCTGCTAAGAAAAATATATATTTGCAAAGGCTTTAGATTTCAGGAATCACAAGTCTATGACAGATCCTATTCACCATAAGAAACATTTCAAGGAGGACAGAGGGTTGAGCCATTTGCCAGGATAGCCCTTGGGAGAGAATATGAGGCCCCAAAACATTAACAATTCTAACTTGAGGATTGGTGCCAAAATCATCACTTCTTCTCCCTGCAATTCCCATACACTCCCCAAAATTAAAGGAAACAAAATATTAAGCTGAGAAGTTTCTCACCATTACCAGCACTAGATATGCTGGGGAGAAGGAAAGCCAGAGGAAATTGTAGACTTGAAGGAGAAAGAATAGGATGCGGAATTAGGTAGGGTGAAAAGATGGTGAGTTTGGACAAGAGGAGGGATTGAAGCCAATAAAGGGAAAAGCAAGGGGTCTAAAAGGATGGAGTCCCACTAAGAGGCAGGTACAATAAGCATCTTGGGTCCTGCATCTGGAGGTTCCACCAAACTCAGATAAAAAATATTTGGGGAAAAAAAATCCAGAAAGTTCTAGAAAGCAAAACTTGAATTTACTTTGCACCAGCAATTATTTACATAGCACTTACATTGTACTAGATACTATAAGTAATCTAGAGATGATTCAAGTTATATGGAGGATGTGTTGATTGTAAGCACACATCATGCCATTTTATGTAAGGGACTTGAACTTCAAAGATTCTGTGTCCCTGAGGGTCCTGGAGCTGATCCCCTGTGCACACCAAGAGATGGCTATGGTGCACGTTCCTCAGTTTGACACAGCCCTCCATTCTGACTCATCACACTGTCTCAACACATAAACCCTACTGGTGCTCAATTGCAAAAAAGTCCTGCCTGTGAAAGGAACCTTAAAGATGGCCTAATGCAGATTCTCCTCTCACTCTCCAGAAAAGGTGTCTGTCTCTCTTCTTTCAAACTCTTCTAGAACCCAGATGATAAATCCTTTCTGTACCAAGATGCTCTTAACCATGGGAGACAGTATCCTTGTTGTTTAATAGCACCAGTTGTTACTATAATTATAAACTGTAATAGCATATTTGTGTAGCAGTTTAGTACTTTGTGTTTTCAAATTATTGCATCTGAATGTCACAGCAGTCCTAAGCGATCAGGTGGGAAATGTTAGACTTGACTTGACAATTAAGAAAACTCATCATTCAAGAATTAGGTGACCTGCCCATGTTAACACATATAATAATAACAAAGGCTACCATTTATAGAGTCCTTATTATGTGCTTGGCAGTATGCTCAGATGCTTTACCTACATTATTCCATTTAATCCTTGCAAAAATACTTGATAATAACTTTTATATCCTCATATGACAGATGATGAAATTAAAAGTTAGGGATGTAACAAAATTCACCCAAAGACTCACTGGTAATAAGAAATGGAATACTGAGTACTTATTTCAGATTTGTCTGTCTAGTGTTCTGAGCCACTATATTATGGTTATTTCATCAGATCTAAGATGATGTCACAGAAAGACACGTCATTATTTTATGTAGCGCTAAGAAAAAACACTGGCAATTAAATTATGGTGCTATGCTTTCTTATCATTTAGAACTTTTAACTTATTGAAAGAGTTCTTTTAGACTTAATTTAGACATAGATTCTTATCATATTTCACTTTTAACCACATGTAAAGGGGAAAGAATCAGTGAAATAAATTGATTTAAATATTTCTGAACGTCTCCACACTTAGAATGGCACTTCCCAATCACTTTTCAACTCAGAATCACCATTTATCTCCCCAAGAGCATCAACAACAATGGAATTTAGTCCCTTATTGGTCACATCATTTGCAAATATTTTCTCCCAGTCAGTAGGTTATCTTTGTGTTTTGTCCATGGTTTCCTCTGTTGTGCAAAAGCTTTTAAGTTTAATATGGCCCCATTTGTTTATTTTTGCTTTTATTTCAGTTACTCAGGAGAAAAATCCAAAAGAAAAATATTGCTGTGATTTATGTAAAAAGGGTGTCCTGTCTATGTTTTCCTCTAGGAGTTTTATAGTCTGCAGTCTTACATTTAGGTCTTTAACTCATTTTGAGTTTATTTTTACATATGGTGTTAGAGAATCTTCTAATTTATAGTTGACCAGCTTTCCCAGCACCACTTATTGAAGAGACTGTCTTTTATCCATTTTATATTCTTGCCTTCTCTGTTGTATGTTAATTGCATATATGTGTGTGTGGTTTTGGGGGGCTTTCTCTTCTGTTCCATTGATCTGTGTATCTGTTTTTGTGCCAGTGCCATACGGCAGCTTTGTAGTATAGTCTGAAGGCAGGGGATGTGATTCTTCCAGCTGCATTCTTTCTCAGTATTGTTTTGTCCATACCAGGTCTTTTGTGTTCCCATACAAATTTTAAAATTGTTTGTTCTAGTTCTGTGAAAAAATGCCATTGGTGTTTTGATAGAGATTGTACTGAACCTGTAAAGTGTCTTAAATCTGTAGATTGCCTTGGATGCTATGCTCATTTTAACAATATTGATTCTTCCACTCCAAGAACATGGTATACCTTTCTATCTCCTGCTCTGTCATCTTCAGTTTCTTTCATCCGTGTCTTATAGATTTTGGAGTATAGCTCGTTTGCTTCCTTAGATAGGTTTACTCCTAGGCATTTTATTCTTTTGATTTAATGGTAAATGGGATTGTTTCCTTAATTTCTCTCTCTGATACTTTGTGTATATAAATTCAACAGATTTCTCTATATTAATTTTGTATCCTGCAACTTTACCAAATTCATGGGCGAGCTCTAGTAGATTCTACTGGTAGCATCGTTAAGATTTTCTATGTATAATATCATGTTATCTGAGTGACAGTTTTTCTTTTCCAATTTGTACTTCCTGTTTTTCTGATTGCTGTGTTGAATAAAAATGGCAAGAGTGGGCATCCTTGTCTTGTTTCTGGTCTTAGAGAAAATGCTTTCAGCTTTTCCACCATTGAGAATGATGTTAGCTGCAGGTTTGTCATATATGCCCTTTATTATGTTTAAGTATGTTTCCTCTGGGGCTTCCCCAGTGTCTCAGCAGTAAGGAATCTGCCTGCTGTGGAGGAGTGGCAGGAAATGTGGGTTCAATCCCTGGTTTGGGAAGGTCCCCTGAAGAAAGGAATGGCAACCCATTCTAGTATTTTTGCCTGGAGAATCCCATGGTCAGAGTAGTCTAGCATGCCATAGGGTTGCAAAGAGTCAGACATGACTGATGCAACTTGGCACGCAGTGTGTTTCCTGTATCCCCATTTTCTGGGGAGTCTTTTTTTTTTTTAATCATAAATGGGTATTGAATTTTATCAAAAGCTTTTTCTGCATCTATTGACATCAGTTTAGTTCAATCACTCAATCATGTCTGATTCTTTGCAACCCCATGGACTGCAGCACGCCAGGCTTTCCTGTCCATCACCATCTCCCGGAGCTTGCTCAAACTCATGTCCATCAAGTTGGACCATCCAACCATCTCATCCTCTGTCATCCTCTTCTCCTCCTGCCTTCAACCTTCCCCAGCATCAGGGTCTTCTCCAGTGAGTCAGTTCTTCACATCAGGTGGCCAAAGTATGAAGTCTCAGCTTCAGCATTAGTCCTTCCAATGAATATTCATGACTGATTTCCTTCAGGATTGACTGGCTTGATCTCCTTGCAGTCCAAGGGACTCTCAAGAGTCTTCTCAAAGATGTTTATTGACATGATCATATGATTTTTATTCATATGTTTGTTAATGTGATATATTACATTGATTAATGTGCACATATTGAAAGCTCCTACATCCTTAAGATAAATCCCACTTGATCATGATGTAAATCCTTTTCATGTATTGTTGAATTGAGTTTACTAGTATTTTGTTGAGAATTTTGTGTCTATCTTCATCAGTGATGTTAGCCTGTAATGTAAAAAAAAAGTTTAACAGCTTATAGCTAGACAATGCCCTCTGCTAACAAGCAACAGGGTTCCTGGGTTTACCCACCATGAGATTAAACAAACAAAACCTCAGAGGCAAACTTGAGCGTATCTCAAAGAGGCTACACTTCTTCTGTCAGGACTTTTTCCAGGCTTCTGGCACTTACTCTGAAAGTTTTGAGGTGCACCTAGGCAGTGATAGTCACCTCACAGCAGCACTTTGAGGACAGGAATTTCAAGCAGAAATAATGGAAAGGGAAAAAGTATGTGGTTTAGGATCAATGACACCTAGTTTATAGCCTCTGTGGTTTAAGGCAGAGCTGAGAATAAATCCCAGGTCTCCAATAAGTCTCTTAAGTTATCCAGAAAAATCACTCTTAAGTTTAAGAGTTTGCCTTTTTAAAAAAATTATGCACATTTTTAAAGATCTTGTTTTCTATAACTACATATAATTCATAGTTTTTTTCTTTTATATAACAAAGCCTTTTAAGAAAGATATCATGAAGATGTGATAAAGAGATTTTTTGATAGAGATACACATGCACACATACGTTTCCAAATAAAAAGCTGATCAGCTCTGATGGAAAAAAGAAATGTGTGAGAGAGAAAGAATCGGGAGGAACAGGGGAGGGGCTGGGGGAGAGATCATTTACACTGAAACATTTAGGAAAAATGAATATAAAATGTCATCAATATGTTGATCCAGCTGTGAAGTTAATTAAATATTACAGTCCTGGTTGAACAAAAACAAAAACTGAGATTTCCTGGGGAGTACTGTTTTTGTTTAAAAGAAAAAAAAAGACATTTTGCCATAATTTAAAAGAGCATTCCTTTCTTACAGCGATTCCTGTCAATCCTGCTTTTTACTCTTTAGTTTCATATTTTCTGTCTACTTGCAAGAATAGAAGAGTAAACGAGTTGTCCAACAATTGATTTACTGAACTCCTTTGGTTACCAGCACTGTACAAATCATTAGTTCAGTGAAAACTATTGCTCCTAATAAAAATCAGGAGATCTGGTAGCATCTGAACTTTTTTCTGAGCCAATAAAGAATTATTAAATGACATTTTAATAGAATTTAGAAGCATATATTATGGATCTTTTAACTGGTCAAAAATGCAAAAGTTCATTTGTGATTCCTAGACTACAATTGATACATGGTGAAGACACAGATTCTAGAGTCAGCCTGCCTGGTGTCAGTATAGGTTTGACTATTTATGAGCTGTTACCTACATTACTTCCTGGATTGGCTTTTCTGTCCCTCTGGTCTTCAAGAAAAATCCAAGTCCCTTCTTAAAAGTTTTGTTTAAGAATTAAATGAGCTAATAACATGTAAAGTGCAGGCAGCTGGTACTCACAGGTCTTAGTTAAGATGTAATGTGACCCTATATGTGGTTGCTCTTTGTCAACTAAAAGTTTTATTTCTGTGAAAACTTGATTATTTGTTCTTCCCAATAACAGAGCATTCTGTTGATGCTTGAAGGGGAAAGCAGGCTGTGGATCCACACTGAATTAGAATTGAGTGATTCCTTTTTACTGGATTTATGCTTTTTTACAATTATCTAGTCATCATAGAAAGTATCAGAGTGTAGCTAAGGATGGATTCAGCCTTAACCATCATTGCCCTTTCCTGAGTCTGAATCATAAAACCATTCTCACATCTGAAGCTTTCTTGCTGTTACACAGATTTTCCCCCATAAGTGAATTTTCACCCTATGAACTTTAAAGATACTATAGGAAGATTAAACTCTCCTTTAGGATAAGTTCAGTTCAGTCGCTCAGTTGTGTCCGACTCTTTGCGACCCTGTGGACTGCAGCATGCCAGGATGCCAGGACTTAAAAACAAGATAGTGAAAATTTGGGGCAGGCATGAGAAATGTCCTGCAGAGCCCATCATTGTTTTCCTATTAATAGTCTAAGTTTTATGGGTCTGGAAGCGTGAGTGTCCTAATCCTCTAAAGCAGCGTGGTCTGGCCTAGCTGGCATGATGAAACCTACTTTTGCACCACCTGATACGGTGGCCACTAGCTGTGTATGCTGCTGTGCATTCACAGTGTAGCCAGTGCAACTGCAGAACTGGATTTTTAGTTCAGTTAATTTTAGTTTAAATAGATACCTGTGGTTTGTGACTACCATATTGGACAACACAGTTCTAAAGCCTCCTTCTTTCTGTTTCCTTGGGAATTGTAGACACAATCCCACATATCCAGACAGCTGAGTTTTAGAAAAAAATAAACATACATTCACTAGCTGAGAAACCAGAGGTAAGTAGGAAAACCTAAAATGGCAAATATTAGCCTGAGCTGCAGGTGATTAGTGATGTCAACACTGGATATGCTGAGCTACACTGCAACTCTCAAACAACTGTGCATGAAATAAGATAGTCAGGAAAGCAAGCCAAGTTACACTGATGTCAGTGAGATGATATATGTAAATGATAGGGAAAAGAGAGCAAAGACTTTTTTAAAAGGTAAATACTACATTGTGTCATTTTTTTTTTTTTTTGAGACAGTGTATGAAGCACAAATAAAGATGAAATAAAACAGAAAAAAGTAGACAGAAGAACTATAAGGACATATCAATCTCAGGCCATTTTCAAGGGGAAAAGCTCATTTTAAGACAGACGTTAGAGAATGTCACCGTATGTGTTGTGACTGGAAGCTTTATCCAGAAGGCTTATTGGAGGCTCTTTGAATGTAGCAAGGGCTGATTGAACTACAGAATTAATCCTTATGGAAAGCTAGGACCAAGACACAAGTAGATAAGCTGTTGTCTTTATTCATGCTTCTATAAATGATTAAATGTCCTTAGTTTTCAGTTAAGAGGTGGTTGTATAAAAATTCACATGTGGTCCATCTTTGAATGAGTTTATGACTTATTGTGAAAAGTGTGCTCAGCCTTGAAGCTTAACTGGGGCATCCACGTTATATATGGGAAGACATAGTCCATAGGGCATGTTGGATTGGTTTGTTTCATAAATAGCTGGCTTTCTAGACTATTAGATTACCGCATGAAAATATAATGCATGACTAATTAAATGGCAATGACTGGAATAGCCACAGAGGACCGCAACAGAAGAAGCAGCACAAAGCTGAACATAGTACGTGTCTCCTACCTCCAGTTAATAGTGCGTATGATGGGCAAGACCTGCACTGGGCAAGATGATGCTTTAATAGACGTGATGGGACAGGATTTCAGTGATGAAGGAAGGGAGCACTTAGGATGAAGAGAGAGGGCCTCCATAGGCTACGAATTTGGGTTCAGGGAGCATTGGGGCAGTGATTGGTGGTATCCTTAGCACATAGTTCAGTTTGGAGGTAGAGAGGTATATATTGGGTGATTTAGTTTGGGTTGACATCATTAATGGTATTAAACACCAAGCAGATTTGTCAAAAGCACAAAAGAGCCAGAAATTTCATTGCACCCAAGGTGTTGAAAAAGTAAAAAAGTGTTAACCAGGAAACAGCAGATGGATGTCAAACTCTGTAATCATTGAGGTGCTCAGACATTGCTTTCACATGAATGTACATTAGTCTCAGGCCTTTTAATATAGACTGAAAGCCCTATTTAGCCCAGACACTAAATATTTCTATTATTTAAAAGAATACTTCATTGTGACTGAGTAGTATTTAAAAGAATGGGCTATACAGCCAAAGAAAACAAGCTTTAAGAACTTAAAATTCAAGGAATTTTGAATGCAACTGGAATACTTATAATTTCTCATTTCTCACATAGGATAAAGTTTGATATTTTAAGATACGTTTTCTGTTTCAACAGTGAAATGGGATTTCAATAAATGGATATGATTTCTGTCCACTTCTCCATGCCTTTAAAAAGCTTGGTAATGCTGAAATTCAGAAATACTGAGTGATGTATACTGTAAGGTTTGAGTTTGGGTTTTGTTTATCAATATTTTGTTGTGACAGCAAAAAAAAAAAAAAAGTCAGTTTGGTCAGATATGAAGAAAATAAAGACATTTGCTAGAAATCTTTTTTTCCTTTTGCATGTGGATGTTGGAGTTTGAAGAGCTTTATAGATTGTAAACATATTCTTGTTGAGTTTTACTGTGATTGTGTATTTCCAGTAGAAATTAATACCTTAGAGTAAGATTTACCAGACCTGTGTGTGCCTCTAACTGCCGCTTTGTTTATTGTCATTTAAATGACCATGTGATAAGAAGCCAGGTACTCAAGTTCAGGTCCCACTGGCATTTTTTTTTTTTTTTAAGAATGTTGGCCAAAGAATCTTCCCTTCTAATCCCCAACCACCCCTGTATTTTCAGCCCTCAGCCATGACTGAGAGGCATAACCATTTTGTAACACCCCCAAGACAAGGGTTAGTTGAGTTTAAAGAAGCATCTGCTTTTGAAAGACTAGAGCTCTCTGAAACAGCCTTTGTCTACAAAAGAGTAAAGGTACTCAAAACATCCTTTTCAGTTAAGATCAAATTTGAGATCTCATTCAGGAGACGCATGGTCAGGCAATGGAGAGATAAAAGGCTGACAGAACAGTCAAGAAGGCATTGTTTTGACTTCAGATGATATACCTTAGGGTTAGAGGGAATTCCAGTCTTCAGGGGGGCTACAGTCCTGCCTTTCAAGCAACATCTGGTGTGGCCCAGAGTCAGGGGGTGACTGGAGACTGTTGGGGTGTGCTCAGATTACACTGGTGGGGAGATGAAAGTAGACACATCTGTGAAGAAATTACTGAAAGCTAGCTGCTTCTCCCTTGCCCCCAGGCTATGATACAGCCATCTGAAAGCAGCACGGTAATTGAGATTTGTTTTGATATATTTTATTTTTGGCTGCCCTGGTTCTCCGTTGCTGTGCATGGGCTTTTCTAGTTATGGTGAGCAGGGTCTATTCTCCAGTTGCAGTGCCCAGGTTCTCATTGCTTCAGCTTCTCTTGTTGTGGAGCATGGTCTCCAGGGTGCAGGGCTTTAGTAGTTGCAGTTCCCGGGCTCTAGAGCACAGCCTCAATAGTTGTGGCCCACGGGCTTAGTTGCTCCTCACCATGTGGGATCTTCCCGGACCAGGGATCGAGCTCGTGTCTCCTCCACTGGCAGGAAGAGTCTTTACCACTGAGCCACCAGGGAGCCCCACAAACTTCTTTAAAACAGGGAAGCTTTTCTAGTTTCTAGACTGATCATTGGTTCAAACAGGACTACTCAGTCAGTCTGGTCCATCACCTGTGGAACCAAGGTAAACAGGATGAAGTAAAACAGATGAATACTCAATGTCCGTTACATCTCAACTGTTTCTACTTAAACTTTAAGCCCAGTGTTATAATTAGCAATGTGAATCCTTATTCTTGATAGACTTGAGCATGAAAGGACATTGAAAAACAGTTCTGGTTTCAGAGAAAAAAATCAAGGTACATGTTCAAGATCATTTTATATTATTATAGTTACTACCTGTTGGAAAATTGTCAATATAGGTGATGTTTCTGCATAGATAACTATTTTTAACTGAGTCCATATATATATAAGCAAAACAAAGGGACCATTACTTTCAACCTTAACTTGAGTTAATATGAGAATTATTAATTAATAAGAATCCTATACTTGGAAAACTTGTCTTTTAGTGTATAATCCTCTATAAGATATGGTTCTTTAAGAGAGGGTTCAAAAACATCATGGGATAAAATTTTTAGTATGAGGAAACTGATGAGTGCTCTCAAAACATATTTGCCTTTCCCTGGATAACTTTTTGACACTGACATATATAGTCTGCCGGTATCTGAATTTAATATATTAAATGTGTAAGGATGGCAGAACTAAAATCCACTCTAAGTTTCTCTGGCTTCTTTTTAAGGTTAACATTATATCACTAGTGGTTTTCTAACAAGCATCTGACCTATTTGTACTGACCCAATTCATTCACTTCCCAGGTGGCCGCCCATAGGTGAAATGATCTGCCAATTTCAGAGACTCCTTGGAGGGGTAGCATCCGTTGAAATCCTGCTGCCCATCTTCTGCAAGTGGCTAAAAGCCCGAGGACTGTGACAGATTTAGCCATTCAAATGGAGAGTCCAAGGGCTTTCGTTTCAGTCCTGTGGCGTTAACTTCTTTGCACTGTATCCCAGTTTAGGTGTTCACCAGCTTTATCAGGGACGGTTTCCTGTACCGCTATATGCAAAGCACAGCCTTCAAAACGTTGTTTTTGCTAGTAGGGGAGTACTCTGCTTCTAGGGATCCTCTAGTGAATTCTTTTTTTCTTTTAATTTTATTGGAGTATAGTTGATTTACAATGTTGTGTTAGTTTTGGGTGTACAGCAAAATAATTCAGTTAAAAAATATATATATACACACACAGACACATATACATATGCATATGTATACCCACTCTTTCCAGAGTCTTTTCTCATGTAGGCTATTGCAGAATATTGAGTAGAGCTTCTTGTGCTATACACTAGGTCCTAGCTGGTTATCTACTTTATATATAGTAGTGTGTGTCTATGTTAATCCAAACTCCTGGTTTATCCCCACCACCACCACATTTCCCCTTTGGTAACCATAAGTTTGCTTTTGATATTTGTCTGTTTCTATTTTGTAAATAGGTTCATTTGTATCATTTTTAATTAGATTCCACATATGAGTGATGTATAATATTTGTCTTTCTCTGTCTGACTTACTTCACTTAGTATGATAATCTCTAGGGTCCATCCATGAAATGAGTTCTGTTTTCAGAGATATAAAATCAGTCTAATAAATCGAGATTTTTATAAAATGAAGTTGGTTTTGTAATAAAGAGTCTTCCTCACCTTCTCCAGGCAGTAGAGTGCCATGAAAATTGGGTGAGTGTAGTGTGTGTGTGTGTGACAGATTTGTGGGTTGTAAGACTGAGCATTGGGAATGCTAATACTTCTGATGATGACCAAATACAGACTCCTTTTAGCCCTATTACCCTAAGTGTCGTCTGAAGACCAGCAGCGTTAGCCTCACCTGGGAGCTTGATGGGAAAGCAGAATCGCTGGCTCCAGAGCTCTTGCATCTGAATCTGAACATTAGCAAGATCTTCAAGTTTGGAGACGGAAATGGCAACCCACTCCAGTATTCTTGCCTGAAAAATCCCATGGACAGAAGAGCCTGGAGGCTACAGTCCATGGGGTTGCAAAGAGTTGGACTCGACTGAGCAACTGTGCCCACAGGTTGAGAAGCCCTGCCCTGCAGCTGTCTTATCCTTCACAGGAGTACTTGAGGAGATGCTATGATCTCTCTGCCCTTCCCTCTCCCATTAGAATTTTCTTCCAATGCAGGAAATCACTGCCAGTATTTATTTTAAGCTCATCAGTGGCATGTCTGAGTACATGGCCATTTGCCATCATCATCAGCTGTGGAGGAAGGTAATTTAGGGTTGACAGACAGATGCCATATCTGCCTTTCAAAGAGGGAATGTCACCTCACAGAAAGCCTCCAGGACCGCTAGTAGAACCTGAGAACCCTCCAAAGGGCTGAAGCCCACAGCTGGTGGTCCATGCACTAACTCGGAACAATGGTTAAGAGGAGGGAGAAAACGGGTCCACTGCGGAGCTGTAGGTGTGAAGTAGACACACAACGAGAACTATCTCCATGTCTTGGTCTTTGCTACACAGGCAGATACACCTCAGAGACGATGATACTTAAATGAAATACACATGGTTTGTTAAATGCCATACCAGTGATATAAATCTTCTGGACAGTTTCTGAAAGAAGGAATTGATGGTGCAGGCTGATGAGTTGAACTTTTAGCTGAGGCCATTTGTCCTGACTAGAGGTTAGCTTGGAGCATCCACTGATATCAGTGAATTCTCTTGCCAGTGAATTCCATGCTCATCTTGCCATTCTGAAGTCGGCACTTGGACACAGTCTCTCCACTCACCTAGCCGTGTCTTGACGTTATAATTTAGCTAGCAGCTGTTGACGCACTGAGGCAAAGTGAAGGAGACAGCTTCTAAGCTTCTCTGACGGTGAGAGGTGATGAGAGAAGTGGGGTGCTGTGGATTTCCTGTGTAAATCTCAGCTAGATTTATCCTTTCTCTGCCTTTTCTTCTTTAGTGTTGACAAATCCCTCTAGTATGCAACTTAGGCAAGCTGAATAACTTTGGCCATGTCTTTAGATTTACAGCAAGGCCACCTAACCTAATCCTTATTCATCACAACACAACCTCCTTGGCCAGACTCCCAAAGGTGTGTGTCACAGAAGCTCAAAGTAGAGCTGGTCACCCGGGTGTTCTGCCATCCTCACCAGGGCACTGAGCTCCCTAGCCCTCCTCCTTGACACAGGGCTGCCCACACAATGGCTTTTTGGCCTTGCTGGACCCCTTCCGTCTCTCCGTGATTACTCTGAAACAAGCGACCCAGAGCTGTCCCACTCTCAGCCCTGAAGCAGGATAACTCAGTGGTTGCCCACATATGCTTTGTTTTGGGGAGCAGGCTGCTTGGGATGAAAGCTGCCCTGGCCCTTGGAACTGTGTGATTTTCAGCATGTAGCTCGACTTCCTTGGGACCTCAATTTCCTGGCTTGTTAAAGGGGCTATGGTGAGGGTTGGGCTGATGCACGTGAGGTGCTGGGCGCACAGTCTAGTACTGAGGTTGGAAGGGCACTGCGCCTGAGACCAGCATTCAATGCCAGGCATGCCTTCCCCTCCAGCTCCGAACGGGAGAGGCCCACCAGCTCACCTGCTGTGAAGGACATGCACAACCTCGCGGCAACCAAAGGTCCCAGGGCGGAAATCTCTATCGAAGAAATACATTTTTCTTCCTCTTTATCTATCTACTTGGGTGGAATCACCTGTCACTGACAACCCACGGTCTACGGATTCATCAGAATGTGTTGAACAACTATATCTGCAAGGATTCTAGTCTCAAGGAGTAGATAATTTGCAGAGGTGACTTTGATGGGAGTTTCTGGAAAGCTAATGTCAAGCAAAATATGTTGGGTTGCCATTTCCTTATCTGAGGGAGCACACAATATAAAGCAAAATATATCAAGGAACTTAAAAATGGTACAGAACCAATACAGGATGGATTCTGGATCAGTAAGAAGCTTCTTAAAGAAAGTGCCACTTGAAGTGGGAATTGAGTGAGGTATTAGGATTTCGACCAACAGAAATTGGAAAGGGTTTTCAGATGGAAGAAACGAGGCAAGCTAGAGTCAGCTGGCAAGAAGGTATAGGGAGCTGTTTGGAAAGCATCTAGTAGCCCAGTGTGGTTGTTTCATTTGACTGGAAAACGGAGACTGCCAAATACAGAGCAAGATTTGAACGTACACTTTGAAGAGGAGCATCCTATTTGTTTCTTTGCCTTTCTGAGGCTCTGTGGTACTAGGATATACACCACCTCTTCTTTCCAGCTTCGATCATCCAAACCTGCACTTTCTAGATTATAGCAGTAGCTCTAACGCCTTTGTTGTTATTTAGCGGCTAAATCATGTCCAACTCTTTGCAACACCAAGGACTGTAGACCCCCAGGCTTCTCTGTCCATGATCTCCCAGGCGAGAATACTGGAGTGGGTTGCCATTTCCTCCTCCAGGGGATCTTCCCAGCCCAGGGATTGAAGCCATGTGTCTAGAATTGGCAGCACTGAACCACCTTAGGTCCTTGCTTATAGTCTACATTTGTGACCTCACTTGGAAACCATTCAGACAGCCGCTCCCTGGGAGGGTGTAGGGGAAGAGAGGCAACAGTCTTTTCCTAGAATCTTGACAGAGAGGAGCCTTGTAGACAGAGGTTCTAAAGTGGGGCCAGGGCAGAGCATTACAAGGAAAGCAATTCCCAAAGTAGAGAGTGGGGAACAAGGAACACAGGGTCAGCATGAACCAGAGACCAGATATCCCTGGCTAAAGATTTCAGATCAGATATGTGGACATGGCAAGGGGGATGAATTGGGAGACTGGGATGGAGGTGTGTTCACTGCCATGCGTAGGACAGGAGCGAACGGGAAGCTGCTGCAAAGCGCAGGGGGCTCAGCTCAATGCTCTGTGAGGGCCCAGAGGGCGGGATGGGGCGGCGGGAGGGAAGCCCAAGAGGGAGGGGGCATGTGGATGCACACAGCTGACTCACTGCATTGTACCGCAGAGACTGACACGACACTGTAAAGAAACTATGCCCCAGTTCAAAAAATAAGAGAATTCAGATCAAATCAGCATTAGACATTCTAATATAAAAAGCAGCAAAGAGACATAGCAAGACCCCCCCCCCAAAAAAAAAAGTTTCATTGACTAAACCGAACACTCTTCAAGTAATCTGGCATCCTGCCGGAGGCTAAAGAGTCTGTTTTAAGGGATGGGACAATTGGTGGACCGCTTTCAATCGGGATGTAGCATTGTTACCTGGTGAGAACTGGTGGCAATGACGCCAGAACAGGAGATGGCCAGTGTAGATGCCCAGGCATCTCATGGCCGTGCAGGTCGGGGAGCAGTACCTGAGGCCACTGGAGGGGCCTGGGAGGGCAGTGTCACTCAGCACGCTTCTCGCCCTGCGTGTAACTGGTCTGATGAGCACTTTGGCGTACAGCATGCTTAGCATCAAGGCTGTGACATCCGCGCATGCAGAGCGATTGGAGGAACAGAGACCTCTGTGGCGTTGTCCTTGCCTCTGATGGTGGCGGGTCTGCGGTCCCTGCAGGTGCTCCACAGGCTCCCCCCAAGGCCTTGGTGTGGGCTGGGTTATCTCAGCATGTAATGTATATGTTTCCCTTGCTTTATTGGCTCCCTGTAAAGCAAAATATTTACAATGAAATAGCTGTTTTTGTCTCACCAGCCACTGCATGGTCTTTGTGCCTTCACATTTAATGGCTACAGCGTTCCTCTCTTCCGCCTGCTCCGCTGATCCTCTGACAAACAGCTGCAAACAGGGATTCCAGAGTAATGTCCAATCTTTACCAGCAAACTGTCTATCCTGCTGACCCTGTGGAAACGAGGAACATATTGAATACATCACAGAACAAATTAAGGGTGTGAGGCTTAATGCAGCCAAGGAAGTGATCATCATGCCATATGTCTGGGAGCCTTGAGCGAAGCTTAGGACTCCAACTTAGAGAGTTTCTCATACTGAACAGGGTGCATTTCAAAAAGAAAGAGGATTTGTACAGTTCAGCACTCAGCATTTTTCAAGTTTGATAAAAGAATGAAACCTTTCCAGTCTGACTGTTCCCATGGACATGAGGCTCAAAGGACCAGACCAGGGGCTTAGATTCTTCAGATGTCTATGTGTCCTCTTAACTTACCATTGCGTCTGTGCCTGTGTAGTCACTTCAGTCATGACCGACTCTTTATGAGCCCGTGGACTATAACCCGCTGGGCTCCTCTGTCCATGGGATTCTCCAGGCAAGAATACTGGAGTTGGCTGCCATGCCCTCCTCCAGGGGATCTTCCCAACCCAGGGATCGAGCCTGCATCTCTTATGTCTCCTGCACTGCAGGATGGTTCTTTATCACTGGCGCCACCTGAGAAGCCCCGACTCACCATTACTATTCCTGTATCTTGCCACAGAACTCATGCCTGAGAGATGTACTGATTAAAATGGTCATCTGAGGTCCTGGGGTCACACAGCCTGCATTCAAATACCGGCCTCATCCTTTGCTGGTGCTGGAAACGTAGATATGTTTCTCTTCCTCTCCGGCCCTCAGTTTTCTTTTTGGTACAATGAGAATCGTGGTAGTAGATGTAGAGCACACAGAACCGTGTCCTGTATGTAACCCAGGCTTATTGCCATGACTGTAACTCATTAACTCTCCTTGATCCAGATGCTTGGTGAGTTCAGACTGGCAAACTTAGTAATGACACGGAGAGTGAATATATGGGCCTGTGGGCCACAGTGATCCTTATTGCAGCTATCCAGCTCTGATGTGGTAGGTGGTGTGAGGGCAGCTGCAGAGAATAGGTAAAGAACTGGCATGCCCCTGTTCTAATAAAACTTTATTTACAAAGCAGGCAGAACTTGCGATTTGTCCTATAGTGTATTGCTTGAGCCCCAAAGTGCCTTTGGCTGAATCAAGTCATTCTCTAAGCTGCTACAACTTCCACACCGGCTTCCATGCCAGAGCCCGTGCCCTTGTCAGACCTGCTACAGCAGAATTGCCAGAGATGTTTAAAAAGCAAATGCTGGGCTGCACACTCTGCTCTTCTGGTTGATGGTGAGGCTCCGGCCATCGATGTTTTATACAGGCTCTCCAGATGGTTCTGCTGCACAGCCAGGGTGAGGTCCACTGATGATAAATTTTATTGGAGCACTTGTTAGTAAGAGAAAGCAGATTTCCAGACCTCTGCCTGCAAATTCTGATTTGATTCTGGACTGAAGCCCAGGAATCTGTGTTTTCAACAAGTACTCCAAGTGATTCTCATCTTGAGGTGACTTTAGGAACCTCACCCTCCCTTTTCTTTTCTTCCATTAAGTATTACTTGATCTGCAGCTTCTTCTCAGAACCTAGACCAGGCGATGCGATGCAGGGCAGCACATTGTTCTAATGGGCCGTGGCCACATTTCTGGGGTAACTACAGGCAAAGGAGTTATTTCCAGGGTCAGAATCCTTTTTCCCAGTCAGTACATCAGTGAGACAGGTGCTGCCAAGAGCCATGTCAACCCTGCTGATTTCTCCGCTATTGACTTCACTAAAGACGCTAGGAAAGCTGCTCACTTTCCTACCTGACCCTACAGCATGAGCTGGTGGCCATTGAGATCTGAGCGGTTGTCTTGGCAAGAGGTACACGTACCGCTTAAGAGCCCATTGCCCTTCTTCCTGCACTAACTGTGGAGCACATCTGTTACCAGGAGGCGGAAAGCCAACGTGCTAGTGGAGGTAGAAAGAAGATCAGGAGAACAGAGGTCCGTATTGGTTTCTTTAAACCACACTCCTTTTCTGGCTTGCTGGTTTACATGATACGCTCAAATACTTTCCCTGCTCAAACTACTCAGCAGTTCTGTTACATGCAGGCAAAAGAATTCCTAACTGCAGTATGTAAGCTATACTTCTCTCTGTAACAGAGGAGGCGATGGTTCAGAGACATTAATGCCCTAATAGGTGATGTAAGCCTTATGAATGAGCCAGCCAGCCAGAAAGGCCCTTTTCTGACAAGTTTTTGAAAGCACATGCTGTTCCATCCACTAGTCAGAGATAGAACTCCTTCCATTAATCATGGGCAGAAGTTTTAAAAGAAAATGTGGCAAAAACCACTACAATATTGTAAAGTAATTAGCCTCCAACTAATAAAAATAAATGGAAAAAAAATTTTTTAAAAAGAAAATGTAATTGTCAACTCACGTGGCAGCTACTTTATGAAAATAGCTTTTAAATGCTCTTAAAAATGATAACCTTGATGTGTTCCAAAATCATTGAGTCAGTAGGTCCCACTGAACCAATGAGATTGGGTGGGAAGAAACGGCTCTTCCAAGATTTCATGGCTGTCTGTACTAGGTCTTTTTCTTTTCCATATATATTTACTCAATATAACACAACTGTCTTATTCTTGGTAATTTTTGAAACATCCTTATAATGTTTTAACCACTAATATTTATTAGGTCCTTCATATAAACTCCCCAAATATCCATTTAGTTTTTACCCTTGTAATTCAACATACCCATATTCATCTGTTCCTATTTTCTGAGCTCCTAATTTTTCTGAATCTTCTTTTAGTTTGACTTACAAGGGCCATTCCTATTGTTACTGGATGATTACTACTTACTAACTAGTAACTATGGCTCTTCTTTAGTGAAGCAGCTGGTACAGTGGGAAATGTGAAATCAGACCCAGCTTAAAAACTTTCTACCTTTGCAGACTTGAGTGTATTACCTAATGTCTCTGTGTCTTGGTTTCCTCTTATGTAAAGTATGGATAATAATTCACTGGTTCTCAGGGTTACTAAAAGGATCGAGTTTAGTTATTGTATGAAAGAATGACAACACAGATCCTTTAACCTGGTAAGTAGTTGTTAAACATCCCCTTCCCCTTTTGAAAGCCACAGCTTGTATGTCTCCACTTGCATAGCTCGGCCTCTGAACATAAGGGCCTGGGACCTGCTTTCTTTTGCATTTTATCTCCATCATCTCAGCTTGCTTTAAACATTTCTCCCCGTGTCTGGTCTGTCTTCACAACTGCTGAGCAGTAGAAAGACACAAGATAGGAATAAAGAATTAGTTTTATTTTGATGTGCTATGGAGATGGACTGAAAACCACCTAGTTACATGGACATCCCAGAACCTCTCTCTGAACTTCACCCAGAAATAACACCCTAAGTGGGAAAGAAAAATTAATTAGCATCCATTGACATTTGAAAGGAAGGAGGGAGACAGGAGTGTGGGAAGGATGGTTTAGTCTATAAGAATTATAAATTGTGGCCTTATGGTGAATCTTCCATTGGAAATAGGTTCTCAAGTCTATGAAAAATGCCTCTACTGACATATGAGTACTGTCGGAAGTAACCTAGAACATCAAAACCCATCTGGAGGACCATCCACATGGTGTCTACAATCCTATGCAGTAACACACGTATGTGAATGTATAACCCAGACAATAATACTAAACAGCACATATGCCCATCACAGTTTTATCAGAAAGTGTGACTGTGGACAAGTAACTTCTCCAGGTCATTTCGGTTTCCTGCTTAAGTGGGTGATGTACACAGTGTGAGAACTAGGTGGGAGAGGGGCCAACTGCAGAGCCTCACATTAAGGCCCCCTTGCATGTTGCTGGAGTGCAAACTCAGAAAGGGAGGAGAGACAGTCACTGTCTAGTGTTTAAGTGGGTCATTTCTATCTCCCACTTCTCCCCGACATCCGCAGACCAAGCAGTATTACTGCATACAAATGAATGCATGTACGGCGCAACACGTCTCTCTCCTTCCAATGAGGAATGCCTCCATTTGTGTGGGTCATTCCTTTCCTCCGACTCTGTCATACACTTCAGAAGATAAGGTCAAAAAACATTGCTGCACTATGGAAAATAGTACAGAGGTTCCTTAGCAGACTGAAAATAGAGTTGCCATATGACCCAGCAATCCCTGGGCATATATCTGGGAAAGACAAAAGCTCCAATTTGAAAAGATGTATACACCCCAAAGCACTGTTTATAGTATCCAACACATAGAAGTAACTTAAATGACCATCAACAGGTGAATGGATAAAGAAGATATAGCATAGATAGATAGATAGATGATGGAATATTACTCAACTGTAAAAAAAGAATGAAATACTGTTATTTGAAGCAGCATGGTTGGACCTACAGATTATCAGACTAAGTGAAGTAAAACAGAGCAAGGCAAATATCATATATCACTTATATGTGAAATCTAAACAAATGATACAAAAGAACTTATAAAACAGAAATAGATTCACAGACATAGAAAACAGATATGGTTACCAAAAGGAAAGGCTGGGCAGGATAAATTAGGAGTTTGGGATTAATATATAGACACTAATAAATGGAGGAGAATTTTTTTAAGAATTAAAAAAAATTTTTAAATATATATCTGAGTTATGTTGCTGTACACCTAAAATTAAGACAGCATATTGTAAGTCAACTACACTGCAATTTTAAAAATATTGACAGATACAGAAAATTGTCTACGTTTTTTCCATTGAAGTGTAGTTGACAGGAGGAGAAGGGGATGACAGAGGATGAGATGGTTGGATGAGATAGACAGAGAATGAGATGGTTGGATGAGACAGAGGATGAAATGGTTGGGTAGCATCACCAACTCAATGGTCATGAGTGTGAGCAAAATCCGCAAGATCGTGAGGGACAGGAAAGCCTGGGGCACGGCAGCCCATGGGGTTGCAAAGAGCTGGATATAACTTAGCAACTGAACAACAGCAACAAGATACATTAAGAAGAATGCTTTTTTAAAAGTTAATGAGATTTTAATAACATTGCCTATATTCTTGAGTATCAGAACAGAACCATTCACCAAGAATCTTAAACTTTAAACCTGAAAAATCTAATGCATAGCACAGTAAAACTTGGGCTGATTCAGCCAACAGACAGAAGAGATGCCTGGAGCAGATTTCTGGAAGCAAAGGGCCCCCCCCTCCCTGGGGAGAACAGCCCTTGTTTGCAGCCCTGCGTTCCAGAGGACCCCTGGGGGAGGGCTCCATTTGCCCTGTGCTTTGGGCATGAAAACAGTGGAAAAGGCCAGTTCTTTAGTTTCTCTTGCCTTATGTAGGGAGGGGCTTATATGCAAACTCCCAGGTACTCAGAAAGGCAAATGCACAGAAGTCATGCCTGTCCTGAATGGTGGTAAACCCCCAACAAGTAAGAAGTCCCTCCTTTCCCTTCTGAAGAAATCCAGCCCAGTTTTCTTATGTCTGCACAGAGCACAGTCATTTGAGAGAGCGGTCACAGGTTAAACATGAGTGCACTAACTGTGCATTCAAAATGATCTTTCAAAACAGAACTCCCTAAGACAGGAAAGAACTTCTTTGACTTTCAAGAGAGTAGAACAGTATGTTGCAGAGATAATCAGCAATGCTTAAAGAATCAAGCCTTCCAGTCACAGCAGAGGCAGCACTCCAGTGGTGGCTCTAAGGAAGATATCCATAGACATGGGCATAGTGAAGTCACTCAGTTGTGTCCGACTCTTTGTGACCCCATGGACTGTACAGTCCATGGAATTCTCCAGGCCAGAATACTGGAGTGAGTAGCCTTTCCTTTCTCCAGGGGATCTTCCCAACCCAGGAATCAAACCAGGATCTCCCACATTGCAGGCGGATTTTTTACCAGCTGAGTTATCAGGGAAAGTCATGACACAGGCATAGGATTGTGCAAATTCAACATCCACTACCCCAAAGGAATTTCCTTTTTTTTTTTTTAAAGCCAGTAAATAGTATGTTTTGGGTGGGTGACTGATCTGTATAATATCTTTCCATTTACGGAGAGTGGGTGTTTGGCTCAGAAGCTTGGTGAATATATTCAGATCTCTTTTGACTAGATTGGGCTGGAAAGACCATTTTGTGTTTTCTCTTTTATGGAGATACAGCTGGTCACATCACCGAGTTCACCCCACTGCTTCCAATTTGGCAGACACCAAATGCAGGTGCCACTGCTCTGAAGCACTCATGTGGTTGGACAGAGGAGGATGGATGGAGCCCCCTGGAAGTGTTTAAAGTTACAACTTCAGGGAGTATTTTTGTCCTGCACAGTTATTTCATTTTGACCAGTTTTCTTTACATTTTCCTAAGGAAACAACGAGAATACCTCTAACAGCTAGCCAGCTTTGGAAGTTTCTTCCCTACCTTTTCTTTAATCATTCACAGAGGAGAAAACCCCCTTCTGCCAGGGAGAGAATGGGAAGAAATGGTTTCACATCACCAAAAAGAAATCTTCCAACATCTTGGAACACTTTTCCTTTAAGAGCCTCATTTCTTTTTCTGCAGCTGCTTTCATCTCTTTGATACATAAGGGTACACTAAGTTGAATCTATAAACAGAACACGCTAATTAAGAGTAATTGCTTCGGAGATTGGTCCAGACGATTCAGCATTATATGCATGTTCTTCTCAGATATCCATTAACAGCTAATAAGATACTACAGATGTGCCAGTCTGTTTCCTGTTTCCGTCTATTGTACCTTTATTGCCATATATGGACCAATCGGATGGGCGGAACAATAAGTGGATGTCCTTTTGCTCCCTGAGCCTGTCTCAAAGGAATGTTTGTTATTAGATTGCTTTTTCTGTTTAGTTTCACATCAGTATGTTAATAGAGAGAACATAACAGTGAGAAAGTTTTCTGTTGCTTTCCTTTTCTTCACTTCTGCAACCTAACTGGTTTAGTGTTTCCTTAAATCGCTTTGTATAGATTTTTCAGAAGATGTAATGCAAATATGCCTGAGCCCCACGAGCAGAGGGAAAGTGACATTCTTCCTCCTGCTCTCTTGAAAAGAAGTTTCCATCTAAATGTTTTTAAGTACTTAGAAATTCAGCACGAATATCATGTTGCTATATTTGACTGATTTACACTTGAGACTTGGTAAAAAGCCTATGAATTATTCATTCCCAAGTGATTCTATAAGGCAGAACACCAGAAATCACATTCCCCACTGAATTTTATAAAGTGAAATAGTTTAAATACTCTCTAGATATGTGGATATCTATGGAGTTGGTTTTCCCTCTGATTTTAAATCACCATGCTTTCAACTCACTTGCTTTTTTACTTTAGGATAATTCAGTTAAAGATCTCACCCTTTTCTGCACTAAACCTGGTTAACATATTTATGTGCCAAAGCCTTTTTACTTTAGGATAATTTAGTTAAAGATCTTACCCTTTTCTGCACTAAACCTGGTCCAAACTGTTACGCTATGAAGTGATTAGAAATTGGTACTTTTTGTTCCTCTTATGTCCAGAGATGTTTTACTCTGTTGCGAAGATAAAACAACAGAGAGAAAAATGATTATTGGCTTTCTCTTTAAATGGAACTAAAAGTGAGAAGTAAGCTATAGTTTATTAGAATTAACCACTACACTTAGGGAAGGAAACAAATATACTGTTCCCTGAAACTATATATGTATTTTTCATTTTATACTTATGTGTATAATATATAATATGTATGCACGCACATGCACTTGCACACACAGTGATACCAAGTCGCCTGGTGCATTAAAACTAGATGTGATATTAAAAGATGCTACATAGTTCTTATATTATGGAGTCCACAGATTTGTGTCTTAGCAGCTAAGTTTTTATGAGAGTACATTAAAATCATTTAAAATGTTACTTAGGGCAGTAACACTTTGACCTATGTGCTCATAAGAATTCATAAACCGAACAAGGTCAGATAGGTTCACTAGCTTGATGGCACTTCCCAAGTATATCTAAAGCCTTTTTAAATTTGTGGGCAAACCATTGAGGCAAGAGGAGAATTGACGTTCCCCAGGGGGAAAGCACAGAAGAGTTTTTAATCTGTGAATCGGTGCCATTCATTCATGCTTTCAGGGAATTCTCCATTGCATCTTCTGCATTCGTAATCCAGACCATCCAAATGACAGACATGGCGGGCACATATGGGAGTATTCAGCAGAGGAGAGGTATCCTGAGTTATCCTTCGCCAGGAAGTGTGCTCAGCAATTCTGCACACACACAGGCTCGGAGAAGGGTTTTGCTTTCTGCACATCATTCCCAGTCTCTTAACGAGACGTTTCCAAATCAGGTTTGTCATCAAAATACTCCTAATACTGGGATTAACATAAACACACTACTATATATAAAATAGATAATCAACGAAGATCTATTTTATAGCACAGGGAGCTATGCTCAATATTTTGTAATAACCTGTAAGGGAAAAGAATCTGAAAAAGAATATACATACACACACACACACATTTATATATGTATGGCTGTAACTGAATCACTTTATTGTGTACACCTGAAACTAACCAAACATTGTAAATCAACTGTACTCTAATAAAGAAAAAGATACCAGTTCAAAAAAGAAATATCACAGTCTGTCCTCCAAAATGTGGCTCTAAATTTCAGTCCCTACTAAGAGCACACAGAGGTGAGTTCGTCACTGAGTATAAAGTAATCTGAACTCAAATCCATTTGTACAACTTCTGCTTTTACCAAAGGACTGGCCAGAAGGTGACGATGCAATACGGTTAAGGTTGGAAAGTCATGCCTTTAGTTTCTGTGGGCATCAGGCTGATATAAAACAGTGATGAAAACACATATATGGCTGTAATTAAACAATGTGAATATCTTCTCTTAAATAACCTGTTTTGATCAGTGTACTTGTTAAGAACCTTGGGTCAGCCTGTGTTGAGTACCATCTGTGGCCTGACCACCCAGACCTGAGCACTGCGGAGAGAGCAGGGCACCTGTGGAAGAGCTCCTCTCCCCAGGGAGCTGGGGTCCCACCGAGGAGTCAGCAAACTCCAAGTTTCTTTGTTTGTTCAGAATATTTTTGTTGGGTTCTGAAATGCAAGGATCTGTTAGGGGTTGGAGGGAAGACATACTTTTGAGGGAAATCAAAATATGTACTTATGTTAAATTGGAAATGATCCTGAGTTGAAGCAAAATGTAAAGTCTCAGTTAATTACTAATATCATCTTTCTCCTGGTGGTTCGCCATAGAGGATTTGCCCAAAAGGAAAGCCCTCCTTATAGCTGTTGGTTGAACTGTTTTGAGGAGGCAGCTCTGTTCATGAAAGGGATGAAAAATAATTCAAAGCTGGAGTTATTTTAGGAAGGGGAAGTCATGATTTGACCTTGATGACTCCTGGATGTTTGTCTCCTTTGTCTGAATTACAGATAATTTGTGACCCAGGGCTGGAATGGGGCAAGAAGGGTGCTCCCCTCAGGCACACAGTCTAAGGGGGCACCAGAAAACTCAGCAACCAAGCTGATACCTTTAATGCAGCATTTTTCTTTAAAAAAAAAAATCAAAATTAATGCAAAAAATCCACAGTGGAAGAAAATACCAAAAATTGAATAGGACCGGCTCAGTACTGTCACCCGTTGTTCACTTTGACTTGGTCTCACGCCCACCTTGCTCCAAACCACCGTGGTGCTCTGTTCGCTGTTCACCCCCAGGCAGGTTCCATGGTGTGTTCTGGTCACTTGCATCTGTGTCACATCGACCGCATGAGTAGCGTCTGGGACGCTAGGCACAAGGCTGTGTCTGCCTTGAGACCCCTTGTTTTGCCCAGTGTTGTATGCTTGTCCCTCGTGATTACTGACTAAGCTCTTACAAATCCCAGAGCTCAGCAAATCAGAGCCCGGAACCTGTGATGTTCAGCGAGCCTCTAGGACTGTGTCTGTAAAGAGCTAAGAGAGTGTAGAGAACCCACACTACAGGAAAGCCTTTTGCATTGGCGGGTTTATCTTTGTACACCTTTCCCTTTGTTTCCATTGGTTCTAAGTTACTCTGTTCTATGGTCATACTGATTTTTAAGGGGCCAGTCATGTTGGGGTGCACAATTAGAGATACCTTTTTTATTCCATTTTCTCTGGGATTTTGGCTTGTTTAAACATCTCACGAACATCTCAGCTGATATGTGCCACTTCAGGTTAACTCACCCAAAGCTGCATCCCTCCTCCTTGAAGCCTGTCGCTCCTGCTAGGTCCCCATCTCGGTGAAGGGTGCCATCAGCCGCTTCGCTTCTGAAACCAGGATTCTGGAGTTGACCTTGACTCTTTACTGTCTTGAATGCCCTGTGTCCAGTCCAGGTCTCATTCTATCTATTCTGCTCCACGGTAGCCTTTGGGTGTCTCACGGCCATGGACCCGTCTCAGGGTGACCATGGCCATCATCTCTTGTGTAGTTGTCCAGCCTTCAGCCTTTGACACCAATGTCAAAGACTGATGATGTCTCGCCCCTTCTTCAAACCTGCTGATGACTTGCTGGTCATTTCCCTTGGGAGAACAGCCCAGTCTCCATAGCAGTGTGTTCAGGGCCTCCTCCATCGAGTTCCTTCCTTTCCAGGCCCATCTGACCCGGTGACGCGATGCTCTGGCTGACCCTCTGCACTTCCCCTATTCTGTGCAGGGGACCTGCCTCCAGCTCACTTGTCACCCTTCCCCCACCAGCTCTGGGTTGCTTGAGGTACCCTCCTCCGTGTTCCCATGATGTGAGGTACATTCCTCTCTCGGAGGATGACACAAACTCTAATGGGTTTTGATAGTCCCCCCTAGGCTGTAAACCGCTTTGGGAGTATGTGTGGCCTGAGTGTGTCTTTTCATATCCTAGCACCCCAGCGTAGAACCTATCACAAGGCAATCATTCATGTGCGTGCGTGCGTGCTGTCGCTTCAGTGCTGTCCAGCTGTTGGCAGTCCTATGGACTGTAAGCACCAGGCTTCTCTGTCCATGGGCTTCTCCAGGCAAGGATACTGGAGTGGGTTGCCTTGCCCTCTTCCAGGGATCTTCCTGACCCAGGGATCAAACATGTGTCTCTTACGTCTTCTGCATTGGCAGGTGGGTTCTTTACCACTAGCACCACCTAGGAAGCCCAATCATTCATGAAACTTGCCCAAGTCATCCAGTCACTTGTTAAATTATATCCTTCTTGCATTCACTACCCTTCTACCCATTCTAATTGCCATCTTCTAGTTTAGATTTTTATCACCGGGTTCTCTCTACAAAATATATTTTATATCCTATCTACACAATTGCTACTCTCCGTATCTCTGTCTGCTGAATTCCTTTCTTGGGCCTCTCAGTGTTCATCTTGCATGGTCTCCACTCCATCAAATCTTCTCTGCTTTCCTACACACGAGGTAACCCCTCCCTCCTTTGACAGGTTTCTTCCCTTCCACTCCCACCTCCCCCTACCCATACACTTGATTTGCATTATATTGATATAATTCGCTTAGCAGTCACCATTCCCTTGTTAGATTGTGGGCAGGGATGGTTCCTCCCTCACTCTGTTCCCCGACGGGTCTAGCTCAGTGCTTTGGTCATAGAAGGGGCTCAGAATTGAATTGGAACTGAACACAATTGAATAAACTATCCATTTATGGAATAATTTGCTTTAGAGTTGCCAGAATTAAATGGCCGCTCCAGTGGCAATATTACTCTAACTCACTAACATCATTTGATCCACCGAGGAGCTAGTTAATTAAGTAGGTGGATTAAAAATATAATCTGCTAGAGGAAGACTGTTTTGGCAGGAGCCCATACACTTTTTTTTTTTGGAAACATAAGCATCTTTCAGCTATGATTCTCTTGCTTTTCACCCCAGATAGCAATAGGACTCTGCTCATGACCACTGATGTCTGGCTGAAGGATCCCAGGCCACACACCTGTGTGCCAGATGTGCTCTGCAGGCTGTGCGCCAGCCCCGTCCATCTGCAAGGCGTGCCCCATGCTGGCTCCTTTCTATCGGAAAAAGGGCCTGGCTCCCCAGCCTTTTTACAGGACGGTTCCCTGGTGCTTGCCTGTTTTCCTCAACTTAAAACCCCCTTCATTGAATTTCAATGTCTTGGGTGACCTTTGCCAACCCAGGAGGCCTTAGTGCATTTGCTTATCCATGAATCGGCTTTTTCTCTGTGTGTTTGATTTTCGCCTGGTGCTTCTTTTTTTTTGACTCGCATCACCGACTTGTGGGACTGCTGTTTGGTCTTCTGTAGCCAAACCTGCCACATCAGCGTCAGTAGTGGTTAATAGCTGATCAGATCCTCGGGATTTCCATGCAGCGTCCGAAGCAGAGTGTCATATGATATTGAGTGTAGCCTGAGCTTGAATGAATGGGATCCTATAACAAATGGATCTGTATTGATGGGCGCTGGAGACAGGATAGCTTTGTGATCTTCTTTGTTCCTGTAAGAATGCCTCTGCAACTGAATCTGGCCCATTTCTATGCCAATGTGCTAATAGTTGTGGAATCTCATTCATCTCAACGGAGGCCAGTTAGCTCTGGAATCCCATCTGTTTGAGTGGATGCAGTAAAATGTCATGGAAATGCGGCCATTCACTCACATCACCAGCAAGAGTTTTCTCACTGTTCATTTTCCTTCGTTTTAAGTGACTCCCTCCAATTACACAGATTCTTGCACCAACTGGGGGAAAAAAAAAGGCATTTGGAGTTTTCATTAATTTTTCATTTTGATTTTAAAGTGCTTGTCCACAAAGAAAGAATTAAACAGTTACAAAAATACACACAGTCTAAATGGAGATGCTCTCATCCCTACAACAGATTCAGAAACTGCCTCGGCCAGATTTTGCCAGTCCTTTTTAGCATAAGATGCCCAAGGCTGTGTTTTGGCCCAGAGGAATTTTTAGGCTGATTCTTTTTTTTTTTTTTTTTTTTTTGCTCCTGAAAATAGAGTTTAAGTGATAGAAAAACAGGATGAGTCTTAACGAGAACAGGGCTAAAGGAGGTGCTGCCTCTCACAAATTGCTGGACTGACACAATAGTTAAGAATGTGGCAGGCCTTCCAGTCAGAGCCCTGGCTGGCTGGGCCACAGAAAAGCTGGAGCCGGTCTGTCTATAGACTGTGGCAGGAGCTTGTAAAATCAGTGAGTAGGAAATAAGGACCATTTTCATACATCTGTCATTTCCCTAAGAAATTTCCTAAATTGACTTTTAAGAAATTTGACTTTTAAAAAAGAATGGATATTTATGTATTAAAACATGCATCTGATATGCTTAGATAGGTGGATAAACAGCATAGAAGAAAAGATGATTTGCTAAAAATAAGTATGAGGAAACAGTAGGTGTTGTTCTGCTCTGGCTTAGTCAATTGATCAAAATAATGCTTAAAGCTATCAGGCATTTTCATGGTCTCAGCAGCATTAAGAATAATTAATGCTTCCTAGGTGCCACAGTTTTGAGAACTTTACGTACGTTGACTCGTTCCTTGTCACAGATTTGTGAACTAAGTCTGGTTATTGTTCTCATGTGGTAAATCAGGAAATTGAGACTCGGCGACACTCAGACTTCACTCTTTGCTTCTTAAGATTAGCCAAAGTGCTCCTTAAGTTTATTCAGTAAAAATATAAAGACACATTTTTCACTTTCACCAAGAACTTTATTGAACAATGCATTCACCATTTTGTCCCACTACCTTCTGCCGTTTTTTTTCAAAAGCTTCATAATTCCATCTTCCCAAAACTTTTTACCTTTTTGAGTAAATAGCTATTCCAGGTGCCTTTTACTGTCTTCCAGGAAATTGAAATTTTTTCCATTAAGAGAAATTTATAAAGCCCAAAATAAGTGGACATCTGCAGGTGCAATATCTGGGGATATAGTGGGTGAATCAGAACTTCCCAACCAAACAGTAACACTTTTTGCCTGGTCATTAAAGAAATAGGCATTCTTGTATTGTCCTCATTGATAATACAAGTTTCTGCTGACTAATTCTGGATGCTTTACATTGAGTACCTTTTTCCCTCTCCTCTCTCACTTTCATCAAAAGGCTCTTTAGATCATCTTCACTTTCTGCCATAAGGGTGGTATCATTGGCATATCTGAGGTTATTGATATTTCTCCCAGCAATCTTGATTCCAGCTTGTGCTTCATCCAGCCCAGCATTTCTCATGATGTACTCTGCATATAAGTTAGATAAACAGAGTGAAAATATATAACCTGGACATAATCCTTTCCCAATTTGGAACCAATCCTTGGTCCTTGTCCGGTTCTAACTGTTGCTTCTTGACCTGCATAAAGATTTCTCAGGAGGCAGGTAAGGTAGTCTGGCATTCCCGTCTCTTTAAGAATTTCCCACAGTTTGTTGTGATCCACACAGTCAAAGGCTTTGGCATAGTCAATAGAGCAGAAGTAGATGATTTTCTAGAATTCTCTTGCTTTTTCTATGATCCGATGGATGTTGGCAATTTGATCTCTGGTTCCTCTGCCTTTTCTAAATCCAGCTTGAACATCTGAAAGTTCTCAATTCATACATTGTTGAAGCCTGGCTTGGAGAATTTTGAGCATTACTTTGCTAGTGTGAGAGATGAGTGCAATTGTGCGGTAGTTTGAACATTCTTTGGGATTGCATTTCTTTGGGCTTGGAGTGAAAACTGACCTTTTCCAGTCCTGTGACCATTGCTGAGTTTTCAAAATTTGCTGGCATATTGAGTGTAGCACTTCCACAGCATCATCTTTCAGGATTTGAAATAACTGAGCTGGAATTCCATCACCTCCACTAACTTTGTTTGTAGTGATGCTTCCTAAGGCCCATTTGGCTTCTCATTCCAGGGTGTCTGGCTCTAGGTAAATGATCACACCGTCGTGGTTATGTGGGTCCTAAAGATCTTTTTTGTACGGTTCTTCTGTGTATTCTTGCCACCTCTTCTTAATAGCTTCTGCTTCTGTTAGGTCCATACCATTTCTGTCCTTTATTGTGCCCATCTTACTGTGCATGGATTGCTCCCTTGCTATCTCTAATTTTCTTGAAGAGATCTCCAGTCTTGCCCATTCAGTTGTTTTCTTCTATTTCTTTGCCTGATCACTGAGGAAGTCTTTCATATCTCTCCTTGTTATTTTTTGGAATTCTGCTTTCAGATGGGTGTATCTTTCCTTTTTTCCTTTGCCTTTTGCTTCTCTTCTTTTCTGAGCTATTTGTCAGACCTCCTCAGACAACCACTTTGCCTTTTTGCATTTCTTTTTCTTAGGGATGGTTTTGATCCCAGCCTCCTGCACCAATGTTATAAAACTCTGTCCATAGTTCCTCAGGCACTCTGTCTATCAGATCTAATCCCTTGGATCATCTGTCACTTCTACTGTATTATCCTAATGGATTTATGATTTAATACCCTTACAGCAGAAAGCAAAGAGGAACTAAAGAGCCTATAGATCAAAGTAAAAGATTAGAGTGAAAAAGCTGGCTTAAAACTCAACATTCAAAAAAGGAAGATCATGGCATCCAGTCCCATCACTTCATGGCAAATATTTTCATGGGAAACAATGTAAATAGTGACAGATTTTATTTTCTTGGACTCCAAAATCACTACAGATGGTGACTGCAGCCATGATAATAAAAGACACTTGCTCCTTAGAAGAAAAGCTATGACCAATCTAGACAGTACATTAAAAAGCAGAGACATTACTTTGCCAACAAAGGTCCTTCTAGTCAAAGCTATGGTTTTTCCGGTAGTCATGTATGGATGTGAGAGCTGGACCATAAAGAAAGCTGAATGCTGAAGAATTGATGCTTTTGAACTGTGGTATTGGAGAAGACTCTTGAGAGTGCCTTGGACTGCAAGGAGATCCAACCAGTCCATCCTAAAGGAAATCAGTCCTGAATATTCATTGGAAGGACTGATGCTGATGCTGAAGCTCTAATACTTTGGCCACCTGATGTGAAGAGCTGACTCATTGGAAAAGACCCTGATGCTGGGAAAGATTAAAGGCAGGAGGAGAAGGGGACAACAGAGGATGAGATGGCTGGGTGGCATCACCAACTTGATGAACATGAATTTGAGCAAGCTCTGGATGTTGGCTATGGATAGGGAAGCCTGGCGTGCTGCAGTCCATGGGGTCACAAACTCTGGACATGATTGAGAGACTGAACTGACTGCCTGACTGCTTTCAGTTAGCCTAACTGGGAGCTGTACTTGTTGGAATTAATCATTTGGCTTTCTGGAAGGAGCCCATAACAGAGGACTCTCTTCCAATCTCACCACATATACAATGTCCCCTTCTTTGGAGGAAGACCGGCCCGTGGTGTGGCTGGTGGAGATTCATTCTGCTTGCCCCATGACCTCTTCCATCCCATATTATTGCACAGTCTCCACTTTTCATCACCCATCACAACTTGTTTTTAAAATGGAACATTTTCATTGTGTTTAAAGAATCACATGCAGAAGTAGGTCAAGAAGGTTTCTTTTGCTTAACTTATGAGAAATCCAAACAACGTAACAATGAACATAACCAAGGTGGTGCAAATGATATTCAAAGCTTAATTTGGATATTTGGAATATGTCAGCTATCCCCCGCATGGTATAACATTGATCATTCTCAATACCTTGATTTGATCACTATCAACCTCAGCTGGTCTACCCGATCATGGAGCATCATCCAGCAAGATACCTCCAGCACAAAACATCGCAAACCAGTTTTGACATGTTTGATCAGCCTCAGCATCTTTTCCATACACTGCACAAATCTTTTTTGGCATTTAAGTTGCATTTTTACCTTTCTTAAAATAATAAAGCATAATATGCCAGAAAGGTTGCTTTTTTCTTTCATCTTCAGTATCCAAATGGCTACCCAAAACTCCACCAAATTTGATGTTATTTCTTTTTAATGCACGTGGATATGACAGCCGTCACAATATAATCTAACAAAACTGCTTCAAATGAAGTTAATAGACGACTAAGCGCTACTAGAGCCATCCTACGGAAGAAGCCAAATGGACATTTTGGCCAACCCAATACATTAGCTTTATTATCATTTGTTTCCTGGAATAAGACTCACCTGTTTGTTTTCAAGGTGTGAATTCATAAAGCAGTGAACCTTCCAGTTTTAATTACACATTCTGGAACTGATGCCACAGATTCTCATTGATTTACAATCTCTATAATTAGACACATTTTGAATTAAAATCTTTTCAAAAATGTGGATTTTTTTTATTTCAAGAGAATTTAACAATTTTAACAATTTTTTAACAGGATTTAATATCACATGATGGCATTTTCCCCCATCATGTGATATTTGAACACACAGTTTCTTCCCCAACCATATACACAGCTAAGAAACGTTACAGTTCGTGCATTACCAGCCAAACTAGCAAGATAATACTGCTGTATTTTCTGACAGATTTCCCTTCTCCTAACTCTGTCCTGAGGAGTGGGCTACCATAATTTCACCTGGGAGATCACACCATCACTTCGTATCTATCATACATAAAACCAAGTCATGCTTCAATAATTAGAATGATGTGATTATTAAAATGGTAATTGTTTAAAAATGTCCCTTTATAACAGTGTCATGGCTCAGTTCTTACTATATCACAATCCCTTATAAACTCTGTTACGTATTAAAATGTGTTACTGGTTTCAAAAGATGCTTCTTTGAGAAGATGTAGACCTTACTTTAACAGTGCTACTCATGATCAAAGTGTCTTTGGATTCTTTTTGTAATTGCCTAGTTTATTTATTGAAGTGTAGTTAATTTGCCGTGTTGTGTTAGTTTCTGCTGTACATCAGAGTGATTCAGTTATGCACATATATATGTATGTACATTCACCTTTCTGTAATCTTTCCCATTATGCTTTTTTAGGGGATACTGAATACAGATCTCTGTGCTGTATAGTAGGGTCTTGCTGCTTATCTGCTGTGCATCCAGTAGCTTACGTCTGACCCCAGCATCCCAGTCCCTGACCCCTCCAGCTCTGCCCCCCTTGGTGACCCCAGTCTGTTCTCTGTGTCCATGATTCTGCTTCTGTTTGATAGAGAGGTTCATTTGTGTCCTGTTTTAGATTCCACATATAAGTGATATCATATGGTATTTGTCTTTCTCTGTCTGACTCACTTCACTTAGTATGATTATCTCCAAGTCCATCCATTTGCTGCAGATGTCATTATTTCATTCTATTTATGGCAAAGTACCCATTCCATTGTATATGTGGACCATATCTTCTTATCCATTCCTCTGTCAACAGACATTTAGGTTGCTTGCAGGTTTTGACTATTGTGAAAAGCGATGCTGTGAACATAAGGGTGAATGTATCTTTTTGGATTGTGATTTTGTCTGGATATAAGGCATTTGTTTATTTAGGAAGGTGGCTATTCTTCATCCTTAGGAGAGATTGCTTTTTTTTTTTTTTCATTTATTTTTATTAGTTGGAGGCTAATTACTTTACATCATTGCAGTGGTTTTTGTCATACATTGAAATGAATTAGCCATGGATTTACATGTATTCCCCATCCCGGTCCCCCCTCCCACCTCCCTCTCCACCTGATCCCTCTGGGTCTTCCCAGTGCACCAGGCCCGAGCACTTGTCTCATGCACCCAACCTGGGCTGGTTATCTGTTTCACCCTAGATAATATACATGTTTCGATGCTGTTCTCTTGAAACATCCCACCCTCGCCTTCTCCCAGAGTCCACAGGTCTGTTCTATATATCTGAGTTTCTTTTTCTGTTTTGCATATAGAGTTATCGTTACCATCTTTCTAAAGTCCATATATATGTGTTAGTATACTGTAATGGTCTTTATCTTTCTGGCTTACTTCGCTCTGTATAATGGGCTCCAGTTTCATCCATCTCATTAGAACTGATTCAAATGAATTCTTTTTAATGGCTGAGTAATATTCCATGGTGTATATGTACCACAGTTTCCTCATCCATTCGTCTGCTGATGGGCATCTGGGTTGCTTCCATGTCCTGGCTATGATAAACAGTGCTGCGATGAACATTGGGGTGCACGTGTCTCTTTCAGATCTGGTTTCCTCGGTGTGTATGCCCAGAAGTGGGATTGCTGGGTCATATGGCAGTTCTATTTCCAGCTTTTTAAGAAATCTCCACACTGTTTTCCATAGTGGCTGTACTAATTTGCGTTGCCACCAACAGTGTAAGAGGGTCCCTTTTCTCCACACCCTCTCCAGCATTTATTGCTTGTAGACTTTTGGATAGCAGCCATCCTGACTGGCGTGTAATGGTACCTCATTACAAAAAACCTCAAATAGCCAAAGTAATCCTCAGAAAGAAGAATGGAACTGGAGGAATCAATCTGCCTGACTTCAGACTCTACTACAAAGCCACAGTCATCAAGACAGTATGGTACTGGCACAAAGACAGAAATATAGATCAATGGAACAGAATAGAAAGCCCAGAGATAAATCCACGAACCTATGGTCACCTTATCTTCGACAAAGGAGACAAGGATATACAATGGAAAAAAGACAACCTCTTTAACAAGTGGTGCTGGAAAAACTGGTCAACCACTTGTAAAAGAATGAAACTAGAACACTTTCTAATACCATACACAAAAATAAACTCAAAATGGATTAAAGATCTAAATGTAAGACCAGAAACTATAAAACTCCTAGAGGAGAACATAGGCAAAACACTCTCCGACATAAATCACAGCAGGATCCTCTATGACCCACATCCCAGAATTTTAGAAATAAAAGCAAAAATAAACAAATGGGACCTAATGAAACTTAAAAGCTTTTGCACAACAAAGGAAACTATAAGCAAGGTGAAAAGACAGCCCTCAGATTGGGAGAAAATAATAGCAAACAAAGCAACAGACAAAGGATTAATCTCAAAAATATACAAGCAACTCCTGCAGCTCAACTCCAGAAAAATAAATGACCCAATCAAAAAATGGGCCAAAGAACTCAACAGACATTTCTCCAAGGAAGACATACAGATGGCTAACAAACACATGAAAAGATGCTCAACATCACTCATTATCAGAGAAATGCAAATCAAAACCACAATGAGGTACCATTATATGCCAGTCAGGATGGCTGCTATCCAAAAGTCTACAAGCAATAAATGCTGGAGAGGGTGTGGAGAAAAGGGAACCCTCTTACACTGTTGGTGGGAATGCAAATTAGTACAGCCACTATGGAGAACAGTGTGGAGATTTCTTAAAAAGCTGGAAATAGAACTGCCATATGACCCAGCAATCCCACTTCTGGGCCTGCACACTGAGGAAACCAGATCTGAAAGAGACACATGCACCCCAATGTTCATCACAGCACTGTTTATCATAGCCAGGACATGGAAGCAACCCAGATGCCCATCAGCAGACGAATGGATGAGGAAACTGTGGTACATAGACACCATGGAATATTACTCAGCCATTAAAAAGAATTCATTTGAATCAGTTCTAATGAGATGGATGAAACTGGAGCCCATTATACAGAGCGAAGTAAGCCAGAAAGATAAAGACCATTACAGTATACTAACACATATATATGGACTTTAGAAAGATGGTAACGATAACCCTATATCCAAAACAGAAAAAGAGACTCAGATGTATAGAACAGACTTGTGGACTCTGGGAGAAGGCGAGGGTGGGATGTTTCAAGAGAACAGCATCGAAACATGTATATTATCTAGGGTGAAACAGATAACCAGCCCAGGTTGGGTGCATGAGACAAGTGCTCGGGCCTGGTGCACTGGGAAGACCCAGAGGGATCGGGTGGAGAGGGAGGTGGGAGGGGGGACTGGGATGGGGAATACATGTAAATCCATGGCTAATTCATTTCAATGTATAACAAAAACTACTGTAATGATGTAAAGTAATTAGCCTCCAACTAATAAAAATAAATGGAAAAAAAAGGGAATATACATATATATAATGGAATATTAATTATAAGAAGAAAGGAATTTTTCCACCTGCAACAACATGGATATTTCTGGAGGATATTATACCTGGTGAAATAAAACGGACAAAGGTGAACAGATGCACTATGTTTTCACTTATATATGGACTCTAAGATATATAACAAATGAACAAGTATAACAAAAGAGAAATAGACCAAAAGATACAGAGAACACACCAGTGATCACCAGAAGGGAGAGGGTTGCACAGAAGGACAAAATAGATGAAGAGGACTGATAGGTACAAACTACTAAATATAAAAATAAATAAGTTATAGGCTGTAATGTAGAACAGAGGGAATGTGGTCAATATCTTATAACAGCTTTGTATGAAGTATAATATATAAAAATATCAAATTACTGCACTGTACATCTGAAAGTAATATACTGTCGTGAGTCTTTAAAAAGATAACTTTAGAAGTACAATTATAGCTATTGTATTTCCTTTTATCTCTGTTGCTACCAGTATTTTCATTCTGCATTCCTCTCTGCCTCGTGTTTCTTGCACTGAAAACTTTGTGCAAGGAGTAGCTTGCTGCCACTTTTCTGAAAAACAAGCAGTCATCCCACAGACATTTGGGCCTGTACATATTTTACCTTATGTTTTTGGAATCTGTGTGGAAATACCTTTGGTGAAAGCTGTCTCCTCCGAAGTGTATGTAACAGCTTTGGGTAGAGAGTTGATGCCCTAAAACTTATATTTACATTCCTGTTCTCGTAATTTATAAGATTAAAATCTTAGAGTTTTATACATTCTAACATATTTTTGCCTATTATTTTCTGAAAGTCATATTTCTTTAGCAGATGGAATCTTATAAATGTGCCCTAGAAGGGAACACAGGGATATTTTGTATATGCTTTTAAAGACAGACCTTAACGTGCCAAATGAGCACCTCCTGGTGCAGAGAGGGATTCAGATCTCACTCTGATCACTGGTTGTTCTGATGGCCTCCTTCGACTGCACTGTTCCCTCTGAATGACTCGCTTCCATATCTTTCCTTCCTAGACACAATTAAAAGGATGAAAGAAATACCCTTTAATTTTTTTGGCCACATTCAAGTTATTCACTGTGGCTTCCCTTTGGGTTAAGTTGAATGTAATTGCATCAGTAATATTTTTGCTGAAGATGACAGATATCAGAAAGACTGGAAAACTACCAGGCGTGTAAAGCTGACTTCTTTACAGCCGTGTTTCCTTTCTATCAAGAGGAGCAGCAAAGCAGCTCACAGGATTTGTGCTGAGTTTAGCATTTTTGCTGAAAACAGGTACTTGGCCAAATGTATTTGAGAAATTTCGAGTGGCATTACCTGAAACCAATGTTTTAAATAAATAGGGAGGTTTGAGCTCAAATACAGTGGGAAAAGAAGCAATATGCATGTTGTTGTCTATCAATGCAAAGATTTCCCCTACAAGAAACTCTAAATCAGCTGCAGAAATACAGGAGAGTTTTCTGTTCTTTATCACAAGTAATTTAAAAATCTATCTTATGTTCATGTCTGCCTATATTTTTTGTATTTTATGTGTGTGAATTTTATATTTTAAATTTCAGTAGGAGGAAATAAATACGTTTTCTCCAAAAATCTTGCCTGTTTTGTTATGTGGATTACACTTGAAAGCAGTAGTGTGTAAAATTAACACCTCTCACCACCACGTTAAAGCGTTTGGCTTTGTGGACTCCACTAAGAGTTCTGACTCCAACTTGGAGTCTTCAAGAAAGTGCATACAAAGTCATCAAGGCATTAACTAGCATTTTTAGTTATTCAATATGCCTGTAGGTGCTTAGCTAAGACTGGTCAAATCCCTTTATTTATTTATTTATTAGTAGAAGACATTTGAGCTCATTGACATTGATGGCCCCATGATAAAGAATCTGCCTGCCAGTGCAGGAGACATGGGTTCCATCCCCGGATCAGGACAATCCCCTGGAGAAAGAAATGTCAACCCATTCCAGTAGTCTTGCCTGGGAAATCCCATGGACATTGCAAGAGTCAGAAACAACTTAGTGACTCAAACAGCAACAAAGAAGGCATTTGACCTAGTCCCAAGGCATGTCCGTTATGACAGCTCTCACATTTTTTGTTCATCTACAGCAGGAGTCCACAAGCTGTGGTCTATGGGCCAAATTCAGCAGACTGTTTTGTAAATAATAATGCATGGGAACAAAGCCACACCCATCTGTTTATGGATTGTCTGTGGCTGCTTTTCTGCCACACATAGTTTGTACAAAAGCAGAGTTGAGTGACTGTGACAGAGACTATATATGGCCTGAAATCTAAAATGTTTACTTTCTTTACACAAGAAATTTGCCAGCCTCATATCTAGAGCAGCGTCCTCAAATTTTAGCTACATCAGAATCATCTGGAGGGTTTGTTAAGACACAGATTGCTTGGCCCACTGCAGCCTTTCTGACTCTGTAGGCCTTGGGTGGGGCCTGGAAAATCTACATTTTCAGTAAGTGTCCAGATAATTACTTATGTGCTGGTTCAGGGACTCTGCTTCGAGAACCACACTGTTCTAAAGGAACTAGGGGATTTTTTAAAAGATCATTATGTAAGCATCATGTTTATATAGAATAAAATTTAAATGTTTAGAAATACAAACCTGGAAGCTTCCATGCTCACTTAGGTTTAAATACATACAAAAGCAACCTCCAGTAAATTGTGTGACAAGAAATGATTAAAGTGTAATTTTTTAAAAAACTTTTTAATTGAACAAAAGCATGGACAAGTTAAACTGAAGAAAATGTCGTGTGTTGTGTTAATAATAAGCGCTCACAGATACAGACATAAACGTTAACTGTTCCCAAGAGCCCTGCCATCCCCTGGCGTACATCATCCCAGTGGCTGGTGGGCACTACCTGCTCTCATCCCACTATGTATCAGGGATAGATTATTGCATCCCAGCATTAACGATGCAAGCAGTTATTTTAAAGTCCTTTCTTTTTAATTTTCTCCTCTGTTATTTTCACCTTTTTTTGTTTCATTTTTTAAAAAACCTTCATGTAAAACACTTGCTTTCTGGGCAACACAATTAAGGAAGCTTTATTTATTAATAGAACCTACTTCTCTTGACCCCTTTCACAGATGATAAAACTGACACCCAAGATTCTCATAGGTTTTAGATCCAAGACCCCCTGACCGAGTCCCCACTTCCTTCCCCTCTGCCATCTCAGCTCCTGTTTGCTTTGCCTCAGGTGATGAAGGGGAGAAAAAAAACCCAATGAGCCCAAACTTAAATCAAGCATGAAGAAAGAAAGCACTGCTAATACCAATGACCATCTTTTTTCCTAAAAGCCTGAAACAAAGGAAATTCTCTGCTTCCAGGAATAGCCTTAATCAGTCACATATGTGAACATAGACCCAGTGACTGTTCAGACAATTTTCCACCAACCTAGCGGGATTTTCCTGGCACATTGATTTCTTTTTTTCTTTTTCCTAGTATCAGTATTAGTAGTTTTTTTGTTTTTCATTGTTTTTTTCTAGAAGATCCGAGGCATAATAAAAGACCTTTCAACCAGAGAGATAGGGTGCTAAAAATCTGCGATGTTTGAAAGCAAAGAGAAATGGAGGATTGTTAACAATAGAAATAGTCCCCGGTTGGTAAAAACAAACAAACAGCTTTAAAAATCTAAGAACTGTGCCCTGCATGGGTGGGTTTGCTAACTGTCAGCTTCACCAGTTAATGATGTAGTTTGTCTAATGGAGATAGAAAAGACTATTTGTAACAATGCTGGGCTTTGTGTGTGTGTGTGATTTAAAAATCAAATTGAGTGGAAATGCAGCAAATACTAAATGGCATTGTTTATTTTCTAATTAATTTACTACAAACTACAAAATAAAGTCTTCAGTGTATTAGATGGTCTGTAATTTTTAGAAGAGAAAGCACTGAAAACTTTCACCTCTCATAGTCCATTGACTTTCTTTTCATCAGAGGGACAAGCTGAGTTTTGTGTTTGAAAAGGATATCGATATTTTGGGGGACATCACTGTTGGAGTTTAGTGTGTGGCATAAGTCAGCCAGGGGTATCATCTCCTTTGCAAGGCTCAGGGGAGCCCAGGGGGAACCTGGGACCCCTTGGTCTCCCTGTGGCTGATGTTCATGTTTAATGGTAACAGTCCAGGGATCAAGGCCCCAGAGAGAAGGTCACCTGAGTGAGGAGAGCCGCTCCCATCACTGCTGCACGTGGACTTTTTGTTCTGTAGGGGCGATTGGGACAGTGCAGGCACTCAGTAGACGTAAGCACAGAATGGCCAGAAAGAGAGAGCAGAGGTCGAGCCAGCAGATCTGGGGGCAGAATCTCTGTTAGCCACGGGCTGGTTCTGTGACCTTAGGGGGAAGTCCTCTGAACTCGCTGAGACTTCGTTTTCTTATCTAAAGTATGGGTCATAACAACTGCCTCCTAGGGCTGCACTATGGGCTAGAACTTACAGCTCATAAGTGGAGCGCCTGACGTGTGGTCAACAAATAAATGGGCTTTATTATAGATCAAAACATTTCAGGGTGTGCAGACACCAACCTGGGAAGTCAGTAAGTAAGCCTTATGAGTCTTTGTTCTCAGCTTTCCTCACATTTCACCTTCACTCCTTTACTTCCATGACTGAAATTTTAGTCGTCATGTTCTTTGTTCAGGACTTACATTGTTACTGGACCTAAGTTCATGTGTCTGATGCAGAGTGAGGCCAAACAAACTTGAAGTTTGAAGCCGAGAAAGGTTTGTTGCAGGACTGAGCAAGGGAAAGAGGTGGCTCATGCCCCAAACACCCTGAACTCCTCAAAGAATTTCAGCAAAGCCTTTTTAAAGGCCAGGAGAGGGAGGGATGTCTCAGGGTATGTGCTCAGCTCAACCACGATTCCCTGATTGACTGAGGATGATCAGTCCTTAGGGGTCAGTAGGTCTGGGGGCTACATGCTCACGATCATCAGGGAGTTAATTTCTTCCATTTGGTGGTGGTTTTAGCATCTAGGCTTCCCTGATAGCTGATAGCTCAGATATCAGTGCTTCCCTGATGGCTCAGCTGGTAAAGAATCTGTCCGCAATGCGGGAGCCCTGGGTTCAATCCCTGGGTCGGGAAGATCTGGAGAAGGGAAAGGCTACCCACTCCACTATTCTGGCCTGGAGAATTCCATGGACTGTATAGTCCATGGGGTTGCAAAGAGTCGGGCATGACTGAGCGACTTTGACTTCACTTTAGTATCTGAAAAATTCAGGAAATATGCATGAGATACTATTATCCAGGTACCTTAGCAGGGAATATGGGGGAGAGGTCTGTCCTGGGAAGGCCCATAGGGTCCTGGGTAACACTGTGATATGGTCTCCTCCCTGCCCTAACCTCAAAGCCACAGTTCATTTCAGCAAGCTTATTCTCAGAAACATATTATTTGATGGTGACACAGACAAAAAAGGCAAACATTGCCAAAAGTTTATCCTTTACCTGGTATTTACACTGCACCAGGAACTGGTATTCTTTTGATATTACCTCATTACTTCATTTCATCCTCACAACACCCCTCTGAAACCAATTCTGCTATTACCCCCATTTTACAATAAAAGCTGACCTACTGATGGGCAAGACAGTTGTCCAAGGGGACAGAGCCATGACTGGCGCCTTGGCGGTCTGGCTCTGCGTCATGCTCGTCGCCACCACTCTGTGCTGGCCTCGAGAGCCTATTCTTGTTTCATGCCAGACGGTTGAACTTCAGGGCTTGCCATTCACAGGGCACTGGAGTTTGGGAATTTTAGCGACTGTTGGTCATTAGGGCCCAAGTGAGCCTATGAAGTCCACTGTCAGCTCACCCTAGAGTCTATTTCACTACCAAGGAATTCTGAGTGCTATGTATCCCTGGAGTGTCCTTCATGGGGAACAGGGCAACTGAATGTCCGTAACAACATGACCTCAGTTAGGAGCTGTTGAAATTAGAAACTTTGTGAGAACTAGAGGACAGTAGCACTGGCCCACACTGTGTGCCTCTAGTGCCTACACTGGCAACTGGAACATAATGGCAAGTGAGGACTGGGCGGATGGATGGATGATTGAGCGCAGACAAACGCATCTGATGGTTGTGTGTACCAACGGACAGATGGCGCTCCTACAGGAAAGTTTACAGGGAGGAACTGATACTGAACTCGTTCACGGATCTGTAATGGTGGTGGCTCCTCCTTACTTTCGCTAGGTAATAATTTTCCCTCACAATGATACTTATCTTGCTGAGTAGGTCATTCCAAACAGCTGCGTAAAATCCAAAGTTGGAAGTCTAACATCTTGAAAGCACAGAGATTAGGACATTAAACAATAAATTTATCTAAAAGAAGTAAGAAACAAAATTCACTCAGTCAGTCAGTCAACAAATACTCATTGAGAGTCTGTTTCCTGTTAGGGAACTCATAGGAGCTTAAAGCATAGCTGTTAACAAAACAGAGAAAAACTCTGCCCTCCTAGTGCATGCATTCTCATGGGGTAGACAGAAATAAACACTCCCCCATGTAATGCATGGAGCTGTGTAAGTACCCTGGAGGAAAGTGATGTGGTGGGGTGGGGGTGGGGAGGAATGTGGAGAAAGATAGGGTTGGGTGAGGGGGGTTATTTAATATCAGACAGTCAGGGTTAGTTTGAAATTGTGTAGAAGTTTTATTCTACATTAGAATTGGAGAATTTAAGAAAATTAAGGTAGTGAGGATAGGGGAACAATTGGGAATTAGGAGTCTCAGATTAATAGAAGAGATTTTTCATGTAATAACAATAAAGAAGCAAATACTTTTGACCTGTGTGATATACGTATATACATATTTTTTCTTATAGGATTAGCAGCTCTGGACTTTTAAAGTGATAGCATTTCCCAGCCTTCAGCTGAGCTGAACAAAAAGCATCCTTCCTGTCATCAGCGCAGCAAAATGAGAGGCAGAGAAACCCTGCTGGAAGGAAGCAAGGTCATCCACTGAAGCTTCTTGACTTTGGCCCAAAACACAGCTCAGATTCCACTCTCACTTCGAGCTGACCTAGCCCACTTTGATGCCAGGCCTGGAGTGATGCGTCCCTGCCCCCAACCGCCTCCCATCCCGTGAAGGCCTGAACATGAGCACCAGCAGCCCCGCATGCCACGTCGCGGCGGCCGGACACATGACTCACTATCCCGCCGCGCCCTACCCGCTGCTCTTCCCGCCCGTCATCGGCGGGCTTTCCCTGCCCCCGCTCCACGGCCTGCACGGCCCGCCGCCTCCGAGTGGGTGCAGCACCCCTTCACCTGCAAGTAAGTACTGCTGGAATCCTCTCTTTTCTCCTGGTTGACTGAAAGCAGGGTGGTTCATATCCACAGTGCGTTCTCGTTGCGTTGGGTGCTGGTTCCTCTGGATCTAGAACTGTACCTTTGGTTCTATCAGCAGAAAGGTAACTTGAAACCAGATAAATGATGAATCTTAGAATTCGGTCCATTCAAAACCACATTGGTATTTTGTTCTATTGGATAAATTGTAAACAGAAATATTGATCAAAGGTGTGATCAGTACACCTGAAGAAAGTGGTCACTTGATAAACGACATGAGCAATGAATTAGGAAATGATGCCATAAAAATCACCGATGATAATCCTGATTTTAACATCGATTTGGGTCGAGGTCTTCTTTTGAATCTCTTACTCATTTCCTGGGTGCAGATAAAACCTGTCATTGTTTTCACCTTCCCAGGGATCTTTACTACTAGTTCATGCCACATAAGCTTTTTAAATGTCCTTGATCACTTTTGGGTTTTTGAGCCACTTCTTATGTGCACTTCTAAAATGTTGGGTATACAGTATTTTAAAATAAAAATAGTTCAGTTTAGAAATCTTAAAACTGATGTGACTCATTCATAGAAAGCGCCCATAGTATGAGATTTAAAGAAAAATAGTTCTGCCTGTTTGCAGACAGGCTGTGGTAGCCAGCGAGCTCTTCTGCCTTTTGGAAGTGGGTTCAGTAGCGCTGCATCAGGCATCTGCAGCATCTTCCCTACGTTCTTTCGGGTTCCTAATTCAGCAGGAACTCTTCAGAGTTCTGCCTGCTGATTATTTCATATTTTGCTGCTTTTCGAGGTGTTGTTTCAAATATTAGTTTGTTCTTAGAAGTTTCTCCTTTAAATTACTCCCTTCATTTTTCTTCGTGTGTGTTTGTGTGTGTGTGTGATACAATTAATTTTTATATTACATTTCTGATAGCTGCAAGTTTTATTTTACTTATTTTAATATTTATTTTTATTTATTTATTTGTCAGCTATATTGTGATCTTTGCTCCTTAATTTCTCCCTCCTTAGTTAGCTGGGAGCAGGAAACTTGCTCCACCTCACTGGGAACCCTCAGCTCTTAGTATAGTGCCTTCAAAATTCATAGGAGAAGGATTTCTGGATGCCTGGGTATTTGGATAGATGGATGGATGGATGAATGGATGGACAGATGGATGAACAGATGAACAGATTCTCACTGCAGGAATGTTGGCTGCAATTACTCTACTATCATGCCTGATATTTACTGATCTATTTTCCTTCTTGGAATGACCTGATAGTAATTCTCTTCTGTGTTTTGGATTTCTGGCCTAAGCATGTGACCAATAAAGTCTTTTAAATTGCTTAATAGCATTTTCCCATGCTTCTCAAGTTGAAATCGAAAGTAGATGTAGGCAGAATACTTTCTTGGCTATCAAGAGAGATGGGGAAGAAAAGGTGTATTTGAACTATCTAGCTGACCCACGTGCCAGTTCAAGCCCTGTTCGACCAACATGCAAATGGCATAATGCGGTTACTTTCAATGAACACATGAAGGGGCCTGACTAAATGATTGTTAAAGCTATTAAAATTCCCCTCAGGAGCTAATCGTGTAGCACAGCCAGCCTGATGGACAACACATTCTAACACATTCCTTTCCTCAGATCAGAAGTATTTTTTGTAGACGTAGCCGAGGAGTTAGGACTCCTTGGAGTTGTGAGTTTTAGTGCCATCCTGGGTGATCTAATCTCGCAGGTGGAGAGCCCAACTCGTAGGTGGCTGCAGCCCCAATACACCCACCAGCACATGCCAGCAATGTTGACCTTCTTTGGCTGCTGATTGTAAGGAGGATGCAGAGCAGAGTAAATTGAAGGACAATGAGATCTTTATGCTGGATGAGCATCCCCAAACACTCGAACAGGCTATCAACATACAAATCCCTCACCCATCTGTTCACACATATTTTTAGAATTTTACAGAGCAGCCCTTGGCACACTACAGCCTGCAGGGCAAAGCCAGTCCGCCACCTGCTTTTGTAAATAAAGTTTTATTGGAACACAGCCACACTCATCTGTTTACATATTGTCTATGAAAGTGAAAGTGTCAGTCGCTCAGTTGTGTCCTGCAACCTTGTGGACTATAACCCACCAGGCTCCTCTGTCCATGGAATTCTCCAGGCAAGAAAACTGGAGCAGGCTGCCATTCCCTTCTCCAGGGTATTTCCCTACCCAGGGATCAAACTCGGGTCTCCTGCACTGCAGGCAGATTCTTTACCCTCTGAGCCATCAGGGAAGCCCCATATTATCTATAGTTCTTTTCATGTTACAATGATAGAAGCCATATAGCCCATTTATCCTAAAATATCTGCTATCTCGCTTTTTACAGAAGTTTGCTGACCCCTGTTATGGAGATAAGAACACTGGGACAGGAATCAGCTCATCCCAAATCTAATCATGCTGTTTCCAACAAGAACTGTTAGCTCTCCTAGTTCCTTAAGCCCTGAACAAGTGGGGCTAGACTGTACCCCAAATCACCTATAAACACAAGGCCCTTCTCTTCATTTCACAGTTGCTAATAAAGCACAATATACCATCAATACTGAGTTGACTCATCATGCAGCTCCTCGTTTTCCAGATCAAAGCTGGCCAATATTGATTTCATATAATCCAACTTTAGAAGAAGAGTGTCTGCAGTCCAACAGAAGAGGGTGAATAACTAGCTCTTTCTGAGGGCGTGGGGGAGAGGGTGCGGAATGGCTGCATCTTGGAAGGTGTCACTCGATGGTGTCTGGAGAAGGGGCAGAAAAAGGATGAAGTCCAGAAAGTTCAGATCGGAAACTCCAAAGCTGCCTTGCTTCACACTCTGGCTAATACCGGGTTTAATTACTTCTTGTAGTAGACAAAGTACATGAAAACTGCTCAAAAGAATATCATTACAAGAAGGCAGTCTTGCCATGTGGTCTGTTAGTTGGCCCTCCAAGAGGAAGTTGTCTTTGTTAAAACCTGTGGTTTAGAAAGACCAGGAAACAAGGGTCGGGTCGAAAAAAATTACACGCGAACTGTTTCTTGCTAAAATTAAACTTGAAGTTTTATTTATGTATTGAGGTTAGTTAGGGAGGTAGCCACATTTTGTAAAGTCTTGATAAGTAGCAAAACACAGGCTTGGGTGAGAAGCTGGCTACCATGGGACGCGAAGGGAACAAACGTGGTGGTGATGACTCCATCATGGGGTCCTGTCCCTGCATAATGGAACCTGCTGACGTTTCTGTCATAATCTGTACACACCTTGACTGCAGCTCAACCAAAACATAAATTCTCCTGCCTTGTAACAAGCTTTTTTCAGCACCATGTTATATATAGCTCGAGAACTTCCTACTTCAAAAGCAAGTGAGGACAGTTTCCATAGCAGCTACTGATGTTACCCCTGTCCTTCACTCTTGCCTCCACCGCGCCTCTCTGGGCAGCCTGGAGTTCCTAGGCCAGAGCCGGATCTCTGTCTTCCTAGGGGACACAGGGTCCTGTTCGTACGTGTAAGAAGGTCCCTGACCCAGCATCTCCGTTACAGGCATTCGGCCTCCCCGAACTTCTCTTCCATAAACTAAAATATTTTTATTCAAAGAATAGTCTTCTATAAAAATCACATTCAGTCTTTTCAGGATAAAGATGGAGCATACATTACCAAGAAGAGCTATACTATAAAGGGGTGAAATCAGAGCATCTCCAAGTCATGTGAAGAACCAGCAGGAGATGGTTCTCTGTTATCGCTCAGATTTTCTCCTGGCCTCCAGACTGTTTTCAGGCAAGCAGCCTGTCTGTCCTTGGTTTGTGCCAGTGGTGGACCCTCTGGCTATTGGTGTGACCATTTGTGACCACGCACAACTCAGAGGGAATCTCGTGGCCACCTTTCAGAAATTCTCTTCCCCAGAGCCTCCCAACGTAAAGGAAAAACTATATATATATATATATATATATATATATATATATATATATATATGTAGGAGAGACGTAAACTTAAGGCATCTTCCATGTTGTGATGTCCTCGTCTTTGCTTTATGACTTAATCCTTACTTCACTGAGTCTCTGTAAGCTGAGAAATGAGGAAATACATAAAAGAGAGAGTTAAAATAAGTAGTGAGAGCGAACTACCGTGTATTGAGCACCTCCTGGATAACCCACTGAGCGTTTATTTAACCTTTTCATTCTTAAATTTTTCAGTAGACTCCTAATACTGCTGCCAGGCCGTGCGCTGCAGTCCCATTTCACAGATGAAGACTGTGAGGCTTAGCGACAGTGAAGCGCTCACACACCTAGCTAATGTTGGGGCCAGACTCCAAGCCCAGGTCTTGGGGCTCCAGAGCACTTGTGCTTTGCGATGTGCTGGGCAGTGAGGGCCACGCAAGCCCTGGGATTATCCCCAGCGGCACAGTGGGTGTCTCTCCCAGGACGGTGCACAGAGCCCCCGGGGATGGAGGACCCCACAGCCTCTTCAGTTTCAGCAGCTTCCGTGGGAGCGGCCGTCGTGTTTCATCAGCGAGGGGTTGAGGGTGGGCCCGCAGGCAGGGAGTCACTGCGATGTCTCCGCTCAGCTCTCTCCTATGAGCAGCAAGCGCGTCGTCCCCAGCAAGCAAGGCTTCCAACGGGAGGGAAGCCCGATACGCTGTGCCAGGGACACTGAGAATTTAATGTTCCAGGGCTCGCTGTGAGTGGTGGCCCACTGTCCGTCTGCCTCTCTCTATGTTACTTTCATGGCTGCTTGTTCTGTTTTATGGCTGCACATGTGCTTTTTTATAGGTTGTGGTAAGCTGGAAAATATTAAGAGTTTTGGCTTCAGAGCCTCTCTCAAAGTGATCTCCATTTAATGCCAGCATCTTAAAATGGGGGTTGTTTCCCCTGCTTCTCTACTGATCAGAAAGTGCTGTCAAAAATCACAAAAGTCGGTGTTTGCTTTTAAAAAAAACAAACCCAACCCTCTGGAGAGATAGAGTGTGACTCTCAGAGCTAACACTGACGGGACATAAAATGGGTCTTATTTCTATCCCTTGTCTTCAACCAAGAGGAGCCTTGTTTACCCAGCTTGTCTAAAGCAGGGTGTGCGGCCAGATTGGAATTTCTTATTGCATGTGAAGAACAATGGGCCCAGAGGTGTTGATCCTGTTTCAAATACATGCAGATTGATGATAACTAAAACCATCTCATTAACTTGTATTATCCATCATCCTTGGCTCTGTAGTCTTATCTTCTTTCTACTGTGAGTGATATTTGTCCTTAAACATACACAGTGACCCCACTGGACAGGGATCACCTCTAATTTTAATATGTCTGGGACTTAATATATTGCTGGTGTTTAGCGTATGTCGTATGTAATAGTATGGTTCATATGTATGTAGCCTTCATGATTTTCAAGCCAAATAAAAATAAAGTAAAATACAGTTTAAAAAAAAAACTTGCTAGGAATTTGAGTAAATGTACCAGTTTTACAACTGTTACTGTTATAACAATTTTGCTCATTTCATCTGCTGCTTGTTGTGTATCTCTGAAGTTCTAAGGCTGAGAGATGTCAAAGGCTTTTCCATGCATGTTTTAGACAGAGTTTAAGCTTTTGGCATGATTGAACAGTTTTAGTGTCTTGCCTATGCCTAGGGCCTTGTGTATATTATATCAGAGGCCATTTCTTAAAGGGGAAGAGGTATTGATTACTTCAGTGAAATGCCTCTTTTCCCCAATAATAAAGGAATCTTTGTGTCATCTCCTCGATGTCTGTACCATTTCCCCAGACTCTGATTGAGTGAACATGGAATCCTCTGAATAGTTCTAATGAGGAGCTGTTTGTTGAACTTTAGCCCTAGGGGATCAGGAATATGTGAACATGAATTAGAGACAAAAAGATTATTGTTCAATTTCATCAAATTAACTATGATGCCCAAAGGAGAATCTCAACTCTTGAAGTATGTTTTTGAATAGAAATAGGCTTTCAGTCCACGGAGGTGATCATAAAAGCAGGAATGAATTTTCATCTAAGTTTATTCCTTTGATTATCTCTAGGAGGAGGATGTTTGGAGAAAAAGAAAAAATAGACCCAAAAGAGGCCACAAATGGAGAAAAAGAAAGGGATATTTTTGAATTTTATATTAGAATCCCTTTAGATTTATCAAATAAACAGACTTTTTAAAAAATATGTATTTATTTGGCTGCACCCAGTATTCGTTGAAGCACACAGGAAATTTGATCTCCATCACGGTGGAATCTTTACTTGTAGCATATGGGGTCTGGTTCCCTGACCAGGGATCAAACCTGGCCTCCCTGATTTGGGAGCTCGGAGTCTTAGCCCCTCAACCCCCAGGGAAGTCCCCTAAATAGATATTTAAAAAGAGCATTTTTGAACTCATGGAAATCGAACCTCTGAAAACTGGAACCACAGCAGCTCTGAATTGGCTGAGTTGGCCATGAGATACAAGAGCTCCCATGGGTTCCAAATCTCTGTCTTGATGAGTCCACTAATCTACAACTCCTATACATTTCAGATGGGTTATTTTGCTTCTAATGATGAAAAACCCATCCAGATGACCTTGAGTGGTGGGAGGTTAACCTCCATACACATCCGTGTAGCTGGGCTTGAGGGCAAGTAGCCTGCCACCAGGGGGCTGCCTTCTGAGCCATCTTCAGGATGCAGCTCGGCCCTCTCACAGGCGCTCTGGGGATTCGCGCCGTGTCATTGGATTGACATAATTCCCTATTTTGTTTTGCTTCTCTGTTTTTCTGCTTCAGTTCTCTCTAACATGCGAATGATTCTTGGAAATTTAAGCAAGAAAGAGGGGGAGGAAAGGAGGGAGATAGGAAGGGAGGGAGGGAAAGAGAGAGGTGGGGAGCAGAAAGGCAGAGAGAAACTCTGATGAAGCCTGTGTGTGAGCTGCAGGCCACCGCCAAGAGCTTGAGGCCCCCAGACCCACCAACGGTGCCAGCCAGGCGCTACCATCCACTCACTCGTTTTCCACTTTGCTGTAACAATAGTGCTAAATGTAGCTGCCATCTATTTAGTGTGCTCCATGTGTTACCTCTGTCTGCCACCTGGAAAAAATTAAAAAATAAAGACTGAGGTAACCAACTTTCCCAAAGTTGCCCCAGCCAAAAATGGTGGGACCAGATTTGAACTCCCCCTGCTCTGACCAAAATCATCCTCGTTGTCACACCTCCTGATAGCGATGGATATTGAGGTAGTGCAAAGATTTTTAGAACACTGTGTCTTACCACTCCTATTGGGAAGTCATAGTCACCAAAACTCATTTAGATCTAAAACTCTGACTGCTCTTTGCCTTCAAAGACCTTGATTTTTTAAAGCCTGTAACATCCCCCCTCACCCATGTACCTACCGTGTGCATTTTATTTATGATGAGGGTCCTATTCTGTGGTCTAGTTGATTTCATTGCTTCTCCTCTTCCGTGTGTCTGTTAACCTGAACACCTGGTGCTAGCTGAAACTCTTTCCAAGTGTGTGGAGTGAGCGAATCGATGGTTCTGGCTGGCAGAGGGTTTTGGAAATTTGTGGATGTGCTTTTGGATGTCACAGTGATTGGCAGAACTATGAGCATTTGATGGGCAAGGGCTCAGGGCTGCACTGTGCATGATAGAATTCCCTGATATCTCACGGCTTCCCAGTGTCCCCACTCGTCATATCAAAAGCCCTCCCCCAAATAAATTATGATTAACTGAGGTGAAACTAATTCTATTTTAAGTATAAATGTAAAATATTTTATGCTTTTATTGTATCAAGTTATTTAGAACTATAGTGAAAGTGAAAGTCTCTCAGTTGTGTCTGACTCTTTGTGACCCCACGGACTGTACAGTCCCTGGAATTCTCCAGGCCAAAATACTGGAGTGGGTAGCCTGTCCCTTCTCCAGGAGATCTTCCCAACCCAGGAACCGAACCCAGGTCTCCCACATTGCAGGCGGATTCTTTACCAGCGGGGCCACCAGGGAAGTGCAAGAATACTGGAGTGGGTAACATATCCTTTCTCCAGCGGATCTTCCCGACCCAGAAATCGAACCAGGGTCTCCTGCTGCTGTGTAAACCAAGAGGAGGTTCATCTTTGTTTTTTTGTCTTTGTTTTTGTTTTTTTTTCTGAGTGTTTCTAAGAATCATTCACCTTTTCAGGAAATCATGTCACTGATGACAGTGTTATTCTTGGTATTTTATTCACCAATACCACACATGTTTGTCAACTTGCATTTGGAGTTAAAACATCCATTGCAACTCTGCCTCGAGGGACAAACATCTTACCATTTCTTTATGCTTGAGCATTTTTAGACAATGAAATAACTATTATTTCATCATAAGTGATTTTCTTTTAATTCACTCTTGATATTGTAGTGAGGGCATCATATTATCTTCTTTCAAATTACATATGCAAGTGGGCTATATTATCTATAGTTCTCATGTTGATATAGTAAAGCAGGTATTATAAAATATGTTACTAAAAGAAGCGTTGCATCCAAAATGTTGAAGATTATTGGAATGAATGGATGGGTGAAGGAATGCAGGAATGATTCAGTGAAAAAAATAACTAACAGTGTCAAAAAAAAACTGCTTAAAAAGCAAATGTCCTAGCTGTTGAGAGGAGCAGAAGAAACTTTATCAGTGAAATGGACAGGAAAAGGTTTGCAAAACCAAATCCTATGACTGTGCCGGACATGGGACAGTGACTCGGCACTAGGAAAAGCCATAGGCAGAAGATCCAGCCAAAGAAGGAAGGTGTTTTAAGTTTCCCATCTTGGATGGCGTGTGGGGTTGGCAAGGACCCGTCCAGCCCTTGCCTCCAGGTCCTGATGTGTAGTCAGACTCTCTTAAGGTGTGCAAAAGGGAACCAAAAGTATCATTACTCACGAGTTCACTCTTCTAGTTTTTACTTAACATACGTGGGTTAAGTGTTGCAGTCAGCACCTCTAAGTCTTTCTGAGGCTTTTCTGGGAAACCCATCAGAGCGCTCGGTTCTTATTTATGTGTCCTGTCAGGGTCTACTTCCAATGAGATGTCATCTTAGGATTTACTAGGAAAGACTTACAAAGACTGTTAGAGGTTGAATTATGTCTCCCCAAAAGATGTTGAACTCCTTACCTCCAGGATCTGTGAAATGGATATAACTTTACTGAGAAGTAGGATCTTCTTAGATGATCGAATTAAAATGAAGTCATTAGGGTGGGTTCTGGTCCAGTACTCCAGCGTCCTTGTAATGATGGGAAATGTGGACCAGAGACAGAGATGCAGGGAGGAGACTGTGTGAATTTTGGGGTCATGCTGCCACAAGATAAGGAACACCAAAGACATTGATGTCTTTAGATTTCAGCCCAAGGAGCATATTTCTTCCATTGCCTTTCTTCTAGCTTCACGAAGAAATCAAATTTCCCTGCTATAACCTAGCACACTATGGATCTTTCCTTTTTAAAACAGTCATATTTCTAATTTTGCAATTCAAACGTGGCTGTTTCTTGAATGTTTTAGCTGTCTCTTTGGGTTATAACTTCTACATGTAGAGGAGAGTGTTTGTTCTTTCTACCACACTACATGACTGAAATATAGCCACCTAAATATTGTTTAAATGGATAAATGGGGGCCATCTGGAGAGGCAGCACAATAGGAGGCTTGAGTGTGCCTCATGGAGCCAGCTCACAAACTTGTGCAAAATAACCCCTGATTCTAGTCTCAGAAAATAACATGTCGTCCTGTTTCTCTTAAACAGTTAGTATTTTGTCTGTGCTGGGTCTCCGTGGCTGTGTGCGCGCTTTCTCCAGCTGCGCTGGGCAGAGGCTGCTCCTCAGGGCCCCGGCTTTCCTTGCACTGGAGCGTGGGTTCCGCAGCGTGGCCCGCGGGCCTCCTTGCTCCTCTGCCTGTGGAGTCTTCCCGCCCACGTCACCTGCGTTTGCAGGTGGATCCTCAACCACTGGGCCACCAGGGGAGTCCTATTCCTACTTCTCTACAGAGATTTTTATTCCACATGGCTTTCATTGACTGATTGCTCTTGGAGACCCCATGGACTGTAGCCCGCCAGGCTCCTCTGTCCGTGCGATTCTCCAGGCGAGAATACCAGAGTGGGCTGCCATTTTCTTCTCCAGGGAATCTTCCCAACCCAGGGATTGAGCCCAGGTCTTCTGCATTGCAGACGGATTCTTACCAGCTGAGCCACCAGGGAACGCTAAAAGAGAGAGAGAATTGCTGAATAAGCATCATAAAACCCTACTTTTAAATTCATTATGGTCTTTCTTTTTTTCCTTGAAACAATTGAATTCTATCAACCTGAAATCTATTACCCCTCAGAATTTTGCAAAATAATGTTTATTGGACGTTATCTAAGTGAGTGCTAAGTTGCTTCAGTCATGTCCAGCTCATTATGACCCCAGGGACTGTAGGCTGCCAGGCTCCTCTGTCCATGGGATTCTCCAGGCAAGAATATTGGAGTGGGTTGTCATGCCCTCCTCCAGGGGATCTTCCCACCCACCTGTGTAAGTCTCTCTGGACTCCAAGGAAACTTTATATTTTCCACTTATTGCAAAACCCAAGGTATAAAGAAACCAGAACTCAAAACTACTAAGCAATAAAGTTGACTTATCTTTTTTTCAACTAAAAAAAAATGGTTGCCAGTAAGCTACCAGAATTAGGGGAAAGGCATGGCAGAGCCACTCCCCAGACTTCAGAAGGGAGCAAGTCTGCTGGCACCTTGATTTTGGGCTTCTAGCCCCCAGAACTGTTTATGGCGCGTTATTACTGTAACTGCCTTCCTCCCACTGAAGAAGGAAAAACTATGCCTTTTATCTCCCCCCCGCAAAAATATCTAGTAATTCAGCTATTTTCATATAATTTTGATCTCACAGTGACTTTCTTTTTCTGCATTATGACTCTGTCGGCTTGAACTAATGAATAGTATTTTAGGGGAGAGTTCCCCCCCCCCATCATAGCCAAACTCTGATTCTGGCAGCTACAAGTCCACAATCATGAGTCACAGTGTTTTCAATGTTTTAAATGAATTTCTCTACGCCTCTTTTGCTCTCTCTCAGTCTTTTCCTTATATACTAAACTCCCACCCCGCTTCTATAACCTCCATGTGCCTTCTTTAACATCCATTTTGCTCTTCTTAGTTTTAAAGCCTGAAAATTCTGCAGGGTTAGCCATCACTGTCATGTCGGAGCCTGTGAGATTCTCCAGAAGAGTCATTCTTATTACAAGTCCATATTTCAAGTTCCGGTCACTGGGAGAGTATTGGTGGCAGTGATCTTATCACTATTGTGATTGGCTCTTTTTTATCTTAAGCATCACTTTGTTGGCTCTAGCAGTCTCTCTTCAGGATTTGTGAGCTATAAATTTAACTGACTTTGTCTAACCTTCCTAAATCCTTAGTGTCTTCTCCCTTTTCAAACAGGGAAATTTGGACAACTCCCCCCTCCAGCCCAGCACCTTTCCTTCAATAATACACTCTTTTATGCTTAAAACTAGTTTTGTCACACAGTTAGTTCTGTGCTCTGTACAACTACCTCTATTTGTTCTACCATCTGAGCTTTTTTCTAGCTTCTTATTTTAGCTTCATCAACTGATACATGCCAAAAATCTTTTAAAATTGTTTCGAGGCCAGCTAAAGTTACATCACATGTAAGCTTTATGTACATCGCATGTAAGGATTCCAGACTCACAGAACTCTTCCCTGGTTAACTTTGCTTTCAGTAAAGTGGGTACCTGGGTCTCTGTCTTTTTGTATCATGAGTCAAATTTAATAGTATAAAACTTGTAGAGGCTTTTTTGTTTCAATTTGTTGTCAAAATCTAAAAAATAATAATAATAATAATCATTGTAGTATTTGCTGGGAATGACCATTTTCCAATGAGAATGCAATCTTTTAATTTAGTGTAAAGCTATTTTGCCAGTGCCCATAAACTTGACAACTGTCTAGATAAAGTAAAAGTTTCAGGGCGTTTGGGGGACAAGGATTGTGTCCTGTGGGTACTGATGACAGCATTAAGTCATGTAGCCATTATGTTGTATTGAATCGCATGCCATACTGCGAGCAGTACTGTTAACAGACTACCCCTCACCTTTAGGAGCAACAGTCAAGACAGAAGTACAGATTAGGTAAAGTTCATCTTGTTGAATTAAAAATGGATCAGTGCAGATCATTGTGGGAGATGGTACAGATGGTACAGGAGATGTACAAGAGGTGCATCTTGTCTACAGGATGGTAGACAAGAGAGTCTGCTATTTCCAGACCCCATCTGTATCCTTGAAAAGTTTTTTTACCTCTGTTTCAGCGTCCTGATTTGTAAAATCATATTAATAATGGTTCTTTTAAAGGGCTATGATGAGATTGTCAATCCACTGATAGGTGTAAGCTACTTACAGCAGTGCTGGAGTAGTCAGAACTCAGCAGATAGTAACAGTCGTCATCCTTACCTGTGTTTCAGCTTCCTGATCTGTAAAATCATATTAATAATGGTTCTTTTACAGGGCTATGATGAGATTGTCAATCCCCTAATAGGTGTAAGCATCTTACAGCCGTGCTGGAGTAGTCGGAACTCAGCAAATAATAACAGTCGTCATCCTTACCTGTGCTTCAGCTTCCTGATCTGTAAAATCATATTAATAATGGTTCTTTTAAAGGGCTATGACGAGATTGTCAATCCACTGATAGGTGTAAGCTATGTACAGCAGTGCTGAAGTAGTCGGAACTCAGCAGATAGTAACAGTCATCATCCTAACCTATGCTCTGATGGAAGAATCGGTCCACGCGTAAGCAAAGCTCTTTGGTGTCCCAGGACTGTCCTTCCATCAGCTGTTTCTTCTGAGCATGGCTTCCTAAGTGTAACGGCTGTTCTTGTACACACATGTATTTTCCATATTATTTAAAGTCTATATCAGGCATAAAGAAGTTTTCACTTCACAGAGTTTATATTGTACCAAGATTTTCCTTTCAATTTCAGAATTCTCCAGGAGATCCTGGTCTCAAGTTTGGGTATTGGAAAGGACTGTTTTTTTATGAGTAACAGTGGCCTGCAGAGTCATGTGTGTTTATCACAGAGAGTCCGCATTTGAGAAGCATGTGTGTCTGAGGCTGTCGGTCACAGATGCGCTCCCTGCGGAGTCAGGGGACACAGGCAAAGGCGGAGCCTTCCTCTCCTCTGAGGGCTGCAGACTCTGCAGGTCACTCTGTCTCTATAAACAGTCTCTAATAGTGTTTGATTTAATTTCTGTGATGTTTGTAATAATGTCCATTTCTCAACCGTGATGGTTTTGCTTCTATAAGATCAGATTTCTCTGATGTTACTTGCTTAATGGCTATGAAGTTCACCAACTCGACATAACATACCTAAAGGAAAACATTAGTCTTGATGTTTTACGCAAGTAAGTAGCACGCACTGATGGCCACTTGCTTAAAAAGACAGTTACTCTCCCCATACTTGATTGTTGTTGTTTAGTCACCAACCCCACAGATTGTAGACTGCCAAGCCCCTCCATCCATGGGATTCTCCAGGCAAGAATACTGGAGTGGGTTGCATTTCCTTCTCCAGGAGATCTTCCCGACCCAGGGATCAAACCCCCATCTCCTACAGTGGCAGGAGGGTTCTTTATCACTGAGACACCTGGGAAGACCTTCACATGCTTAGTAAACCTCTTTTAGCAGAACGGCTGGATGGAATATTTGGCAAACCAGGGATTTCCGTGGGTTCTGATGGCAATCTGTGAAGCATGATGTGACTTCACACCATCCCTGACCATCCGCCACCCATGCCCCTACCACCTGCTTTGACACCCTGGAGGCAGTTTCAGGATTTGTCTTTTGTTTCTTTTTCATAAGACATCTCATTCCAAACCAAAAGCCAAGTCATAAATAAACAGTATGCCACTATTAATACTGTTTCGTATTCTGAATCCCCTGATAGGTTTAAGTAAATAAACGTTAAATAAATATTGCTACAAAGGTTAACATCTCTTTAGTACTTGTCAGAGTTTTTGAGAATAGAAAACAGGAGATGTGTGTCGAGAAATGGGCAAGCAGAGAAGTGCTGTGGAGGAAAGGAAAAGACAAGGCTTGTTGCTGGGGATGCACCAGCCCAATTGCACTCCAGTTGCCAGGCAGACAGAATATATAGAGGAAAGGGAAAGACTGTGTACATCAGAAGGAAAAGACAAATAATCCAAACCAGACATAGTCAGTAGACTTGAGTTTACTAAAAAAATAATTCCGATGTCCCATATCAACCACACATTGGTAATTAAGGAAATGCAGGCAAGACCATCTTGCAATGTCATTTTTTATCCATTAGGCTGCAAAAATTAAGAAGTGTGGTGAAAATACCAGGTGTTGGGTAGAATGTTGATCAACATATTCTGAGATATATTGCTGGTGAGAGCAAGAAATGTCATTATCTAGAAAATAGCTTCAGTTCAGTTCAGTTGCTTGGTCATGTCCAACTCTTTGTGACCCCATGAATCGCAGCATGCCAGTCTTCCCTGTCCATCACCAACTCCCAGAGTTTACTCAAACTCATGTCCATTGAGTTGGTGATGCCATCCAGCCATCTCATCCTCTGTCATCACCTTCTCCTCCTGCCCTCAATCTTTGCCAGCATCAGTGTCTTTTCAGATGAGTCAGTTCTTCACATCAGGTGGCCAAAGTATTGGAGTTTCAGCTTCACCATCAGTTCTTCCAATGAATATTCAGGACTGGTTTCCTTTAGGATGGACTGGTTGGATTTCTTTGCTGTCCAAGGGACTCTCAAAAGTCTTCTTCAGCACCATAGTTCAGAAGTATCAATTCTTCAACACTCAGCTTTCTTTACAGTCCAACTCTCACATCCATACATGACTACTGGAAAAACCATAGCTTTGACTAGATGGACCTTTGTTGGCAAAGTAATGTCTCTGCTTTAAAAGCATGCTGTCTGGGTTGGCCATAACTTTTCTTCCAAGGAGCAAGCGTCTTTTAATTTCATGGCTGTAATCACCATCTGCAGTGATTTTGGAGCCCAAAACAATAAAGTCAGCCACTGTTTCCACTGTTTCTCCATCTATTTGCCATGAAGTGATGGGACTGGATGCCATGATCTTTATTTTCTGAATGTTGAGCTTTAAGCCAACTTTTTCACTCTCCTCTTTCACTTTCATCAAGAGGCTCTTTAGTTCTTCACTTTCTGCCATGAGGGTGGTGTCATCTGCATATCTGAGGTTATTGATATTTCTCCCAGCAATCTTGATTCCAGCTTGTGCTTCATCCAGCCCAGTGTTTCTCATGATGTACTCTGCACATAAGTTAAATAAGCAGCCTTGTACAGAAAATAGCTTATCACTATCCTATAAAATGTAATATTCAGATTTCCTATGACCAAGCAATTTGTCTGTAGGTCATAGGAGAAACACTTTAATAGAAATGGCAGAATTCATTTTTAAGAATGGTCATAGTAACACTGTTCCTAAATGGCAAAAATTGAATATCATCCAAATATCTATGAGCAGACAAATATGTATTCCCTAAAGTCAATTTTTTTCATCAGTGAAAATGGAAGTTATAGGCAAAAGCACATATAGACAGTAGAATCATAATATTGAAAAGAAGAGCAGATTCTTTAAGACTACAAAGAGGATGCTATTTTTATAAATCTAAAAGAAATATTGTTTAGAAAAAAGATGTATTTGTAATAAAACTGTCCATTAAAAAATCAGGAAAATAATAAAGACCAGATTCCAGATTACAGATATCTCCTGGTGTTAAATGGGAAGGGAAAGTGCATATGGTAGATGCAGTGGGAGTGATAGAGCTCTAACTCCTAAATATTCATGTTACTAATATGCTTTATCCCATACACATACAGGCTACTTTTTGTGGTTATTAAGTGTACATTAAAAAGATAAAAACTATGATTGTATCCTTCATGTGTTAGGAAACAGGAGAAAGGAAAAGTGAAGGAAAATGGCAAAAGTCTTGAGCAGAATATTCACGTTACCACGAAAGAAAAGTAGCCAATAATAACATTTTAAAATTTTCAGCCTTCAAAGTAATTGTTCAAATGCAAATTGTTAAAGAAATGCAAATTAAAATTGTATCTCTTGTTATAAGAAGGCAGAGATTTAAAAGAAAGATTCCCATTGTTACTCAGGCTATAGAGAAATATATATAGCCTTGATGGTGAGAATGAAAATTGATATATCCTTTCTATGGAATAATTTTGCAGTAAATGACAAAGGCCTTAAAATATTCATACCAGTGGCTTTGCATTTTGGCTGCTATGAATTTATTCATAAGAAATAAATGTTTTAGTGTGCTTGAGAGAACACAGATATTAGCATAGACTTGTTTATAATTAAAAAAAAAAACTGGCAACAATCTTCCTGGCTAATAAAAAGCGATTTAGTGAAATATAGAGAGAATGAAATGAATAAGCAACTCTTTTAAATGTCAGTGGAGAAATTAATATATTGACATGAAAATATTTAGTGAGGAAGACAAGTTATACACTTAATAGAATTTTTTTAAATGTTAAGAATACTTCATATTCTTCTACTTTTTACCAAGTACATATGTTTAGGGGTATCTATGTGGGTTCAGGACAAAGCCTGGGGAGCTTATTTATAATATTTATTGCTGGTCATGGGATTATCTGTGATGTTTTCTTTAACTTTATTCTTTATTTTGGGTGATGTCTGTCTCGCTTACCCTTGCTGCTTAGTCCTTGGCGCAGAGTAAGTGCTCACTAAATTTTAATTGTATGAATGAATACATGAAATCAGGGGCCCCCAACCTCTGGGATCTAATACTTGATCTGAGGTGGAGCTAATGTAATAATAATAGAAATAACATGTACAATAAATGTAATGTGCTTGAATCATTCCAAAACCATCAACTCTCACCCAGATCCATGGAAAAACGGTCTTCTATGAAACCAGTCCGTGGTGCCAAAATGGTTGGGGACTGCTGCTAGATGGCAACTTGTGGAATTAATTAAAATAAAGGAAAGGAGACCTTCTACTGAGCTAATTCAGTTGTGCTCAACTGAAACAAATACCCTACATAAATTAGCATCCTTATCTTCCTAGAGCTGAGGGTTACATTAAAGATATTCATGTCTGATTCTGTTTCCAAGGAATTAACCCTTCACAGGGGCACTTACCTTTTGAAATGCTAACTTTTCATTTAAGGTCCTGACTCAACAGTGGTAGGATTTCTAAGGAGATATTTTGGAGCAGGAAAGTTATTCTATCAGGTTCTTCAAAGGTTTTTCATATGATATCCATGTACTCCATCCATGCCCCACTCCTAAGAACACTTTTCTTTTCATAGACCCCAGACAGATAATAATTGTTACCAATCTTACTCTCTATAAAAATCATAATTACCACCTAAGTAAGAGACTATATATATTAGGTTATTTTTTCCAAAGCAAATGTGAGGTATTTTTTATTTTATTTTTTTTTTTTTTTTTCCATTTATTTTTATTAGTTGGAGGCTAATTACTTTACATCATTACAGTATTTTTTGTCATACATTGAAATGAATTAGCCATGAATTTACATGTATTCCCCATCCCGGTCCCCCCTCCCACCTCCCTCTCCACACGTGCACCCCAATGTTCATCGCAGCACTGTCTATAATAGCCAGGACATGGAAGCAACCCAGATGCCCATCAGCAGACGAATGGATGAGGAAGCTGTGGTACATATACACCATGGAATATTACTCAGCCATTAAAAAGAATACATTTGAATCAGTTCTAATGAGATGGATGAAACTGGAGCCCATTATACAGAGCGAAGTAAGCCAGAAAGATAAAGACCATTACAGTATACTAACACATATATATGGAATTTAGAAAGATGGTATTTTTTAACTAACAGATTTATGTATGTCCTCCATCATTGAGGAAAGTGAATTTTATAACTTACAAAAAATTCATACACTCAACTTTTTAGAATTGTAAAGGAGGACCTCTGGGGAAGGGCTTCCTGGGTGGCTCAGTGGTAAATAGTCTGTCTGCAATGCAGGAGAGGGGGATTTGATCTCTGGGTCAGGAAGAGCCCCTGGAGAAGGAAATGGCAACCCACACCAGTATTCTTGCCTGGGAAACCCCATGGACAGAGGAGCCTAGCAGGCTACAGTCCATGGCATCACAAAAGAGTCAGACAAGTTAGCAAGTAAAACAACAGCAACGACAACAAGAACACTGGAGAAAGAGAAATTAAGTGTGGGGGAGATGGGTTGAAACCAGTATGAGGCCAGTGCAAGGAAGGTAGGTACTAAGGTACTAGTATTAAGTAGGTACTAAGTATTGCTCAGACAACGTGAAGTCCTGCCCAAGAAGAGTGTCCACAAAGTCACGTGGATGACAGGCTTCATAACATGGAACCATCTAGCCACCCAAGAGAACATGCACAACTGTATCACTGAGGCAGGCCAACAACACAATAAATCTGACTCTGTTCATGAGTTTGTGTTTTTAATAACATCTCTCAATGCAGGCCAAATTAATCATTCCAGAGTTCAGTCCGTGAAGGCAGGTCCCTGTGGGGATCCCAAGCCAAGTCTCCAGGTACATATAGCTCTCTTACAATCTGAACTTAATCCAAAAATAAATAAGAGTGTGTCAAGACAAAAAAAAAAAAAAATGGCCTTCATAGCCTTCAGGCAATTCTCCTTTTATGTTTTCTTTAACCAAGGGTTTTTGTCAGCTGTGAGAAGCCATGAATTTGAGGTTATGCTCTCCTGACAAGGACCTGCGGAGCCAAAGGAGCAGGACTTTCCCTCGCAGAACAGTTCTGAGTCGGTTCCAACAGTCACCAGGTTACAGAAAAGTGTAGAACAGCATATTTAAAAGTGTAGACTTTGGAGCCAGAAAAAAACCGCCATGGGGACCCAGCTAGTGACGGGCTAACACCACCTCCTCTCATCTTCTCTTGGTGCGGCTCTGCCCATCTTACCTGCCCGGAAGCATGGCCAGCATGCGGATTGAATGGAAGTCCGCGTGGAAGGTCCTTTGCCCGGATCCTGGATCAGATTCAGTTGTTCCCAGAGCTTCGGTCAGTTGACTGATGGTGGGGGCAAGGGGTTTGAGGAAGAGGAGGAATATGAAGACGTTGAAGAAAAAGTGGAAATGATAAATAATATATGTGCTGTGCCTAGTCACTCAGCCGTGTCCGACTCTTTGTGACCCCGTGCGCTGTAGCCCTCCCAGGCTCCTCTGTCCATGGGGATTCTCCAGGCAAGGATCCTGGAGTGGGTTGCATACATAGGACATACATAAATTCCTCCAGAGGAATCCTCCCGACCCAGGGATCAAAACGCCGTCCCCCGCATTGCAGGCGGATTCTTTACCATCTGAGCCACCAGGGAAGCCCATGAATACTGGAGTGGGCAGCCTCTCCCTTCCCCAGGGGGTCATCCTGACCCATGAATTGAACTGGGGTCTCCTGCATTGCAGGCGGATTCTTACTGGTAAAGCTGAGCTGCCAGGGAAGCCCTCAATAATATGTAACAGACTCTATCATGGAAGGAAAGCTACCTCAGCAGAAGCAGATGGATTCAAGGCTGCATTCCCCTCAGTTGGATCCATTTTTTTTGGATCAAGGAAAGGATAATCAATATGTATGCTCCCATACCCTTTTGCTTTCCCCTCCCAACACCATCCTGCTGACCCACACATCCAACAAAAACACAGTGGGAGAAGGTTTCCAAATGCTGCCTTCTTTTGTGTGGTCATCAAGGTACTGATATTTGTGACAAAATGTCAGTGGTGGTTTTTTGGGAGCAGGAAATATGAAGTGTGTTTCCTAATCTTATTGTGGCTCTTGCATTATATAGCACAGCATGCGTGCATGCTCATTCGTGTTCAACTCTTTGCGACCCCAGGCTCCTCTGTCCATGGGATTCTCCAGGCAAGAATCCTGGAGTGGGTTGCCATTTTCTTCTCCAGGGGATCTTCCCAAGCCAGTGATGGAACCCACATCTCCTGTGTTGCAGGCAGATTCTTTACCCTGAGCCACCTGGGACGCCCCACATAACACAGCAGGAGATGTTTAACTGGCAGGTTCTCTCTGAGGTCGGGGTGGGTCACATTTTTTTTCATGGAAAGCTTCAACTGCTTAACTGAAGAATGTGTTTCTTTAACAGGCAGATGAAAAAGAGACTGCCAGGCGATTCCTTGAGGTATGCTTAATTAATTCCAATCTGTTAATGACAGCAGTTTTCTAGGTTCAAATGATAAATGGTGGCCCTTTCTGAGAGGATCTTGAAGTGAAAGGACCTTCTTCCCACCCCCAGATCTTTTTTTTTTTCCTTCTTCAATTTGTCCTTGGCTAGTTTTGTCACTTGCTATTCAGAATGAGCTCACATCAGTACTAGTCATAAATAATTTAAAAGTAATTCCTGTCTAATCACTTGGGACTTGGAGTTTTTATGATGTTGCCAGATGTGCCATCAAAAAAAAAAAAAAATCATCCGGTTCAGAAACATGTGATAAATTAAATCAGAGTCGATTAATTCCATGGAGACAACTGGTTGGTTTGCATGGACTTGTGTCGGGGTCCTCATCCATCTTCCTCTCTTCTCTCCAGTCCTCAAATCTGAGCTGAAGGTAGACAAGAGTTCTGTGAGTGCTACGTTACTGAGAGGTTGTGAGCATGTATGAGACCCCTAGCGTAGCTTTTATTTCTCTCTCATGTGTTAAGCGGACATTTTAGTCCAGTGAAGGAGCCGAAGGGGAGAGTTTTAATAGCCCTGATCTTGTTTCTCATATAGACTCTGTCACTCAACGTGTTGACGCCAACGCGGTATAAATACCCAGACCTTACTCGTGGGATAATTCTCCCCTGTTTCAATGAATATTCTGCTCAGATTTCATCTTTACTTCCTCTGGACCCTCACCACATGAATTGTAGGTCTCTAATGAAGAATTTTGGTTGTTCCTCCTGATAATGTGGTCAGTGGTTTAAATATGTATCCCTCCCATGAAATTGTCAACTTGTTGAGGTTAAGTCCTACATTGTTGACAGCTTCACTTATGCTAATGCTTTTCACCAAGGAGATCCTCACTAATTTTGTTGAATAAAAAAAGAATCCAGAAATGGATGACTATAAATTTTTATTCTGAAGCACATGGGGGGAATAAATGAAAAGATACATATTGAACTTTTAACCCACTTTACTGGATCGTGTTACCGTAACTAAAGCTGGGCAGTCACTAAGTAACTTGCACTGGGAAGAGACTTTAACTCAGTTCATGCCGTCTATGTAAGGACTTGAAAGGGTACCTTCTGAACCAGGAATTCTGTGTTCCTAAATTACAGTCTCTCAGTGGAGATTAAAATATCTATAATGCAGGGTAACAAGTCACAGTAGTGTGCTCTGATGACAAATTAACTCTTTGGGGAAAAAGTTGCACATGTTGTCTCTGATTGCATGGTCAAGGAATCCTGTGAATTTGCTGACATGTCGGTTTTCCTTTAATATAAAGCAGGCAAGGAAGGGGGAAGTGGAGAAGAAGGTGGGGCAGGGGAGAATGTGAAGTCTATTAGGGAAAGGGATTGAGTGTTGACATAATACAGAGTCACAGCAGTTATTCTAGAAGAGTAGCAATGACAGCAAGTTTGAAGGCTCCAAATTTAATATTTACATTATTTTTCATCTTTGGAGCTTACAGAACATCAGTCAGTTCAGTTCAGTTGCTCAGTCGTGTCCGACTCTTTGCGACCCCATGAATTGCAGCATGCCAAGCCTCCCTGTCCATCACCAACTCCTGGAGTTTACTCAAACTCATGTCCATTGAGTCGGAGATGCCATCCAGCCATCTCATCCTCTGTCGTCCCCTTCTCCTCCTGCCCCCAATCCCTCCCAGCATCAGGATCTTTTCCAAAGAGTCAATTCTTCGCATGAGGTGGCCAAAGTACTGCAGTTTCAGCTTCAGCATAAGTCCTTCCAATGAATATTCAGGACTGATCTCCTTCAGGATGGACCGGTTGGATCTCCTTGCAGTCCAAGGGACTCTCAAGAGTCTTCTCCAACACCACAATTCAAAAGCATCAATTCTTCGACGCTCAGCTTTCTTCACAGTCCAACTCTCACATGCATACATGGCCACTGGAAAAATCATAGCCTTGACTAGATGGACCTTTGTTGGCAAAATAATGTCTCTGCTTTTTAATATGCTGTCTAGGTTGGTCATAACTTTCCTTTCAAGGAGTAAGTGTCTTCTAATTTCATGGCTGCAATCACCATCTGCAGTGATTTTGGAACCCCCAAAAAATAAAGTCTGACACTGTTTCTACTTTTCCCCATCTATTTCCCATGAAGTGATGGGACCAGATGTCATGATCTTAGTTTTCTGAATGTTGAACTTTAAGCCAACTTTTTCACTCTCCTCTTTCACTTTCATCAAGAGGCTTTTTAGTTCCTCTTCACTTTCTGCCATAAAGGTGGTGTCATCTGCATATCTGAGGTTATTGATATTTCTCCTAGCAGTCGTGATTCCAGCTTGTGCTTCCTCCAGCCCAGCGTTTCTCATGATGTACTCTGCATATAAGTTAAATAAGCAGGGTGACAATATACAACCTTGACGTACTCCTTTTCCTATTTGCAACCAGTCTGTTGTTCCATGTCCAGTTCTAACTGTTGCTTCCTGACCTGCATATAGGTTTCTCAAGAGGCAGGTCAGGTGATCTGGAATTCCCATCTCTTTCAGAATTTCCAGTTTATTGTGATCCCCACAGTCAAAGGCTTTGGCATAGTCAATAAAGCAGAAATAGATGTTTTTCTGGAACTCTCTTGCTTTTTCGATGATCCAGCGGATGTTTGCAATTTGATCTCAGGTTCCTCTGCTTTTGCTAAAACCAGCTTGAACATCTGGAAGTTCATGGTTCATGTATTGCTGAAGCCTGGCTTGGAGAATGTTAAGCATTACTTTACTAGCATGTGAGATGAGTGCAATCGTGTGGTAGTTTGAGCATTCTTTGGGATTGCCTTTCTTTGGGGTTGGAATGAAAATGGACTTTTCCCAGTTCTGTGGCCACTGCTGAGTTTTCCAAATTTGCTGGCATATTGTGCGTGCAGCACTTTCACAGCATCATCTTTTAGGATTTGAAATAGCTCAGCTGGAATTCCATCACCTCCACTAGCTTTGTTCGTTGTGATGCTTTCTAAGGCCCGCTTGGCTTCACATTCCAGGATGTCTGGCTCTAGGTGAGTGATCACACCATCGTGATTATCTGGGTCATGAAGATCTTTTTTGTACAGTTCTTCTGTGTATTCTTGTCACCTCTTCTTAATATCTTCTGCTTCTGTTAGGTCCATACCATTTCTGTCCTTTATCGAGCCTATCTTTGCATAAAATGTTCCCTTGCTATCTCTAATTTTCTTGAAGAGATCTCTAGTCTTTCACATTCTGTTGTTTTCTTCTATATCTTTGCATTGATTGCTGAGAAAGGCTTTCTTATCTCTCCTGGCTATTCTTTGGAATTCTGCATTCAAATGGGAATGTCTTTCCTTTTCTCCTTTGCTTTTCCTTTCTCTTCTTTTCACAGCTATTTGGAAGGCCTGCTCAGACAGCCATTTTGCTTTTTTGCATTTCTTTTCCATGGGGATGGTTTTGATCCCTGTCTCCTGTACAGTGTCACAAACCTCCGTCCATAGTTCATCAGGCACTCTATCAGATCTAGTCCCTTAGATCTATTTCTCACTTCCACTGTATAGTTGTATGGGATTTGATTTAGGTCATACCTGAATGGTCTAGTGGTTTTCCCTAGTTTCTTCAGTTTAACTCTGAGTTTGGCAATAAGGAGTTCATGATCTGAGCCACAGTCAGCTCTAGGTCTTGTTTTTGCTGTCTGTATAGAGCTTCTCTGTCTTTGGCTGCAAAGAATATAATCAGTCTCGTTTCCGTGTTGACCATCTGGTGATGTCCATGAGATTTTCCAGGCAAGAACACTGGAGTGGGTTGCCATTTCCTTCTCCAGGGGATTTTCCTGACCCGGGGATTGAACCTGGCTCTCCTTCATTACAGGCAGATTCTTTACCTATTGAGCCACCAGGAAGCCCCAATTATCATTTTAATTATTTTAGTTTCTGTATAATATTTTAAAGGTAGAGGTAAGCCATTATATACATGAAGGTGGTTTCTAATTTTTGTACCAGTGCAGAAAATAATAAACAGCTTTTACATCCAAGGAATATTTTCCATTAAAAAAAATTACTTTCTTTTTAAAAAAAATTACTTTCTTTGGATAAACTTTCAAGAATCAAATGAGATGTGCAAAAGTTCTGCATTAACACCAATCTCAATCCAATTTTACCCTTTTTTGAAGATAAGAAAGGATTCTTTAGGTACAACTGAATAACCTCTCATACTTAAATAATTTATAGATCAAACAAAGGAAGTGCTGTAGGCTCTTGGGGAGCTGTATAAGCTAATTACTCTCCAGATTTTCTGCAACCTTTTTACAGGGTTTTGATTGGTGGGAATCAATGTAACTGTTTAAAAATCTGTTAGTCAATCACTGTAGAGTTACTTGTGTTTTTAGGGACTAATTTTACAATGAAGATAATTAGATACTAGCCATTATGACTTAGATTATTTTTTCATGGTTATTACTAGATACAATATCCTGTAATTTATTTTAGTGAGTACATTTACAGAATAAAAGTAGTTCATAAATGTCCCAATATTGATACCTCAGAGTGTATCATAATCTAATTTACCTAAAATATAATTCTAGAAAATTTAGCTGTAGTTATCTTCCTCACATTTAATTTGGTATTGGTTGCTATATATAAATAATTTTATACCATTGTAGCCATAAAACAAAAAGGATTTTTTATTGAAGTGTAGTTGATTTACATTGTTGTGTTAATTACTGCTGTATAGCAGAGTCATTCAAGTTATACATGTGTGTGTAGATGTATATTTTTTTAAAAATTCTTCTCATTATGGCTTATCACAGGGTGTTGAATGTAGCTCCTGTCCTGTGCGGCACAGGAACTACACTGTGAAGTGGTTTATCCATTCTGTGTATAATAGCTTCCGTCCACCGGCCCCAGCCTCCCAGTCCACCCTCCCCAGCCCCCCTCCTTGGCAAGCAGCAGTCTTGTTCCCCATGTCTGCGATGCTGTTTCTGCCCCACAGACAGGTGCATTTCTGTCATATTTTAGGTTCCCTTTATAAGTGATATTATATGATATTTATCTTTCTCTGTCTGACTTATTTCACTTGGTGTAATTATCTCTCAGTCCATCAGTGTTGCTGCAAATGGCATTATTTCATTCTTTTTATGGCTGAGTAGCATTCCAGTGTGTGTGTGTATATATACACACATATATTTATGTGTGTATGTATATACATAGATATTTATGTGTGTGTATGTATACACATATATATTTATGTGTGTGTGTGTGTGTGTGTATACATAAGGAATTTATGTGGCTCAGATGGTAAAGCGTCTGTCTGCAATGCTGGAGACCTGGGTTCGATCCCTGGGTTGGGAAGATCCCCTGGAAAAGGAAAATATGTGTGTATGTATACACATATATGTTTATGTGTGTGTGTATACACATGTATATTTGTGTGTGTGTGTGTAGACATATATCCTGGAGAAGGAAATGGCAACCCACTACAGTATTGTTGCCTGGAAAATCCCATGGACAGAGAAGCCTGGTAGGCTACAGTCCATGGGGTCGCAAAGAGTCGGACACGGCTGACTGACTTTACTTACTTTCTATAGACATATATATTTTTGTGTGTATGTATATACACATATTTATGTGTGTATGTCTAGACATATATTTATGTGTGTGTGTGTACACATTTATATTTGTGTGTGGACATATGTATTTATGTGCGTGTATGTATGTACATATGTGTGTACACATGTATATTTGTGTGTGTGGACATGTGTATTTATATGTGTGTATGTATATACATATATATTTATGTGTGTATGTGTACAGATATATATTTATGTGTGTATGTGTATACATGTATATTTGTGTGTGTGTACAGACATGTGTATTTATATGTATATACACACACATGTATATATACACACACATACACTCACTACATCTTCTTTATCCATTCGAATCTGTCAGTGGACTTTTACGTTGTTTTCGTGTCTTTGCTGTTGTGAATAGTGCTGCTGTGAACATAGAGGTGCAAGAATCTTTTCGAATCAGAGTTTTGTCTGGATACATGCCCAGGAGTGGGATTGCTGGATCACATGGCAGCTCTACTTTTAGTTTTTTAAGGAACCTCCATACTGTTTTCCATGGTGGCTGCACCAACTTACATTCCCACTCCCTCTCCAGCACTTGTTACTTGTAGACTTTTCAGTGATGACCATTTTGATGGGTGTGGGGTGATACCTCACTGCAGTTTTGATTTGCATGTCTCTAGTAATTAGCAGTGTTGAGTGCGTTTTCACATGTGTATTTGCCATCTGTACGCCTTCTTTGGAGAAATGTTTATTTAGGTCTTCCCATTTTTGGATTGGGTTGTTTGTGTTGTTGTTGAGTTGAGAAAGAAAAAACAAAGTTTTTTAGTTACGGTCTCTGCTTTTCTCTACAAAATGATGCTGCTGTTTGCTGTTCTGTTAGATGTTGCTGGGGCTGGTGCTTACTCTATTCTGCAACATTCCTTTATAAGCCATCACAGGGAAATACGTTTCCTGATTTCTAATGCACAAGTAATATTTCTAGTGAGGAAAAAAGTTTTTTAGCTTATGGCCAGGGAGACTCATTTGATGATCACATCTCCCTTTTAGCATTGGATCCTGGAAGACTTAGAGTTACCTTTGCAGTCTGCTTGAAAGGCAGGATTCATGGTGAACATTTTCCAGACTTACCCATCTTTGTGCATTATTTTCTTTCTCTCATCCAATTCTACTTCAGTTTTCTGTTTTCTTTTGGTTCACTTTATTTATCTTATATAAAGCACATAACATCCTTTTTATAAGACTTTTTTCTTTTACTATTATAATACATTCTTCATAATTATTTTAATTTCTGTGTAATATATCAAAAGTACAGGTAAGCCATTATATGCATGCAGGTGGTTCCTATATTTTGTACCAGTACAGAAAACAATAAACAACTTTTACATTCAAGGAATTTTTTCCCATTTAAAAAAATTACTTTTTTGGGTAAATTTTCAAGAATGAAATGGGGTGTGCCAAAATACTGCACTAACAACCAATCTCAATCCAATTTTTTCCTTTTTTGAAGGTAAGGAAGAGAATTAATCCATAGTTAATCTGTATTTACAGGTAGACTAAAGGATATAATTATTAGTGAAAATGTGCTTTTCACAAATAGTAATTGAAACTTGATATTCTAGTCTGCTCATATATTAATATAACACTTCTAGGCAGAGTTAGGTCCAAATGAATATGAGCTTCAAAGGTCTGAATACAATGTAAATATTTTTCTTGCTTAATGAAAGAGAAATTATTGGAAATGAGATGTATCTGCTCAATAAAATATTACATAAACCCTAAAAGTAAACTTTTCATATGCCAATAGTAAGAATCAATAATTTTTAAAAAGGACTGATTAGGCTTTTTAGTAATGTAGCAGTTACCCATCTGTGTTTTTTATCACTGGTTCTCAACTTGTGGGTAGAACTAACTGTTCCCCAGAAAGCATCTGGAAATATATAGGAGTTTTTTTGCTTGTTGTTTACAACTAAGGGCTGCTACTGGCTACTAATGGTTGCCAGTCAAGGATGGTCAACATTCATATTGCACCAGACAGTCCTGTACCCAACCCCCCCACACCCACAGGTAATCTTTCTGCTTCAAATGCCAGTAACCTCTACTGTGTCTGTAGACCTGATCTTAGTGACTGTAGAGAGCAGGTAATGGAGTGGTTGCCAGGTACTTTGTAGACAAATACTTACTGAGCACCTACTGTGTGTTAGACACTCTTCTTAGTACTTAGCATATACAGTTTTGATAAAACAAAGAGTCAGTTTCTTATAAAACTTCCATTTTAGTGAAAGGCTTTTAATAAATGTTGCTTCAGGCCATGTAGATGAAAAAAGAGATATGGAAAACTTCGTTCACCATATACCTGAATAAATATGCAGAAGAAAACCTTGAATGACAGGAACGGGGCCTCACATTCTAAGCAGTGGGAAACATTACAGCACTTGTCTCCTTAACCCCCTTTTAACCTTGACCTTGTGACTTAGCCGTGTGACTCTGTTGTCCACATTCATTCCAACTTCTCCCAAACCCTTGATTTTACATTCTTCCTAATTCAAAGAAAATTTCCCATAGCATGGAAGCCAGCTTCCCTTGAGTGTTCAGATACTTCAAAGATTGTTCCATTGTATTGAATTGGCCAGAAGTTTCATCCAGGTTTTTCCATAACCTCTTACAGAAAAATGCATACAAATTTTTTGGCCAATCCAATAGAAAGAAGTCTTTTAAAATTGAACTTTAAAGCAAAAAATAAATCTGTTTCCTCTGGAGTAAAAAGATAGAAACGTTAAAACATTAAAACTCTAAAAAGTTCAGAAATCACTTCTCTCTTCCATCAAACCATGATCTGATTGTGTTTTTTATTGTTTTATATGTTTCAATTAACTCAATTGTAATTGCTTGTCAGCATTTCATTCTCAGCAATAAATTTGTCATAAAAAAGAGTAGAAATAATCAAATTTCATTGTTCATCATTTTAGTGTTTGTTCTGCTTATCTGTTTCTGCTATTTTGCAATATATTCTTTTGCTAACAGCTGTTGTGATATGTTTTATAAGGAGATATTTCGAGTTTCCTTTCTAATTTTCTTTCAGTTATACATGTAGATTGTTGCTTTTCAGAGTAAGAAAGAAAATGATCAGATGGGAAAGGAAAAGGGAAAAAGGAGTAGACTATATAAACATGTTCAGTGTGTACATTTTATATATTTATATGACATATTTACCCACTATGAAATTGTACTCAGTATTAAAATATGTGTTGACAAGTATTTTAAAGTATCTGTGTGTGTATGTGGATGCATGCAGCCCAATGCACACTCAGTCGTGTCTAACTCTTTGCAACCCCATAGACTGTAGCCCACAAGACTCCTCTGTCCATGGAATTTTCCAGGCAAAAATATTGGAGTGGATTGCCATTTCCTTCTGTGGGGATCTTCCCAACCCAGGGATTGAATCTGCATCTCTTACATCTCCTACATTGGCAGGCAGGTTCTTTACCAGCTGAGCCACCAGGGAAGCCCTATGATTAACCAATTCATAAAATGATTGTTTGACTGTGCAGTTGAAATGAAAACATTTGTATGTTAAGATTAGACTACAGGATGCTGCTGACCAACAGTGTCAAATAGTTATCATGGTCGCTATGGTCTGGACCTCTTTGAACACTCAGTATGGTCTTTTCTCCTGACTGTCTTCTTCTCATTAAGGTGTGTTTGGAAATAGAGGGTGGAAAGGATACTAATTTATAATAAAAGGCAAATGATTAATGATTAATTACTATCTGTTAATTAACTTACTATCTTACACTTCCTGTGGATATTTTATTTTAACAGAAAAAAGTTTTAAACAAAAAAGATTAAAATGTGACTCTAAAAGAGTATTTTGGGTATCAGTCAGTATTTGGAAGACAGGAGATATTTCTTGATACAAAGTCTTTATGGCTCCAGTGAAATTATACCATACAAACTGTTGACTGTCCTCCCCATAGGTCTTGATAATGTGAATTTTTTCCATAGTTTTACTTGAAGATATTTATTTCTTTGAAGTATATTAATTCCTCACCAACACAGGCTTTATTGTTGAAATCAGATCACTTAAAACTATATAGTGTCTTATATGCGCAATTTAAAAAGCTTTCTTATAGTTATCATGAACTAAGAAAATAGATATTAATGTCAATGGATTTGGTTAGGTGGATTTTAGTAGTAACATGCTAAAGTAATATTTCTTAATATGATTTAAACATTTAAAAGAGTACTTGTGGTATTAGCTTGGTAATTCTTAATATCATATTCAGTTTCTGAATTTATCCCAAATAAATCCATCAAATTTCATTTCTATTACTACTCTCTCCAACTTTACTAAATTCCCAAGCATTTTCTTAGCATGTTATAAAGATCAGTGAATTTAAAATGGTTTTTATGGAACAAAGATGCATTAAAAATTTAACTTGACAGTGAATTTCAGTTTCGTAGAGTGTGTTATAAAATTGACTTATTTGAAATTATAGCTTCATTCCCAGGATGAAAAAAAAATGGAGTGTTAAATCTAAATCAAAATTAGATGTAGTATAAGCAGCCAAGATGGCAGCAAGGAAGACTCTGAGCTCACCTTCTCCCAGGCACACCAAAACTACAACTATTTAGAGAGCAGCTACTGATAAGAACAACCTGAAGACCAGGAGAAAAAATTTCAACAACTAAAGATATAAAGAAAGAACCACAACAAGCTGGATATGGGAGCAAAGACACAGCACTGTCAAGACTCATACCTCAGGTGGGGAACCCACAAACAGGAGGATAATTATAATTTCAGAGATTCTCTCCAAGGAACAAGAGGTCTGAGCCCCCAGTTGGGCTGCCCAGTGTGGGGGGGTCCTACACTGGGAAGAGAAATCCCTAGACTGTCTGACTTTGAAGGCTAGTGGGGTTTGAGTACGAGAAAGCAGTGGTACTGTGGGAAGCAGATTCCCGTCTTAAAGGGCATATGCAAAAACCTCATGTGCTCTGAACCCCAGCACAGAGGCAGAAAGTTGAAAGGATCCTGGATCAGACCCACTTGCTGACCTTGGAGAACTTCCCAGGGAGGCAAACAGTAGTAGGGACTCCAGCTAGTGACATAGATACGGATGGCAGCCATTTTTAGGAGCTCCTTCTACAAGGAGCACCAATGTACAAGGACATTGGTGCTGGTAAGCTTAATTTTGAAATCCTCCCTCTAACTTATAAACTTATCCACCCACCAGCCAGTCAACATCCGTCTCAGGACACTCACGCCCAGGTGGCCAGCCACACTGGGACTCAGCCCCACCCACCAGTGGGCTGGCATCAGCTGTAAGCCCCCAGCTCCCCAGTTAGCCACCCTGAGAACAGGTCCCAATAACCAGTGGGTTGGCATCGGACCCTGGACAAGGCTCTACCTGCCAGCAGCTTCTGCACAAGGCAGAGCCGGGCAACCAAACAGGCTAAGGGACAGATCTGCCTGGCGAATGCCCACAGTAGTCAGCCCCACCGCAACATGAGGGTCCACACAACCTGCATAGGGGCATCTCCTAGACCATGCAGTTTGGGTGACGAGGGTCGCCTGAACTTCGGGCCCCATAGGGCATCCCCTACAAAAGGCAACCTCTCCCATATTGGGAAATGTAACCACCCACCTAATACATAGAAATGAAAAAAAAAAAAAACAGGGAGGTAAAAGGAGGCAAGAAAAGAATATGGTCCAAATTAAGGATAAAATAAAACCCCAGAAGAACTAAATGAAGTAGAGATAAGCAATCTATACCCAATAAAGATTCCAAGTCAGTGATCACAAACATGTTCAAGAAACTTGGGAGAAGAATGAATGAACATTGTAAGAAGTTTATAAAAGAGTTGGAAGATATAAAGAAGAACCAAACAAGGCTATAGAATACAATAACTGAAATGAAAAGTACACTAGAGGGTAGCAATGGTAGATTAGAGACACAGAGGAACACATCAGTGCACAGGAAGACAGAGCAGTGAAAATCACCCACAATGAACAGAAAAAAAAAGAAAAAAGAATTGTTAAAAATGAGGATAGTTAAAGAGACAGCATCAGGAACACTAGTATTTGCATTATAGGAATCCCAGGAGAAGAGAGAGAAAAGAGGGCAGAGAATTCACATGAAGAAATAATAACTGAAAACGTCCCTAACCTGGGAAAGGAAACAGATACCCAGGTACAGGAAGCACAGAGAGTCTCAATAAGATCAACCTAAAGAGGTCTACACAAAGTGTTATGCACTCAGTCGTGTCCAACTCTTTGTGACCCCATGACTGTAGCCTGCCAGGCTCCTCTGTCCCTGAAATTCTCCAGGCAAGAATACTGGAGGGGCTCGCCATTCCCTTCTCCAGGGGACCTTCCCGGGGATAAAACCCAGGTCTCCTGCATTGCAGGTGGGTTCTTGACTGACTTGAGTCACCAGGGGAGCTCCATGTTGTGATTAAAATGACAAAAAGTAAAGGTGAAAAGAGAACATTAAAAGCAAGTGAAAAGCAATTAGTGTTGTACAAGGAAACGCCCTCATTAAGACTATCAGCTGACTTTTCAGCAGAAACTTTGCAGGCCAGAGGGAGTGGCATTTTATTTGAAGTGATGAAAATAACCTACATCAGGAATACCCAAGAAGGCTATGATTCAGCTTCAAAGGTGAGATAAAGAGTTTTACAGACAAATTTAAGAGGTCAGCACCACTAAACTGGTTCAGCCAGAAAGAATCCACCTGCAATGCCAGAGACGCAGGAGATGGGGCTTGATCCCTGGGTTGAGAAGATCCCCTGGAGAAGGAAAAAGCAACACACTCCAGTGGACAGAGGGGCCTGGTGGGCTACCATCCATAGTGTCGCAGAGAGTTGGACACAACTGAAGCAACTTAGTATGCACCACTAAACCTGCTTTACAAGAAATGTTAATGGAACTTCTCCACACAGAAAAGAAATGTCAAAATGATGAGAGAAAAAACCTCATTGGGAAAGGAAAATATACAATAAAGGTATTAGATCAAACACTTACAAAGCTAGTAGGAAGGTTAAAAGACAAAAGTAGAAAAATCATCTATATTCACCATAAATAGTTAAGGGTTACAAAAACAAAGTGATATAAAATATGATGTTAAAAATAGAAATTAGAGGAAGATGTGAAAATGCAGGGTTTTAGAATGCTTTTGAGCTTAAGATATTGTCAACTTGAAATAATCTTTTGTATGTTTATAGATTGCTATATATAAACATCATGGTAACCACAAACCAAAAATCTATAATATATACAGGGACCAAAAGAGAATTTTAAAAGAAGAGTCAAGGTAGTCATCAGATCCAAGGGAGGAGAGCGAAAGAAGAAGAAAAGAATAAGAAGAACTACAAACGCCAGAAAATGATTTCTAAAATGACAATCAATGCATATCTGTCAATGGTTACTTAAAATGTAAGAGAACTAATTGCTCCAGTTAAAAGACATAGAGTGGCTGAGTGGATTAAAAGACAAGACCCATATACATATACACACACACACACACACACACACACACATATATACTTCCTACAGGAGACTCACTTCAGATTGAAAGACACAGAGTAAAAGTGAGGTAATGGAAAAGCGTTCCATGCAAATGGAAATCAAAAGAAAGCTGGAGTGACAATACTTACATCAGACAAAATAGACTTTGAAACAAAACTAAAGGCAGATAAAGGCAATGCAAAATGATAAAGGGATCAATCCAAGATGAGGATAAAACAGTTATAAATATATATGCACTCAACATACGCACTCAACCTGAATACATAAAGCAAATATTAACAGACAGTAAGGGAGAAATTGACAGCAAGACATTAATAGTAGGAGACCTTAAAACCACATTTACATCAGTGAACATCCAGACAGAAAATCAATAAGGAAACATGGGGCTTATACTTAAAATGTTAGACCATATGAACTTAGTAGATATATGTAGAGCGTTCCATCCCAATGCAACAGAATACACATTCTTTTCTAGTGCACATGGGAACATTCTCCTGGGTAGATCACATGCTAGATGTCTCATTAAATTTGAGATGAAAATCACATCAAGCATCTTTTATGACCACAATACTATGAGACTAGAAATCAACTACCAGAAAAAAACTGCAAAAACCACAAACACTTGGAAGCTAAACATCATGGTACTAAACAAGCAATGGATCAGTGAAGAAATTAAGAAGAAACTTTAAAAAATACCTGGAGACAAATGAAAATGGAAACACAGTGATTCAAAATCTGTAGGGCCCAGAAAAGCTGTTCTAAGTGGGACGTTTACAGTGATTCAAGGAAGCTAGAAAAACTTCAAATGAACAACCTAACCTTACACATAAAGGAGAAAAAAAAGAACAAATGCAAAGTTAGTAGAAGGAAGTAAATCATAAAAATCAGAGCAGAAATAAATGCTATATAGACTAAGTAAGTAATTTAACAGATCAACAAACTAAGAGCTGGTTATTTGAAAAGATAAACAAAATCAATAAACCCTGAGACAGGATCATTGCAAAAATGGGTGGGAGAAGAATGCTCAATAAAATCAAACAGGAAAAAAGAAAGGTAGAACCAATATGACAGAAATACAAAGGGTCATAAGAGGTAGCTATGAACAATTATACATCAATAAAATGGGCAACCTAGAAGAAATGGATAAATTCCTAGAAATGTACAGTCTCTCAAGGTTCAATGAGGAAGAAACAGATAACAAGATGGATGATTTCTAGTAATAAAGTTAAATCAGTAAAAAATAAACAAATAAACAAAAAACCTCTCAACAAATCCAGCACCAGATAGGTTCACAGTAAAATTCCACAAAGCATTTAAAGAAGAGTTAACATCTAGTCTTCTCAAACTTTTCAAAGAAAACCAAAGAGGAAGAAATGCTTCCAAATTAATTCTACAAGGTTAGCATAATCCTGATACCAAAACAAGACACATTCACCACAAAAAGAGGAAAATTAAAGGCCAGTATCCCTAATGAACATAGATGCAAGGATTCTCAACAACGTATTAGCTGACTGAATTTGGCAATACATTAAAAGAATCATGAGCTTTAATCAAGTGTGCTCTACCCTGCAGATGAAAGAGTGATTCAGTATCCACAAATACATATGATATGTCACTTTAACAAATCTGGGAATGAAAATCATGATTATCTCAAAAGATGCAGAAGAAAACTTTGACAACATTCAACATCCCTTAATAAAGTTATGATAAAACTTTCAATGAAGTGAGAATAGAGGAAACCTATCTCAACATAATAAAGACCATATAAGAGAAACCCACAGCTGACTTCATACTCAATGGTGAAAAAATGAAAACTTTTCATCTAAGATCAGAAACAAGAGAAGGATGTACACTCTCACCACTTTTATTCAGCGTAGTGCCAGAAACTCTATCCATAGCAATAAGACAAGAAAAACATAGGAATCTGAATTGGAAAGAAATAAGTAAAACTAACTGTTTGCAGGTACAAAGTACTATACATAGAAACTCCTGAAATGCCACCAAAAAACTACTAGAGCTCATCAATGAATTTTTTAGTTGCAGGATACAAAATTAATATACAGAAATCTGTTGCATTTCTATACAGTAGCAATGAATTATCAGAAAAAGACATTAAGAAAGCAATCACATTTACCATTGCATTAAAAAGAATAAAATAGCCAGGAATAAATCTAAGGAAATAAAAGACTTGTACACAGAAAACTATAAGACACTGATGAAAGAAATTGAAGATGACACAAATAGATGGAAAGATACACAGTGTTCATGAACTGAAAGAATTAATATTGTTTAAATGATCATACTACCTAATGCAATCCACAGATTCAATGTAATTTTTATAAAAATGTGAATGGCATTTTTCACACAACTAGAACAAATAATTCTAAAATGTATATGGAAATACAAAGATCCCAAATAGCCAAAACAATCTTGAGAAAGAACAAAGCTCAAGGTATCACATCCCCTGATTTTAAACAAACAGAGCTGCAATAATAAAAACAGTGTGGTCCTGGGCTGAAAACAGACACAGATCAATGGAACAGAATAGAGAGCTCAAAAATAAACCCATGTGTATATTGTCAATTATTCTATAACAGAAGAGGCAAGAAGGTAGAGTGGGGTAAAGACAGCCTCTTCAATAAGTGGTGTTGGAAAAGCTTGATAACTACATGCAAAAAGATCAATCTGGACTATTTTCTCACACCATTTATAAAAATAATCTAAAAATGAATTAAAGACTTAAATATAAGGCCTGAAATCATAAAACTTATACACTTTTATACATAAAACTTATACACTTTTTGACATATATATTTTTTGGTATGTTTCCTCAGACATATATATTTTTTGGTATGTTTCCTCAGACAAGAGAAACAGAAACAGAAATAAAAAAATGGAGCTAGCTTAAACTGTAAAGCTTTTACACAACAAAAAAAGTCATCAACAATGTGAGAAGTCTACCTAACTGAATGGGATAAGATATTTGCAAATGATATATCTGATAAGAGTTTAATATCCAAAATTTGCAAATAACTCATACAACTCAATATCAAGAAACAACCTGGTTAAAAAAATGGGCAGAGGACCTGAAGAGACATTTTCCAGTGAAGTCATACTGATGGCCACCTTCTGTAGGGAATTAAAAAAATGTTCAACATTGCTAATCATCAGGGAAATGCAAATCAAAACCACATGAGATATCATATCACACCTATGAGAATAGCTATCATCAAAAAGACATCAAATAAAAATGTTGGCAAGGATGTGGAAGAAAAGGAACTCTCCTACACTTGTTTGTAGAAATGTAAATTGGCACAGCCACTGTGGAGAACTGTATTGAAGTTTCTTATGAAACTAAAAATAGAGCTACCATGTTATCCAGTAATTTCACTTCTGGGTTTTGTTTTTTTTAAGAAAATGCAGAACACTCATTTGAAAAGATATATGTGCCCCATTTTCATTGCAGCATTATTTACAATAGCCAAGATATAGAAGCAACTGATAACAGAATATTACTCAGCCATTAAAAAGGAAAATATCTCGCCATTCGTGACAATATGGGTGAACCTGGAGTGTACTATGCAAACGAAATAAGTCAGAGAATACAAACACTGTATGATTTCACTTATATGTATGTGGAATCTAAAAAAAGCAAAACACGTGAACAAAGGTGGCAAAACAGAAACAGACTTACAGAGAACCAATAGGGGGTGGCCAGAGGGGAGGGAGTTTGGAGAACAAGTGGAAGAGGTAAGGGAGACTAAGAGGTCCAGACTTCCTGTTACAGAGTAAATGAGTCGCTGGGATGAACTGCACAGCCTGGTAATATTGTCGATATCTTTGTATGGTGGGGAAAAACTTAAAAAATAAACTAAAAAAAAAATTTGTAAATTAAATGTGGAAATTTTGTGGATATAATCATGTATTTCAAGGAAAAACAATAATGTTTTGATAAAACATAGTGATATAATATCAGAATGTACACAATTTCCATAACATACCCAAAGCCAAATATCTCTGAATTATATATGATCTGTTAATTTCTTAGACTTAGTGTTTCTGACTCTTTTAAAAATCAGTTATTTGGTTAGTGAGCTAATGCAGACAAGGCTGTTGGGGAATTCTGCATGGTTCTCCTGTTTGCTTCAAGTCATTTAAAAACTGTTCATTGTGGTCAGCCTCTAGCTGTAGAGTAGGCTATCAGATGTACCACTGATAGAATTTCAAATTTTCAAAATCTCTTGTATCTGTATATAGAATGATGAAATATTCTGCTCAGTGCTTGACTTTTAAGTGGGACATTCTTATGCCTTTTTGTTATTGTATCACTCAAGGGACCTAATTACAGACCAGAAAGAAAGATAAGCATTTCAGATGCATCTGTCTTTTTCTTGGTTAGGGTTCCTTAGAAACAGACTCTGCAACAAAGAATTGAATGCAAATTGTGTTAAAAGGAGGTGTGGAGTAAGACATGTAAGAGAAAAAAGCAAAGTATACAGCATTACACAAATTACCATGTGGGCAACTGACACTCGGTCCCAAAGAGAGACAGTGTGGAACCCACACTGAACTGCAGTTATCCCACCCAGGGTGCACAGACTTTGGCTATTTATCCACCAACCCATTGACTGGAGAACCCATTGAGGTTCTCCAGGAAGGATGCTGAGTTTCAGCACTTTCTGCTGCCACACGACAATGAGAGTGGGCTGCGGTGCCCAAAGAAAGCCCTCTTGAAAAGAGATGAAAGTCCTGGCAGTTAGGCTGCTCTGAAAAGATCAGTGCCCAGGGAATACGGGCTCGTCTCCCCCAGTGACAGCATCTGCAACAGTACATACAAATTCATGGCCAGCTAACCTTTCAAACATCAGAGAAATGTCACAATGATATTTCCTCATAAGATGAAAAATCAACTCAACACAAATATTTTTAAAACAAGATAGATACTACTTACCCTCAGGTGCCTTTTCTCACATATCTCAGTGCTCAAATATCTATATTATAGACCCCAATATTATAGCTAAATGTTTGTGCAACATCAGTTTACCAGCCCTGGAAATATTCCATCCCTAGGTCTGTTTGCCCATGCTGTCAGTATTAAGACCTCCCTCAAGAGTTTAGATAGCTGACATCATTTCCTTATTAAGTTAATATTTTAAGCCTTCTCCATGTGAAATTTCTAATTCTAAAGAGGAAGTCTCTATTGCTCCCTCAAATTTTTACACCTAAATTATTTAGGTCATATTTTAATGTTCAGATGATTAAAAAAATGTGTAAATTGCTGATGCTTTACCTTGAAGATGTCGCTGGTTGGTCAGAGAACAATGGGGTCATTTGCCTGGGGATATAGTTCCAGCTTAGAGCTCCAAAGTTTGTTTTCATCTACCCACTGCAGATAACTTTTCAAGCTTCCTGTGTGCTTAAGAAACCATTTAAACGAAAGAAAATGGCCAAGTGAGTGCTGTTTGGATGCCACACAATAGCTCAGTAAGACATGTAGAAATTGTGCTGGGATTTATTGTAGATTGGAAGTACCCTGGAATGATCTCAGTTACTTTTCCTGAAAAAATGATGCTCGGCTGAGTACTGCCACATTGCTCCCGTCCTGTGGATGCCCCGGCCCCGTCGTGTCTGATAGCTTCCAAGAGCGTCTGCAGACCCTCTGCCTCTCCTCACCCACGTTTACACTCACCTAGACCAGCCCTGAGTGTTGGATTCAGTGTTTGAATCCAACTTTGCAGTGGTCTCTGCAGTGGTCAGATCCAGGGTTGTGGCATGGACAGTTCCCGCACTAAAAACTTCTCAGGCAAGTCAAAGCGGATTAGTGAATTTCAGGAAAAGGATTCATTCCCAACACCTTTCTTTTCATGATTGCTGATTCCTACCAGAATACAGTAAGGTTTCATTTTTAGAATCACAAAATCGTGAGGTTAAGATGGGAAAGAACGTTTGGAAATCAATTAATGAGTTCAATGCCCTTATTCTACAATTGAGGCACTTGAGACTGTAGTGGTCACATGCTTTGCCCAAAGAAACACAGCAGATGTGGGGTGTATATTCACCTTTCCTCACTCCTCTTTCCTGAATTGATGTTCTTTTTACACATTCTGCATAATACTAGGCAAAGCACATACCAAACACATAGAAAAAGCAACTATTCATTTTTGACAAGTAATAACTAGTCAAATTACCAAACAAAAATAAATAAAAATGGCAATATTCCTCTTTCCTCCTACTTCATTTTTTCTATACTACATAAACATTTTAATGTACTAAATCATTTACTTATTTATTTTGTCTCCCCTTCTTTGCTGGAATGAAAACTAAAAGAGTAAGGATTTTCATCTGTTTTATTCCCGGAGGCACTCCAAGCCCGTAAAACAGCTTTGAGGTGCTCAATCAATATTTCTTGAATAAATGAATGAATGCAATCCAGATCCTTCACAGGGAGGGCATGGGTGTTTTATAGTTTTGAATTAGATCCTAAGAATCTAAAGATTTGTGTTCCTATTAGAGGAAGCTAATTCTAGAATAGGAGAAAGCTCCTTCTCTACTATTCTGACATTTTGAATTATCACAGTATCAGAATAAATTTCCTTTGGAGATCTGGAGCCATCAGAAGGCTCATTCACATATTGGCAGTCAAATTCTGATTGCTCAGCCTTATTCCAGTAATTTAGTTAGATCTCCACTGTTGATGCTTCAGGCAAGTCTTTTGCTCTCACTTTGCATTTCTTTTCTATATTTAAAAATTATACACATAATGCCCACCTAATGAGCCTCCCCCATCTATGATGTAGCCTCATCCTAAATACCAGCACTCTTTTGTCCTTTTTTAATAGTCACCTTGCTATACATGGCTTCCCAGGTAGCTCAGCGGTAGAGAATCCACCTGCAATGCAGGAGGCACAAGTTTCATGCCCGAGTTGGGAAGATCCCCTGGAGAAGGAAATGGACCACTCCAGTATTCTTACCTAGAAAATCCCATGGACAGAGGAGTCCGGTGGTCTACAGTCCATGGGGTTGAAAAAGAGTCGACACAATTTAGCGACTAAACATCAACAATAATGCTGACGTTATATCCCTAGGGATTGTTTATAACCACAAGTTTGTATCTTTTGACTATCTTCACCCATTTTACCCACCTCCTGCCTTTGGCAGTTATCATTCTGTTCTTTGTTTCTATGAATTTTGGATTTGGGTTTTTGTTTTTTTAGATTTCACATACAAGTGGAATCACACAGTATTTGATTTATTTCACGTAGCATAATACCCTCAAGTTCTATTCATGTTTTTGCAGATGGCAGGAATTCCTTCTTTTCTGGTGCTGAATTTTATTCCATTTTGTATATGTACCACATCTTTTATCCATTGATGAACACAGATTGTTTCCATGTCTCGGCTATTGTAAATAATGCTTCAGTGAACACAGGGGTACAGGTATCTTTTCAAGTAAGTGAGTTTGTTTCCTTTGGATAAATACCCAGGTGTGGAACACTCCACACTATTTTCCACATGGCTGCACCAACGATGCACAAGCGTTCCCTTTCCTCTCTATCCTCCCCGAGACTTTTTGTCTTTTTGATGACGGCCATTCTGATGGGCTTGAGGTGCTGTCTCGTTGTGGTTTTGATTTGCGTTTCTCTGATGGCTAATGATGCTGAGCATATTTTCACATGCCTGTTGTTCATGTGTGTCTTCTTTGGAGAAATGTCTGTTCAGAACCTCTGCCTGCTTTTTAATTGAGCTGTTTTCAGTTGCACGAGTTCTTTATACATTTTGGATATGAGTCCCTGATCAGGTGTGTGCATGAAATACTCTCCCATTTCCTAGGTTGCCTTTTCGTTTTATTGGCTTCCTCTGCTGTATATTCAGCACCATGGTGTCTTTGAAACACATTTTCCCCTCCCATTCTTTTTAATTGTTTTGTGCTTCGTTTGTCCTCGAAAGCTCTCTGACCTGACACTTTTATCTTCTTTTCCTAAAACAAAGCTGGGGGATCACCCTGGGCCCTGCAGATTTGGCTGCCAATTCCCCAAGCCATTTAACTTGTACCTTCTCTCAACCAGCAAGAGAAGGTGACCAGAACCTAGGGCCAGTCATCCTCCTGTGAAGCCCCCAACTACTTTATTGTCCGTGGAGCTCATGAAAAGGTCCTTCTTCTAGTTGAGGAGCTCTTCCCTTGGAAAACTGCCTCCACGCACAGTACGGAAGCAGCTTAGCGTCCTGGGTTCAGTCTAATGTTTGAAAACAGACGCGGCCCATAGCTCCCTATGTTTAGAAGAGGCTTTAATTTAAAAGGGAAACAGGAGGCTGAGGACGTTTCACCTGTTCTCATTGTCATTGTGACAAGTGGCCGCAAATATATGTGCGTCCACAGACCAGTTTAGTTTAAACTCGGCTTTTCCTCCCGCCCCCTTGTCAGTCAGCCAGAGCTCCATCTGTAAGCAGCAGACTCGGGGAGTTACACGATGCTTGCTGGAGACCAAAGGAGGTTGTTGACTCCTCCCTTTGGTGTTTCCAGCATTTACCATCATTTCATTTAACCTCTCTTGGTTTTAACCAGTGCCTTCCTTGGCTACAAAGTCATGCTGTGGGTGGTGTGGGGGACACTTGGAAGTCAGTCCCTAACGGCACATATATAGATGTGATGAGGATCCATCATCATGTGGGCTAAGATGAGACCATACTTCATGTCCGTGCAATCGTAATTAACTTAGAGATATGCCAAAGTTCATTTTTTACAGGGCCATGTATAAACCACAGGGTGCATGGGTGAGAACTGGAAAAGCAGAAGCCCCGGAGGCAGGCAGATCTGGGGATGCACAGTTCTGAATGTGTGTTCTGCCCCTCTTCATCCCTTTAGCCTGGCCCCCTCTGCAGGGAACTTGCACAACTGTGCAAAGTAGACCTGGGGTTTCATTTCTCACCTGCATCCCTGGCTCTCCTGTTCCCCATCACATCCCATTGGAAATCTAAAAACAGCTGAGTTCTCAAACGTACAATGCAGCCCTATTCAAAACGAACCAAAAGCAGCCTGTCCTTCCCTGTCTGCCTTCAGAACGTCTTTTGGACCTCATACACCCACCTACCCTGTGCTGTGACCAATAAGACAGCTGCAAAGTTCACATCTGCCATCTTCCTGCAGTCCACTTTGATTTCAAAGTTAAAAAGTAGAAACTCTGTAATAAATAAGGTGAATTTGATAATCCCGTTTATGACGTATCAGAGTCCTCATGCTTCTGAAATGAGCCCAACGTTTGTTGAGTGTATTATCCCAACATTTTCCTCCAGGGCTGGTTGTGCTTTGCAGAGATGAGGTTTCAGAATGCGCTCTATAACTTCCCAGGTTATCAGTTGGGGCTGGATCATAATAGACTTAGATGCCAGCTGGCAGATAAGATTTGTGTGTTGGTTGATTCTAGAGAGAATTATATGCTCACAACTTTCCTCATTCCCACCCAACACCCACACGGGGATAAGTACACAACATAATACGACTTATAGGTTAGTAGTTTTGTCTAGACCAAGGGTTGGCAAATTATAGTTCTGGGAAAATCTAATCTGTTGCCTGCTTTTGTGAACATGGTGTTGTTGGAATACAGCCACGCCCATTTGCGTATGTATTGTCCACAAAAGCAGTCATGCTTTCTTACTACAAGCCCAAAAGTTGCAAAGAGACCTTGTCTGATTCACAAAGCCAAAAATATTTGCTGCCTGGCCCTTTATTAAAAAAAGTTTTGCAGGCTCTGCTCTAGATCCATCACATAAAAGGCCACTCAATACATACTATTTTAAAATATCAATATAAATTCAGTTTCTGGTCCTGACCCCTATGTGTGCATTTGAGTAAATTCCCTCTCTGCACTACAGTTTGCTCAGTTTTGTCAAAGTGGAGATAACCTTACTCCTCTGAAACAGTTGTAAGGATTGATTTAGTTAATAAATGTAGAGCACTCGGAGCCAGGCCTGGGAGAAAATAAACTCTCAGCAAATGTTCATCATATTCATCGAATCATTGATTTTATTGGTCCTGAGGATATGGCCCTATGACCAAGGACCGAGACAAGCTTCTGGAGTTGGTGATGGACAGGGAAGCCTGGCGTGCTGCAGTCCATAGGGTCACAAAGAGTCGGACACAACTGAGCAACCAAACTGAACTGAACTGAACTGAAGACATGTTCAAGGAGCTAGACTCTATTATTTTATTTCAATGTGAAACATGAAATGGGACAGGATCCTACAGTTGCCTTGTCAACAGAGTGAGAACTAAGCAGAGGGGAGTAATTTTGAGAAGGCTTCTTCTTGGTTAGCATACATTTGAGCCATTTCTACAAAAACATGACAAAGAAGAATTTCTGAATGTATATCATCACAGCACCTTGGTGATTAATCTCAAAAGCAGTGGCAGACAAGCTGCCCTCCATGTGGTACGTTTTCGATCTGTTACAGAAGCACATACGGTCTAGTGGAAATGCATTAATGATGATCAGTAACACATAGGGAAACATAGATGTATTTATCCGTAGCATGAGTGCAAACATCCAGGGGTAGAATTTCTGCCTGGCTTACTTCCACATCGTTCAGATTTGAAACTTGAAATGTAAATATTGTCATTTAAACCAGAGGTTGGCAAACTTTTTCTGTGAAGAGCCAGGTAGAAAATAGTTTTGGCTTTGGGTATCGTATGGTCTCTGTTGGAACTCTTCAGCTCTGTCGTCGTAGCGGAAAAGTGGTCATGAACAACCCATAAATGAATGAGCATGCCTGTGTTCCAGTAAAAGTATCTATGAAAACAGGTGGTGGCCAAATTTGCTCCAGAGGCCATAATTTGCAGACCTGGGATTTAAAGAATTGCAAAGTATATTCAAACTATATTTTCTTTTATTTTTTCCCTATTTCTCTTATTTTTGAATGTACTGCCTATTTCCCCCATAAAATGCTTTCATTTGCTGGGAACATGAGGTCTATCTGAAGGAAAAGAGACATTTCAAAGTCTCTAAATTTCAGTTTGTTTTGTCAAGTTCAGTTCAGTTCAGTCATTCTGTCGTGTCCCACTCTGCAAGCCCATGGACTGCAGCACGCCAGGCGTCCCTCTCCATCACCAACTCCCAGAGCTTGCTCAAACTCAGGTCCATCAAGTCGGTGATGCCATCCAACCATCTCATCCTCTGTCATCCCCTTCTCCTCCTGCCTTCAGTCTTTACCAGCATCAGGGTCTTTTCCAGTGAGTCAGTTCTTCACACCAGGTGGCCAAAGTATTGGAGCTTCAGCTTCAGCATCAGTCTTTCCAATGAATGTTCAGGACTGATTTCCTTTAGGATGGACTGGTTTGATCTCCTTGCAATTCAAGGGACTCTCAAGAGTCTTCTCCAACACCGTGGTTCAAAAGCATCAATTCTTTGGCACTCAGCCTTCTTTATGATTCAGCTCTTACATCCATACATGACTGCTGGAAAAACCACAGCTTTGACTAAGATGGACCTTTGTCAGCAAAGTAATGTCTCTTTCTAATACACTTTTGGTCATAGATTTTCTTCCAAGGAGCAAATGTCTTTTAATTTCATGGCTGCAGTCACCATCTGCAGTGATTTTTTCAAGTATTTGTCAAGTTTTGTCAAGTATTTCTATTCAGCTGGGGTTGGGGGAATGAGTATTGCCATGTTCTTCAAAGTAAGTTGAAATGAGATTGTAAAACATTAATGGACAAAGAACCAAGAGAGGACTGAAATTTAAAAGTTTATCTGAACTCCATTTCTTTATTCTATTTGAGAAAGGGAAAATGAATAAACTACTTAAGTCAAATACAGAAATTAATTCAATAATATAGACTATGCTCCATTGAGCACCAATAATTCTGACAACTTGCTGTTTAATACTTCCTGTTATATAAATGAGTGTATATTTTCAATTTGCTTGCACTATCTTTGACATAAATTGTATGTTTTTATGGTGTACAACTTGTGTTCTTATATATACATAAACTTGGTGAACTGAACTGAAACTTGGTGAAAAGATCACAACTAAGGCAAATGACTTATTCATCACCTACATAGTTACCCTTGTGTATGTGTGAGCTTTAGTTTAAAATCTATCTGTTTTGAGAATCCCAAGCATACAGGCTAATGTGGTTAACATTCATCACCATTGCCGTGCTGTATCTGAGATTTATAAAGTGTATTCTTTCTGCATCGCTGATCTTCTGTACCCTTTGACCAGTATCTCCACATTTTCCCCACCTCCCAGCCCCTGTCACTCACTATTCCACTCTCTGCTTTTATGTCCTCCACTTTTTTGGATTGTCCGTGTTAGTGAACCACATAGTATTTGTCTTTCAGTGTCTGCCTTACTCTGCCTACCATAATGTCCTCCAGCTTCATCCATGCCATTGCACCTGGCAGGATTTTCTTCTTCTTTATGACTGAATAATATTCCATTGTTTACATATACCACCACTTTAATCCCTTTGTCTGTTTGTGAACAGTTGGCTTGTTGCCGTAACTTGCCTATTGTGAACAATGCTGCAGATATCTCTTCAAGAGGCTGATTTTATTTCAAAAGAAATGAGTATCATGTTAAAGGTGAAACATGCTGGGAACCGTATGTTACTAAATCTTCATATCATCTGTCAAATTACTTGTTAGTCTGGTACTATCTCTGTGAATGTGCCACTTATTTTATTTCCCACTTCTTATGAGTATGGAAGAAAAAAATATGTGGAAAACTTCTGGTTATTAACTTGAAGTCCATATTCATATGAATTGAATCACCAAAGCCATTTAACTAGGGAAACTCCAGGCAGAGCTCTGTAAAGTCTTAATTACCAGAGATTATTTACTGGGAAGCCCAGACCAGAGCACAGGAAGGAGTTAAAAGAGGCCCCCAAGCATCATAATAGCTCATCCTCTTGTTCTCGGCTCATAAGTGAACCCCACAGGCTTTCCCCAGAGTTCACATAATCTTACTTTAAATGGAATGCTTTGCTTTTCTTTGCACGCAGCAGCTTTTTATTTCTAGCTTTCTATGGAAGCATGATACACATACAGAAAATTATCTATTCTCTAAGTAGACATTCAGTGAATTCCCGGAACCCAGGTGAGAGCCGGGTGACCTGCACGCCGACCCTCTCTCCTTCCTGCCTCCATCACTGCCCTGCAAGGGTCACGCTTCCTGACCTCCCCTGGAGGAGGTTTGTGGGGCTGTTCTTGCACTCTGCATGCTTCATCACGCAGTCTGGGTTCTTGGTGTCTGGCTGCCTTGACTCAGTATGTGGAGTCATCCATACTGTCCCACGGAGCTGCTGGCGGCTCTTTTTCATTTCCTTGTGGTATTCCAAGGGCTCCCCTGATAGCTCAGTTTGTCAATATATGCCACATTTCATTGTTCTGCTCCAGTATTCTCACCTGGAGACTCCCCATGGACAGAGGAGCCTGGCGGGCTCCAGTCCGTGGGGTATCCCAGAGTCAAGCACCACTAACCAATTAAGCATAGCACAGTGTCGATAAGCCTTTGGAAAGTCTATGGTTTTGGACTCTTGCACATTGGTGGCTGTGAACTCCCTAATGTGTGTGTTTTGGGGACCTTACCTGCACATTTCCACTGGGTGTGCCCCACAAGTGAAAACACTGGGTCACAGGGTCTGAGGACACTCGGCTTCAGTATTTTCTACCAAACAGTTTCCTGAAGCTCACAGCAGTTTTTAAACAGCAGATTAAAAGTCAGTCCTGCTAAAGAAGGTGTGCGCATGGCAGCCGTGATGAGCGCTGGCATAGCATTTGAGAACACAGCATTAGACTGAGTCTCGTCAGCACGGGAGCAAAGCTGGACCAGGGCAGAGCAGCGCTGAGGAATTTTAAATACTGAGAACTTGACTCACCAAGACTGTCAGACCACGGTCAGTCACTGCTGTTTAAAACGCAGAGGGAGGATACCTTGGATAACATCACCAACACTTTTCAAGTCTCCTCCTCGATACTGATAAACTTCTCTTTTAGAAAAAGTCCTTTTTCCACCCCCTCATTGCCCTATATGATTCATTCTCTGGTGGATACATTAATGACTTGTGTGCTGTTTCAAGACTGTTGGCTTATCAGACCATAGAAACACTAGCAAAAATTGTGGCTGCTAAATAATTCGGAGGCACCAGTTCACCAAAACTATGCATATGGGGGTGTTTCATGTATTTCTTTGATGTTGCAATGAAAAGTGAAAGTGTTAGTCACTCAGTCATGTCCAGCTCTTTGAGATCACACGGAGTGTAGCCTGCCAGGCTCCTCTGTCCATGGAATTCTCCAGGCAACAATACTGGAGTGGATAGCCGTTCCTTTTTCCAGGGGATCTTCTCCACCCAGGGATCAAACCCAGTCTCCTGCATTGCAGGCAGATTCTTTACCATGTGAGGCACCAGGGAAGCCCGAAGTTACAATGTTTCAGTTGTAATTTCACAGTCGGGATAGAAGACTTTGAGGTTACATGCCAAGTGTGAGTTCTCCCAGGATAGCAGAAGTTCAGAAGTCTGGAGCTCAGACCTGAAGGCCCCGGCCATGACCTGGGGAGAAGCTCTCTGATGAGGCCTGAGCCTTGCTCATTTGCCTTCTTACTCTTTGTACCGGCAGAGCTCTTGGTCGACTTCAAGGACAGAGCCCAGGCCAGGCAAAAGGAGGGCTCCTAGGGGGGCTGATGGAGAGGAGCAAACGGGCTATGTTGAAGCATCTCCTGCCAGGAGGGGCCCTTGCTAATGCAAGCTCCTTGCTAACTCGAAAGAGGACAGCTGCTTATAACACGTACGTCAGTCACACACAGGGAAACTGTAACTGAGGTGATGGAATTCAGTGGCTGCTATTCGCTTCCCATTTAAAATAATACGTAGCTAGATGTGAATTTAAATGCATTCAGGTGATACAGATCTTTGTGTAAGCCGTGTATGTTTCTGAACAATGTGACTGCAGGAGACGTGCGTGGTGGAAGATTCCTTAGCACGTGGACAGTGTCACAGCGTGTGCCCGACAGCCCTGCAGAGCCCCCACGGGTCTGGCCAGAGTCACCAGCTCCGGAGGGGACGCGAGGGTCAGAGTCCCAGCTTCTCCCTCAGTCTCTGTGCCGAGAATCTGCGCAGTGACTTTGAGAGGACCTCATTGTTCTTCTCATTTTCTGTATGCAAAGTGCAAGTCACTCAGTCGTGTCCGACTCTCTGCGACCCCATGGGCTATACAGTCCATGGAGTTCTCCAGGCCAGAATCCTGGAGTGGGGAGCCTTTCCCTTCTCCAGGGGATCTTCCCAGCCCAGGGATCGAACCCAGGTCTCCCGCATTGCGGGCAGATTCTTGACCAGCTGAGCCACACAGAGGCTAAAAGGACCTGTCCCGGTGCCGGGCAGGGGGCTGCGCATGGTAGAGCTCCGACTTTCCCCGGTTCCCTTGCCTTACCGCTGTTCACTCAGGGAGGTTGGCGGGGCTTCCCCCTGGGGTGCACGTAAGCCACACACAAGTGCCAAAAGAGTGAGTGGGGAGGGTGAGAATGGTGGTCAGAACACACTTACAGTGAACACCCAGTGGCAAATCTGCAAAGGAAAACCTATCCAATGGGGCTGATCGCTCTGACCTGAACTTGTAGAGACCCAGACACACACAGGGTCACCGGCGACCCAGACTCTCGTACCTGAGTGTCTGTTTTGTTTTGGTTTAGGATGAAGTCCCAGCCACAGTGTATTCGAAAGAGTTCTGCAGCCAAGGTTGAAAACCACAGATTGAGATTAAATGCCTTTGTAGACTAAGCAATTAAATTTAAATCATGAATGTAATTTTTAAAGAAAGCATGAAAATGAAAGCATATATGTGAAAGGGATTGACAGCACTTTACGGCACTTTAATGAAGAGATAAATGGAGAAGAACATAATTTAGTAGCGTAATTGGACACCCAGTCTGCTGGGGCAAGGGAGGAGGTGTGGAGGGGGAGACAGGGCGTGCTGAAGGGTGCTAAGGAGAGCGGTTTCTTGGGCTGGGATTTGAAGCCAGCACTTCCCGGTCACTGGTTCATCGCATTACCTCTGACTTCCAGGCTCTAGAAAGGAAATTCTGAGTGAAAAGAGGCCAGTGGGAAATAAAGGTGGGGACATAACAGGCTGCCTGGGTCCCAGAATCAGCAGAACCAGGCCCTTCCCTGGACCTTGCTGCTCATGAAATCGTTCCACGATTTAAGGGAGTAATTCCCAACATACTTTTGTATGAGACTGTAGTATTTGTCAAACCAAACTGGAATTTGCAGTTTATAAAGAGGACAGAACCTTGGAATTTTTGTTTTCAATAAGCCAGGTTTTTAAAGGAATTCTCCCCAGAAGTGCATGTCACATTCAGAGACAGGGCCTCTCTCAGAGCTCAAAGCCCTGATGGACCACATGAGAATGTGTGCTTGAAGCAAGTGGGAGAGGAGCAATCACAGACACACACACACACACACACACACACACACACATTTACAACATGCATGCAGATACACACATACATATATACATACACACATGCACACATATACACACGTGCACATGTGTGGGTATATACATACACATGCATATAAATGCATATACGCAACAAGCATGCATATACACATATACATACTCACATACATATACATGTGCACACACAAATGTACACATACATATATACATACATACAACATGCATACAGACACGCACATATATAAACACATGCATGCATATATACATGCATACATGTATGGACATATATGTGCACATGCATATAAATGCATATGTGCAACAAACATACATATACACACCCACATACATACACATGCACACATATACACAAATGCATACATATACACCTACATGTATATATACACTTACACACATACACACATATACATACATATTCACATACAGTTGTATAAAAGCCTATAACTGTGAAAGATTTGATAACGTGAATGTAGAGCTTAGTTAATAAAGGTGGACACCCTTGTAACCGCCACCCATGAAAGAAGGCAGACTTTCTAAGCACCTGGAAGCCCTCATCTGTCTCTTCCCAACACAGCCCTCTCCCCCTACCCACAGGAGGAGCCACTACCCTGACTTTTATAGTAATCAACTTTTACTTTTCTTTATAGCTTTCTCATCCAAACTCTGGTGTTACCATTGTCTGTTTTTATCTTTAACGTCATTGAAATCTCTTTTCCTCTATAGTTTTGTCCCTTCATCTCACTGTTACTCCACTGATACTTTTTGTTGGAGAAAGCAGGTCATCCCTTACGGAGCTCGCCTCTGAATGTGTTTGGCTGGTGCACCCCACCACGTGCTTCCTGAGTTTGGCCTCTGCATGTCCAGCAAACTGGGTGTGGGATCCAGAGGCATAATCACATTCAGATGCGATTGTTTGGAGACAGACATCCTCTCCGGTGGAGATGCATTCTCCATCAAGAGGCGTATCCTATCTCATCTTCTCTCTTCTTGTCTTGGAAAGAGCCGCTGATTCTCAGTTCCTATATATATATATATTTTTCATATTTTAATTATGTATTGATGGCTGTTGTGGGTCCTCATCGCTGCCAGCGGGCTTTCCCGTGCTGTGCTGAGCAGGGCGCTTCTCTCTAGTTGCGGTCTGTGAGCTTCGCATGGTGGTGGCTCCTCCTGTTGCGGAGCACAGCCTTAGTTGCCCTGCGGCACGTGGGATCGTCTCAGATCCGGGATGAAACCCACGTCTCCTGCATTGGCAGGCGGGTTTTTACCCCTGTGCCACCAGGGAAGCCCCGTTTGTGTTTCTGAGGAAAGTTAACTGGTCATTCCTAGAAGTTTTTTATTAACACACAAACCAGCTTCTCCCGCTTTTGAAAAGGGTGGTCTTAGCTGCAGCGTGGTGGGCCTCCCAGGAATAAAACAGGTACTGCCACTTTCATCTAGCTGGAAGGACTCCATCGTTTAGGGAGGGCAGTTTACTCTGGTTTCATTTCAGAAATGCTGTGACAGTTGTGAGCCCTGCCTGCACTGCCCCAACACACACACACACACACACACACACACACACACAGATACACACACACACACCACCTCTCATGTTGCTTTTTTGTTACCCCACAAGATCCTTGTAAATACCCAGTATGCTATTCTCCATTTCCCCCCAATTGTTCCTTTCACCTGTATAGCTTAAACAGCTCGAAAATCATCATTCATTTTCAGAGGAAGAAATTCTCTCTTTGAAAGCTGTAGCCGACACCAGTTGCAGCTAGCCAGGTCCAGCCAGCGGTGTGGCCAGGCTGGAGGACCTCGGTCCACCTGTAGGAAAGGAGGATTCTGGGACGTTCTCCCACAGAGACATAAAACTTCATCAACACTTAGATGTTTGATCACAAGAGATGCAGGAAGTCGTTCACAAAGGCGTGACGTTGTGGTTGGTTTGACTGCATCTGTGCAGAGACGGTCAAGTGCACACTTGCCTCTGACCTGAAGGAAGGCTGGAGACACACTTCTGCTTGCATTTGATAAAATACCCACCTGACCTCAGAGAGGTGATGCAGGCTCAGAGAACTGCTGGAGCAGGACTACCCCTCAGCTGGCCTCACCCCTCACCCAGTCGTCTTCCTGCCTCCCCAGCCCAGGCCTCCACTCATTCCAGGGGACGATGAGTCCCTGCCTTCACATGAACCTCGCTCCCCTTGTGGGAGGCCCTGGACTCTGCACTTGAACCCCCAGCTGATGCGGGCACTTGCATCCTATCATGTCTCCTTTCAGACAACCCATCATGTATTCTACTCATTCAACTCAGTGCTTTTTAAGCATCCACCATGTGTTAAGCACTGTGCCCCGGTTGTAGGAAACAAAACACCCTTGAGGTACTTGAAGTCAAGTGGAAGAATAATTTATACATATATGCGCGCGCACACACACACACAACACACACACACTTACCTGTAATGTCTACGTCTGATGTCTACTGTTAAGATCAACTTCTGATGATCCTCTCTCCTGAAAGGAGATGGATAAAACGATGGCCTCTAGGTTACAAAATCAACGTGTGTCCATATGTCATGTTGTAGTAAAGACTGAGGGGATCTCAAGCCACCTTCTTGTCACATTCAGCTTCTATTATAAGAAGAAAGAAGAAAGGGTCCAGGCACAGAGTTGGAGACTGAAGCATTTAACAGCTCTGAGCTGTTGGGCCTGAGCCATTTTGTCCTTGCAGTTTGTCTTAACAGAGTAACACTAATGTGTTGCTTGGGGTATGAAATCCACAGCTTGCTCTACGAGACCTGCTGCACCTCTTGGTGCCCAGACAAAGCTCTACAAGGGCTTGCTGCTTGGCTGCTGCATCGCACTTGCCAATCAGCGGGATGTTGCCGTCCCCTCACACACACCCAAAGCCCATCTTCTCAGAATCTTTAAATAAAGCATGTTTTTGTTCTTGAAAACAGTATTATCCGGACAGTTGAGTTGGATGATGACCCACAACCTCAGGGATTCAGGAAGTCTTGTCCAAAGCTGTACTCCCAAGTGATTCTGGAATGCAGGCTCCGACCTGCTCATCCAGCGCTTTTAGATTCAAACTGAGAGTCAAGTGTGAGCCTTGAAATGGAAAAAAAATAATCTAGGATCAAAATAGAAGTAAATCTATGTAATGCAGCACATAGACCTCATCTTAAAACTATTGTTACTATGCTTAGAATAAGACTTTTGAAAAAATGTTGATTTGAATCCATTTTTTTTCTATAAACAGTTTGGAATAGGGATATAGGATTTTCTTAAAGAAGGCATCTATATCATCTTGCATAACAGGAAATCCACCATTTAGCATGTTTCATAAAATCCTCAGTGTGTGGTCATTGATTAAATATTGTAATTAAACTGCCTTCAGATTCCTGCACAGTAACTCTGTTCGACCCATCAGCCTGACAGCTGTAGTTCCCTAACTGCATGGTTCAGCAGGCACCAACTAATAGACAGTTGTCTTCTGTTTAGAGAAACAGAACAATTTCTCTGTATAGAAGAATTCATTTTGCAATAGCTGAGCCACTGTATTTCTAACCAATATGTAACAGTCACCAAAAGTCTGTTGATCACTATTGTGATTCTTTTTGAAGAAAGCACTGTATATGAGAAAGAAAACTCATCTTGAGTTTTCAAAAGCTTACTCCACCATTTATTTCTTATGTGGTATTGGACAGTCATCTCTTAAGTGGAGATGGTCATTCATGGTCTTGGTTATCTAATGGGATCCCGGGTGCAGGTCAAGTGAGATGAATAAACAGCCCTTGCAAGAGTATGCAACCAGTGATCAATGTGAGACATTATTATTCTTGAGGTTTTGTTTTTCCACTTCATACAAGCAGAAATACACAGACTTTCAACAGCCTTGCAATTCTCCTTTTTTTGGTTGTGATTTATACCCCACTACTCCCCGCCCCCCCCAAATTTCTGAAGTGTCTGTGTGATACAAGACACAGATATAATAGAATCAAACAAATAGGGACACATGGACAGCAACCGGGTAACAAGGCAAGAAGAATTAGAAGGAACTGCGAACATGAAAATCCCCTAAGCGTCCTAGCAGTCGGGACAGAAGGGAGCCGCGTTACTTGCAGGGTTTTCGCGTCTGACTGAGGGACTGCTCTCTGTCCGTGCAGTGCACCGTCCCTTACTTCAGACAGGATGTGTAGACCATCGCTCAGCGCTTGTGTTTGGTCCTGTCCTACATTAGTGACCCCATGGCCTGTAGCCCACCAGGCTCCTCTGCTCGTGGGGTTTTTTTCAGGCAAGAATACTGGAGTGGGTTGTCATTCCCTTCTCCAGGGGATCTCTCAACCCAGAGACTGAGCCCGAGTCTCCTGGTGTGGCAGGAGGATTCTTTACCACCAAGTCATCTGGGAAGCCCCTTCGTAGATCATTGCCAAATACTTTTTTAGGAAACCAGGATTTTTGTTATCAGAGTGCGACATGCAAAGTGTTGTTGCTGCACATAAGAGGCTTGTGCAAGCTTCCTGATGCGAGGGACTGGCTGTGGGGAAAACTGGGTCTTGCTCTGATGGCAGGGCCTGCCCAGTAAATCTTTAATCCAATTTGCTGCTGATGGGCAGGGCTGTGCTCCCGCCCTGTAGGTGTTTGGCCTGAGGGTACCCAGGTCTGGAGTCTGCAGTCTCTATGGTAGGGTTAATGGTGACTCCCCCAAGCTGACTCATCCAACAGACCGTGCCTCCCAGGACTGCTGCTGCCAGCCCCTGACCCTTCAGCAGGCCACTGTCAACCCATGCCTCCGTTGAAGTGAAGTGAAGTCACTCAGTTGTGTCCAACTCTTTGCAACCCCACGGACTGTAGCCTACCCGGCTCCTCCATCCTTGGGATTTTCCAGGCAAGAGTACTGGAGTGGGTTGCCACGCTTACAGGCATGTCTGGCTCATTATGCTGCACATAAAGCTGATGAATTCTTTGTGAATCAGTCTCACTCAAACCTATTTTAGAATATTGTTAAAAGCACCTTTCTAGTGCTTCGTCCACATGTTGAATGCATGGGAAATGTCCTTAGGGTTCAAGTCCTGTGTTTTCATAACATCATAACATGTGTTTGTATATCCAGGAATCACCCTACCTGTTCAGTTCAGTCGCTCAGTCCTGTCCGACTCTCTGCAACCCCATGAACTGCAACACGCAAGGTCTCCCTGTCCTTCTCTATCTCCTAGTTTGCTCAAACTCATGTCCATCAAATCAGTGATGCCATGCAACGGTCTCATCCTCTGTCATCTCCTCCTGCTGCCTTCAATCTTTCCCAGCATCAGGGTCTTTTCCAATGAGTCAGTTCTTTACATCAGGTGGCCAAAGTATTGGAGCTTCAGCTTTAGCATCAGTCCGTCCAATGAATATTCAGGACTGATTTCCTTTAGGATGGACTGGTTGGATCTCCTTGCCATCCAAGGGACTCTCAAGAGTCTTCTCCAACACCACAGTTCAAAAGCATCAGTTCTTCAGCTCTCAGCTTTCTTTATAGTCCAACTCTCACATCCATACATCATTACTGAAAAAAGCATAGCTTTGACTAGATGGACCTTTGTTGGCAAAGTAACATCTCTGCTTTTTAATATACTGTCTAGGTTGGTCATAGCTTTTCTTCCAAGGAGCAAGCGTCTTTTAATTTCATGATCGCAGTCACCATCTGCAGTGATTTTGGAGCCCAAGAAAATAAAGTCTGCCACTCTTTCTATTTTTTCTCCATGTATTTGCCATGGAGTGATGGGACCAGATGTGTTAATCGCTTTTTAACTTTTTTCTTGGCTCCTTTAGTGACATCTAAACCTTAGAGGTGATAGAGAAAATGGGGAAATAAATTAGAATCTCTCCAAATTCAGATGTATCCTTGGGTTCACGTTGAGGAGCTTGCTGTCTAGGCCCATGAAGTCCTAGAAGCTGCATCTTTCAGCCTTGCTTTCTGGTCACACAGGTAGAAGTTTATTTCCAAACTCTGCATTTATTGGGTGGCCTTCGTAGGATCACTTTGTATATCCAATCCTTAGTTTCTCCATCTGCAAAATACAAGTCCACCAAACGCAACTTGCAGAGTTGCTGTGCTGTTAGAGGCAGCACTCAACACGCAGCAGTTATTATAGTCCCACCTCTTATCTACCAGTTCCAAACCCCCAGGTTTCCAGAATCTAAAAACATTTTTCATAATTCATTTGACAGCAAAATCAAACTCAAGCATAGCCTGAGCAGACCAATGTGAGGCTAGAGTCTTCTGGCTGTTCAGTGGAATTTTGGAGCAAAAGCAGGACTATTTATGCATTTGGTTATGGAGTGCGGCCCCAGACAACATTGGGGATCTTGCATCACAAATGGCAGATGCTCTAAATTGCCTTTCTAAACTCTGAATAGTTCTGAATTTTCAAACACATCCAGCCCCGATGCTTTTATTTAAGGGATTGATGGCTATTCTATCACTGGGGTTTTAAATTTCTGTGGTGTCTAGTTTGTCAGAACATGGACCGAAAAGGGGAATCTCTTTACTGCATCCCTAACTCACAGTAACCTCCCAGGCGTCTGCACGATTTGCCCTGAGCTCTTTGGGTTTGGGGGAGGTTGATACTTTGGGCGCAGATGGGTTCCCATCCGATAGATCTGACCTCTATAAAGTCCTTCTCACACTGAAGTCTGCCTCCTTGTCCACTCTCCTTCTTGTCCCTGTTCCTTAGAGCTGAGAGGACAGAGGGTGAACCAGTTAGCCCTGCCAGGCGACTGTTTCTCATGGATTTGAACAGTGCTGTTCTCTTTCTTAAGTTGTCGTTTATATAGGCAAACAAACCCATTTCCTATAACCAGCCATTAGCTGAACCATTTCTACACCTCTTCCAATTGTTCTTTATTTTGGCAGCTTTCCACTTAACACGTGTGATCTGGGATCAGAAGTATTATGGTCTTTGTCTTAAAAACTGTTTCCAGCTATTGATAAACAACTCATCTTTTCTGGCCCCAAACAGTATCTTCACAGGGACTGAGGTTTTGTACAGTGAATGGTTCAGACCCTGTCAGATTCTGAGTCATCTATTTACTAGACCTTAGATGAGATGCATAAACTCTCAGACCCTCAGTCTCTATATCTGTAAAGTGGAGGTGATACTGTGACCTTCCTTGTTGTAAAGATTAAAGGTGACACCTGAGAATCATCCAATAGCTTACCTGACACAAAATAGGCAGGTTAAAAATGGTAGTGGTTATTATTAGAAATTTAATAAATAATCCTCCTCTTCTTCTTTGTCATCATGTTTTATTGCTTTCTTAGGCTGACACTGGTGCTACCAAAATTCCACACAAGCTTAGGACATTGGTGGGTTTATTGTTAGGTGCAGTCCATGTGAAAGTGATGTCATTGTGAAGATTCAATTTGTATAATAAACAGTTTCTGCCCGTTACAAAGGGAAGTCACAGTGCTTCTCCTCCCTCCCTCATCACTTTTGAATCAAATGCAACTTCCAGGACAACTTGATTGACAAAAGTACATAAATCTGTATCTTTGAAGCATCTATTGAGAGAGCTACAGTAGAAATTCAGTTTTCTAGCCTAGCTAGAAACCAAGTTGATTCCAGGGTATCTCATTTCTCATTTCAAGACTATGTGCACTGTGTGAATGTTTCCAAGTGTACAGAGTAGGGTCGTAAATTTTAGTTCTATCAGTGCCAAAAACTTGGTGCCAAAGAACATCTTAACATTACTATTAGTGTATGTTGTATCCTGTAATTAAACAGAATCAGCTTGTGGGCGAGTTCTTCTGAAGACAGAGCCCTGCTTTCATGGGAGAATAATCAGAATGAGCTATTGCTCTCATTAACTTCCTTGGCAATACATCACCAGTGTGACCTGTCATTCTAATGATGCATGAGTGCAGTTCATCAACAGGGTGAATCCCACCAGTGCGCTCCTACTCCGCAGGCAGGCCTACCCATGCAGAAAGCATCCCGGGCAGATGTAGGCTGACTGCAGTCCAGGGTCCAAAAAGTTCCGTGGAATAGGATCTCCCTACCTCTTTTTTTTTTCTTTTACCTTTTGAAGTTGAGCTGCATTTAAGTTATCCAACCAATGCCCATCTGTCCCCAGGCTGTTCTGATTTTTCCTCTCTGACTCACTCAGAGCCCTTTACCTGTCTGCAGATATCTGGCTTTCATTCCTTTGAGTGTATAATTGAGCTTCTTGGTTCTTTCCTGAAGAGGAACCCCTCAACAACATTTAGTTCCACAGCCGGCGTTGTCAAAACTTCTGAGTTTCTTTATGATTCATAGCCTACATAATTGTAAAGTGAATACTTTTTAAAGTGTTTTTACTCATTTATTGATTGATTGGTTGATTTTAGGCTGTGCTGGGTCTTTGCTGCCTGGGCTTTTGTCTAGCTGTGGCCAGTGGGGGCTGCTCCCTAGTTACGGTGCAGAGTTTCTCAGTACTGCGGCCTGCGCTGCGGCAGCGGGCTCTAGGGCCTGCAGGCTTCTGTCCTGCGGCCCAGGGGCTCAGCGCTTGGGGCTCCCAGGGCTCCCAGGCTCCAGAGCACAGGCTCGGTAGTCGTGGAACACAGGCTTACTTGCTCAACAGCACGTGCCATCTTCCCAGAGCAGAGAGCAAATCCTTGTCTTCCCGCATTAGCAGATGGATTCTTTACCACTGAGCCACCACGGAAGCCCTGGATACATTTTTTTTAAAGACTCATTCAATGATGCCACTTCAATTTAAAAAAAAAAAGGTAAAACATCATGATACTAAAAATCAAGGTTTTGCAACTAGGAGATAAATAAGTCAGGATACCTGGTACTCAGCACAGGAATTACAGACACAAAATGTACTACAAACATTAAAGCTGCTAAGACACTATGTCTTAATTATTTTCAGCATTAGAAGAAATGGTAATTATGTGATGAAAGAGAGGTGTCAACTATTGCTATAAGGCAACCACACTGCAGTATAATCTATCAAATCAGTATATTTTTCACCTCAAACTTATATAATGCCAATCATACCTCCATAAAGAAAGTAAAAGATTCTCTACCAAAAAAATAAATAAACAAACATCAAGGCTAACATTTGTTGCTATTCAGTCAATAAGCCATATCTGACTCTCTGATCCCATGGACGGCAGCACTCCAGGCTCCTCTCTCCACTGTCTCTCAGAGTTTGCACAAATCCATGTCTGTTGAGTCAGTGATACTATCTAACCATCTCATCCTCTTCCACCCTCTTCTATTGCCTTCCAGTCTTTCCCAGCAATGAAGACAGAAAGGGAAACCCACTCCAGTATTCTTGTCTGGAAAATCCCATGGATAGAGGAGCGTGGCAGGCTACAGTCCATGGGGTTGCAAAGAGTCAGACAAGACTGAGCGACTTCACTTTTCACTTTCACTTTTCCCAGCAAATGGTCTTTTCCAGTGAATTGGCTCTTCACATCAGGTGTCCAAAATATTGGAGGTTCAACTTCATCATTAGTCCTTCCAATGAATATTCAGAATTGATTTCCTTTAGGATCGACAGGTTTGACCTCCTTGCAGTCCAAGGGACTCTCAAGAGTCTTCTCCAACACCACAATTTGAAAGCATCAGTTCTTTGGCGCTCAGCCTTTTTTATGATCCAACTTTCACATCCAGACATGACTACTAGAAAGACGATAGCTTTGAGTATATGGACCTTTGTTGGCAAAGTGATATCTCTGCTTCTTAATACACTGTCTAGGTTTGTCATAGCTTTCCTCCCAAAATGCAAGTATCTTTTAATTTTATGACTGCAGTATGCAGTGATTTTAGAGCCCAAGAAAATGAAACCTCCACTGCTTCCAGTTTTTCCCCTTCTATTTGTCATGAAGTGATGGGACTGGATGCCATGACTTTGTTTTATGATTGTTGAATTTCAAGCCAGTTTTTTCACTCTTCTTTTTCACCCTTATCAAGAGGTTCTTTAGTTCCTCTTCACTTTCTGCCATTAGAGTGGTGTTATCTGCATATGTGAGGCTGTTGATATTTCTCCCAACAATCTTGATTCCAGTTTGTGATTCATCCAGCCCAGCATTTCACATGATATACTATGCATTTAAGTTAAATAAGCAGGGTGACAGTATACAGCCTTGTTGAACTCCTTTCCCAATTTTGAACCAGTCCATTGTTCCATGTCTAGTTCTAACTGTTGTGTCTTGACCCAAATAAAGTTTTCTCAGGAGACAGATAAAGTGGTCTGGTACTCCTATCTCATTAAGAATTTTCCACAGTTTGTGTGATCCACACAGTCAAAGGCTTTTGGCATAGTCAGTGAAGCAGAAGTAGATGCTTTTGTGAAAATCCCTTGCTTTCTCCATGATCCAATGAGTGTTGGCAGTTTGATCTCTGGTTCCTCTGCCTTTTCTAAATCCTTCTTGAACATCTGGAAGTTCCCAGTTCACGTACTGTTGAAGCCTAGGATTTTGAGGATATGTGACATGTGTAATGAGTGCAACTGTGTGCTAGTTTGAACATTCTTTACACTGCCCTTCTTTGGAATTGGAATGAAAACTGACCTTTTTCAGTACAGTTGCCACTACTGAGTTTTCAAGTTTGCTGACCTGTTGAGTGCAGCGCTTGCACAGCATCATCTTTTAGGATTTGAAATAGCTCAGCTGGGATTTCATCACTTCCACTAGCTTTATTCATAGTAATGCTTCCTAAGGTCCGCTTGACTTCACACTCCTGGATGTCTAGCTCTAGGTGAGTGACCGAACCGTTGTGGTTATCCAAGTCAGACTTTTCTTAGATAGTTCTTCTGTGTGTTCTTGCCACCTCATCTTAATCTCTTCTGCTTCGGTTAGATCTATACTGTTTCTATCCTTTATCATGCCCATCCTTGTAGGAAACGTTCCCTTGATCACTCTAACTTCCTTGAAGAGATCTCTAGTCTTTCCCTTTCTGTTGTTGTTCTCTCCTTTTTTGCACTGTTCATTTAAGATGACTTTCTTATCTCTCCTTGCTATTCTCTTGAACTCTGCATTCAACTGGGTATGTTTTTGCCTTTCTCTCTCACCTTTCATTTCTCTTCTTTCCTCAGCTATTTGTAAAGCCTCCTCAGACAACTACTTTGCCTTCTTGCATTTCTCTTTTCTTTGGATGGTTTTGGTCACTGTTTCCTGTCCAATATTATGAACCTCTGTCCATACTTCTTCCTTCACTCTGTCTACCAGATCTAATCCCTTTAATCTATCTGTCACCTCCACTCTGTAATCATAAGGGATTTGATTTAGGTCATACCTGAATGGTCTAGTGGTTTTCCCTACTTTCTTCAATTTAAGCCTGAATTTTGCAATAAGGAGCTCATAATATGAGCACAGTCAGCTCCCAGTCTTGTTTTTACTGACTCTATAGAGTGTTTCCATCTTTGGCTACAAAGAACATAATCAGTTTGATTTCTGTATTGACCATCTGGTGATGTCCTTATGTGGAGTCATCTCTTGTGTTTTTGGAAAAGGGTGTTTGCTATGACCAGCTTGTTCTTTTGACAGAATTCTGTTGGCCTTTTCCCTGCTTCATTTTTACTCCAAGGCCAAACTTGCTTGTTATTCCAAGTATCTCTTGACTTCCTACTTTTGCATTCCAGACCTCTATAATGAAAAGGACATCTTTTTTCGGTTAGTTATAGAAGGTTGTGTAGGTCTTCATAGAACTGGTCAACTTCACCTTCTTCGGCATCAGTGGTTGGGGTGTAGACTTGGATTACTGTGATGTTGAATGTTTTGCCTTGGAAACAAACCGGGATCACTCTATTGTTTTTGAGACTGCACCCAAGTACTGCATTTCTGACTCTCTTGTTGACTATGAGGGCTACTCCATTTCTTTTAAGGGATTCTTTCTCACAGTAGTAGATATACTTGTCATCTGAATTAAATTCACCCATTCTTGTTCATTTTAGTTCACTGATTCCTAAGATGTTGATATTCACTCTTGCCATCTCCTGCTTGACCCCTTCCAATTTACCTTGATCCATGGACCTAACATGCCAGGCTCCTATGCAATATTGTTCTTTGCAGCATCAGACTTTGCTTTCAGCACCAGACACATCCCCAGCTGAGTGCCGTTTCTGCTTGGCCTGGCCTCTTCGTTCTTTCTGGAGCTGTTAGTAATTGCCCTCTCCCTCCCCCAGTAGCATGCTGGACACTGAGCGACCTGAGGGGCCCATCTTCTGGTGTCATATCTTTTTACCTTTTCATACTGTTTGTGGGGTTCTCAAGGCAAGAATTCAGGGGCAGGCTGCCATATCCTCCTCTAGTAGACCACATTTTGTCAGTACTCTTCACTATGACCCATCTGTCTTGGGTGGCCCTGCAGAGCTTGGCTCATAACTTTACTGAGTTATGCAAGTCCTTTCGCCATGACAAGGCTGTGATCCATGAAGGGGAAGGCTAACATACCCAGTGCAACTGAATTTTATATTTATCCCTGTGTGAGCTGGCAGTAAAGTCAAAAAGGGATGATGGTTTGAAAGAATGAAGAACATTTTGTTTCAAAACTTTGTTATATTAAATTAAAAATTTTTTAAATTTGGATACATACCTAAAGAATGTTAAAGAACATAATCAACTTTGCCTTTAATGGCAGTATCACTGAAAATTCTTCATAGTGATTTCTTGTTCTCATCCTATGATACAGTCAAGGATGTATTATAATTAAAATATATCCACTTAAGGCATTTTCTGTGAAAGCTAATGTGGTACAGGTGGGTAATCTTCTTTGAGAATAGAGTTAGAAAACCTATGGGGATGGATGGAAGCATTTCTTTCTATTTTCCTCTAAAATCACTTCTCTCCTCTGAATGCTTTTTAAAGAGTTGGGTAACAATTCATGATTTTTTTTTAGTTTTATGAGGGATAAAATTTGCAATCAGTTTATCCTTTTTAAGTATACACTGTGGTGTATTTTTGTATCTGTAAATAATCAATGTGGCTACCACTACAATCAAGACATTGAGGAGTCTGGGGGTTTTTTGTTCATTTCTTTGCTGGTTTTGATTTTGTATTGGCTACAACACATGGTGTCCAGGATCTTAGCTCTGCGACAGGGGTTGAACCCGTGCTGTCTGCAGTGGAAGCAGAGAGTCTCGGCCACTGGACCACCAGGGGCATCACTGCATAGTCTTCCGATGCTAAAACGTCTCCCGTGTTCTTGTGCGGTGGGTGCCCTCCCCAGCACCTCACATAGGCAACCACTGGTCTTTCTTTCACTATTGAGTTCCCTTTACTGGAATTCCATATGAATCAAATATACATACCGTCTTGTCTTTGACTTCTTTTATTGCACCTCTGTGCTGTTGTATGTGTCATGATTTATTTTTTCATTGTTACTACTGAGTACTATTTCACTAGGATGTATTTTCATGAGAAAAAGATTTGAAGGATATTAAAAGCCATTGCAGGAAAGAATATTCATATGAATTTAATAAGACGCACAGAGGTGGCAGTGTGAATAGAGAGCCAAATGTGTTCAGTTCCAGCATATGCTTTAAGACTTCACAGCGGTGAGCTTGTGAGCCTGAAAACTGAGTGGCAGCACAATGTTCTCCAGCTCTGTCTGCAGGGTCCAGCCCCGTGCCTGCTTTCCTAGGTGCTTAATAGATCACTGTTAGATAAGAAGATGAAGACATTAGTAGATGCCTATCCAACCCCACCATTCATGTGAAGAGCGCAGTCCCTCAAGACCACGAACCATCAAACACAAAGGAGAAAGTTATACTCACTGTCATAGAAATGCTTGTAAAGTAACTGGGTGCTCTGGACAGATTTCCATTTCCTTAAGGACTCGTTTTTGGTCCTATGAGCTGTGCATTTTCAAAACATTTGTCATTCTGTGTATTTTATCCTGAACTCATGGCTCTGAGATAATCAATGTGATGCATTTATTATGCCCTGTCCTTTTATTTGCCCTTAAAAGTATTTCTAAATATTTAGTAATTTTCTGACGTGTGCACTCTCTTCAGTTCCAAGAGTTTTCCTAATCATACAGAAGTATAACCAAAGAATGATACACCTGAAAACAGAACACTGTAGAATGTTAACACTTAGAGATGATTTAGTCTAATGTCCTCATTAAAACTGACTCTCTAAAATGAGTTGCCCCAATTTACACAGCATTTGGTGGCAAGTGTTGTACATTTGAAGATGAATGTGTTAATAGCCTATTAATTCCAATCAGCAAGCAATCAGTTTCCAGAATAAAACTGAAAGCAATAGGGGAATCTTTCCATTTGCTTCCTTGTTCAGATTCCAGCTTTACTCAGGAGAATTGGTAGTTTGCAGCCTTTATTGTATTGAGTGATATTGGAGCATGTTAAGGGCAAAACTCTCACAAGGAGAAACTCCATAGCTTAGAATAGAATTTATGTCAAAGCAACTAAAGCAAAAGGCAAAATTTTATGCTGGAGCAGATTGAACCTCAACTTAACCAGAATTCCTAGCAGGAAGCAAAATCTAGTAACTATATGCCTTAAACTAAATGTTTATTTCGTCTTTAAGATTTATTCTCCATGTCAAATCACTAAATATTCCAGAAATTTGGTTTTCAGGTACAATGTTCATCTGAAATTATAATAGATTAATTTTGGCTCTTGTCATGTACTGTATCTAGAAACTTTAACATTCAAAAGGATTTGGATTCAGTTGGGTAAAAAATGTTCAGATGCAGGTCTCTGAAATATCCTGAATTTTACAGATCTAATGAACCATTAAGATACAACAGAATTGTGTTGGTTTTATAAATCCAGCAAAGTGTTACCTAAACCTGCACTTGAGACGTCCACTTGTAACTGGATGAAACTCTGACCTGCTCTGTTTATCCATATCCACTAATGCAAAAATAATTTATCAAGTGCTTGCTAAGCGCTAAAGTTACATAACACAGGGATGAATAAATACTCTGTATGGCAAGGGGAAGAACAGAGGATCTCAGTGTGGGGAGGGAATTAAGACTTCAAGAGAAAGGGGCTTGAATGTTGGATTTTATGTGAGGAGAAGCGTGTTAGTAGGCTAGCAAGATGAAAATAATTCCTGAAACTGCAAAGGAACTGTGTGGAAAGGGCAACATGCAAAGTGTCTTCTCGGTGAGCTCGCTTTGGAAGGACATAAATCCTTCCAGAAGGAGATACACATCCCTAGGCCAGTATGACTCGGTCATATTTCAGCACCAGACAGGTGGAACTCAGCATCATTTAAGATGCTATACTTTCTGGAATCCTTAGCTTTCCAGTAACTAATGTGCCATAACGAAAACATTGAAGTCTCTCAAAATGGGACATTGGTACTACGGAATGTCATGATTTGACATAAAAAAATAATACCTAGAACTTTATGTTATAGTGTTCAAATAAAAATAAGAAAGAATTTTACGTGCAACAGGACAGTTCGACATAGGTGACATAGGCATAGATACATACACACTTGTGATGAGGACAACCACACCAAATTGTCATTTCTAGTCAGTAGATGATCTTAATTTCTTCAGTAGTATGATGATATTTTTTATGGGACTTGAAAAAAAAGAAAAAAGATTTGAACAACCTAGCACCTGACACAGATTTTTGTGGTGCAAATTTCTTTGGTCATCTTCTGAAAAAAGGTTCACTTATTACCTGTAATACCAGGAAATATGTAATGAGAGTAATAATTAATTCCCTGGTGGTTTAAATGTTTGTAGGATAATTTAATCAGTTGAGACAACTATAGCCTTTTTGGGGAAATGGCCCATAGGATCATCAATTTTATATGATGCACAAGGGGAGGATTGTTTTCTAAAAGTTTTGCCATCAGATTTTTTTTTAATGTTGTATTTCTCCCCATTCACTTAGGCAATCAGTAGAGTTACAGATATCTTCAATTAAGTTTCATGTTTACTCTATAAAAATTAGGCACTTCTATTGTATTATCAAAGTTTACTTTAGGTGAAGGAAGTATAAGAGCCTTTATTAAACAATGGAGCAAGACCACAATGACTTTTAAATAGCAGTAAAGTTGCTCTGGGTTCAGGATAATTTAGTTTTTCCCCAAAATAGTCCCATTACAATATTTCTCTTAGAAAAAAAAAACCAACAACTATGGTCAATCTCTTTTGAAAGGGAAATAAAATCAGCTTTATAATGAATTTCCCAAGCATTTATGGAGCTCTCTACACAAATATTCTTGTTATCCTGAGAGAAAACCTGAAAACCTGCCAATCCTTATGTTTCCATATTATTTAGACTACATATATGACAGGCAAACAGTGGCAACATCTGCTGAGGGAAGCGGATTTAATTTTTCATTCAGCTTGTCTCCAAGCAGGTTGGCTGCTGTCTGAATTGCTGGCGGTATTCAATCAAAAACTGCATCTCCCTTCACCTCTCTGGCAGGTCACCCCGAGCTCCATGCCCCTGCCTGTCATGCTACGGTGTGAGTCAAACACAAGAGGACACGTTTGAAACTGATAAGGATGTGACAGGGTCAGGAAGGCCGAATGTAGGAGTTCTAGAAGGACCCACAGTTATCCCTAATTGCCCTTCAGGAAGACTAAACTCCATGCTCTCTCTCACGCGTCAGACCTGTCACACTGTAAGAGACCTGTATGTGAAAGCCCCTATTCAACCTTAGGGGGATTATTACTGATTGATTTGATTTGGTGCTTTGCTTTCCTTGATGAGTCCAAATAGTCTACTTACTTTTTTAAGCTTTAGCTTTTATTCCAGAAGCTGATGTTTGGACACTGTAAAGATATTGCCTAAAGAGAGCCATAGAACTAAGAGAGCATGTGTGTGACTTTAAAAAGATGGTCATTTGCTAGGTTCATGAGCTCACTGGTCAGGAATATATATGTGCTGAAACTATAAAAAAATTAAAGAGTTGAGAGAAATAAATACAAATCTGAATGTTTCACCTTGAATTTAAACAGAAGAAATGTTTTCAGAAGAGTAAGTTATGCGATAAAATAGCTCAGATCATCAGCTTGACAATTTCACTGAGCATGGAAGATATAACATTTATCCATTCAAAAGAGGAATTTATTTGGTATTAATTATAAAAGCACTGCAGAAATTTCATACAGTTCATAAGGGAAAATCAAAGGTTCCTTTTCTTGTCAGTCCTACTCCCCGCCCATGGAAGTTCACAGTTAGGATCATATTGCATATACGCTTTTATGACTGTTTCTCTCACCTCACGTATGCAAATACAGCTGACCTTTCAGCACCCTGGGTTTGAGCGGCAAGGTCCCTTACAGGTGGATGTTTTTCAACCCTGAAGACTGCAGCACGGCAGAGCCTGCAGCTGGCTGCATCTGCGCACGCAGAGGAGCTGCGGGCGTTAGGACTGACTGTAAATTCTGTCTGAGGTCCAACTCTGCCCCCCCAGGCTGTTGTGTAGACACACCCTCAGGAAGTCATCTTTGAACCATACACGGAGGATGAAGAAAGCGGCTCCCTTGTGTTTCCTCCCATTCCCATCACAACCACATTTTGTTTACCGTATTGTTGGATTTGCATGGTAAATGTGTGCAGCATTTGCCTTTTCTCTGTAATCATAATTTCCATACGGTTTACTGTTAAGCTTCTGACTTTACATGGCATCTGTGCTGGCCGACCATCCCCTCAGTCTCTTCTTTCCTCTTAGTGAGTTGCATGTCCTCTTCACTCCTTTTATGATGGATGGCATTCCATTACCAACTGGACTTCTCCTGTGGGTCTCTTCTGTTTAGAATGACTTCCTGTGTCTTTAAAAGTGACTGAAATCTAGGATAGGTACATTAGTTGTGTTTTTCTTTTAAAAACCAGTAGACTGCTTCTGTGCCCCCTGGGAGCATGTGTTTGGACAAGCCTGAGGCTGCCCGGTTTTATGTCTTGTAGGTGACTTAATACTTTGTCTCAACACCCTCAGGTTTGCTTTTCTATCCTAAAGGTTCGAAAGCCTCACCAGAATATGTCATGTTACTGATTATTCCATAATTGTTTGTATGAAGGAACTGCTATGCCCGTGGATCTAGAACTTCCCTTCTCATGGGAAATTTTTCTTCTATTATTTCTTTGAGAGTTGTTTTTTTGGTTTTTTTGATTGCTCGTTTGTTCAGTTCATTCTCAATTTTAAGGATGCTCCGTTGTTCCATATCTAAGATAACTTTAATTTTTTGTTTTCCTTTGCATTTAGAGTTGACGCTTGGATAGCACAGGGTTGAACTGCCTGAGTCCACTTATATGTGAATTTTTTTTCAATAAATACAGTGAAATATTTTTTGGAAACTTGTGACAATTTGAAAAGAACTTGCAGGCCAACTGCATAGCCTAGAATTAGCCAAAAAATTAAGAAAAAGTTAGGCATGTCATGAATACATAAAGTGTATTGGGTTGCCCAGTATCTTACAGAAAAACCCAAATGACCTTTTCAGCCAACCCACTATTTAGATTACTAATCTTTTTTTATTATTATCTGTTACCATAGAGTATACATAGATCTATCACAAAAAAAATTATCAAAACGTATGCACATGTGTGACACCATTCACAGTCATGAAAAATGTAAACAAATGTAAAGATGCAATATTAAAGCAGACTGCATAGAACTAACTGTGGTCCATCCTCGACCCCTGAAACAGCTTCGGAGCTGCCGCCTGCTGCTGTGGTGAGCTCAGCACTGCCCGTGTCCGTGCAGCGTTCATCCTCTCCATGTGAGAGGCTCATCTCTCCAGGAAAGTGCGTACCTCTGGAAGCAAAAGTGATCTCTCATGGCCCTCCCATATTTTTTCAGTGCAATACTGTAAACCATAAATAACACCACGAGGCCCACCAGATGCCACGAGTGATGCTGGGAGTGCTCCCAGGAAGCAGAGAAAAGTCATGACACAACAAGAAAATATTGAACTGTTCGATGTGTACTGTAGGTGAGGGTTGCAGCTACGGTTGCCACCATTTCAAAATAAATGAATCCAGCATAAGAACCACTGTGAAAAACAAAAAAAAAAAGAAGAAGAAGAAGAGGAAATTTGTGAAGCCATCACCACAGATACACCAGCAGGCGCAAAAACCTCACACTTCGTGTGAAATACTTTTTGATCTCATGTTGACAGTGCAACTTGTATGTGGGTGCAGGATTGCTATAAGTAAGACATAACCTTAGATTCTACTATGATTTCAAGAAAAGTCAGATCATATGGCAACCTAAAGCAAAAGGAAAGATCTAAAGCTGGAGAATTGAAACCCAGCACAGGATGGTTTAATAATTTCAGGAAGAGATTTGGCAGTAAAAGTGTCAAGATAACAGGAGAAGCAGTTTGTACCCACGAAGAGGAGGCAGTTCCCAGTCTCCAGCAGGAAAATCACTAAGGTGAAGGATAACTGTCTGAACAGGTTTTTAATGGAAATCTAAGTGTGCTATTCTAGAGGGGAGAGGGGATACAACATACGATGTTCACTAGTAAGAAAGGGAGCTGAGCACCGGAATTTAAGGCTGGAGGGATCAGCTATATCTATTTTGTTGTGCAAAGGCAGTTGAGATTATGACTGGTACTGCCCTCACCTCTAATGACCCAAGACTTGAAGGGAAAAGATCAACCGCAACTGCCAGTCTTTGGGCTGCTCAACAAAAAGGCCTCAACAACAAGAACACTTTTCCAGGATTAGTTCCATTGAGGCCTTGTCCCTGAAGTCATAAAGTACCTTACCCAAGAGGACTGCCTTTTAAAGTTCTTTTGATATTGGACAATGTCTCTGGCCACCCAAAACACCGGGAGTTCAATGCTGAAGGCATCAAAGTTGTCTGCTTGCCCCCAAACACAGCACCTCTAATTTAGCCTCCAGATCAACAGATCAGAAGGACAGTTCAGGCTCATTACACACTGCATTCTGTGGAAAGGCTTGTCAACTCTACGCAAGAGAACCCAATAATGAGAATCTTGTGAAAGTCTGGGAGAGTTAGTTACATCATCGAAGATGCCATTGTTGTTCTAATAAAAGCTGTGAAAGCCAGCAAGCCCAAAACAGTAAATTCCTGCTGGAGAAAACTGTCCAGATGCTGTGCATGACTTCGCACGATTTACGACAGAGCCCATCAAGGAAATTATGAAAGAGATTGTGGTGGGAGTGGAGGTTGGTGGGGAGGGAATGGCTAGAGTTTCAAGGTATGGATCTTGGAGAAATCCAAGAGCTGACAGACACCACAGCAGAGGAATTAACAGCAGATGACCTGACAGAGATGAGTGCTTCCTGCCCAGTGCCAGACAATAAGGAAGAAGCAGTACCAGAAAGCCAAATTACATCAGACAGTCTGGCAGAAGGGCTCTGATTATTCAGGACTGCTTCTGGCTCTTTTTATGACGTGGACCCTTCTAAGATACAAGCCGTGAGACTAAAGCAAATGGTGGAAGAAGGATTGGTACCATGCAGAAACATTTTTAGAGAAATGAAAAAGCAAAAGAAGTCGGAGAGAAATGGCTCTGTCTGTCTGTAAAGTCCGCTGAGGGTGCCTGCTCTCTCCCTGTCTTCCTTCTTTGCTCTTTCTGTGTCTGCCGCTCCCGAGAGAGCAAGACCAGCTCTCCTCTTCCTCAGCCTACTCAACATGAGCACAGCAAGGATGAAGAGCTTGACGGTGATCAGCTAGCTGCATGGAATGAAGAGTCAGTAGTCATCATGCCTTACAGTTGATAAACTTACCTGTTGTGTAGGTGTGTAAGTATCTTCATGTGAAATCTGTTAACTGTAGGACAGGAACTAGATGAGGCATCCATGTACCATCATCATCATCAACCTAAGTGTTCAAGGCATAGAATTTCGGGTGCAAGGCTTTTGTTGAAGTGAGTAGCCTGTCCTTATGGCTCAGCTGGTAAAGAATCCTCCCATAATGTGGGAGACCTGGGTTTGATCCCTGGGTTGGGAAGATCCCCTGGAAAAGGGAAAGGCTACCCACTCCAGTATTCTGGCCTGGAGAATTCCATGGACTGTATAGTCCATTGGGTACCAAAGAGTTGGACACGACTGAGTGACTTCCACTTTCACTTTCACTTCACATAGGCTTATAGTGAGTGGTATTTAATATAAGATTAACAGCATGTTTGCTTTCTTACTGTTTTATATCTTTACTTTCAAAGAATTACATTACCATACAGTGTTACTGTACAGAGGCTCGCTTTTGTAACTGGAGAAACTGTGTACCAGCTTCTTATCACAGGGAACTGGATTTTTTCAATTTAACAATGTTTCCAATTCTGTTTTATGACTACAATGCTGTGTGCCATAAAAATTTTATAATGGTTCATTCATAGTGTACAGACTAGGTTATCATGAAGCAAGCTTATTCATTGCCCCAAGCTACCGTGTAAACTGTATGGCTGCTTCTTTGTTAATGCATGAATCAGTATACCATAAAGGATATGAATTTGTTTTTCACATTATCTTTTCATCTGTGATATCTAGTGTTAGCAATACATGTAGCACCTATAGTGTTTTGTATCATATAAAACAATATATGATATAGATGATAACAGGCAGATGATTTGTCTGGTAAACAGATAACTTAAATTTAAGGTATCAATAAATACAGTACAGTTCTGTGAATGTATTTTCTCTTCCTTATGGTTTTCTTAATACTTTCTTTCCTCCTGCTTACTTTATTAGAAGAATATAGTATATAATACATGTAACATACAAAATATGTGTTAATCAACTGTTTATGTTATTGGCAAGGCTTCCAGTCAACAGTATGCTATTGGTAGCTAGGTTTTGAGGGAGTCAAAAGTTACATGTAACCTTTTCACTATGCAGGGGGTCTGTGTCCTCACCCCTGCACTGTTCAAAAAGCACCTATTTGTTATTTTTTTATGGTCATCCTCCACGTGACTGCCTCTATTTTTAGCAGTATCCATTCTACTTCTAGCTGTTTGTTTGTTTTTTTTATTTTTCTATTGTGGTAAAAGTCACATATTGTGACAACATACTATTTTAACCATATGTAAGAACTACATTCACATTGTTGTGCAACTCTCACCATCATCCATCTGCTGAATTTTTCACCCTCCTAAACTGAGACCCCGTCCCCATTAAACACTAATGCCCAACCCCCGGCATCTACCAGTGTACATTCTGACTCTATGTATATTAATGCATATATGTGGACTCTAGAAAAACAGTACAAATTAACCTAGTTGCAAAGCAGGAATAGAGATCTGGGTGTAGAGAACAAGAAGGGAAAAGAGTAGAGGGTGGGGTAAATTAGGAGATTGGGATTGTCATATATGCACCACTGCGTATAAAATACATAACTAATGAGAGCCTGTTGTCCAGCACAGTGAGGAGTGGAGAAAGAACGTGCCATCTGTTTGTAGGACACATGCTGTGTTAACCTTAAAAATGCTTTCCAGTGTACATTAGGTGCAGATAAATGCAGTATGATTCTACTTATACAAGACACCTAGAATACTGCTAAGCTTCTTCTGATGTGGTTTCCTTTTGCTTATTAATGGTTTATTGCTATCTTTAATTTCTTTCCGAAGCTTGGCCAGATTGCCTTTTTTCTCTTTAATTATCTCCTTTTTCATCTCTTATATTGATCCTCTGGTATTCTCACCACCTGCCGAAGATTCCGTGGATCCTTACCTTTTTTTTTTTTTCCCAAGAGTATCGAGGACTATTCATAGGCTTCCTTGTTGCCAAAGCCCTGAAGTGTATTGTACATGCTTCTCATGTGTCTTCCTGGGCTTCGTGTGGGGGAGGCGGGGGAGTGTCACGGTGTCCACATACAGATGGCGCGTGCTGGACGCTTGTTGGGTACCGGTCATCTGTGTGTGTGTGTGTGTGTGCTCACCACTAGTGTGGGTAAAGCGCGTGTGCAGGGAGTGAGGGTAGCAAGAACACTCTCATTAATGCCCCTCCTGCTCTAGAAGAACGTTTCTCTTCAACAAGAGCAAATCACTGAGGCCGATGTTAGGGTGACTCACAGTGATGTTTTGTCACCAAATTCCAGTTTGTTTCTCTCCGTCTCTCCTCCTGTCTTCTCTGTTCGTCTCATCTCCAGTAAGTATCCGAGTATTACAGACAATCAGAAGTCTGCAAGAAGGTTTCTTGGTCCTTAATGCCCTGTGCACTAACTCAGTCCTCACTCTTCTAGGGAAGGAACTATTACCACTAAATCACCTTCAGAAGAATGCATGTCCTGCTAGAGAAGTCTGCAAGGATCTGTTAGCTTTATTTTTTTTAACTTAATCTGGAACAAATGTCACTGTGTTAGGCAAACTATCTTCATAGTCTGTGGTTTGTGGTCATAATCATTTTCTAATTTAATTATGAGCTCTAATTTGTACCCTATATTTTTTTATTCCTTTTGTTCATTGCCATGAATTTCAGGAAAAAGGATATTCCTACCTTTACTTCATTTTTTCGATAGGAGTTTCATGTGACTTCTTAAAAGTGTACAAAATGCAAAGACTCCTAAATTGATATTGATAAATGTCATAAAGTTTTAAAGTCCTCTCTCAAATCTCAAACCCGTAGAAAATTATAATTCTCCATAAATTACGATTATTTGCAATGACTGTCTACAAATTAATGTCTTCTACTGAAACGTGTCCACTGTAATATGTAAACAAGCTCCTACCCAAGTAGTCACCAGCTATATTGCATAATGCTAAAGAGATGTGTGGGCCTTTAGCTACTATTTTCCTATCAAAAATAAAGTGATAGATGTATGTGTCAGTGAAATTAAGTTCTGTGTTTTAAATGGGTGCATTAAAAAAAAAAAATGGAGCAGATGTTCCCCGCCCCCCCCCCACAGTCATTGTTCGAAAGCATTAAATTGAGCATTCAAGATTAATTCTCTGGCAGGTCAAGAGGAGAGCTGCGTGGAGCCAGTCCTACCTCAGTGCGCCTCCTTAATAGTTCCAGCACAGTGTGAAAAAGTAAACAGTTGTGACAAGAGATGTAATGGATGAGTTGGGTGTGACAGGTCATCCCACTGAAGTCCATCCTCCCTCTAAGTATGGTCCGTAATGAAGTGGACTATAGTTTTTCAGATCATCAAAGACTTGCATTGTAAACTGTATTTCTGGAGTAGGGAAAGATCTTGAGTAAATATATTATGAATGATGGTGCCTAGTGACACCAAAGGAATAAAAACAAATAATGAATAAAGTGTGCTTATCCTGAAGCCTCGGAACCCCTGATAACACCCCTCCCCTCTCTTCTACATTTCTGCTGCCATTTTCTCTTATATATGAGCACTCACCTTAAAATGCTTTAGTTTCCTAATAAGTATTTAAAGAGGAGTGATTTTATAGTTATCAAGATCAGTAAGCTTATAGCACTTTATTTTCCCCAAAACCCAACCCACCTCTTGCCTTTTCCTACACTGATAACACACAGATACACAGAAAGGAAGAGAAATGGTGTTCCGGTTCTCCTTCCTATTCCATGGAATTTTAAATAAAAATGGGACACTTTCCCTTCTCCCACTAAGCCCCACGTCTCAGGGAGATAGGCTGATAGGAAGAAGTCAAAATAATGCCCTATTCACCAAAATAAATTGTTATTCAATCCTGGAGTAGACTATTTCAAAGAAAAATTAAATTCCTTAGTTAAATTATTTTTGCCTTGTGGTTAGCTTCTAGCAATAATTATCATTATAGATTATCTTATCATTAATGTGATAAGAAAATGAATTTTAAATTTTACTTAAATTTAAGTAGCCACATTGTGTGTGTTAGTTGCTCAGTCATGTCCAACTGTTTGCAACCCATGGACTGTAGCCCACCGGGTCCTCTGTCCATGGAATTCTCCAGGGAAAAATACTGGAATGAGTTGCCATTTCCTTCTCCAAAGCAGCCACATGGAGCTACCATATTAGACCGTACCAATCTAGCTATCTTCTATAAGATTCTTTGTTGGTTTTTTTTTTTTTCCTATTATGCCACAATAGGTAATCAATGAACTGAACAAGAACTATGCTATCTCTAAAACCCTTGTATCTAAACTCCTAAAATGAGAAAATCTTATATAAATACAGAAGGTGCTCTCAGTTCCTAGCAATAGCCACTCATATGAACAAATATGAACACCCAGTATTCAAGAAAATATTGGCATGTGCTGGTAACGTTTTAGGGATCATCCCAGGGAGACATTGGAAAGTGAGATATCAGTGCTTCCCACCTGCTTAACTGCAAGACAATTCATCAGTACATAGAAGAGCAAAACAGTGCCTCCTTTTGTCAGAAGATGGAAGACTGTTGAGGTTAACTTGTTTGACTTACATGCACGTAGGTGCATATAGTTAAGAATCATTGGTGATTCTTTTGAAATACTGAGTCTCTTCCAGCTCATCTGAAGTCAAACCCAAAAGTCCTTGTAGATCTTTGATCTTACCTCCCATCAAGCAATACTTATAAGGCAATCGGTGCCATAGGCCTTTCAGGTTGTTCCTCTGAGAAGTCAAAGCTATAACAACAGCTATCAATATGTGAGAGTTCTGTATGCCCTATATTTTATCAACATTTGGTAATGTCTCTTAAATATGTTAGCTATCCAGCTTGTAAGATTATCAGTTGTGATATAAGTTTGCATTTCCCAAGTGACTAGGGAAGCTGAGCATCTTTTCATGTATTTACTTATCATGTATTTACTTACCATCCATATATCTTCTTTGAAGGATTATTTCAACTTTCTGTGCATTTTTAAATTGGGTTGCTTGCTGTCTTATTGTTGAATTTTAAAAGTTCTTTGTATATTCTGGTTATAAGGCCTTTGTTGGAGATATGATTTGCAAATATTTCCTTCCAGTCTTTGAGTGGTTCTTTTCTTTCTCTTAACTGTCTTTTCACAGAGAAAAAAATTCTTAATTTTGATGAAGCCCAATTTATCCAATTTTTTCCCTTGTGGTACCATATCCAAAGTCTAATTTCCCAACAAAGGTTCCATAGATTTTCTTCTATAGTTTCTAAATGTTATACAGCTTTCTTAAATCTTAAATCTATCAGATATTGTTTATTTATCTTTTGCATATTGATGACAGTGTTCCCATGAATGATTTGTTGTTAAGACTGTCAATTCTTCAGTTAACCACCTTTGTTAAGAAAAATAATGGGCTTTCCTGGTGGCTCAGATGGTAAAGAAGCTGCTTGCAGTGCAGGATAGCTGGGTTCGATCCCTGGATCAGGAAGATCCCCTGGAAAAGGGAATGGCTCCCCACTCCAGTGTTCTTGCCTGGAGAATCCCATGGACAGAGGAGCCTGAGAGGCTACAGTCCATGGGGTCACAGAGACTGTTAATTCTTCATTTAACTGCTTTGAAAATTAATTGACCATATTATGTGGCTCTACTCTTGAACTCTATTCTTCTGCCAATCTACGTGCTTACCCTTTTACCAATACCACACTGTGTTTATTTCTATAGCTTTATCATAAATCTGAAAAGTTGATAGTATGGTTGCTCCAATTTTGTTCTTTTTCAGAAATTGTTTTGGCAGTTTTAGTGCCTTTGACATTTTCAAATAAGTATTAGAATCAGCTTCTTGGTGTGTACAAAATCATCCTCAGTGTGATTCCATCAAACCTCTTTGGGAAGAATTGGCATCTTGACAATATCAAGTCTTCTCATTCACAAACATAGTATATCTGTTCATTTATTTAGGTTTTTCTTTGAATTTTTTGACCAGTATCTCATAATTTTCAGCATAAACATTCTGTCAGTAATTTTTAGATTTATGTCTAAGTATTTATTGATACTAACATATATGGCACTTAATAAAATTTTAATTCCTAAATATAGGAATACAATTGATTATTTTATGTGTATTGGCCTTGTATCCTGTGATCATGCTAATATCACTTATTAGTTCTAGAATGTATGTGTGTGTGTGTGTGTGCATGTTTATAAAACCTGTGAGATTTTTCATGCAGACAGGCATCTCTTCTGTGAACAAAGACAGTTTTATTTCTTCCCTTCTAATATGTATGCCCTTTATTTCTTTCACTTGCTTTATTGTATTGAATAGGAGGACTTCCAGAACAATATTGAGTGAAAATAATGAAAACACACATTCCTGTCCCAGTTCCAATTTTAGGAAGAAAGCATTAAGTCTTTCATTCTAAAATATAAGTAAATATATATAAATAAATATATATTTAAAAATATAACATAAGTGTTTTAGGTATCCTTTATCAGGATAAGGGCATTATTTTATTCCTGATTTGCTAAGAGTGTTTTTGTGAATGGGTGCTGAATTTTGTCAAATGACTTTTCATTATCTATTAAGAAAATCACGTTTCCTTCTTTAGCCTATTAATACCATGATTAGATTGAGTTTGAATGTCAAACCAGCCTTGTCTCCCAGGATAAACCCCACTTTGTTGCAATGCATTATTCTTCTTATATTTTTGTATATCCAATTTGCTAATATTTTGTTGAGGATTTTGAGACCTTTTCATAAGGGATATCCGTCTATAGTTTTCTTGTAATATCTTTGGTTTTGCTATCTAGGTAATTCTGGTTTTATAATATGAGTTGGAAAATGTTACTTCCTCTCCAAATTTCTGGAAGAGATTTAGTCAAGTTGTTATTATTTCTTTCTTAAATATTTGTTAGAATTCACCAGGGAAACCATATGGGTTTGGAATTTTGTTAGAAAGTTTTTTAATTATAAATTCAATTTTGTAATATCTATAGGCAATCTAGCCTATATATGTCTTCTTGAGTAAGTTTTGATATTTATCTTTAAAGGAATTGGTACATTTCTTCTCAGTTTTGAGTCTGGGTCTATAGGATCAATGTGATATCCCCTCTCTCATTCTTAATTGGTAATTTATGTTTCTTCTGTTTTTGTTGCCTAGTCTGACTAGATACTTACCACTTTTATTAATCCTTACAAAGAATTTGCTTTTGTTTTTACTAATTTCCTCTGTAGATTTTCATTTTAAATTTCATCCTATTCTGCTCTTATCTTTACTATCTCTTTCTGTGTGTAGTGGGGGAGAAAAAAAAAATCCTTTTTCTTCTGCCTAGTTTCTCTGGCTGGGCCATGAAAACTGAACTGACCAAAGTCAGTTTAACAAGAGACAAACATAAACATTCATTTTGAATTAAGTTTTACATGGCACAGGGCCCTTCATAAGAAAAGTAATCCCTGAATAAATGGTTAAATCTGAGTCTTTTTGTACTACATTTGATGAAAAATGTAAGTGAAGTGAAGGTCACTCAGTCGTGTCCCACTCTTTAGGACCCCATAGACCACACAGTCCATGGCATTCTTCAGGCCAGAATACTGGAACAGGTAGCCTTTTCCTTCTCCAGGGGATCTTCCCAACCCAGGAATCAAACCGGGGTCTCCCACACTGCAGGCGGACTCTTTCCCAGCTGAGCTATCAGGGAAAGTCACGGGAAACCATGACAGGAAAACAGGGTCGAGCTAAGCACGTAAACTGGGGGAACTTACCAAGGCCTGTTCACCTAGGCTGTCCTCTGCATCCCTCCATCTCCAGAGATGAGGATGCTCCTTCACTTCAGATGTGGAGAGGGCACCTCTCATAAGAGGGTGTTATGATCTGCTTCGAGGGAGGAGGAAGGGGTCAGAGAATCCTTCCAGCACTTTCTATGACCTTGTTCAGGGAAGAAAGAGAAGATCAGAGAGTCCTTCACCATGTGCCAATTCTCAGATTCCTTCAGGTTAAAATACTCAATATGGTAAGGTGCCATATTTGGTTGTAGCATGCTCTTAACCTGCCCTTTGTACCCATTCCATGTCTGCTTGGCTTAGGGATGTGCCTGGGGCTTACATCTGTTTATAGTATAGAGTTAAATCTCCTCCTCAGTCTTCTCTTCCCTGGGCTTTGCCGACACTTCCTGGTTCCAGAAGGACCTCTTCTGGTTCCTCTGACCACGAGGATATGTTTCTCCCCCTAAAATCTTGCACACTTCTGAGTGACTCCATCTGCCCTTGAGGTGAACCCACAGGAGAAGGGAGGGGGGAAGAAGTTACCGGAATCCTGCCCGCGTGCTTTGGACCACAGGGGCCTCCTTTTCTGGCTCCTCCTGGCCAGAGAGAAAGTTGTTCTCCTTGAAGTCTTGTGTGCCCAGGCCTCTATGCCCACTGTGCAGCCCCCACAGCATCAGTGTAGCTTCAGGGCTGGAGCTGTCCACAGAGCAGGCCTGGCTGAGGGAAAAGAAACTCCGCAAGTATTCTTCCTGTAACTTCTAGCTCAGATGAGCCCCTTTTTCAGGCCAAAAAGAGGGTGTCTGTCAGTATGTGACCCTCATACCTATTGCATAGTTTTGCAAATTGTAAGCCATCAGGCCCCCATCAGCAGGTTCAGTGGTGCTGGTCGTTCTTCAGGTTTCAGTTTTCTTCACTCTCTGCTTGCCGAGTGTACATTTCAGGTCCTCAAGATAGTTACTCTGTTCTGTCTGGACTCTCTCATCATTCAAATGTAGACACAGAGTCTCAGGAAGACTAACAGCAAATACTGCACAATGTCACCATCGCATATTACAAGCAAAATTTTACTCAGAAGACCAGAGAAGGTTCTGGAAGTTGGGCTTAGCATGACAGCCAATTCAGAAGTTTAGAGACATGTGAAGTGATTTAATACATTGAGCTCCAAAAGCAGCATCTTTCTCCTCACCTAAAGAGCTGGGTATGTCGTCAGAACCCCAGCAAAGGTGAAGAGCGTTCATTCTTCAATGCAATTAAAGTTTAACTGCCTTTTTCCTCTGTGTCTGTAATAGTCATCGTGCTTTTTACTCAGATTGCAGACAAAATGCTCCGTAGATGTAATAAACAAATCTGCTGCTTCATGTGGTTAACCACTTTCCTCTTACTTATTATAGCTTTCAGGTAAGGTTACAAAAAATAGGGCACAGTGAAGAAACATACACGCAAGTATACATGTAGGGTGGAAATGTTTTGTTACAGAAGCTCTTCTCTGACTGTTATTCACTTTTTTATTTGTGCAAGAAGATGGAAGTAGAAATCCTGTTGTTTTCCCCACAATGTGAATGTGTCCGACTCTGTGTGACCCCATAGACTGCAGCCCCAGGCTCCTCTGTCCATGAGATTCTCCAGGCAGGAACACTGGAGCGGGTTTCTGTGCCCTCCTCCAGGGGATCTTCCCGACCCAGAGATTGAACCTGCATCTCTTATGTCTCCTGCATTGGCAGATAGGTTCTTTACCACTAGCGCCACCTGGGAAGCCCCCACAATGTGAATAAACAATGCCAAAAAGTGACCCGATACACAGATACAAGAAATATTCATCACTTGTGTTTTTCACAGTAAGTTCAACTCTGAGGACGCGAATCAAGCATCTCTAGATAACTTGTAAGATCATCAGCCTCAAGTAGCCCGAGGAAAGACTCCATCTGAACTCTTCAGGGGATCTTAGTTTTTTACTCTATCTTCTTTGGCCTTTCTAGATATCTTCCTTGTGTTATCCTCAGAAATATTTCATTTCTAACTTTTATTCATGATGCAGTTATCTAATTGTATTGGCCTCATATATGTAGGCCTTATAGAATTGGCCTTATATTTGTAAGTATATGCCCTTCTAGACTCATTTAGTCAGTTCAGTTCAGCTCAGTTCAGTTGCTCAGTCATGTCCGACTCTTTGTGACCCCATGGACTGCAGCACGCCAGGCCTCCCTGTCCATCACCAACTCCCAGAGTTTACTCAAACTCATGTCCATCAAGTCGGTGATGCCATCCAACCATCTTGTCCTCTGTCGTCCCCTTCTCCTCCCTCCTTCAACCTTTCCGAGCATTAGGGTCTTTTCAAATGAGTCAGTGCTTCACATCCGGTGGCCAAAGTATCGGAGTTTCAGCTTCAGCATCAGTCCTTCCAATGAACACCCAGGACTGATCTCCTTTAGGATGGACTGGTTGGATCTCCTTGCAGTCCAAGGGACTCTCAAGAGTCTTCTCCAACACCACAGTTCAAAAGCATCAATTCTTGGGCGCTCAGCTTTCTTTATAGTCCAACTCTACATCCATACATGACTATTGGAAAAACCATAGCTTTGACTAGACGGACCTTTGTTAGCAAAGTCATGTCTCTGCTTTTTAATGCTGTCTAGGTTGGCCATAACTCTTCTTCCAAGGAGCAAGCGTCTTTTAATTTCATGGCTGCAGTCACCATCTACAGTGATTTTGGAGCCCCCCAAAAAATAAAGTCTGTCACTGTTTCCATTGTTTCCCCATCGATGTTCCATGAAGCAATGGGACCAGATGCCATGGTCTTAGTTTTTTGAATGTTGAGCTTTAAGCCAACTTTTACACTTTTCTCTTTCACTTTCATCAAGAGGCTCTTTAGTTCTTCTTCGCTTTCTGCCATAAGGGTGGTGTCATCTGCATATCTGAGGTTATTGATATTTCTTCCGGCAATCTTAATTCCAGCTTGTGCTTCATCCAGCCCCGCATTTCTCATGATGTACTCTGCATATAAGTTAAATAAGCAGGATGACAATATACAGCCTTGATGTACTCCTTTCCTGATTTGGAACCAGTCTGTTGTTCCATGTCCACTTCTAACTGTTGCTTCTTGACTTGCATACAGGTTTTGCAGAAGGCAGGTCAGGTGGTTTGGTACTCCCATCTCTTGAAGAATTTTCCACAGTTTGTTGCGATCCACACGGTCAGAGCCTTTGGCATAGTCACTAAAGCAGAAGTAGATGTTTTTCTGGAACTCTGTTGCTTTTTCAATGATCCAACAGATGTTGGCAATTTGATCTCTGGTTCCTCTGCCTTTTCTAAATCCAGCTTGAACATCTGGAAGTTCACAGTTCACGTATTGCTGAAGCCTGGCTTGGAGAATTTTGAGCATTACTTTACTAGCGTGTGAAATGAATGCAATTGTGCGGTAGTCTGAGCATTCTTTGGCATTGCCTTTCTTTGGGATTAGAATGAAAACGGACCTTTTCCAGTCCTGTGGCCCCTGCTGAGTTTTCCAAATTTGCTGACATATTGAGTGCAGCACTTTTTCACAGTATCATTTTTTAGGATTTTAAATAACTCAGCTGGAATTCCATCATCTCTACTAGCTTTGTTTATAGTGATGCTTCCTAAGGCCCACTTGACTTTGCACTCCAGGATGTCTGGCTCTAGGTGAGTGATCACACCATGGTGGTTATCTGGGTCATTAAGATCTTTTTTGTATAGTTCTTCTGTGTATTCTTGCCACCTCTTCTTAATAGCTTCTGTTTCTGTTAGGTCCATACCTTTTCTGTCTTTTATTGTGCCCATCTTTGCATGAAATGTTCCCTTGGTATCTCTAATTTTCTTGAAGAGTTCTCTAGTCTCATTCAACAAGTACTAATTGTGTCAAGGAACAATAGCATTCAGCAGTAAATAAAAACAATCAATGTGGTGGCTAGGTGAGCACCTTGCCTTATTTTACTCAACAGTACTTAAGCTCAAGATAATTTCAAAGACAATGCTATCCTTTTTATCATTATCTCAAAATAACAGATGGATAATTGCTTGCTTTGAATGTCTCTGGCCAAATATTTGTTTCACTGACTTTCTTCTTCTAAAAGCTACTGAACCCTTGAAGCAAAAAACATGAACATTATCTAAATGACTATATGTTCCTAATAAAAGAGAAAGGAAGGAAAGGGTGGGGTGTTAGAGCCAGTGAAGGAGGGAGGGAAGAACAAAAGAAAACCTTCCCTTCACTGTGCAGTTAGCTCAGAAGAGGCAGTGCCACAAACTCGTAACAGCAGACGTGTCTAACGGGGAGAGTAAGTGCTGACTCTCCATCAACGCTCTTTTGCTGCCGTTTCCATGAAGTGGCATTTCATGTGGGGTTTAGTATTCTGCAGAGGGTCTAAGAAAGGCCAGAACTCATCTTCACATAATATATTAAATAAAAAGTGCTATTTAATTTAATTTTTTTTAACTTAAAAGTGTTTTTAATTTACATATTGTTATTTATCTGGAAGATCTATCAATCCTTATGGTTAATATGCTTTTTAATGTTCTAATCTTCATTTAAAACCTCAGAGATAACCTTTATCTGATAATTGTCTGCTCTCTTATCCTTCTGTTTCTCCACCTAACGCTCCTCAAATCACAATCTGTGAGTCTTCTACTATTGAACAAATCAGACTCTTTCCACGTGTGATATTTTTCTGTACTTTTGCTATTGCTTGAAAGAGACTATCTTAGGCTATTATCATAATTGCTATCTTTCCATTTAATAAAATTCTCTTTTTATCTGAAAAGATTTCCTTTAACACTTAAAAGCTTTTCTGAAATAATACTTCACAATACAAGGACTCTAAACTGAACAATCTTCAGCAATACTTTGGGCAATCCATTTAGAGAATTTGGTTACTAAAGAATTTAAATGATCTCATAATAAGTTGGTGTAATTTATTAGTCTCTCCAAGTAGCTTCCCAAAACAGTATTATAAAATGACTTTAAAGTAACCAGAGTATTATCTCAATAAATATTCTGTTTATGTCCCTTTTGTCAGTTATTTTCATCTTTCCACTTCGACATTTCAAATACAACATGGCATTTTCCTAAAGTACAGTCAAGGAAAGTGTTTAAACAGTTGTTTCACATAGCTTGGCAATCTTTGCTTAAAAATTATATTCCAAAAATACAGTCATGTATAATCTTTTGGTTAGTAACTCAGATAAACTCTTTTTAAAATAACAGCTTTGGGAATTCCCTGACAGTGCAGTGATTAGAACTCTGTGCTTTCACTGTCAAGGGCGCAGATTCAATCCCTGGTCAGGGAACTAAGATTCTGAGATCCTTCAAGCCATGTCGCACTGCCAAAAAAAAAATAGATAAACAAAAATATAAAATAACAGCTTTTTTGAGATATAACTCACATAACATACATTTTACAGTATACTATACTGTGGGTTTTATTGTATCCACAGAGTTGCACAACCATCACCAATATCTAATTCCAGGATGTTTTCATCACCCCAAAAGAAACTTGGTACCCATTAGCAGTCGTTCTGTATTCCACTTCTTCCAGTGCACAAGTCCTTCCTATGAATATTCAGGACTTATTTCCCTTAGGATTGACTGGTTTGATCTCCTTGCAGTCCAAGGGACTCTCAAGAGTCTTCTCTAATACCACAGTTCAAATGTATCAATTCTTCAGCACTCAGCTTTCTTTGTGGTCCAACTGTCACATCTATACTGACTACTGGCAAAACCATAGCTTTGATTGGACGGACCTTTGTTGGCAAAGTAATGTCTTTGCTTTTTAGTACCCTGTCTAGGTTGGTTGTAGCTTTTCTTCCAAGTAGCAAGTGTCTTTTTTTTTTTCCATTTATTTTTATTAGTTGGAGGCTAATTACTTTACATCATAGCAAGTGTCTTAATTTCATGGCTGCAGTCACCATCTTCAGTGATTCTGGAGCCCAGGAAAATAAACTCTGTCACTGTTTCCATTGTTTCCTCATCTATTTGCCATGAAGTGATGGGACCAGATGCCATGATCTTAGTTTTTTGAATGTTGGGTTTTAAGCAAGCTTTTTCACTTTCCTCTCTCACCTTCATCAAGAGACTCTTTAGTTCTTCTTCACTTTCTGACATAAGGGTGGTGTCATCTGCATATCTGAGGTTATTGATATTTCTCTGGCAATCCTGATTCCAGCTTGTGCTTCATCCAGCCTGGCATTTCTCATGATGTACTTTGCATATAAGTTATATAAGCAGGGTGGCAATATGCAGCCTTGACGTACTCCTTTCCCAGTTTTGAACCAATCTGTTGTTTCATGTCGGGTTCTAACAGTTGCTTCTTGACCTGCATACAGATTTCTCAGAAGGCAGGAGAGGTGGTCTGGTATTCCCATCACTTTAAGAATTTTCCGTGGTTTGTTGTGACCCACCCAGTCAAAGGCTTTAGTGTAGTCAATAAAGCAGAAGTAGATGTATTTCTGGAATTCTCTTGTTTTTTTTCTATGATCCAACCTATGTTGGCAATTTGATCTCTGGTTTCTCTACCTTTTCTAAATCCAGTTTGAACATCCAAATGTTCTTGGTTCAAGTACCGTTGAAGCCTAGCTTGAAGAATTTTGAGCATTACGTTGCTCGCAAGTGAAATGAGTCCAACTGTGTGGTAGTTTGAACATTCTTTGTCATTCCCTTTCTTTGATATTGGAATGAAAACTGACCTTTTCTAGTACTGTGGCCACTGGATTTTTCCAAATTTGCTAGCATATTGAGTGCAGCACTTTCACAGCATCACCTTTTAGGATATGAAATAGCTCAACTGGAATTCTATCACCTCTGCTAGCTTTGTTCATAGTGATGCTTCTTAAGGCCCACTTGACTTCCCATTTCAAGATGTCTGGTTCTAAGTGGTTGTCTAACCATCATGGTTATCTGGGTCATGATCTTTTTTGTATAGTTCTTCTGTGCATTCTTGCCACCTCTCCTTAATATCTTCTGCTTCTGTTAGGTCCATACCATTTCTGTCCTTTATTGTGCCCATCTTTGCGTGACATGTTCCCTTGGTATCTCTAATTTTCTTGAAGAGATCTCTATCTTTCCCATTCTGTAGTTTTCCTCTATTTCTTTGCGTTGATTGCTGAGGAAGCCTTTCTTATCTCTTCTTGCTATCCTTTGGAACTCTGCATTCAGATGGGTATATCTTTATTCCTTTGCCTTTCACTTTGCTTCTTTTCTCAGCTATTTGTAAGGCCTCCTCAGACAACTGTTTATATGATCCAATAATCCTACTCCTGGGCATATATCCAGAGAAAGCCATAATTCAGAAAAACACATGCACTCCTATGTTTCTAGCAGCACTGTTTATGATAGCCAGGACATGGATGACAACCTAATTGTTCACTGACTGACGAATGGGTAGAGAAGAGGTGGCACATATATACAATGGACTATTACTCAGCCATATAAAGAATGAAACAATGCCATTTGCAACAACATGGGTGGACCTCCAGGTTATGATACTAAATGAAGTAAATTAGATAAAGACAAATATCACATGGTATCACTTATATGGAACCTAAAGAATGATACAAGTGTACTTATTTTCAAAATAGACTCACAGACATTGAAAATAAACTGATGGTTACCAAAGGGTGAAGTAGGAGGAGGGATAAATTAAAAGTTTAGGATTAGCAGATACTTACTATTATATATAAAATAAACTAAAAGAACCTACTCTATAGCACAAGAAACTATAATCAGTATTTTGTAATGACCAATAATGGAAGAAAGTCTGAAAAGTATGTATGTGATTCACTGAACTATACACCTGAAACTAGCACAGCATTCTATACCAAATCTAATTTTTTTTTAAAGATACACAGTTATTGTGGAATGAAGAGAGTTCATCACTTTCTGCAGGCTTTTCTGCAGCCTGGATGATGGACTTCAGGAGTACGTCCTCTCTTCTTTGATTTCTCTGGTACCCTGTACGGAGAAGCAGTTCCATGGAGGACAAGGTTAACAACGCTGGACATAGGTAGCATCTGTGTCAGTAATCGCTTTTTTGGAAGTTTGGTGAACATTAGTCAGTCACGCACAGCCCTATCACAGTCTGAATGAACTGATGCCATCCAACTTCTGCCTTCGCAAAGCTGAGAAACTAATTATGGGTCATCATGTTGGAATAACGCCATCCTAAGGACCAACGTTAGCAGTCACCTGGATTCTCCTCTGACAGTGTTCCTGAAGTGAATCGCCTGAAAGAGGGGCATTGAAAACGCACTTAAAATGCTCACTTTCAAGGCAAAACCTCGGTGGAGGAAGGGTATGTAAGGGAGGGGAAGAGGACCCTGGATGGCCAAGTGGCTCAGCCACTGAATGGCTGGGTGAAAGGAGGGAAATGCAAGACAGTGAGAGGGAAGGATGTGTAAGACAGTGTGATGGTGTTCGCAGAGATTCTCGTCCCTAACTGACTTTGTGACCTTGGGCAGTTTGCATGTTTCTGTGACGCTTGGCACTCTCGTCTATAATTTTGATGTATTAGTTTCGGCCTGAACTGGTTAATCTGAAACTTTCAAGGAAGATCCAGCACCATACTTGATACCTAGCACATTCTCAAGAACATTCTCAACCTAGCAGCCTTCTGCATTCACTCTTGATTGTACCAGGGGCTGCCATCCATATTGGTCAAGAGGTCAAGTTTGCTGACCTTCTTACATTCCAGTACTTTGGCCACCTGATGCAATGAGCTGACTCATTTGAAAAGGCCCTGATGCTGGGAAAGATTGAAGGCAGGAGGAGAAGGGATTGACAGAGGATGAGATGGTTGGATGGCATCACCGACTCAATGGACATGGGTTTGGATGGACTCCAGGTGTTGGTGATGGACAGGGAGGCCTGGTGTGCTGCGATTCATGGGGTTACAAAGACTCGGACATGACTGAGTGACTGAACGAAACTTGAGGCAACACTCTGATTTCTGTCACCAGGTGTGGCACCAAGTGAGTGCCTGGTGAGTTTTCTTAAACAGCCTCACCCCCACCTTTGCAGACACAGTGGATCAAGAAAAATATGAGTTACTCTGGAGACCAGGACCTGGATTTTAACTTGTTATCAGAACGCAATGTGCACCCTGAGATCTAGAGCCATCTCTGTGGTAGCTAGCCGCAATCAGAGATCATTCTTTGTGACTAAAACAACCTCTTTCCCTCACACCTTAAACATCATTATGAATTCTTCATGGGGTCTGTTATTATCTGCTTTGTGTCACTTTTATGAATTTCCTCCTCTGCCTTCCTCATCCCTCAGAAAGGGTGCAATTACAAATTCACAAAACAATTGAACTGCGAATTTGAAGCAGCATTTCACCCTTGGCAACCAGAATCCTTAATCATTATGCACCTTGTAAGTGAAAAACTAAAAGCTAATATTTTATCTTGATGAATAAGAGTCAGTGCTTGCCATTTAGGGCTCTCACAGAGCTGATAATATGGGTGGAAAAAATGTAATTATAAATTCTGATTGCAGATAAATTTTATATCATATTAGAGTGGTTCATGCAACACAATTTTATCCACTAGTTGAGCTGCTAAAGTGCAAAGACAACTGGAACCTGGTCTTTTAAATATATATCTATTGACAAAAATAAATTTTAAATGATTATTTTATATCTTTGGTGTCCTGGGCAAGAAAGGCCACTGTGCATTTGTTTTTATATTAATTTATAACATTTGTTTCGTAAGATTTAAGGCTTCCTTGATAGCTTCCTTGATTCCTTGGTAAAGAATCCACCTGCAATGCAGGAGACCCTGGTCTGATTCCTGTGTCAGGAAGATCCCCTGGAGAAGGGATAGGCTGCTCACTCCAGTATTCTTGGGCTTCCCTTGTGGCTCAGCTGGTGGAGAATCTGCCTGCAGCGCGGGAGACCTGGGTTCAATACCTGGGTCAGGAAGATCCCCTGGAGAAGGGAAAGGCTACCCACTCCAGTTTTCTGGCCTAGAGAACTCTATGGACTGTATAGTCCATGGAGTCATAAAGAGTTGGACACGACTGAGTGACTTTAACTTTCACTTTCATAAGATTTACTGACTTTTCAGTGAGATTTCTTAAAGGTGAATTTTTCTATATGGTCCTTCGTGCCATCAAGGAAATGCCAGTCTACTTGGGAAATGTGAAGGAACATACATCCATGCACAGCCTACAAAATGTGCTGTTATCTTTGCTCATCTGTCTTTTCTCATAGTGTTCCCTCAGTCAAGAAAATCAGGTTTACTCTTTTATTCACTCTTACTGAAACAGGCTCCTTGAACGCAGGACCAGCAACAAGGAACCTTGTCCAATCATTATGGAGGAATGAAAGGAATTAAGAAAGTGATTAAAGAGGTGTACCCCATCAAGGGGTCCACGCTGCCTTCACATTTACACAGAAAAACAAAACACCGTACTGGGAAGTAGCTCATGATCAGACACAGAACCACAACTTCAGAATCTTTAAATATTTGAACAAACATTAATTGAAATTTACAAACAAGAACACAAAGAACAGTCTTTTCAAAAAGGACAGGAATGTTTCAGAAATAAAATTCTGAATACATCATCAGTGGAGCAGAAAAGAGAAAGGAAAACTCAGACAACTAATTTGGCTTCCCCTGGAGTCTTCTGATGGACCCAGATATTGGCACAGAAGATGTTAAAATGTGGAGGACGCTAAGAATATCCTGAGATGTAAATAGTGGCGCAGCCTAAACCTGAGAGGTCTTGGGTGGCAATTTACGGAGTTCTGTCTTAACTATGTCTCATTATACACAATGATCAAGAACTTGTAGGAGGACTTTGGCTTCATGCTTGTAATAATTGTCCAAGACATCATAAAACTGTTCCAAAAGCTCTTGACAGCCTGGAAAAATGGACCAAAGCTTACCAAGGGAAACATAAATTGATCAAAGAAAAATTATACACTCAAGTTCAAAAAAAACCATTTGCCCCTAAGAGGAATAGGGAATGAGCTTAGCAGCAGCCTTTGCGGTGGCTGACAGGAAGCTGAGCGTGACTCAGCTATGAGGTATGTCTGCTTGGGAACTTCATCTGAAGCTCCAGTGCAGATCAAAGATGGGGCTTGGAATCACGGTTGGAATAGCCTATTTTGTCTGGGGACCACATTTCAACTGAAAATTCATGAACTGGAATGTGTCCAGCCCGAGGAGTGGGATGACAGTGAAGAAGTGGTTAAAACCATCCTCACAGGGAAACACATATGAAGAGAGCTTTTATCCCCGAGAAGAGGAGACACCACGGAAACGGACTTGAGGTTCTGGAAGGGTTGATCTGTGGAAAAGTGATTATACTTGATCTATGTATCTAAGAGAGTAGAAACCAGGGCAGAAGGGCTGGAACCAAGGTGAGGCATGTTTGGCTGAATATTGAGATGACCTTGAGAACTTCTCAAGTTGCCCAGGTAGGAAATTAGCTTCATCAGGAGTTCTGCTCATTAGAGATGCTTAAGCTGAAGGCTCTGATGCCAGGGATGCAGTCACTACCTCCACTTCCTCCCAGGTGCTGCCTGCCCCCTGTGCATGGGGTCCTCCCAGACCCTCCCTTCCCTTCCCACTTCTCTTCATCCATCCCTCTTCCTTCCATCTTTCCCAGGACCCTCTTTCCTTCTTAAATCTCTTAGCTCCCTCCATCCCCCAGTCCCTTAATGCCAATTGTAATTACCGTAATTACCCTAATGCCACCCCCACTAACACCCTAGCCTCTCAGTTTGGAAGACTCAGCCTGTCCCATCAAAGCACAAGTCCAGGGTCTGCTCTGAAGCTTACTCGGTCCCCTCTTCATTTCTATCACTCCCCCGTGCCATGTGGAGCCGATTGAGGTTTCAGGTTCACTCATCACAGCAGCTGCTGTTATCTTAGCTCACTCACACACTTTCCAAGGAATGCTTCATTTAGGATGACTTCTCCATATAAAGAATACAGAGGATGTTAAATCAGTTCTGACTTTTTGCCCTTTCAAACAAAACCTGTGTTGCTGCGTGAATTAAAGCCATCTCCCTTCTCAGGAGACTCAGAGCTCTTGGCCTTTGTCAGTGTTTTCCAGTCAAGTCAGGAGACTGGGGCTCCTTTCCTGGCGAGTCAGGGGAAGCTTTTCTTTCTCAGGCTTTGTCTCCCACACGCCCCTGTGGGAGACAGTCAGTGTGGAGCCAGCTTCTCCGCTTGCCTTTCTCTCTACTGGTTTTGTTTTTAGAACATTTCCCCCCTCTCTCCTTCCCGCATGGTGTGAGTTCATGTGTGGCTGGTTTTCTTGGGCTCAAGGCCCAGCTGAGCACCAGCTTTGTTTGCTGTTGGTGCTGACTGCGATCGGCCTCTGACACTCCAGGGTCAGAGTCTGCTGAGAGAGGGGACCCCAACTGCATTCTGTCCAGCCCGGGTGGAGGACAGCAGACGCAAGAACACCAGGGCTTTGCAAGCCTTGGTTCCCAGAGAGCAAAGCTGCAGTATTATTTTATGTAGAATAAGTAATGCAAAGATAATATAGTTTTGTATTTTTAATTTTTTTAATCAAAGTGTAATCAATTTACAATGTTGTGTTAATTACTGCTGTACAATGAAGTGATTCAGATATATATATATATATGCACACAAAAGCATATACATACGTCCTTTTTCTCTGTTGTTTTCATTATCATTTACCATAGGATATTGAATACAGTTTCCTGTACTACACAGTAGGACCTTGCTGTCTCCCCATTCTTGATACAAAAGCTCGCATCTGCTGACCCCAGTCTCCCACTCCGTTCCTCCCCCAGCCTCCTTCCCACTGGCAACTTTCAGTTTGTTCTCTACGTCTGCAGTTCTGTTTCTGTCTCACAGATAGGTTCATTTATGGCATGTTTTAAATTCCACATATAAACGATGTCACATGATATTTGTCTTTCTTTTTCTGACTGACAGAGTATGACAATCTCTAGGTCATCTCATGTTGCTGAAAATGGCATTGTGTCATTCTTTTTTACTGGTGACTATTGTATATTTGTACCACATCTTCTTTACCATCCCTCTGTTGATGGACACGTAGGTTGTCTCCATGTTTTGGCTATTGTGAATAGTGCTACAATGAACATAGAGGTGTGTCTCCTAGATAGGTGTTTTTGGAACCTGTGTGTTCTAAGCCAGTAAGGAATCCCAGTCTAAAGGAGATTTGTACTAGATATTGGCCTACTATTTATACCATTTACCATTTAAACCACACACACTACAAAGTTTATTGTGTTTGGACTTGTTCACACTCCTTTTCAGTGAGAAAGAAAAGTAACAGACTTCCGAAGGGTGGGACAGGGTCTCCCACAATCCCAATGGAGACAGACCCACCAGGCTCTCAACCAGAAGCCAGGAGGCCACATCCAAGGGACAAGAGTAAACCAGAATGGAACCAAGTCTTTAAGAAGGCCACCTGTCCTCAACCCAGCTTCATCCTTGATTGGCTTGGGTCAGACCCTCACCTCGTCTGCCACCCAGCACAAAGGGGAGCTTATGTCTTCTGAGAGATGTCATCTAGAGTCTTCCCCTTCCAGTCACACAGGGGCTGATGGGAGTCGCTGTGTAGGTCCATCATTCAGCCTGATCTTACCTGTCCAGGCCCACCTCCGTGGCTGGCTGACTTTGAGCAGTTCAGTTGACGTTGCTAATCCTTGTCTCCTTGATCTATTCAGTCAGGATGCTGGTGGGACCTACTCGTTGACTGATGAGTAGTGAAAGCCAAGTGAGAAGGAGACGCAGAGCTTCAGAGTCCTAACAGTCACTTACTGAGCAATTTTAGGTCACGGTAACCTCTCTATGTTTCTGTTTCTTTATCTGTAAAATGGGATTAATAATAGTGTCTTCCTCATAGAGTTGTTATAGGAACTAAGTGAGTTAAAACTTATAAAGCACTTAGAGAAGTTTCTGGTAGGCAGTTGGTGTCATATATGTATTAGTTAAATAAATCATTGTACTTGACTCATAATGAATGGTCAAGAAGTGCTGGCTGCTCTTGTCCTTATAATTTGATGATGTTGATGAACAAGACCACTGCTGCCACCACCATCATTCAGTCACTACTTTCCTAAAGCCTGCTCTGTTTGACTCGAGGTCACCTTCCCTTCCTGGGACACCACGTGTGCTAGTTCTCCAGGCTGCTTCTTGCTCATTTCTCCTCCATCTTTTTCGTGGACCTCTTCCATGCTCTGGTCCCCCAGGGTCTTGTCCACAGCCCACTGTCCTTCTCATTCTTCTCATGAAGCATATAATCACACTATTCAACTTATCCCCCATATGCTGATGACAAGTCCTCTTTCCAGATGTCAAGCCCATCTCGGTGGTCTGCGTCTGCACGTAGGTTTCAGATGCTCCCATTTGGCTGTCCACTGTGTGTCTCAGTTCAGTTCAGTTCAGTTGCTCATTTGTGTCCGACTCTTTGTGACCCCATGGACTGCAGCATGCCAGGCTTCCTTGTCCATCACCAGCTCCCAGAGCTTGCTCAAACTCATGTCCATCACATTGGTGATGCCATCCAACCCTCTCATCCTCTGATGTCCCCTTCTCCTCCCACCTTCCATCTTTCTGAGCATCGGGGCCTTTTCCAATGAGTCAGCTCTTCACATCAGGTGGCCAGAGTATTGGAGTTTCAGCTTCAACATCAGTCCTTCCAATGAACACCCAGAACTGATCTCCTTTATGATGGACTGGTTGGATCTCCTTGCAGGCCAAGGGACTCTCGAGAGTCTTCTCCAACACCACAGTTCAAAAGCATCAATTCTTCTGTGCTCAGCTTTCTAGTGGTCCTCAGTCAGTTTAGTCACTCATTCGTGTCCGACTCTTTGTGACCCCATGAATCACAGCACACCAGGCCTCCCTGTCCATCACAAACTCCCAGAGTTTACTCAAACTCATGCCCATTGAGTCAGTGATGCCATCCAACCACCTCATCCTCTGTCATCCCCTTCTCCTCCCACCTTCAGTCTTTCCCAGCATCAGGGTCTTTTCAAATGAGTCAGCTCTTTGCATCAGGTGGCCAAAGTATTGGAGTTTCACCTTCAGCATCAGTCTGGGCAAGAATTTTCCAGGCAAGAGTATTGGAGTGCATTGCCATTTCCTTTTACCGAGGATCTTCCGTACCCAGGGATCAAACCCAGGTCTCCTGCAATGTGGGCAGACGCTTTACCCTCTGAGCCATCAGGGGAGCCCTTTGTATATAATAGTGTGTACACAACTGTTTCCTAACTCTCCTGCCTGCTGCTTTGATCTGTCTTCTTTTTACTACCTCTTCTTCAGTTTCCTCTTGTTTTTAGGAATAAGATGTCATGCTTGACAGTGGAGTTTGGAGGCTAGACTCCTACAGAACCCTTACCTTTTCCACACTTGACTGAGGTTATTTTTATTCTGTAGAAAACATGACAAGCTCCTTTTGAAATGAGATTTTTAATGTTTGAGTATTATTCTGAAATACTGTGATTCACATTTGGGAGTTGTGTGGGTGGGAGTTCATTCTGTAGGAACTGAAAAGCTATAATTTGTGGTTACTCCAGCATCTGGTTAAACATACATTAAAAATCAGACTATTACATATAATAATGGCATAGAATTAAGTACTCTAATTTTCCAGTGTTTGTGGGTCAAGATGTTCAGAATTAACTATTGAAATCCAATACAGAAAATTGAACTTTTTGTATACATATGTTGAAATGTATACATATAATGCTGAAACATATATTTTTCTTAGTTTCAATAATTTCTCAGAGGTTTTTGTCAAATTCTAGAAAGGTTTAATTTTTCCTAAATTACCTGTGATTCTAATGTCAGATTTCTTGGAACATATAACTGGATGGTAAAAATTTTTAACAAAATTTTACAACAAAAATGTCTACACAGGTGAGCTCTCACACATGAATCCTTCTCTTTTAATCTTTTATCATTTGTGGACTTATTGTCCGCTTCTCCATTAGAGAGGATTTGGTGACCATCATTGGTTTTTAGAAAAAGCAAGTGTGTCCAACATTGAGGGGTTCATCATTTGATGTAAAAGAGATGAATCTTAATGTTTAGTGGGTGTATACCTGTGCAGACAAATGCCCTAGGAAGTGCTTTACAGCCTGGGGCATTCTTTCTTGTTCATAACTCTTCTGATTCACGACCCCCCAGGAAAGAAAAGAGTAATCCAGGTACTGTGTGCTCTTCAGAAGCAAATCTGTCATGTCTGTGTCATTTTCCTAACTCAGATCTTAGATGTGGTGTATTCCCCAGCTGGGTCATTGCCATTTGATAAATTCCAGTGTTACCACAGAGGATTCAAGGAACAGCAGAGTTAATGAATTTTAGCCAGTCTTTCATTCGGTTCCACTCACCTTTCTGTCCTCATTGATATCCACAAATTCCAGGGAAGCTCTTGCCTCAGGGCCTTTGCACTGGTTGTTCCCTTTGTCTGAGATGCTCTTTACCAATTGTTCGTTTTCTCACATCCTTCTGGTCGCTCTTAAACATCATCCCACCACGGAAGCCTTTCCTGACCTCCCCGTCTAAAATGTTGGACCCTCTCACATCTTAGAACCCGTCTGTCCTCTTGCTTTATTTTTCTTCCTGGGCCCCACCATCGCTTGCTGTAGAAATCTTCATGTAATTGTATGTTCTCTGCCCATCACACCCACCTTAGCACCCGTAAGAGGAAACCTTTGTCCATTTGTACAGTCCCTGGAGTCTAGAACAGTACTGCACACATGAGGAGGCCTCAGTAAAGATTTGTGGAGTAAATGGGTGAGGTGCAAATATTCTCCTCCAGTAGGATGGAAGGAGGCTGAACACCAAAAGTGATTATGACTTATCTTATTCCCTCAAAGTAAATTGTCAAGCCAAGACAGTATGGTGTTATAGGATGTAATTTTTCAGGTATTTTCAAAATATGTCTCATCTTTGCGCTATTAAATAATAGCACACCATAGTCAATTGCTGGGTCACTTCAGAAGAACACAGAATAGTCACAGATATGAGTCCATGAATCTGTTCTGAAATGAAGGACCATGAGCAATAGCCCTTTACTATGGTTCCTCTAACATGGATGTCCTGTAAGGTTCATCAGTGGGTCGTTGACCAGCCACCATCACTCAGAGTCAGTAACACAGGTTGGTGAGAACAGAGACTTTGGATCTGACTTCCTGGGTTCAAATCCCACTTCTACCACTTAATAATTGCATGGCCCGTGAGCAAGCTAGTTAGCACCATTAAAGCCCCAGTTTCCCCAGCTGTTAAAATGAACACTAACAAGACCTGCTTTGCAGAGTAGGTGTGAAGATTCACTCAGTCAATAAATGCACATTATTTAGCACAGTGCCTGGAACAAGGCTAGTATTCAATCATTTTAATTAAATAGCAACAAGAAAGACAAGTATTAAAATGAGAGTGATAATAACAATGTAGAGTCATTTAACAGTTACTTTTAAGGATATTATGACTTTGTTGTTAGATCCTAAAGCATTTGTTAGAAAAATAGATAAGTTCTTATTGACATTAAGAAATTCATGTTTAAAAGGGCAAAGAACTTGAATAAAAATTTCTGCAAAGAAAATATACAAATGGCAACAAATATATAAAAATGTGTTCAACATTGCAGATCATTAGGGAAATGGAGAACAAAGCCAAAGTGAGATACCCCTTCATACCCTTTAGAATGGCTATGATCCAAAAACAAACAACAGAAGGTCAGCGCTTGTAAGGAGGTAGAGAAATTGGGACCCTTGTGCGTTGCTGGTGGGATTGTTAAATGGTGCAGCTGCTGTGGAAAACAATGTGACTGCACCTCAAAATATTAAAAATAGAATTACCGTGTGATCCAGCAATTCCACTTCAGAGCATAAATCCAAGGAACTGAAAGCAGGGACACAAACAGACATTTGTACACATATGTTCATAGCAGCATTCTTCACGCTAGCCGAAAGGTGGAAGCAAGCCAAAATGTCCATCACTAAAACAAAAAGATCATATGTAGGTCTTACAGGGAGAGAATCAGCGTGCCGTCACACCCTGATCCTTCACACCTGGGTGACACTTCCAGTTTACAGAGCACACGAACATACATCCCCTTGTGATGTCCCTGCAGCCCCGCTTGAGGTACTGTTCTTATTCCTGAGAAAAGTGGATCTCAGGAAAGTTAATGACATAGTACCCAAGGTTACATTACTGGCAAGTTTGACATCAGGACCTCTACATCAGTCCACCCCTTGACAAGATCTTCTTTCCCTCCACAAATGAATCCCCAACCCCACATTTCAGCAAGATAAAAGTACTATTCTTGAACCTGCCTCCCGACTCCCACCCCATCCCGCTGCTCCAGGTTGCCTCAGAGCACAGGTTTGAGCTCCCTCTGTCATACAACAAATTCCCACTAGCTTCCTATTTTACATCATGTTGGTGTGTGGCAGAAACCAACACAGTATTGTAAAGCAATGATCCTCCAAGTAAAAATAAAATTAAAAAAAAAAGATAAATGGATAAATGAGGTAGAAAGGGTAAAAAAAAAAAGGAATGCTCATAGCTGGGCTGGTGAAGAATCAGGGGTCTCTCGTAACCTCTAGTCTACAATTTGTAAAGTGAAATCAGTAGATACATGGCACCCAAGGCTGAAGGACTATGATTTAAGTTTATGATCTTTCCATTTTTATCAGGGTAAATTGAGGAACACTGTCAAGCGTCTACGAAGTAGATAACATATCACGATAGAGATGGCAGGGGTTTGCATCTCCATGGGCATGATATGGTTTTTCTCATGACAATTGAAGTGCTAACCAAAAATAACTAACTGTTGGAATGTCATATAGGATAAGCATACCAACATCCCAAGTATCTCATCGCAAATGCACAACCTCGGAGACTGTCTGTTTCCTGAACTGAAAGACGTGATTGGAAAAGTTTAGTCATCTTCTTTGGCCAGGGGCCTGCTCTGTATTAGGAGAATTTGGTGCTTTTTGTGTCTCTGGGAGAATAAGTTGATATTGGCATTCAAGTGACTTGCTTTTGGAAGAGTTTCCACAGAAAGGTTGTCATTAGATGAAGCAATAGCTCCATCATCCCTACAATATGATTCTTTCAAGCAACTGAGAGCAAGGCAGTTACTCTGAGATCCTACTTCTTCCTCAGACTCTTCTCATCATATATTTCAACATGCCCAGCCAAGAATTCCCTCACACAATTCAGTAAATCTTTCTTATAAAGGAATACCAAATACACAAAGCATTTTTTAAAATCAATATTCCCTGTGCTTTACTGTCACAAACCACTGTCTGCTAAGGTTTCTTTTTTTTTTTAATGTCCCATCTTGCTAAGCAAACTAATGACATGTGTAGAATGTAAGTATAAGTAAGTGTTAGTCACTCAGTCGTGCCCGACTCTTTGCAACCCCATGGACTGCATCCCACCAGGCTCCTCCATCCATGAGGTTTTCCAGGCAGGGATACTGGAGTGGGCTGCCATTTCCTTCTCCAGGGGATCTTCCTGACCCAGGGATCGAACCCACGTCTCCTGCACTGCAGGCGGATTCTTTACCAACTGAGCTACAAGGGAAGACCGTATAGAATGAATAAGCCACAAAATATTTTAGAATTAAAATATTTACTTTTGTCATCTACAGATTTTCCGTCACCTACCTGGTTGGTACAGTTCTGAGACCTTCTTTTCATTATCCAGTACAGTGGTCCCTAGCTGTGTGTGATAATTCAAATTAGAATGTAAAGTAAATTAAAGGGAAATAAGAGTTAAAATTCAGTTTCTTGGTTTTATTTGCAACATTTCGAATACTCAGTAGCCACGTGTGACTGGTGGCAATGTATTAGTGCAGAGAGAGAAAATTTCATCTTTGCAGAAAATTCTGTGGACAGTTCTAGGCTTGCTTCAAAGCCTTGTCCATCTTGGGTTGTGTGCTGTGGAGAGGTTGGTGGGAGAATCCACTATTGCACCAGCTGAAACAAAGCTGGCATCAGCTGGTCAGGACCGGTAAGGTGTGCTGTGATCGCCTTCACTGGGCAGAAAGGTGACTGCAACTCACTGGTGTCTGTCTGGTTAACCAAAGTGTCTTGAGGTCACAATGATGTTGCTAATTTAATCTCCTCCTCCTCTATAAGAGAGGCCTCTAGGTGGACCTGGCCATCATCTCTGGCAGGTGATGCTCTGCCTTTGGAAAATAGGTTCTCTCTAAGATCACTCAAATATTCTGTCAGGCAGCAATCCTCTGCCATGGTTGGAATCACCTGGAAAGCTTCTAGATCTGCACATCCCATCCCTGGAGAGCGTCAATGACTCTGCTTTGCATATTCAAGTACACAACTGGGGTGGAGAACCACGGCCCTGAGACCTGTTCCTAGCACCTCAGGTACCTTTAGTCCTAGACATCTCAACCCCTGGGTCGTTCACAGATAGCACCAAGCGGAGACACGGGAGGCCCAGGCTTGGCTTCCGGCCCCCCTTCTGACTGACTGTGGACCCTGGATGAGTCGCTGTTAGCTGGGACCTCGGGATCTTCCCCTGTTCAGTAAGAGGGGTGATCTACTTCACATCCAGATTTAGCAGTCTATAAAATACCAGTTTCTATTCAATCCGATCAAATAGAACTCTTCATGTTAAAACTATGGGGAGAAATCTTTTCTCTGTCAGCATCCCTGTTAGTTCCTTTGTATTTTCTATCCCCTATAAGCTGATGCCATATAAGCCTCAGGTAGCTCCGAGCTTACCCAGACAACCCCCTGGGGGGGGGTTACTCAGGGGACAGGCCACCACCAGGGAGCAGTCCCACCCGCTTTGTAGAATCCAGCGGTTTCTCTGGCTTCTGTGTGGATCCACGTGTTGTATCAAGTACAGAATGATCACTGATGTTTGGGCACCTAGCAAAGGGCTCAAGCTGGTCTCAGTGATTGTGCATGACTTTTTACACCCCAGGTCTTTCCAGCTCCTCATTTGTGCAATCATTTTATTTCCTTCTCCAGCAGTTTTCACAACTGGCCTTTAAAATCATCACCCAATGGGCACTGAGGTGAAAGTTCTATTTACTTGATGTTGTGATCTGGTTCTGACTTGAGTTTCTGCCTTCTTGCTCTTTGCCAAAGCAGGCTGGCTTCTTAGAGGCCGCCTAATGCATCTTTGAATGGGCCCATCTCTCATGGGTTGTTAGAAGTGACATCTCCCAGCTCATCCCATCACAGACAGTGATGGGATCGCACTTCTCAAGGTGACAGTGTGTGTGACGGCAGGCAGAGGGGAGCGTGGGCTCTCCAGCAAAGATAAGGAATGGGCAATCATTCGGTCTATATGTTTCATCACTGTAACTGCTCATGGCTTCAAATTGCCCATGAATCAACCTGTAAGTGCCTCAGAATAGGAGAGCGGTTGCCAGCCAGCTCTTCACTCCCCTATTACAAATATTTCACTTCCTTAGTATCTGCCCGTCTCCTCTCACACTCCACCTCTGAATGTCCTGCTTTAAGAAAGATCCTTCTCAAGCACCTCCAGGAGGTGACTGCAGGCCTAAGCTTTGGCATTCCTGCCTCTGGGCCACCCTTGGTGAATCCCCTCCCTGCCCTCTCCATGAGCCCTAGCAAGCTGCATGTTTCAGCTCACCCTCCCCACTCTGATGTTTCTCCCTCTTGGCTTTGGTCACGTTTCATTGGTCTGGAAGACCCTGCAACCCAGAGCTGCCTGGCAGACCCTGTGCAACTGAGGTATGGTTCAACATTCTCATCACCATGCTAAAAAGAAGTAAGAAGCAGGAAAACTTCATTTCAACAATATATCATATTTGACCCAGCATACTCAAAATACTATTTCAACACATAGCCATATAAAAATCATGAATGAAACCAGTTACATTCCCTTTTTCAGACTAAGTCTTCAAAATCCGGTGTATATTTTGCACTTATAAGACATCCTCATCCAGACCCCTTTCAAGTCCTCACATGTGGCAAATGGCTGTAGGCTTCCCTACCAGACCCCTTGACACCCTCATCACTGGGCTTATCCAGCTCACCTTGAGGGTTCTTATCAGGTATTGCCTTTAGAAAGCTATCTCTGAGTTCAACCTCCACACCCCATGACTCAGGGGTTCTCAACCTTTGCTACATGTGGGAATTAACCAGGCAGTTTTTTTAAAAAGCTTAAAGACCAGGCCTCTCTATGGATCAGTATAACCCAGATCTTACTGGGATCCAGGCTTTTAGTTTAGGTGGGAAAGGTGAGGGGTTGTTGAGCTCTCCAGGTGATTCTAGCATGCATCTGTAGCTGGGGACCATGCCGGACCTAGTCACTCAGTTACTCACCCTACAAAGTAATATTGACTGAGTACATTCGGTGTTAGGGAGGGGGGTGGGATGGGAGGGCAGGGGAGAGACAGGGAGTAAATAAAATGCATCACATGTAAAATGGTTCTCTGTATGGTAAGGAAAAGTGAGAAGTGACTTTCTAGCAGGGCACTGCCCCTTCATACAGGGTGACCAAGGAAGATTTCTCTTTCCCAGGGATGCTATGACAATGGGGAGATGAGGACAAATTTCTGGGCCTGGCTGTCTGAAGATGGCAATTAAGCCAAGCCTGGTGTGCATTTGCTATAATAATGCTGTGAAACCAGCAACCCTCAAATCTCAGTGTTGTAAAACAACAGGTTGCTTTCTGTAGCGGTCCAGCCTCTGCAGGGCCTCTCAGGGCATGGTGGGATCAGGGCTGGGCCCCGGGTGCAGGTTGGACTCCCCTTTCTTTGCTCCTCATGGGCCAGCAGCTGCCTCTTTACACACTCTTTCCACGGTGGTGGCAGAAGTATAGGAGGGACAAGAAGGAACCTTAGAGGTGTCCTAAGGCCGAGTCCTGGGGGTGGGCGTACAGTAGCTTCTCCCCACACTCCCTTGGCCAGAGCCGGTCCATGGCGCAGCCTGATCGCACAGGGCTGGGGAAGTGTCCTGCCACCACACTGACCATGCCAGGCAGGCGGGGCAGGAGAAGGTGCGAGCCAACACTCAACCCCATGTTTCATCTAAGGATGATTAGCTGGGGCAGCTTTAGCTTGGGAGTTTAGATGTGCTTTCAAAATAGGACTAAAGCTTCTTGTGGCTCCATGTTCTCACGCGCTCCTTCACTGCCCTGAGCGGCCCAGCACCTTTGTGTTCACAGGCTCTCCATGCCATGCCCTTAAGAGTTCAGAGTCCCAACTCATTCAGTTTTGGATTCTGTAGCACCTGACTCATTGCCTGTAACATCCAGAAGTTCCCCCTTTATATGTCAGCCACAAAAGGACCCAATACTCTGCCTGCTTTGTAAGATCTACCACCCTCAAGATCATGTCTGTTAAATAGTTTTATGCCTAATCGCCTAAAAGCCCCAGGGAAATGGTGATAAAGCTCATGTTCATGACTGAATCTCCCAGTGCCAAGCTCCAGCATCATCATGTTTGTTTAATTGAATGAGATTATCCTAAACTGGGCAACAAAGTCAGAGCCACTAGAGGGTTTCACATGAAACTAGGGCATCTCTGGGTCATTCAGTTTTCCCTTCTGCAAAGTGAGGATTATGATGTGAAGCTTATATCCTGCAGTTGATGTGAAGATTAAATAATTCATGGAAAAGCCTTAAGATACAGGTAGCTCATAAAAACTCAGTAAGTTTATAATCTGTGGAATGAGAGTGCATGCATGTGTGCATGCGTGTGTCCATGCTAAGTCGCTTCAGTCATGTCTGACTCTATGAGACTCTGTGGACTGTAGCCTGCCACGCTCCTCTGTCCTTGGGATTCTCCAGGCAGAAGTACTGGAGTGGATTGCCATGCCTTCCTCCAGGGGACCTTCCCTACTCAGGGATCAAACCCACATCTCTTACATCTCCTACATTTGTTCTTTACCACTAACACCAGCTGGGAAGCCCTGGAACGGGAGTATAAGGAACCAAATGAAGTGAAATACAATAGAAGGAATGTCATTAGACTCATTTCACACCTCAGTTTTCCTGTATTAGCAACTATGGAACTTGTCAAAGAAACCCCCAGAGCATTTGCTGCTACCTGTAAAGTTTGGGGCAAAAGAGACAGCGTCATCGCACCTCTGATTTCAAAGAGTGGTCAGAGAAATGACGGCAGAACACTTGGTGTGGAAAAGGCCCAGGGAAAACCAAGCCAGCTCAAAATCCACTTGCAGATACCTGAAAGAGAGCATCGTCCTTCCGAATGGCTACATGAAGACCCAGTTTTGTCACATTAATCTCCTCTCCCCGTGTGATTGGTTGACAGGTCTGAGGGTCAAGGGAACTTGACCAGTACAGTGTATCTGATTTGCAGTTTGTGTCATAGACATTTCATAAACTGGACATTTGTGTCTTAGATCCCACACTGATTATCTTTTCTGGTTGGTAAGAGTTTGGACAGGAAAGGAGAAAAGGAGAGAGGGAAAAGGGCTTCCCTGATAGTCTAGTAGTTAAGAATCCACCTGCCAATGTAGGGGACACAGGTTCGATCCCTGATCCAGGAAGATCCCACATGCCATGGGGCAGCTAAGCCCGGAAGCCTCAGTTACCGAAGTCCATACGCCTAGAACCCGTGTCCTGCAACAAGAGGAGCCGCCCCAGAAAGAAGGCCCGGCATTGCAGTGAGGTGTAGCGCCCCCATTTGCTGCAACTAGAGAAAGGCCATGCACAGAAATGAATATCCAGTGCAGCAAAACATGCAATTAGTTAATGAAATAAGTAAGTCTTTTAAAAAAGGAGAGGGGAAAAAAATGACTGAATCGGTGAACATTTGCATAGTTGAAAGAGTAGATAAAGGGTATCTCTATTCAAGGCAATAATAGTACCAACAGCAAAGCCTGTATCTATGTGTTCCCAGGTAGCTTCCAGAAGTTAGCTGAATACTTACAAGGCAGAATTCAAGGTGGAGCTGGTGAGGAAGAATTTCAGGCAAGTATCAAAGAATCAGCCCACTGCACTATGGAGGCTGGTGTAGGTGGAGGGTGGGCAGATGGAGCCAGTTGGGGCATGGGGCAAAGCAACCTGGGGCATGGGGTCCGGGACATTCCCAGCCACCCCAAAGCCACCCTACCCCACTCCTCAGAGAGCCCCAGTGGGTCATGACTTGGAAAAACTTCTCACTTGCAGGAGAAAGGAGATGTAAGGGGGAAAGATACGTGTGAAATCTGTGTATTAGAAACAAGGAGAGTTCCTGACCAGCTGGGATTTTTCCAGATGACCAAAAGCAGCGGTTTTGGTCACAAACTCTCAAATAACAGTTTGTGAGTCAGGGTTCGCCTCCAAAGTAACCAGAACTTGGAGCAGGAAACAGAACATATGCCTCCAAAGGTCCCTCCACTCTCCTTTTCTGCCCCACCCTGCCCCAAGCATATACACTCTCTGACCTCTGACAGCCAACTTTTTATGCTTGCATGCATGCTAAATCACTTCAATTGTGTCCAGCCTTTTTTGACCCTATGGACTGTAGCTCTCCAGGCTCCTCTGTCCATGGGATTCTCCAGGCAAGAATACTGGAATGGGTTGTCATTTCCTTCTCCAGGGGATCTTCCCTACCCAGGGATCAGACCCTCATCTCTTATGTCCCCGGCATTGGCAGTGTGTTCTTTGCCACTAGCACTCCCTGGGAAGCCCAGTGGAATCATTCAGTACTTCCTGTCTTCTGTCTGCCTTCTTTCACACATGTGATCTTTAAGAGAATCGTCCTTTTAGTGCAGTTGGTTTGTTCTCATGGCTGTGAGGATACAGTGTTACTCCCTGTGTGTTTCTTCATCCTGAGGATGGACATTTAGGTTGTGTCCACTTTAGAGCCACTGTGAACGTTGTAGCTCTGCCCATGTTGTGCATGTCTTTGGGGGCACGTATATACATGTTTCTGTAGGGTTACCTTTCCAAGTCTCTGTTTAACTAGAGCTAGGAGATGAAGTCAGTGTTATCAATCTCCCAGATTTATTGTAACAGTTAAATGAGATAATGTATGTGAACCTTTTGCAAACTTTAAATGTGATGCAAATATGAGAGTTGCCACTTCCAGAGAGACTGCAATCTACTGTTTATGCCGTACCCAGGCAAAAGTCCAGCATCTTTCTTAAAGCATTCTCTAACCACCGTCAGGCCTTCCAAACCCTCATGTAAGGTCTACAGCAATAGTTGTCGACTTTTAGGCCAGTGTACACAAGTACACCAATCTCTCTACCTGGGGGCACTGCTGAATATCTGTTGATATATAGATTCTATTTCTAACACAGCTGAAACCCACTAGGTCATAACACCCTCTTTCAAAGAGATACTGAGTGGGTCAGATAAACGAGGTGGAAACCAAGATACAACTTACTCAGAATTAGGGGAAAGAGAGAGCAAAATTTCAGGCCAGCAAAGGAAATGCACGCATTTAGCAGATTATATATGAACCTGGTCTTGTAAGCATGAAAGACGTTCTCAATCAGAAACACTAAGGGGGATCATATGTGAGAGCTAAGCACTTGTGTAGAGTTGGGGGGAGTGTGCAGGACGTGGCTGGGGTCTCACTGGGGTGATCCTTGATTGACTGAGCGTTTAGTTTCTTTTAGTCCCGCCAAACACGACACCAACATTTTAACATTTGAATCCTGAAAGATTGTGCCCCCGTGGGAAGGTGCACTTGTATGAGGCTTTGTGGTCTCCACAGCTCTCCTACACTCATCATTTCCTTCCATCCTCATAGCCACCCTGGGAATCAGGCCGGGAAGGGGGTGTTTGTGTCCCTGTTTGACTTAAAACTGAAACTCAGAGAGGTTGTCTGTCCTGTCTGTGTGTCCTGTGTTATCAAGTAGGGGAGCCAGACCTGGGCCTCCTGGCATCCAGCTTCCTCCCGCTCCCCACACGCCTCGGGTGTGGACACCCACGTCCCCGCCCAACCACAGACGCCCCAAAAGCAGAGCGTGTCCCTCACCCCGTGGCCTGTTCCCCTCCTCCACCCACTCCTGCATTTCATACAGAGTGGTGCTGAAAGTACTTCCTTTCCAGGCCAGCTGAAGTTTAAGTAGTTTGGCTCTAGGAATTGGATTGCTTGTGGGCAATGGTGGGCGTTCCTGATGGGAGACAAGACCTGAAAGACTCTTTGATCTGCGCCAAGACAGATCCCAGAGCAAATCAGAGAAAAGGCAGACCATCACTGACCTATGGAAGAGGCGTTTCTTCTCGGCACCTTGAGAGGAAGGTTGGGAGCAGGAGGGAGGAGGTGGGAGAAACTGGCGTGGCTCTGAAACAGGGGTGGATGGACAGAGCCGTGAGGAGACACGGCCAGTGGTCAGTCCCTGCGGGGAGAGTGCTGGTGATCGCCGACGTTTACTCCCAGGCACCCCTGTTCCGCTCTGTGTTATGGTACCCCTGTGGACGATTCTGCCCGGAAGTCCACTAAAATCAGATTACACATGCTGTGTCAGAGGTCCTTTAGGAAATGGAGGAAGAGAAGTTAGGTCAGTCTTTGGTCTAAAGATGGGAGATAAGGATTGGGTTGAGGGGTGTCAAGTGAGTGCCCCAGGAGGCAAGACAGGAAGAGCAGTTTGAGAGATGAGTTGAGAGGAGCTTAGTGGAAATAGTCTGGACATAAGCCTCCTCAGGAATGCCTGGAGGTGTTGGGAAGGTCATGAGACTTAATGCAGAGCATAGGTTAAAGGGGCAGAGTCATTTTACTTGGATGTTGAAAAAAAATGATGACCCCAGAAAGCTGGAAGTCTTGAAGACACAGAGGCTGCATCAATATTGATTGAGCTTTTCACATCACAGTTTGGATACTTCAATCTTAGAGAGTTTTATTTTGTACTTTTCCACCTTCCATTTTATTCTTACTGTTACCTCTTCTTCTTCTTCTTCTTCTTCTGGGAAATGGCCAAATTTAACATTCTTTTCTTGCTTGTTTGCTTATTTGACAAACCGAGGACATACGCAATGCCAGGAATCCTAGTGGTGTGGGATCTTTCTATATTCTGCCCCACCTGGATCTCTGAGGGTGTGTGTGTGCGCGCGCGCGCATGTGTGTTTTGTAACAGAACAAACAGGGTCAAAAAAAAAGAGGGAAAATTACCAGCTTGGGGACAAACTTGTTTACTCTTAAATATATTTTTTTTTCTCAGAGTCAGCAAAAGTCAGGGTCCTCACGCCTATGAAACTGCATTTGCATTTATAGTACAAATAAGAAAAATTAATTCTAGCCAGAGCATGTCCTCAAAGAGATTATAAATCTAGTCTCTTGACTGGAGTGTGGGGCAGTACTTTGCTCGGTATATGAGGATGTGTATTGCAACGTTAAGGTCAGGGGAGTGAGAAATCTGGGGAACAAGCCCGTGGGGATGTTTCACCATGGGAACAGTTCAGTCACTGAGAGCCATCTCTTCTGTTGAAAACTGCTTCTACCTGCTACCTGTGCAGACATTCCTCAATCAAGTTTGGCTTATGGTGGGTTAATGATTAGATACTCTTCATGTGTAGTTCAAGGGAAGGCCACTGGCTATGACTTCACTTTGGCTGGGGTTTCCCTGTAATCCATTTAGCAAATTAAAGAGATTACTTTGATTGGTACCATTATCTCGTATTCTCTTGCGGGTGAACCACTTAACCTGTGCTTAATTGAAAGAGATAGAAGGGGTGCAGGAACAAATACAATCAAAAGGAAGGGGCAATAGGATCTGTAGGCCAAACAGATGATGGCGCTGGGCTCACAATAGCAGATTAGAGGTGAGATCAATTAATTAGAAGCTATTGTCGGCGTTGGGTGGTTGCCAAGGTTTCTAATAGCCTCAGCCATCATGCCGGCTCTGTTTAGGAGGATTTTAATGACTGGGAGTTGATGTGGCTATTTCAGTAATTACTTACTTTTATAATTACTTCATTAGAATACTAAATGTATCCCTTCCATGAGAAAGAGCTTTATTCCTCCACACGTCCAGCCGTATGGGAGGCTACATCTTCCCACAGAGGAGCCTCCTGTCTGGAAGAGGCAGTGGTTCAGAAATAGCCATGTTTGTGTTGTGTTCAGTATTCTATGTGAAGGGCCTGATCTGTAAGGGCCCAGGCTAGGTGTTTGGGGTACAGAGATCATGAGGCCCCAGCTTTGAAGGGGGTGCAAATGCAATTTCAGTTTGAATGGACAAAGGTTAGAATAAAATTGTGCAAAGGGTCCACGTCAATCACTTTAGTAGCAGAGGAAAGAGAGATCATCCCAGTGGTTTCCAGCGGGAAGGGATTTAATGCAGGGAATTAGGGTCCAGGTGCAGCTTCATCTCACTCGACCCTCTGCGTCCTTGGCCGCATTTAGCCGCTCTGGACTCCTTCCCGCTCCCAGTCACACACCGCCGAGCGGCTCTGCCCTGACCAGCCCCTCTGTCTAGAAGGCTCTTCACAGAGCTCCCACATGGCCAACCCCCTCTTCCTTCACATGTTTCCTCAAACGTCACTTTTTCCATGAGGCTTGCCCCAGCTGCTGGCTTTAAAATTCTCAGTTCCAGCATTTCTAATTTCCCCTGAACCGTCAAAGCCAGGGACAAGGTTTTGAGTCTCTTGATCACTGGTGAGGCCCCAGGGCCCACATCGGTACCTGGAATATGGGTGGTGTTTGATGAGTGAATTGGGTGCATGGGGCGCGGCTGGAGGAGCAGGTGGAGAGGAAGCTGGCGGGGATCCTGATCGGGCAGGGGGTGCCGCATGGAAGCCGCACCCCTGGCTCGGGGTTCCGTGCTGCTGCGGGGCTGGGAAGGCTCACCACCGCACAGGGCACATCTTTGGACAGCCTTCTTGCCACCAGAGGTCTGCCTCTGCATTGCTTCCACCTTCCAGGCCGGAAATAGAGCCAGCCTTCTGAAACCCATCAGGGCCGGAGGACGGCAGGGTCTTTGTTAGGAGCCCCCAGCCAGCGCTAAGCGACTTCCCTCTGTTTGGGGCCTGACCCCAAGGAGACATTCTTGGGCCCCCTGTATCCCTGGTGTCATATCCGTCTGACAGGAGGGCCGCATAATCGCTGAAATTAAAGCGTAATACCTGACACCTTCGAGGTGGCTTGCCAGAGTCCGTGAATATTTATTTAATGGAAATGGATTAAGTGTGACCCCGCTGGGTCACACTGACAGTTTCTCTCCCTGACACACCTTGTGAAGAAAAGGAGAGATTTTTAAGCTGTGGATCAATAAGGTCATCTGCGGGGGGCCGGTGGCTGCTGTTTCGAGCAGGTTTAGTCCGTCACCGTGAGCAACCCCAGGCGTTTCCGGTGTGTGCCCTGGGTTAGGGTCCGGTTGGACAGAATGGCGTGAGCAACCCCAGGCGTTTCCGGTGTGTGCCCTGGGTTAGGGTCCGGTTGGACAGGATGGCGTGAGCAACCCCAGGCGTTTCCGGTGTGTGCCCTGGGTTAGGGTCCGGTTGGACGGGATGGCGTGAGCAACCCCAGGCGCTTCCGGTGTGTGCCCTGGGTTAGGGTCCGGTTGGACAGGATGGCCTGCGGTTGCTAAGGAACAGCTCTGGCAGGCATCTGAGGGGCCAGCGCCCTAAGTGGCTCTCAGTGACCCCTCCCTCCTGGTCCTCACTGCTTTCTTTACCTCCTCCTCTTGGGCGAGCACAGTGGTCCTGGTGACTTCCTTCTACACAGCATGTGGCCAAAGGGACGCAGGGTTGTTTCCCAGATAAAGTCATGGAGGCCCTGGCTGCCTTTCTCTTCCCGGCCATCCCCCGTCTCTCCCTTCTTCCTCGGCATCACACTTGTTTCAACAAAGCAAGGCCCCACACGGGCAAGGCCCACGTGGCCGCACGCCGAGAGTGCCCTTCATCCGGATTTCTTTCCAGAACAGAGGCCTTCCTTCTGACAGTTCAGGAAGAACTGAATTCTGCAGGAAACAGACGTGGACTTGAAAGTGGACCTTTCCGCAGCCGGGCCTAAGATGACTGTAGCCCAGCCAATGCCTTGGTTGCAGCCAGTAAGAGACCCTGAAGTAGAGCGCCCAGCTAAGCGGTGCCCAGATTCCTGCCCAAGAGAAGCTGGGAGATTATAAATGTTGTTCCTTTAAGCCATTAAACTGGGAGGAATTTTTTACCCAGCAGTAGATAATAGAACAAGGGAGGCGGAATTCTAAAATAGGGATCCTCAGCACTCTGCTGATCCCTGGAAGGCGAAAGGTTGAGGAGGGTCTCAAGATCCTTTTGGTTGTTGTTCTTATTGTTCAGTTGCTAAGTTGTGTCCGACACCATGGGTCTCCTTGCAACCCATGGCCTGTAGCCCACCAGGCTCCTCTCTCCATGGGATTCTCCAGGCCAGAATACTGGGGTGGGTTGCCACGCCCTCCTCCAGGGGATCTCTCCGACCCAGTGATCAAACCTGCATCTCCTGTGTCTCCTGCCTTGGCAGGCAGAATTTTTTTTTTTTTTTAACCACTGAGCCACCTGGGAAGTGCTTCAAGATGCTTAATAAAACCATGTAGGGTGCATTCACTAATATTCAGAATGATGACTCACACCTTCACTCACAATTTACATTTACCGACGTCCTTAGAGCCTCTCTGCAAGACAGGAGCCCTGTGCCCACTCAGTCCTGTCTTCATCACAGTCCCCTCCTGATGCCCGAGGTACTGACCGTGCTTCTCCGAGCTCAGTGTCAGGGCGGGATGCTGCCAAGTTAAAGGTGAGAGCAGCCCCAGAGACCACAGCCATGAATCTCTGCTGAGAAGCTAAGCTGTCTCCCAGGGCACCTGCATCAGGCTGTGGTCAGAGCGGCCTTCCCGGAGGACACCGCATGGCGAATGCTGCTGCTGCTGCTAAGTCCCTGCAGTCGTGTCTGACTCTGCGACCCCACAGACAGCAGCCCACCAGGCTCCCCCATCCCTGGGATTCTCCAGGCAAGAACACTGGAGTGGGGTGCCATTTCCTTCTCCAATGCATGAAAGTGAAAAGTGAAAGTGAAGTCGCTCAGCCGTGTCCAACTCTTAGTGATTCTGTGAACTGCAGCCTACCAGGCTCCTCTGTCCATGGGATTTTCCAGGCAAGAGTACTGGAGTGGGGTGCTATTGCCTTCTTGGCAAATACTGAAGGGCGGGCTAAGCAACGAACAGGCCCAGGAGAAGGCTTCCCACAGAGCGAACAGGGTAAACGGAGGCGTGTGCTGGGGAGGCCCATCATTGATGCCTCCAGAGCCAGGAGGAAAGAGCAGCAGGTCATGGCTCCAGGAACCAGGCTGTGGAGGGGTTTGTGGAAAACATGACAGGAGCCGTTTCAAGAGGGCATTTGATGGCGACGGGATCAGATGGGCACTGTGCAAATGTTGCTCTGACTACAGAGTGGAAAACTGGAGGGGTACCTGAGTTGGTCCCGAGAGACTAAGTAAGATGCTCCTGCATCACCCAGAGGCGAGCAGAGGGGAGCGCTGTACTCGAGGGAGATGCTGAGGTCTGCATCTGGGGAGAGACTTCTCAGGGGACGTGATGAATTTTGGAGGCGATGGGGAGAAAGGATCATGACTCTTTCCATCTTCCAGATGATGCCTTGAGGCTTAAAGAGAGCACCGACTTGCCCGGAGTCAGTGGCAGAGCCAAAGACAGCAGCAAAATGATAGATTCCAAATTCTGTCTTACACAGTGGGGCTCAAGACTAGTCTTCCCCTTCCTTCCTTCTCCAGCCAGGTGTTATCACCCATCCGCGTGTACAAGCGTCTCTGCACGTGCTTGGCCAGACTCCATGACATGGCGTCCACACACACACACAAGCTGAAAAGTATGTTTAAAACCCACTTTTTCTGCCTTCCCTATGTTTGCTCCTTTAACCCTGTCTCCACCAAGTGCCCTTCACCGTCCCACCCGCCGTGAACTCCTGACTCCCCTCTTGCGCTCTTTCTGGAGCACGGGTCTGGGCTCTCTGTCCCTTCTCACCTGCCAGCCCTCCAGCGCTTTCGCAGTAACGGTTTCGTGTTCCTCCTCTCCAGCCTCTTTCTTACCCCATGTGTCGTGTACCCCGTCGCAGTACTAGTTTTCCGCAACCGTCTCTTTCACCATGACACAGCCCATGCAGAAGCTTCAAGCGCCCCCCACTACCTGAGCTGAAAGCCCCACAGCCTCACTCTGTCCCCATCACCCTCCAAACCCAACTCCCTAACGAGCTTTCTCCGTGACTCTTAGTTCCCTGCAATTTGCTTAATCTTCACTCACACCTTAACTGAAGGTTGTCATAGCGCCTGAGAATGGACAGAGCTTTCTCATGTTCATAACAACCCTACCAGGTTGTCACATTTCACAGAGGAGTAAATCGAGACTCAAAGGAACCTAGAATGTTACTCTTCCACTGTGTCTCTTTAAATACACCTATGCCTTTACTTAAATGTATTTGTAAGAAACTCTATATATAATGGCCACACAGGGAAAAATTCCTTATCACTTGGGACACTTTCTCTCTTGGTTGAGGAGAGATCAGAGAAGTAAAGACACTTTGGGACAATGAAGACTTTCTTCCCGCTGGACTCAGAGCACTAGACTAAGAGGCCATCCGTTTCTCGCTGTGAGACCCTTTCCCATTTGTGCTTGCGTCCCCCCTAAATCCAATCACCCCCTCCTGGTGACACCGGTCTCACAGCTTGGGCAGAAATGCGCTGTCGAAATGCACATTGCCTTGATCAAAGTTGAGCACCCAAGTTTCTCTCCTATGAGCGTGACCTTCTTCTCTTCCAGCCAACACAAAATCCATCTTCTTTCTCCCACCCAAAGCTCATTCCTGGCACGGCTTCGTTTTTTCCATATACTCTTTTTTTCCAAACCACATTTCTTCCTATGTTTCCACTTAGAAGAAAAAGAAAGAAGCTAAAATTTTAGAGTAAGCAATTTCTCTGCAGAGGTTCCCAACGTTGCACTCATATCAAAGCTAAATAACCTCTCATTCTAAGGGATGTTGGTCCCTTAGGCCAGGGCTGAGGTCATTAGCAGGGCAGAAAAGGGAAGCATGGATGGGAAATGCTTTCATCCATCCTGGTGCACACACAGATAGACCCCTCAGCCTCCCTTAATATCAGGTCAGCAGCCCTCCCCAGCATCAGGAGTCACTTTGCAAATTCCAGCTCCTTCTACATGAGTTCAAAATTTTTAAAAGGATCTTCCCCTTTGTCAATTGATGAAATACATGGAAAGCACTTTGTAAATAACAGGGTGTTCCATGCATATATAATGTCCTCTGTATTTCATGTTTTCACTCTTCAGTTTCTTTTGAAAACTAAATTCAGGAAGGATGCAAATAGACATTGTGAGAAATGACTGTAGTTCGTAGAGAAGCTGTTTCTCTCCCATTTGTTCTTCCCTGTCTTCACTTAGAGCTCAATTAAAGCAGATCATCTGTGATCCCAAACGTTCAGGCAGCACCTGTAGGTTCACAAATTTGTACACTTAACGTGTATGAAAAGGGGAGAGGGGAAGAAACTTTTCACAAATTAGCCACAAAGCTAGTGGCTTTTAAAAAATAAAATCCATATTTAATAAAAATTAAATAGTGTGTTTATCCAGCTCACAGTAGCAAATTTAATGATAAAGGTAAGTGGCAAAATATAGTAAAACATTGTCAAGGAAGTTCAAACTGCAAATACTATAATGCAATTTGCAGGGAGGAGTCCCAGAGGGACTGCATCTAGCCATCAGTTATGTTTTTACTGTAGCTCCAACTTGCAGAGGAAGAAGGGAAACAGTTTAGATGTTCTGGGATATAAAAATAAATGGCAGCAAAATAAATGATCTACAGAGGCTTCAGATCTGAGTTCCAACAGGCTCTAGAGCAGCCAGTCCCTACTTCTCAGCCTAATCTCATCGAACTGGTGGTGGGAATTCCCGGAGGACTCTCTAAGCTAATGGAAGCAGACAGGACACAGTCACTGTGCTGTTTTCTTAGGTGCAAAATATTCTCAATATTTCTGCAGCCACTTGACATCAAATCCCAGTTAGGTACATTCACATAATGCAGGGGCCCAGGGGAGAACTGGGCCAGCTTGCATGTGTGAGGGCCTCCACCCCAGATAGTACCCATTCAGTCAATGATTACCTGGCCACAGACTGCCCTTCTCCCCTGGAGGTGCTTCTGTTCCAGACCGTCAGCAAAAAGCCCTCAACAGAGACCGGGAAGACAGTCATCCAGAGCTGCCATCTTTAAAGAAAATTTGTCCTGCTTGGGAGCTGTGCTTTCTCTCCTGAAGATTAAACTTCTGCTTCCAACTGTCGTTGCAGAAATTTGAGCCAGTGAACTTTAGCCCACCCGTCCTGTTTCACTCCGGGTCCCATTTGATGACCATTTTTCAACAGGCAGAGGACCAGACTCTATTATTCTTCATTCTTTACTGTGTTGTTATTTAGTCACTCAATTGTGTTTTACTCTTTGTGACCCCATGGACTGTAGCCCGCCAGGCTCCTCATCCTTGGGATTTCCCAGGCAAGAATACTGGAATGGGTTGCCATTTCCTTCTCCAAGGGATCTTCCCAACCCAGGGTTCAAACCTGCATTTCCTGCATTGCAGTCAGATTCTTTACCACTGAGCCACCGGGGGAACTTCACCTAGATTCAGAGGCCTGAAGTCCTGGAATAATAATCTCGTGAACCAAACTGCTAACTCAGTTCCACCACTGAGGCCGTGCTTCATGGTATCTAAGTACATGTGGTCACCTGAACCAGAAGGGAAGCCTATTCAGATGTGCCCAGTGTAGATTAGAACCCAGGTTCAGAGCAGAGACTAAATTCAAATACCAGCTCCACCTTCCCCTCACCGTGGAATCCTGGTGAGGCTCCTCCGCGTGTCTGAGCCTACTTCTTCATTCACCAAAAATGACAAGTAAGATTTTTCTCACAGGGATACCGTGAGGTTGAAATAAGCATATAACGTACTAGACACAACAGGGGACCTTTGGCAAATGCTCAATGAAGATAGCGTTATGAACCACAGATTATCAGAGACAGCAGATCCATGTCCCTGTGACCACAGACACCTCTCAACCGCAAAGAGTTACCTTTGTGAAAGCCCAGGGCTGTCCACAGATGTCCTTACTGTGTATTTGTGTGTGCAGGCTGACAAAGCTGAGCTGCAAGGAGGTTTAGATCAACAGGATGGTATGTCATCATTTACTGAACTTCAGCAAAAAAAAAAAAAAAGGGACTCTGTTCACCATAACTCACATCCACTTGAAATAATCTCACTTGACTTCATTAAGCTTGAAGAATTGCACCTCTCCTTCACCCCCTCTTCCTCAGACTTACTTAGCCTTTATAGCTCAAAAGATAATTGCTCTATTAACAAATGTTTATAGCATAATAAAGGAGTAGGAGAGAGGAACAGGATTTTTTTTTCTCTCTGGGCCATTCCCTTCAGTTTCTTGGAAGTACAGAGAGCAATGGAATAAGCCATAAATTATTTTTGGAATGGAACCAAAGGATTCATTTTTCAGCCACTAGCAAACAGTTCTTAGCCAAACGACTCCAAGACCTTGTGGGGAATGAGACTACCAGGAATCCCTCGTGGCTGAAAGACTGTCACCACAGCTCTGAGCTATGACGAAATCCTGGCTTTACTGGAAGTCAGGAAAAGACTCTGGCAGGTACTGGTGGGGCCTGTGGAAATTCCCTCCAGGGCCTGGGTTTGGGGGATTGGAGAGAGCCTTCTGCAGAGCAGGGCCTTCTTTTTCAGGCTGCTGGAGGGTTGGACTGTTCCAATACAAACCTCCTGACCTGTGAGTTTTATGTGCTGGATCGTGTCTGCTCACAACTCAGATGCCAAAGTCGAATACCCAAGTACCTAGACGTGGGACTGTCTCTGGAGAGAGGGCCTTTAAAGAGATCAGCAAGGCTGGGCTTCCCTGGTGGTCCCATGGTTAAGAATTCACCTTGCAATTCGAGGGACACCAGTTCAATCCCTGGGCCGGGAAGATCCCACGTGCCGTGGGGCAGCTGATCCCGTGCGCTACAGTTAGTGAGGTCCATGCACCCAGAGCCTGTGTGCCACCACAGGAGAAGCCACTGCAGCGAGAAGTCCCTGCCCCACGCGAGAGAGCAGCCCCCGCTCATCGCAGCTGGAGAAGGAGCCCGCCCAGCAACGGAGACCCAGCACAGCCAAAAATAAATGCATCTTTCAAAAAAGAGAGGAAGAGAGAGGGAGATGAAGTCACTGGGAGTGGGCCTGGTGTCCTTGATGAGATTAGATCACACACACACTCACGCACACGGAGAAGGCCGTGTCAGTACACCCAGAGAAGAGGCCTTTGATGAACCCAGGGGCCGGGCCTTAGAAATGGCATGCCAGCACCTCCATCTTGGACTCCCAGCTGTTTGAGCCAGACTCCCCGTCTGCATTTTTTTTAGCAGCCTGAGCTGCCTATCACACTGTGTCGAAGGACGCAGGTCACACACCTCGAGACCAGGGAAGAAGGTTCTGTCCCGGGCTCCCCCAGACCCTCAGAAGACTTCAGAAGGAGCTGTCTGACCCAGGAGGCTGCAGGTGGGCACGTGGTTTTGGTTCAGGGTCAGCTGTGCCTGACCCATGCAGTCTGCCTCCTTGGAAGAGGCAGTGCCTTATCAGTTGATACCAGCTTCTCAGGCTGCGCTGACCTCTGTTCTAGGAAGCTGATCCGTCTCTAAGGGCCGCCGACAGTGAAGCATGTCCCCCGCTTCCCGCTCATTGCGGTTTCTCCTCGCCCTGCCCTCTTCTCTCTCTCTCTCTCCCCCAGGACATAAATCCTGTTCTGTCTTTGACCCAGCAATAATGTTTTCCTTGAGAATTACGTGTGACATTGCCAGGCATCAGTATCCAAGGCCTCTCCCCTCTCTGACCCGGGGATTTCCTTCGGCTAGCTCACGAGGTCGGGAATGATGGCGAGAGACTTGGCCAGACAGCTCTGCTAGGGCACAGACCACCCTTGACCAGCCCTCCTTTCCCCGCTGAGAAGCAGAGTCGAGGCAAGACGAGCTTTAAGAGCCCTCCAGAATGAGCAGGCCGCGATGCTAGCCTGCACCCGTGTGTCTGCCATGCCACCGTGAAGGCAGGCCATCTTTGAAGATGCGGTGTCAGCACCAAACACTGAATTCTGTAAAGCAGTAAGCCGCACTTATAGAAACCAGCCATCAAGGGTGCCCCATAATAAGACAATGAGCTTTCCTTTGTCCTCATGTTCGTAAGGGCTCTGAAGAGGCTTGCCCCCCAAGTCTTGCAAAGAAGTCATCGTTTAAGAGAGATGTGTGAAAATGCTTGAGCCAGATGTTTGATTTTTTTTTTTTTTAACACACACAGCTTGTTTGCACACTGCCTCTTACCCGCAGGGCTGCTCTGGGCCTCCGAGGGTAACTAAGAAAAACCTCTGAGATTGTTGGAGAGGCGCTTCACCTGCCAGTCTGGGCTGCAGGATCGCTATAGCAACCAAACATAAATCAAGGAGATGGCCCCTTTTGTAAGTTGGTTAATAGGCACAACATGCTTCTTTAGAAAATCCAACCATTCTTTCAATGGACTTTGATTGAAAGTCAGCCTTTTCTTCAGACGCATTCACATTCACATCTAGTAGCAGCTTGTATGGCTGTCCACAGGCTAATTTATTACCCTTTAAAGATCTGGCAAAGAAAAAATGGCTCTCAGAACAATGTTTACATTCAGAAGCATAAGCACAGAGCCACAAAAGAGCATCCTTTTGTTCTGAACTTGGAATATTAATCTTTAACCTGGGACTTTAACTTTCCCCCTCTTATGAAGTTCCTCTCATTAAAATTTTACCAATTTAATACAACTTTGTTTCTAACACGTGAGAAGGCAGGAACAAGCCATCCTCCCATTATTTTACCAAACCTTGATAGAGATTAATTGTCTCTCCGATTCCCTACTCTTTGCCTGTGGAATACTCAGCCTCAAGGATGGCTGATGAGGGAAGTTGGTGCTCTTGTCCTTAACAGGAGAATTTGGTTAATTAATGAGATGGTCTTCACCCCTCTTCGTGAAGTTGGGCATGGGCTACCAGCTGGAGAGTTAGCCCTCACACACTCCATCCCACCAAAGTGGAATTTGGAAGTAGATCCCAGGAATGTCCACCTTGGGTCAGCGCCCCGGTGTCATGGAGTCTAAAGGCAACGTAGGGACACGCCAAGCCCTCCCCACTGAGGACTAGTTCACTAGTCCTCAGCCCGTGAACACTTTCTCATAAGAGAGAAGCCAGACTCCAGGCCCTGTCTTCCTTGGAGGGAGGGAGAGGAGATGGGGAAAATCCTATAGACACACACCTTTGTAGTTTTTATAGTAGATTATGAGATAAAAAAGTCCTTCTGAACAAGAGGGAGCTGGCGTTGGTCTGAAAAGCTTCACATCACAGATGGAGTCAGGCAGGAGAAGATTGAGACTAATCCCTCCCTTCTTAGCTTTCTAAAATCCTGAGAAAGCAAAGTGCTCAGAAACCAGACTGCAGACACTCACTTCCCTTTGATATGGTCAGCTGTCCCCACGGGCAAGAGGCAGATGAAGGGTTGGTTTCAAAATATGCGTGTTTGAATACGTCCTTTTTTTTAGCGGTAGTGCTGGCTTGTGAGAAGTCGTCTCCTGGCAGTCAGGGCGGATCACTGAGAAATAGCTTTTGCCTTAGCACTGGCATAAACATAGCTTCAGGGTCCATGAAACCAAAAGGCCCCCACAGTGTAAGGCAAAGTAAGCACAGTGTGTGAGAGGCCCCTCAAGAACAGAAAAAGATGCTACACAAGTCCCTCAGTCAAGGGACTTGGCCTGAGAGTCACGTGGGACCAAAAGGTATTAGTGACCCTCACTGAGTGGTCAGATGTCCACGTGTGATTCTCCACCGCATGCCTCTGTCCAAGCCGAGACAAATCTCGGAGACCCAGCACAGTAGTCAGACTGGTGAGAAAGGCACTGATCTATCAGGGTGCAAACCCTAGCTCTGCCTCTCACTGGCTCCACCACTCCAGACAGGTGACTTCCCTCCTCCTGCCCAGTTTCCTCATCGTAAAATGGAGCTTTCAGAGTACCCGCCTCATCAAGCTGCTAAGAGGATAACTGTGTCACAATAAACCACATGAAACAGAGTCTGCCCGATCGTAAGCCCTCAACATTCCTAATGTTTCTGCTGCGATTGATGTCACTGTATGGGTACTGTTGGCAGCAGGAGAAATGCATGTCACCCAACACACAGGGACACATTTCCCAAGTTAGATGACACCTTGCAGAGCTCTGGACAAAAAGACCATGCCTTTCCCAAGACTAGAGTTAGTCCATTAAGAGAGTCCAGAGATAGACACCAGCTTGTCTATGGCAATAACTCATCCCATTAGCCTGAAACCATCATCACCCGGTATGTTCATCTCTGCTCACAGTCCTATTTGATGGAAACATCTCAGACTCAGGAGTTCTGGCTGAAGAGGCTGCGTGTGGATGTGGGTGTGCACTAACGTGCTCGTACGTGTCCTCCAATCTGTTCTCTATTACCAAAGGGAAGAATGGATTCCCCCCAGGACCCTTGCCAGTCACACAGGACCACAGCCTGGATGTAATTTTTGCAATTTAGGCCAGAACTGGGGGCCCAGTTCCGCAGGTGTCAGAGCCAGGAATGGCTAGCTAGAGCTCCACCCTGATGCCCATTTTTCCAAAGAACTTTGTTCCATGCAGTAAGTCTCCTCAGCTTTGGCACAAGTGCCAAGTGACCCTGAATTCAGAGGATGTAAGAAGAGGCATTGACCAAAGAATCCACCATGGAAAATGCAGCCAGCTTGCCAGGCAAGAGCCCCACCTCTGTAAGAGTTTCATGAGCGAATGGAGATTGCTGGAAGGATCAGTAGAATTTAAAACCTCTAAGTATGCCGTGAGACACAGAAGCCATAAAGGCCCATACTGGTAAGTTTGAGTACATAAAAATTTTAAATTTATGTACAATAATAAATATATTTAAAAGGTTTAACTAATAAAGATGATTTCAATGTAAATAAAATAAGTAAAAAACAGGAGAAGACTGAGATCTTTTTAAAAATACATTTTGCTTATTTTGTCATTAGTTAAGAGTTAAATTTTAAACTTTGGGTCCTCACTGAGGAGGAACATTTCTAATGCAAAAGGTTTAGGTTTCAGAGAGAGGTATTTGGGCCCCAGGAACTTAACTTCAGTACGTCTATGTGGCCTTAAGCAAGTGCTGGTCCTTTTATTTTTTTCTTCTTCTTTTTTTTTTTTTTTTTTTTCTGCTGTACCATGTAGCATGTGAGATCTTAGTTCCCTGGCAAGGGATCAAGATCAAACCCATGCCCCATGCATTGGGAGCAGGGTGTCTTAACCACTGGACCACCAGGGAAGTCCCGAGTGTCAGTCTTCAATTCACTCCATCTATCCATCAGTTGGCATCGAGTAAAGACACACACACACCAATCCAGTTATCTCTCCCAGAAGCAATTTAATATAGGGATTTGGTTGTACAGCTGATGGAAAAGCTGAAAGAGGAAACTTGAAGGTGGCGCAACCCAGATGTCAGCTTCCACAGGAGGCTAAAGGAACAGCTGAGGCAGATGGTGGAAGCTGAACCCCAAAGGAGGTCCAGTCACCCACAAGAAGGACCTAAGGCAGAGGGTTCTCCCCACACCTGCCCCTGCTGGCAGAAACTTCCGGAAGCCAGTTGGCCATGTATTCTGCCTTCCCTAGTCTTTTCCCTCTTGCACCTATAAAAAGAGAAGAAAAGAAAAACTCACAATCTTTGCAGATTATCTGCCAGATTCATCCCGCACCCTGACCCTGCTCTGTTCTTTATCACAAGCTTCCACGGCATAGAGGTTGGTAACCAAGGCCCAGCCCGCCCAGTGCTGCATCACCAGTCCCCTGCAGTAACCTCATGGGACACCAGAAAGCATTGCTGTGTGTCTTCCTCCAAAGACATTCTTAATCTGCTCATTTTCCCTAAAGGACCATATGTAACCCTAAGCAGTGGATCTTTGTTACCACTGACCACGTAACTCTTATGCCAGAGGCAGCGTGGGCAATGTGGTGGTTAAGACCCAGAGCTCTGAAACCCTTGGATTCAAATCCTGGCTATACTTGCTGTGTGGTGTTGGGCAACTTAGCTTCTCTCTATTCCTCACTCTTCTCATTGTGAAGTAGAATTAAGGAGAGTTCCAATCTTAACAGAATTTTTCATTTTGATTTCCATTTAGGGCTATGTTCTCCTGAGTTGTAATTGGTTCATTTTCTCGGGCCCTGCCTAAAGGTTTGACATCTCAGTGGCCTGCTTGTATTGCTATAGCAGGATTATAAAAATGGGACTTCTTCTGCCTCCGTGTTGACTCAGGTACCAGATCCACCTGTATATGTCAGGTCCACACTCTATGTGAGGAGGACCGTCAGAAGCAGGAAGGACTCGCTGAGAACTTCCATGACTCTGCTTTCCAGCCCCCCCAGCAGTACTGGAGGCTTCAGATGTACCAGGAGGCAGAGCAGGCGTGTGGGGGGGACCCGGAGAGGGGCGCTTTGTCTCATATCTTAGGTGCTTCTTAAAAGACAGTCTTGTTGGCCAATTCAATAAACGTCCATGGCTGCTGTTGTTTTTTTTCTTGACCCAGCACATTTTTTTTATTGATGTATAGCTGATTTATAATATCATGTTAGTTTCAAGTACATAGCAAAATGACTCAGAGATATATCGATATATAAGGCTTCCCAGGTGGCACAGTGGTAGTGAATCATCCTGCCAGTGCAGGAGACATGGGTTCAATCCCTGTCTTGGGAAGATCCCCTGGAGGAGGAAATGGCAACCCGCCCCAGTATTCTTGCCTGGAAAATTCCATAGACGGTGAAGCCTGGCGGGCTACAGTCCATGGGGTTGCAGAGAGTCAGGCACAACTGAGTATGCACGCAAGCATATAGATAGATAGATATGATATGATATAGATATAGATGTGTTTATATGTATATTCTTTTTCCAATTCTTTTCCCTTAAAGATAATCACAGAAGATTGAGTAAAGTTCCCTCTGCTGTACAGTAGGTCCTTGTTGGTATCTATGCTATATATAGTAGTGTGTATATGTCAAGTCTAACCTCCTAATTTATCCTTCCCTCCCTTTTCCCCTTTGGTAACCAAAAGTTTGTTCTCTACATCTGTAAATCTCTTTCTGTTCTGTAAATAAGTTCATTTGTCTATTTTACATTCCACATGTAAGTGATATCATGTGATATTTTACTTTCTCTTTCGGACTTAAGTCACTTGGTATGACAATCTCTAGGTCTATCCATGTTGCTGCAAATGGCATTATTTCATTCCGATTATGACTGTGTAACATTCCACTATGCACTTGTACCATACCTTTTTCACTCTTCTGTGGATGGACACTTAGGTTGCTTTCATGTCTTGGCAATTGTAAATAGAGATGCAATGAATATTGGAGTAACTGTATCTTTTCTAATTAAAGTTTTATCTGGATGTATGCCCAGGAGTGGGATTGCTGGATCATATGGTAACTCTATTTTTAATTTTTTAAGGAATCTCCATACTGTGCTGCATCGTGGCTGCACCAGTTTACATTCTAAACAACAGTGTGGGAGGATTCCCTTCTCTCCAGCATTTATTGTTTGTAGACATTTTGATGATGGCCATTCTGACTAGTGTGAAGTGATGCCTCATTGTAGTTTTGATTTGCATCTCTTAATAACTAATGATATTGAGCATCTTTTACTGTGCCTTTTGGCTATCTGTATGTCTTCTTTGGAGAACTGAATCCATGACTATTGACTGTCCAAGAAAAGTACATTCAAGGATGTATAATCTAACATAATATAATAAATGCTGGCACAGTCAGATACCAGAAGAGGCAAAATTCAAGTTGAGCCTTGAAAGAAGATACTTAGGAAAATATTAGAAGATAAACACATTGTGAAATGTCCATAAATAAAAATCCTCTCACCCAAAGCAGAGAAACTGAAGGGCAAGCAGTCCTGAAATATCCCAGAAGACTTTTTCTGTCCCAAGGAAGCTGGGAATGAGGGTTTTGTTGAAAGCTACTGCTTTAAGGAAAATTGAGATCACCATATCCATGAAAAAAAGGCAGATGGCAGGTAACTTCACAGTCTTCTAGCTTGGAGATCTCAGGCAAATTATGTCCCTCTGTCTGTGTCACCATCTACAAAACTCTGATTTTAACTACCTCCCTCTTGATGTTGATGGATTTCCCTGCTGTATCAGGGGTAGAGAACCTGCCTGCCAGTGCAGAAGACACAAGTTCAATCCCTGGGTCAGAAAGATCCCCTGGAGAAGGAAATGACAACCCACTCCAGTATTCTTGCCTGGGAAATCCCATGGACAGAGGAGCCCCGCGGGCTGTAGTCCATCGGGTTGCAAAAGAATCGGACATGACTTAGTGACTAAACAACAAGAACTTGACATTGACATGCTTTTAAAATGAGTTGAGTTTGTATGTGAAAGTGCTTAGCATGGTATCTGGCAGGTAGTAAATAACCAAAATTCTTAGTTCAATTATTTTAACTATTTGGTAGTAAAGGTTTAGTAGATTATTCAAGGAAGAGAGTGATCGGAATGATCAGGATTACTGCGGGGGGAAACCTTTTTCTACCTGGGGTATAAACTGCTTCCTGTCCAAATTGTTTTACTGCTTAGTTCGAGGATCCTCTGGGTGGATCTCCTGCCTGACCCCATGAAGTGGTCCATGTCGTTATTATTGGCTGTAACTTGGAAGTCCTAAGACTTGTTTTTTGCCTCAGTCCAGAGTTGGTCAAATGAACCAGCCAGCTCAGTATGGCTTTCACAGCAGTGCTTTACTTCCAGCTGATCTGGAGAGGATGTTTCACAGGGACTAGGAGATGCTCCTTCAATATCGTGGGAGGTCCGTAAGGCCATGGACCAAGGTGATTCTTGGAGACTTGCATTTGGTTCAAGGCTCTCCTTCCCCAAGTGTCTATGGTCTATAGAAAGAGTTAAGTGGATGGTAAAGTATATAGCTAAAGACCCAGGCCTTTCCTGTGACCTCTCTGGACCTCTAAGTGTTCTGTATATGGAGACTAGAGGATACCCATGCCCCTCTGTGATGGCAGGCACAATGGTCCGTGTCTGGGTGCATCTGTCTTAGGAGAGAGTTCATTGCTTTCTACACATTCTCAAATAGTTAAAAATAATAACTGGTTTAGGGTAAGGTAGGGAAATTAAGGCCTAGGTTCCCCACCAGCAGAATAATCAGACCAATAGCTGAAACACAATATCCTAGAGAAAGAAAGGAGTTTATAATCAATTCATGTGACCCCACATGTGACCCCACAAACTCTCCTACCCCTAACATTGCAGAGCTGGAAAAAAACAGAGAATCCAGAAGCCGCCTTTCTTTTTCCCAACTTGCAGTTTACTTTTATTTCAGATTTAGACTGGTCAAAGGCTTTCCTGCCTTCTCTACAGAGATGTAATACAATATGAACTCACAAGAATCATGGTTTGTTTGTTTTCTTGTAATCTGAAGCAGCTTTTATCAAAAACCTAATTCATGAGGAGAAGATAATCATGTGCAGGAAAAAGCAGATCTTTGTTTTTTTTCCTTTCCTTTAAGATATCAGGACTATAAAGTATTATCTTTTTCTTCTTGTTTTGTCGATCCAGTTTTTTTCCCCTCATCTTTCAGTCGAGTCTCACGCATGGGATTAATTAGATAAGACGAATCACTGAAAGAACATTTATCTTTATCCAGGAGATTGTTTTCAGAATTTTTTGATGTTGTTCTAGCATTTCCACTTTTTTAGTGGCTTTTTATTATGACGGATGGGTTCAACTGCTTTTAATGCCTGGTGAGGCAAGCGTTTGCTTATGTGTTGTGTATATGTACATATGAGAAACATTAATTTTTAATTTACTCTGTTTACCTTGAGCAACTGCCAGTGGATGATTCAGATATTCCAGAGAAAGGGGCTTTTCTTTTGTAACAGAGGACAAAGGACAGCTAAGCACACGTTCTTTCTTCAAAGCAGAGGCTTGAACGGAGGCGGCAGTAGTGTTTATTTGTCCAGCTTACAAGAGGACAATTTGATTATGTAAACATTCATATAATTTTATTAAGAGTTGCTACCACATCTTTTCCTCTAGTGGATGCTTATAAACTCGGCTTAGAGACAGTGATAAAGAACTAGCTTTTAACTCAACAACTCGTGTGTCTGTTTGAGAATCAGATCTCAAGCCACTGGTATGGTCAGGGATAAGTTTAGACTGGTCTCTAATTTCCTGTCACAGGCATGACACTACACTGGGAATATCCCCAGCCTTCCTCACCTGTCTTGGACTTGGGTGGCCCAGGAGGCCGGATGCCTGGGGTCTGCAGATTCCAAGGAGAAACAGAACTTCCCAGCTTCCCTGGGAGGGCTTGGGGATGAAAACTAGAGAATCCCACTGGGCTTTCCAGTAACTGCTGTGGACATCCTCATTCAGGGGCCTCGTCAACGCTCCCCAAAGCATCCAAGAACTGCCAGGGGTTTATTCAGACAAAAGAGAACAGTCCTGATTCCAATTTCAGGAGGGAACTCAAGCATCTGAATGATGGCCGATGTTGCAGCCTGTGAGGCCTCGCGGCACGGCTGCCCTGTCTGGTTGTGGGACATGCACTGCTCAAGTGCAGTACCAGTCACATCAGGGAGACTGTTGACTTGTGCAGTTATTAAAACGGGTTTCTGGAGGATGGCATTTAGTGACTTGTTCTAACATAATTAGAATATTAGCTCAGTTTTAGGTGACATGAAAACAGTTGTCATTATCCCCACAACTTTAGTTTTTATAACAAATAATTAACATTTAGTGAGCATTTCCTGGAGAATGATGGTTAATTGCTTTTGGCCTCTCCCTTCAGGAGAGACTTCTTTTTTATTTATGAAGCTTTCTTTTTGGCTGTGCTGGGTCTTCGCTGCTGAGCCGGGGTTTCTCTAGTTGCAGTGCGCACGCGCGGGCTTCTCATTGCAGCGGCTTCTCTTGGAGCGGGGGCACAGGCTCAGGTGCGGGCTCAGTGGTTGTGGCTTAGCAGCCTAGTTGCTCCGTGGCGTGTGGAATCTTCCTGGGCAGGGATCGCACTCATGTCCCCTGCATTGGCAGGCAGACTCTTAACCACCGGACTGCCAGGGAAGCCCAAGTCTTCTCAACACAGATGCACAGCACCCATCTGTAGCGGGGGGAAAAATGGTATCTTCATTATCATTCACTTCTAACTGAAATTTAGGATTACTAATAGAGGCAGCCAAACACAGTAGTACCAGCAGCACCTGTAACTTTTTTCATGTCACGTTTAAATTATTGCAGTACCTCAAAATATCACTCATGCTCATCACTATTTCAACGTGATGCTAACTGTTAAGCCCTACTAGTAATAGGCTATTTAATGACTTCATAAAGGGGAACATCTACTATTATATCACAAATTTTAAAATGTCTATTTTGACTGTCTTTTAATAAAACTGGTTTCCATTATAACACTATGTAGTTTAAATACTATGTAGTTTATCTTATGAAACCCTAATCTGAGAAGTGGTTCCCAAGCCTTAAAGCCAACTGCAGGGCCCGTGGCACAAGAATCATGTTAAGAGACTTTGTTTAGCATGCTGAAGACTGGGAAATATTCATTCCTTTCTCTCTCCTTTTTGAGAATCATTTGCCCCCAGCTCCAACTGACTGTGGAAAGGCATAATAATTGAACGAATCCCCCGAAGAGTTTGCCTCTGTGTCTAATTGCCGTGCAACATAATTACAACTACGCATCGCATTACATATACATCAAATCGATTTTTGGTTCATTTGCTTCGATTTCAACACCAAACTCCGTTCATTTCAGCAGGCTTCATAGAGTCAGGCTTCTGCCTTGGTGAGGCGTGGCCGAGGAGGAGAGGAGGGTGCCGGGAGTCAAGCGTGGCTCTGAATTGAAGCCTGCTCCCGTCAGCACTGCCGCGGGGCCGCAGATGTTTTCTAGGAAATGTCCTCGCGTGATCATCTGGCTAGCGCAAAGACGCGCCCCTCAGTGTGGAAAAGGGACTCGGGTGCCGTCAGCAGGGCCCAACTCCCAGGCTTCTCCGCCTTTGAGGCGGCAGGAGGGCGCGCAAGACGCGCCACTTCCCACGGGCGGCGGGGAGCGTCCTGTGCAGACAGGCGCCTCCTCCGACCCGGCCTGCTGGTCGACCGTAAGCAGCGCGGCGCGCGTCTCAGAGCTCCAGGTTCCAGAAGGACTGTGCCTGCTGAGTCTGAGGGCCTCCTGGGCTCGCTCAGGAAGCCTCGTGATACAGACATCCTGTAGGTGGGGGCCGATCTCAGAGAACAATCAGGGAAACCAAAGTTTCCTACAACAAGGTCACAAAGGCTTGAAAAAAGAGGGAACACCATGATTCCTGGGGAAGCCCCTGGCCTGTGAGGATGGACACGACGTCGCCTTGGTGGCGGGTACAGAGACCTGGGCATGAAGACCACACTAGCCCGTCTTCGTATTTTCACATATGTATTCAAGGAACACAGGACCACCTTTCACATGAGTGACTGTGTTCGGCAATTTTTGTTAACTGATGTATAGCTGATTTACCGTGTTGTGTTAGTTTCAGGAGTATAGCAAAGTGATTCAGTTATGCATACACATGTTTCATCTCTCTTCAGATTCTTTACCCGTGTAGGATCTTACAGAATACTGAGCAGAACTCCCTGTGCTATACAGCAGGTCTTCGCTGTTCCCCTATTTTATTTTTATGTTAATCCCTAGCTCCTCATTTGTCCCTCCCCGCACTCTCCCCCTCGGTATATACGTTAGGCAGTTTTTATGTACAGCATCTCTTTTAATCCTCAGATTTCCTCAGGCTCCACCTACCAAGATTTCTCTGTTGTCAATCTCCTTTATAGGATTCTAGTCCTCCTCTTTAATGCCAACTATTTTCAGGAGTCCTCAGCTTCACACACATGACAGTTTCACGTATCTCCCATGGGTGCACCACACTCCCCAGCTTTGCCTATGAGGGTCATTTTCCTTCTCTTCTGCCTGACCCCTTAGGTCACGGCTGAGCCTCTTCTGTTTCTGGGGCTCCACCTCCACAGAGTGTTTCTCCACCTCCGTGGTCCCAGTGCTGATGCCCATGGTGCCAGCACCTGTGCCAAAGATACCTCCTCTGATCTGGCATTGGTGCCACCTCCACCATGATTGAGGCCATTGGCAGTAGAGAAAACGGTGGTGGCTACCTCAACAGCCTCCTGGGGACAGGAACTTGAGCGTTATTTTCCTCCTCAGCAAGACTAAGGCCTTAAATCCCGCTGAGATTCTAAATCCTGAAGTTTCTGAAGCTTTGCTGCATTTCCAGTTCTAGATGGTAGTCATAACACGTGCAAATATCAACTCCTGACACACTCCTACACAAAATGAAGAAACAAGTACTGTAAATAACAACTACATATCCATGCTCACAACAAAATGTGAAGAGGCTGTGTTTTCCACCAAACAGACGTAGATGAAGCAGATAAGACCTCATGTGATTCGCAGAAGGTGCCCATATTTACCCTACCTGCATGAAGCTCTAAGTGACTCAGCATCTCCTAAAAACCAGCAAGGCCTCCTGACCACTGGATCCTAAGAGCAGGATCTGCTAGCGGAGTTCCCTTGTGGAAACTGAGCACAAAACTAGGAGTCCCCAGTACCTGAGCAAGACCAACTTCACAGGAAGGAAACTTCATGCTCAGAAAATGAAAGAACTAATACCAGATGACATAGAAATGTTCAAATAATTTTAAAAATTAAAAAAACAATAGCCGCAGAGAGCCAAAGGAGGAAATCCCATCACTAAAATCATAATAGGTTATATTTTAAAAAGAACAGTTTTTAAAACTCAGAGATCTTACAAATGAACTGTATTATTACCAAAGTTAAAAACATCAAAGAAGCTGAAGGGGATACTGGACTCAGGTGAAGACTAAATCCATGAACTGGAAGATAAATAATGAGAATTTTTTTAAGTTAACTTTAAAAAGTTAATCTAAGGACAGATCCAGAACTTCCAACATCCATCTGATAAAAGGGCACAAAAAGAGAAAATAGCATGATAAAGAAAAGAAGTAGTGGCCATGAATTCTTGAGGACATGGGTTCTCAGATGACGTTCACACAAAAGCCACGCTGAATAAAAAACAGTGAGTCATGATCACAATGAGATACTACTCCACACTCACTAAGATGGCTAAAACCAAAAAGTCAGACAATAACCAGTGTGAGCAAAGATGCAGAGACACTGAGACTCACATATTCCAGGGGGAATTTTAGATGGTTGCAGTAGTTTTGGGAAAATAGTCTGGCAGTTCTCACAAGGCTAAGCCTAGAAGAAGCATAGGAACCAGGAATTCCACTCCTAAGACATAGTCAAGAGAATTGAAAATATGTTCACATAAAAGCTTGAACATGAAAATCTATGGAGCTTTATTCATAATCACCAAAAAGTGGAAACCACCCAAATGTTTATCACTTGCAGATGGATAAATGAATATGGACAAATGGATAAACATAAAATGGAAAATTATTCCCCCATAGCAAAATAAAGTACTGACACATGCTACAACAGAAGAACCTCAAAAACTTTAAGGGGAAGTAGCCAATCGCAGAAGGCCACATGTTGTATGATTCCCATTTAGATGAAGTGCCCAAAATAGGCTGACGCGACAGAAAGTAGGTGAGTGACTGCCAGGGGCTGCGACAGGGCAAAATAGGGAGTTACTGTTAATGGATCTGAGTTTTCTTTAGGCGGTGGGGATAAAGTTCAAAATTAGATCATTGTGATAGCTGCACAGCCTCGTGACTATACTTACAACCACTGAACTGTATACCTTAAAAGGGTGAGCTTTGTGTTATGAGAATTGTATCTCAATTAAACTATTAGAACAAAAAGAATGAGTCATCGCCACAGCTGGGCAGAGGTCACACCAGATCCTGTGAGAATAGATCCCTCATCCCCCACTTGTGTGGTTTGGGTTTAAGGCACTGTTCTCTAGTCACAAAGTGTATGTGTGAGAGAGAGACAAATAGTAATAGCTCGTTCAGCATTTTTTTTTTTTTTTTTTGCATCCTGTATCCTCGGGTTCTAGGAGGCTGGCCTGAAAGATAATCTGAACAGCAGGCTGGATGTCCTCCTTAGGATGTCTCCAACCTCCACACCCATGAGAGCATGCGTTCTTGCCCTCGGTCCCTTCCACACGCAGCCCCCTGACACACAGCATTCTGTCCCCAGAGCCTAGTACACTCAAAAGAACCTTGGGAGCTATCAATATCCCCACGTGCACATGAGAAAACCTGAGCTCAGAGAGATGCTGGCTCAAGAAGCAAGAAACACTGACACTGATTTTATCCTCAAGTGTTTGCCAACCCCCTTTAATCTGTTTCTTCAAGGTGCTCTTAATGCTCAGGTATTAAAAGAATGAAATAATGCCATTTGCAGCAATATGCATGAACCTAGAGATGGTCATACTGAGTGAAGTAAGTCAGACAGAGAAAGACAGATACCATGGGATACCACTTATGTGTGGAGTGTAAAATATGACACAGATGAACTTATCTATGAAGCAGAAACAGACTTCCAGAGACAGAGAACAGACTTGTGTCTATCTAGGGGAGCGGAGGTCAGAGAAGGACGGATCAGGAGTTTGCAGATCCAAACTATTACATATGAGATGGATAAACAAGGTCCTACTGTGCAACCCAGGGACCTATATTCAATATCCTGTGATAAACCGTCATGGAAAAGAATATGAAAATGAATACATGTATAATTGAGTCACTTCGATATACAGAAGAAATTAACACAATCTTGTAAATCAATTATACTTCAATAAAATTTCTAATGAAAAAACTACAGTGAGCCCTTGCAGACTAAATTTGTCACAGACCTTTCTGTTCAGAAATAACTACAACTGAGCTAAAATATGATTGTTGACAGTAATGGCAAAGCTGGACTTCCATTAATTTTTTTGTGCTGAACCAAATAGTAAGTAAACCAAAGCCCCGGAGAAGTGGGTGCCCCCAGGAAGGCCAGAGTCCTGCCTGACTTCTGGTTTTCTCTCTCATCCCCCACGACCTGAGCTGGGCAGACAACACAGGCTCCCACCGCATGGCTGAAACCTCATCAAGTACAGATGATGGCATTCGTCATCTCTCCCCCCAGTAAACGGCTGTTTGGATGCTCAGGCTTCCCTCTTTGTGAAACTCAGACACACTAACAACTTACCGCAATCACTGGCAGAATTTCAGTCGAGCTACTTTTGAGCCCTATAGAGCCGCTGCCAGGCTGGCAGAATGTTTTTATTTTGTTTTGTTTGGTCTTGGTTTTTCCTTAATTGCAGACTTCAGTGTCCAGGATTCAAGGATAAATTGTGACTGTGGGTGGCCCACTGGTTTAACAAGACTTATGTCTACTGCCAGGTCATAGCCAAGACAGTCCTGAGGCTCGGGGGTACCTGGTCTGGAAAAGGACACAGAGCAGCTCCAAAGTTTAGAAAAACTGGAAACATGGTGATTCCTCCCCGGCCCATCTCTCCTCCACCACAGGCCCATCTCTCCACCTGGAGACCTGACAGGAGACGCCTTAGCTCCTCTGGCAGCGATGATACTGGTACAAGCACACCTGCCCTTTGCTAACGTCAGGGACAAAATACCCTTTTCTGCGGTATTGTTTTGGGCCTGTTCTCCTAAAGAAAAGGAAATAAAAGCAAATATAAATAAACAGAACCTAGTTAAACTTGAAAGCTTTTGGACAGCAAAGGAAATCATCAAAGAAACAAAAAGGCAACCTACTGAACAGGAGACAATAGTTGCAAGTGATATGACTGATAAGGGTTTAGTTAATATAAAAATATATAAACAGTCCACAAACCCAATATTTAAAAAAGGAGACAACCCAATTAAACAACGGGCAGAAGTCCTGAATGCTCGTTTTCCCAAAGAGGGCATACAGATGGCCAACAGGCATATGGAAAGAGGCCTCTGTATCACTAATCGTCAGAGAAATGCAAATCAACCCCACAGTAACACATCACCTCCCACCTGTCTATCATCAAAAAACAAACAAACAACAAATATTGTTGTGCAAATGGAGAAGAGGGGACCCTCCTATCCTGTTGGCGGGAATAGTAGGTGCAGCCTCTGTGGAAAACAGCACGGAGGTTTCTCAGAAAACTAAAAATAGGACTACCACATATCCAGCGATCCCACTCCTGGGTATATATGTGAAGAAAACAAAAACACTAGTACAAAAAGACACACGTACCCTGATGCTCACAGAAGCATCATTCACAATCACCAAGACACGGAAGCAACCTAAGTGTCCACCAACAGAGGCATGGATACAAAAGATGTGGCATGTATCTGTGTGTGTGTATATATAGGACTATTACTCAGCCGTAAGGAGGAATGAAATCCTGCCATTTGCAGCAACACGAATAGACCTCAAAGGTTTTATGTTTCGTAAAATACGTCAGACAGAGAAAGAAAAACACTGAATACTATTATTTATATGTGAGACCTTAAAAATGAAGTGAATGAATGTAACAGAGCAGAAAGACTCACAGAGAACAAACTCGTGGTTACTAGTAGGGGGAGGGAGCCGGGGAGGGGCAAGATAGATGTATGAAATTAAGAGGGGCCTACTATTATGGATAAAATAAATAAGCCACTTACTGTATTGTACAGCCCAGGGAATATAGCCCATATTTCACAATGGCTTTAAATGGAGGATAATCTATAAAATGTTGAATCCCTACTGAAACTAATATAACATTGTAAATCACCTATACTTCAATTTAAAAAAAAAAAAGGATGGCACCCATAGGACTTGTGGAAGAATTAGATGTTGGGAATGAGAGAAGGAAATAGGCTAAGATTATTCCAAAGATGGACTCATCAGCTGGAATTGATCAGGCTCAAAGAAAGCATCCAGAAGAGCGAAGATGAGAGCTAGGCTGAATAAAGAAGCAAGAGATGGTCGCAGGCAGTCTAAGGGGGCAGTACTACAGCGCTGCAGTTATGACAGAGGTGACTGCTTTGGGATCAAGCGGAGGGGATTTAAAGGACATTCAAGCACGAGGAAAAGCTTAAACGAAGGTGTGAGCATGGAACAGACACTGGATGTCAAGGAAGAGGAGACCAATGGAAGTGGATGAGGCAGCTTTGCTAGGAAGTGGTGAAAGTGAGGGGGGAAAGTCATGTGTGGCCGGGGTTTGGGAGGCCCAGATGACCTCCCACGCTTACTCTTGCCCCATAATGCTCTCGGAGTCCGGACACCTGGCTTCTAGGTTCAGCCACAATCTGGGCATCACTTAAGAGGCCACTTCCTTTTGTGAACATCAGGGAAATTGAAAAATACTACCAGATATACGTTATGAAAACTTTCAGATCTCACAATTGGTACTGGGCTTTCCAAACTGTAAAGGGTAATCATTTATATGAACAGGGGTTTAACTCCACCAGTAGACGGTGGGGCTCGTCTTCTGTGCATGTTAGTAATGTGGCTGCAACTCAGTGTGTGCTTCTGGTTGTTTAACTAATACAGCAAAACTCTACTTTGCATATGTACCACTTACTATGTGCTCTACATTTCTCAGAGCACCAGCATCTACACTTAGTATCAACCACTCAGCGATGCAGACACAAAGCCACTTTAACTTCATGAGCAATTAAAGGATGTATCCAGAGTAATTTTTTTCTGTTCAGTTTTTGCCTCACATATAGAATTTAAGCATTGAGTAAGATGCAAGTCTGCTCCAAGCACTGGTTCACAGTCTTAGCTGCACACTGGAATTACCAGGGAGCTTTAAAAACTATTGATGCCTGAGTCCTTCCCCCAGAGATCCTGACTTCATTGATCTGGGATGAGGCTTGGATGTCAGGATCATTAAACTCTCCTGGGGTGAGTCTATAGGTCTTTTCCTCCTCTTGTGTCTCCTGCCTGGAGAAGTTCCTTTAGCATTTGTTGTAAAGCCGGTTGGGTGGTGCTAAATTCTCTTAACTTTTGTTTGTCCAGAAAGCTTTTGATTTCTCCACCAAATCTGCATGAGAGTCTTGGGTAGAGTTTGGGTAGAGTACTCTTGGTTGTAGGTTCTTCCCTTTCATTACTTTAAATATATTGTGCCTTTCCTTCTGGCTTGTAGAGTTTCTGTTGAGAAATCAGCTGATAGCCTGATGGGAGTTCCCTTGTATGTTATCTGTCTATTTCTCTTGTTGCTTTTAGTATTTTATCTTTGTCTTTAATTTTTATCAGTTTGTTTGCTATGTGTCCCAGTGTGTTCCTCCTTGGGTTGATCCTGCCTGAGACTCTCTGCACCTCCTTGACTTGGTTGACTATTTCCTTTCCCATGTCAGGGAATTTTCCAGCTATTATCTATTCAGATATTTTCTCGGGTCCTTTCTCTCTTCTCCTTCTGAGAGCCGTATCATGCGAATGTCAGTGCATTTAATGTTGTCCTGGAGGTCTCTTTGGCTGTCTTCATTTGTTTTCATCCCTTTTTCTATATTTTGTTTTGCGGCAATGATTTCCACCAGTCTGTCTTCCAGGTCACTTATCTGTTCTTCTACCTCAGTTATCCTGCTACTGATTGCTTCTAGTGTATTGTTCATCTCTGTTTGTTCTTTAGTTCTTCTAGGTCTTTGGTAAACATCTCTCGCATCTTCTCCGTTCTTTTTCTAGATTCTGCATCATATTCACTATCATTATTCTGGATTCTTTTCTGGAAGGTTGCCTATCTCCACTTTCTTTAGTTGTTTTTCTGGGGTTTTACCTTGTCCCTTCATCTGGGACATAACTTTCTGCTTTTTCATCCTGATTAGCATTCTGTTAATGTGGTTTTTGTTCTAACTTCTCTGGCACTGTGATTCTTCCTGCATCTTCTTTCTGCCCTCTGATGGAGGAGGCTGAGAGTCTTGAGTAAGCTTCCCGATGGGAGGGCCTGGTAGTGGGAAAAACTGGGTCTTGCTCTGGTGAGTAGGACCTTGCTCAGTAAAGCTTTAATACAATTTTCTGCTGATGAGTGTGGTTGTGTCCCCTCCCTGCTGGTCATTTGGCCTGAGGCAACCCAGCCCTGGGGTCTGCGGGCTCTATGGTAGGGCTAATGGCTACCTCTAAGAGGGTTTACACCAAGGGGGACCTTCCAGTGCCCCCATCCCCGTGGTGAGGCCCTGCCGACCCACGCCTCCACAAGAGACCCTCCATCACTAGCAGGTAGTTTTGGTTCAGTCACCAGTAGGGATCACTGCTCCTTTCCTTTGGGTCTTAGCGTGTGCAGGAGTTTCTTTGTGCCCTCCAAGACTGGAGTCTCTGTTTCCCCCAGTCCTCTGGAAGTCCTATAATCAAATCCCACCAGCCCGCAAGGTCAGATTCCCTGGGGATTCCCAGTCCCTTTGTCAGATCCCCAGGCTGGGAAGGCTGACATGGGGTTCAGAACCTTCACAACAGTGGGAGAGGTGTATAACAGTGATTCAATATTTGTATAGATTATATTCCTTTTAAGTTATTATAAAATATTGGCTTTTTCCTGTTCTATAAAATATATCCTAGTTCCTCATCTATTTTGTACACAGTAATGTATATCTCTTAATCCCATGCTTCTATCTTGCCCCATCCCACTTTATTCTCCCCATTATTAATTACTAGTTTGATCTCTATATGTGTTAGCCTATTTCTGTTTTGTTATAGTCATTCATTTGTTTTACTTTTAAGACCCCACATGTAAGTGATAACATCTAGTATTTGTTTTTTTTTCTAATTTATCACATTAAGCATAACAATATCTAGGTCCATCCATGTTACTGCAAATGGCAAAATTTCATTCTTGTGGCTGAGTAATATTCCATTGTATATATGTAGCACATCTTCTTTATTTATCTGTTGATGGACACTTACGTTGCTTCCATATCTTGGCTATTGTAAACAATATTATGAACACTGGGGTGCATATGTCTTTTCAATTTAGTGTTTCTATGTTCTTCAGATATATACCCAGAAGTGAGATTACTGAATCACATGGTAGTTCTGTTTTTAGTTTTGGGGGGAACCTCCACACTGTTTTCTACAGTGGGTGCATCAATTCACATTCCCACCAACAGTGTATGAGGGTCCCTCTTTCTCCACGTTTTCACTAGCATCTATTATTTGTAGACTTTTTTATGGTGGCCCTTCTGAAAGCGGTGATACCTCATTGTAGTTTTGATTTGCAGCTATGGGCTCCATCTTGGAAGTCCTGCCGAATCTCCCCACGGCTTACCGTCTCCACAAGCACAAAGCACCATTGGCTATTGTAGTAATCACCCAGTAAGTCTTCCTGCTTCCACTCTTGCCCTTACAGACTGGCTTCCTGAGTGATCCCTTGAGACTGTAATGCCAGGCATGTTCCTCCCCTATTCAGAGCCCTCCAATGACTCCCATCACACTTAGGGTGAAATTGAAAGTTCCCCAAGATGTACTAAGATACACAAGTGATTCAGGCTTTCTTCGTGGAGTTCAGCTCTTCACCCTGATAGTAGCAGTGTTTACCTGGGGCGCTGCTCTAAGCCTTTTCCACGTTTTACACGTCAAGAAGCAGAAGCACAACGAGGTCAGGGGATGCTCCCCCGATACACCAGCTGGGCTCTGAACCCAGACCACCCTCTGGACCACAGCTCCCACTCCAGACAGAGGCCTTACTGAGACGGGCTGCAGCCCCTCCGTCAGCCCCTCGCTGGCATTTCAACTGTTTCAGCGAGGAGCCCAGCACTGCTTGTTTTCTTATGTTCTCACAGATCAGTGTGTGACTTTAACTGTAGGTGGAAAAGTTTTAAGGAAGGAGAAAAAGACTGGAGCCTGATTTAATTAGAGAAGCCCAATCCTTCAGACAGCAATGCCCCAGAGCCAAGTTGGGAGCCAAGAAGTTTGTTTTAAAAATATGATCTCTCCCAAGCTGAAGATTACGTCAAATATATGGTGATATACCACCCGAAGGCAAAGCCTCAGTTTGTTTGTGTAAAAGCTGTTTTAGGTTGGCTTGGCAGCTTCTCGGAGCTGCACCCCGAGCCACAGGCTGCAGTTTCTAGGCAAGGGTTGAAAAGTCATCTGGAGAAGAGGCACCGTGGTCCTGCCCGCCTGGTGACTCTGGGCCTTTGGAAGGGGGTGCCCTGGACTGCAGATACCAGGCAGGCTGGCAGGCCACTGGCTTGTGTCATAGCCCTGGCTGCCAGAAGTGTCCACATGCTCCCTACCCCATCAGGAGCGAGAAGTCCTGCTCGTTGCGTAGCACAGACAGCTTGGGCTTCAACCAGCATTCACTCAGAAAGAGGAAAATGTCCCCCAGGGATGGTGACCAGCACAGTTGGGGAAGGGTCTTGGGCATTTCAGGATCAGGGTCGCCGCAGAGTTGGAAGTGGAAGGCTGACGGTTGTTTTTTTGGAAACAGTTCCATGTTTCAGGTGACTTACCCCGGCCATCCCCCACCCCCAGCCCCCGTCTTGTCCCGAGAGCACAAGCTCTTCTGTTGATCCTGCTACTTGAGTGACACCTGGGTAGCCCTCCTGGAACGTGGCTGCATTTGGGGAAAGGGGTTAGGAGGCTTAGCCGGGCACCCCCCTGCTGTGTCACACAGCTGCTATCTGAGATCACTGGAACACTCCAGGAGGTGCAGCCCCCGTGATTTGGCAAGGGGGAGCGAGCGAGCAGGCGTTGGGTTTCCTGATCGGGTCTCCGTGGCGAGGCGGCTGCCCCCCAGCGAGGCCCGGTATCCCTGTCCTCTGCGTGAACCTGCCTGAAAGGGATCCAGGACTTATTGGGTAATCAGGACTTGTCAGCACCTCGGTTATGCAGGACGGTTCAATCCGATAATGTGAATGGAACCTGTAATAGTGCTGATGAAAAGCGCTCCAGTTTCAAAAGGGCCTTGAATGATTTTTTGTTCATTTTCTGTTTACATGTAATGTGTTATTGATGTCATTACCTTATAAGACGGCAGCTTGTTTCATAGAAAAACCAGGAATTATTCATTCTTTTAAAAAAAAAAAAGACTGAGAAAAAGAAAGAAGGGAAGAAAGAAACCCTGTTACGTGAGGAAAATTGCATTCGAATGCTGCAACTGAAACATATTGATTTTCTGGCACCAGACTTTTTAGATTAAAAATGCCAATACTAAATCCTTTCATGACCCATAGTTCATATGAAGTTCGCATGTCATTTACTATTATTCTGCTGGGGGAAAAAAAAGCTGAATCTTTAATGAAAGCATAGTTGGGGAGAATGTCTGCTGTTTCTACAATTTGCATACCATTATAATAATGCCTGCTTAAGCAGGCTGATAGTGGGATGGGTTGAACATTTTTGTTAGTTCAAATGAAAGACCATGTGTCTATGTTAATTGTCTGCCTGGCTTGGCCTCATCCTGAGTGAGGGCCATGGATGGACCACTTTCACCACTCAAGCCATTCAGGGTGGCTGCCCAGAGGTAGGACACATTCCTTCATGTCCCGTGAGGGCCGGAGACCAACATCTGATCTCACCATGGTCTAAAAGATACCGATGGTATGTATTTGTTGTTAAGAATGAAAATATAGCTACATAAATTCCTGACACTGGAGAAAGAAATGGCAACCCAGTATCCTTGCCTGGGAAATCCCAAGGACAGACAGAAGAGTCAGACAGGACTTAGAGACCAAGCAACAGCAAAGTTCCTGGCAAGGTCCCAGTTCTGCTGCATAGTTACTGCTGGTCTCAGAAGTTCCTGGGCCAACACACCAAAGCATGCACAGAGTCTCTGGTTGCAATTTTGTTTTCTTACAATGCACCATGAGCCACGTTCGAAAGTCAAGCAAAAACATCCTTTTCATCTAAAGTGAAGTCTCTCGGTTGTGACCGACTCTTGTGACCCCATGGACGGTAGCCTACCAGGCTCCTCTGTCCATTGGGATTTTCCAGGCAAGAGTACTGGAGTGGGTTGCCATTTCCTTCTCCAGGGGATCTTCCCGACCCAGGGATCGAACCCGGGTCTCCAGCATTGTAGGCAGATGCTTTTACCACCTGAGCCAAAAAAACCATTTAAACATCTTAAACATCTAAAAACCCATTTCCTTTTTCTGTATTCTGTGTTTTCATGCCATTGTAACAAACACACGTACCTTCTTCTTCAGAACTCTCTACCTCTTGTTAAGTGACGGACTATTGGGTTTCCTTGTCTTTGGACAAAGATAAGCTCATCCTCTAACTTTTTAGTCTTTTTTGCTAGGAGGAAGATGAGACATTCACAGAGTGTAGATTTCTTGGACAAGCAGCTCCTCTCTCTAACTAGAGTCCTGCTTAGCATCCACAGCAGGGGGTTGGCAAGTTCCACAAACCAACTCCAACCTGACGCCTGCTTTTCTGAATAAAGTTTTACTGAAACACAACCATGTCCATATGTTCACATATTGTCTGTGGCTCTTACAACAGCAGAGTTTTGTTGCCATACAGACCACATGGCCAGCAAAGCCTTCAAGTATTTGCTATCATGCCCTTCCCAGGAAAAAGAAAACGCTGTTAGTCCCTGGCCTGTGGCACTGTGTTCCTCCAAGATCTTCTTCACTGGGTGGCCAGGACTAGGTGCAGTTGCTTGTCAAAGCTGCACTGCGTGCAGTGAACTGAAGAGTAGGTTAAATCATGGATTTAAAATCATGGCTTCTTGCGTGAGGTGGGATCTTTGAAATCACCTCATCCTACTTCCCGTCTGGCTGATGTTTGATTACCCTCAAAACCATTTCCAGTCTTGGGGAAACCCTCAAATCCCCAGACATGCCATTCTGTATTTTGATAGTTCTGTTAGGAATCCTTCTTCGTATTAAGTGAAAATCCAACTCCTTCTATAATTTGGAGATTAATCCTTTGTCAGTTGTTTCATTTGCTGTTATTTTCTCCAATTCTGAGAGTTGTCTTTTCACCTTTAGAGTTTCCCTCACTGTGCAAAAGTTTTCAAGTTTAATTAGGTCCCGTTTGTTTATTTTTGTTTTTATTTCCGTTACTCTAGGTGCTGAGTCATAGAAGATCTTGCTGTGATTTATGTCAAAGTGTGGTCTGCCTATGTTTTCCTCTAAGAATTTTATAGCTTCTGGTCTTTTATTTAGGTCTTTAATTCGTTTTGAGTTTATATTTAGATGTGATGTTAGGAAGAATTATAATTTCTTTCTTTTACACATAGCTGTCCAGTTCTCCCAGCACCACTTATTGAAGATTATCTTTTCTCTGTTGTATACTCTTGCCTCCTTTGTCAAACATAAGGTGTACACTGGGGCACAGGTTTAATTCCGGGTTTTCTATCTTGTTCCATTGGTTTATATTTCTGTTTTTGTTCCAGTTCCATACTGTCTTGACGGACATAGCTTTGTAGAATGTTCTAAAATTAGGAAGGTTGATTCCTCCAGTTCCATTCTTCTTTCTCAAGATTGTTTTGGCTATTTGAGGTCTTTTGTGTTTCCATACAAATGGTGAAATTTTTTGTTCTAATTTTATGAAAAATACAATTGGTAGTTTGATAGGGATTGCATTGAATCTATAGATTAGAGTGGGTGGCAGAAGGGACATTCAAAAAGTAGGGGACATATGTATACCTATGGCTGATTCATGTTGATATATGGCAGAAACCAACACATTATTGTAAATGAATTATTTTCCAATTTAAAAAAATACATTTTTTAAAAGCCCATCTTCTTGTTGGTTCCTTCCATGTATATGTCTGTCTGCTTTGCAGGTATATGGCAAACATGACCCTTCCTCAATGCAAGTGATCATTCTGGTGTTGAAACTTTCACTCTTTTCTCCCTGAGTGTTTTTTCTCCCAGTTAGATATTCCAATTTACTTCCTTGTTTCCTTTTATCTTCAAGTCCTGAGACCTTTACCAGTGCAGTCACAGTCTCCTGGAAGTATGAATCCATCCCCAAGTACAAATGCAACATTTCAAGTGTGGTTCCACCAAAGTGGAGTTAGGCAGAGCCATTATCTCCATTATTCTAGAGTTAAGATATCTGTTGCTGTAAAACTAAGGTTTGATTTGCCTTTGGGGAGACGACATCTCACTGTTGATACAGACTGTGCATAAAATCAGCTGTCTCAGTCAGCTCTAGCTGCTATGACAAAATGCCATAGACTAGGCGACTCAAACAGTGGACGTGTGTCTCATGGTTCTGGAAACTGGAAATGAGAAGGTCAAGGTGCCAGCATCTTTGACTCCTGTGAAAGCCTGCTTCCTGGTTTGTGGATGGCCGCCTTCTCCGCATCTTCTTACATGGCCTCTCCTCCATTGTGTGCGTGTCCCTCTTCTTATGAGAACACTAATCCCATCATGAGGTCCAGCCCTCCTGGCTTCATCGAAACCTAATAACCTCCCAAAGGCCCCACTTCTAAATGCTATCACTTTGGGAGTTAGCGCTCCACACTATGAATTTGGGGGCGGGGGGCGGGGACACAAGCATCCAGCCCATAGTGTCAACTGAAACTCCTTTCCTGACACAGAGGAAGTTATCTGGCTTCTTTTCCCTACCTTTGTCCTTTTTCTCTTACCCACCGTCCAATCATACCTGCCTGAACTGTGTGTCTGTTCAGTAAAATCTGTCATTGCTTCCACTTTTTACTTCTCTGTTTCAAGTGTTGAGACTGGATGTCATGATCTTATTTTTTTGAATGTTGAGTTTTAAGCCAGCATTTTCACTCTTCTCTTTCACCTTCATCAAGAAGCTCTTTAGTTCACCTTCTGCCATTAGAGTGGCATCATCTGCATAGCTGAGGTTATTAATATTTCTCCTGGCAGTCTTGATTCCAGCTTGTGATTCATCCAGGCTGGCGTTTCACATGATGTATTCTGTATATAAGTGAAATAAGCAGGGTGACAATATCCAGCCTTGTCATATTCCTTCCCAATTTGAACCAATCATTTGTTTCATGTCTGGTTGTAACTGTTGCTTCTTGACTTGCATCAGGTTTCTCAGGAGACAGGTAAGGTGGTCTGGCATTCCCATCTCTTTAAGAATTTTCCACAATTTGTTGTGATTGAGGCAGTCAAAGGCTTTAGAATAGTCAAAGAAGCAGAGGTTGATATTTTTCTGGAGTTTTTTGCTTTTTCTATGATCCAACAGATGTTGGCAATTTGATCTTTGGTTTCTCTCTCTACCTTTTCTAAACCCAGCTTGTACATCTGGATGTTCTTAGTTCATGTACTGCTGAAGTCTAGCTTGAAGGATTTTTGAGCATAGTCTTGCTAGCATGTGAAATGAGTGCAACTGTTTGAACATTCTTTGTCATTGCCTTTCTTCGGGATTGGAATGAAAACTGACCTTTTCCATAGTTGCCATATGATCCAGCAATCCCACTTTTGGGCATATATCTGGAGAAAATCATGTTTCAAAAGTATACATGTACCCCAGTGTTCATAGCAGCACTGTTTACAGTAGCCAAGGCTTAGAAATAATCTAAATGTCCATGATGAATGTGTAAAGATGTAGTACATACATACAATGCAATATTACTCAGCCATTAAAATAGAATGAAATAATGCCATTTACAAAAACATGGATGTATCTGCTGATTATCATACTAAGTGTAGTAAGTCAGTTCAGTTCAGCGGCTCAGTCATGTCTGACTTTTTGGAACCCCATGAACTGCAGCACACCAGGCCTCCCTGTCCATCACCAACTCCCGGAGTCCACCCAAACCCATGTCCATTGTGTTGGTGATGCCACCCAGCCATCTCATCCTCCATCGACCCCTTCTCATCCGGCCCTCAGTCTTCCCCAGCATCAAGTCAGACAAAGACAAATCTGATATGATATCTCTTACATACAGAAACTAAAGAAAAATGGCACAAACGTACGTATTTAAAAAACAGAAACAGACTCACCGATTTAGAGAACTAACTTCTGGTTACCAAGAGTGGAAGAGTTGAGGGGTGGGATGGATTGGGAGTTTGGGATTGACATGCACACAGTGCTGTATGTAAAATAAAATGCCTTTCCATGGGGAAAAAAAAAAGACATTTGGAGAAAGGAAGTATGGAAAAGAACGCCATTGCCAAATGGGCTCCATCCTTCATCTAAGTGATGGGTTTATTTTGCGTTTCAGTGAGAATGGCTTTCCCCAGGGCACATATTGTACACAGACAGTTCAGGCTCAAGACATAAACTCTGGAAAACCACTGGGACTGACAGTGGGGGTGCAGGCACACACTCGGGCCGCCCCTGCGTTGCCTCCCAGCTGACCTCCTCAGTGACTGTGTCCCCTTGTTCGAGTGAGTCTCTGCAGAAAAATTCAAGTGAAAACAAACCTTAATGTTGTGCTTGGTTAAAAAGAAACAGTATGAAGATGGGAGAAAAAAATAAACGCTGTGTTCAAAATGGAAGGTATTTGGGGGCAGATGAGTCGTTTCCTGCGGTACTAGGGGAAGTGGTTAATGAACATACTGAATCCCAGGCAATCATTTTGAAATGCCAAGGAGGGCGGCAGGGAGTCAGAGACGGAAGAAAAATTAGTGTCTTATTTCTATAAATGGAAAGGGGGAATTTGGGCTAATTACCTTTCGGGAAGTTAAGGTTATCATTAAAAATAATGCACTGACTTTTCTGCAGATCTTGATAGTTTTCAAAACATATCCAGATCCAGTATTTTGATTCCCACAACAACCCTGGGAGGTAGGCAGGGTGTTTTGTTTTGTTTTTAATGTTCATTTGACAGATGAGATGTTAGAGGATTCACTCAAGATTACACAGCTAATAAGCAATAAAGTCAGGCCTGTAGAAACTCTGTCCTAATTCTGGTCTGGTCAAGAAGCAAAGCCTAGGAAGGCTAAAACCTAAGAGCAGGTTTATAATATGCAATCCGCTTATGACGGGTGTAGCTGTGTAGTTTAGTGGGCAAGGGTTCACTTTAGAACAAAAACTGCAAATAAGATCATAACCTACTAGCAGATGACTTTGCACAATTGTGGCCCAAAAAATGCTAGCAAAGTTCTATGCATTTTTAACAGGATTTAAAATTCAAAACAATTCACGATGAAATTGACATGTCTCATCTCTCTTAAAATCAGTGTATCTGGTTCCACTGACCAGCATGCCCACATGGCCACAACATGCAGGAGCTTTGAAGCAGTGACCCCGTTTGATAGACATGAGCTCTCGAGTTTGCCACAGTCCTCACCACTCCCTTTTGCCCCAGCCCTGAACACCAGGAGCCAGTTGATACTTCCACACCTGTGCTGTTGTTTTTTCCTGCTCACCTACATCACCCATTGGATTCTACAGGCGTTTGATCTTGTGCCTTAAGGTCTGGAGGTGGGCTCTGGGCTCTGTCAGTTTCAAGCTATTTCACTTTCACTCTCAAGGCTTCCATTTCTATTTCCATTCTCTAAAACAGGGATGAGAGTGGTGGCACTGTTGTGCGTATTTAGGGTGTTTTCTTTCCTTTTTTTAAGATTTTTTTTCTTTCCTTTTCTTAGATTTTTATTCTTTTATTTTTTTTAGCATACAGAATACTCGTGTATTCTTTTCCAGATTCTTTTTCATCATAGTTATTCCAGGATAGTGACTGTGGTTCCCTGTGCTCTACAACAGGTCCTTGTTGTTTGTTTTAGGTGCAGTGCTGTGTGTCTGCTAGCCCCAAACCCCTAATTTACGTTCCCCCTGCCACTTTTCCCCTTGGTAACCATAAGTTTGTTTTCCATGTCTGTGAGTCTATTTCTGTTTTATAAATAAGTTCATTCGTATCATTTTCCTGGACTCCGTGTATAGGTGATATCATGTGATATTTGTCTTTCTCTGTCTGGCTTTACTTAGAATGATAATCTCTAGGTCCATCCATGTTGCTGAAAATGGCATAATTTCACTCCTTTTATGGCTGAGTGATATTCCATTGTATATGTGTGTACTACATCTTCTTTACCCTTTCATCTCTGTCTGTGGACATTCAGGCTGTTTCCATTTCCTGGCTACTATAAAAAGTGCTGCTGTGAACATTGGATATTTGTGACTTTTATTTTTTCTTTCCCCATTGTTTCTTTCTTTGGAAGTGCCCATCTTATGGGGATTCACGTGTTTTCCAAGCCTCCCTAGCACCTAGGGCACCCTGGGCGACCCTGGCTCCTCCAGTCCAGGGGGATGAAGCAGACTTGGATTTGACAGCTGGTTACCCACAGGAACACACCTGTGCATGGCTCACCTTGCAAGAGCTACGCTGCATGCGTGGGAGCAGCCGTGGCGGAGGAGGCAGTCAGCGTCTTGGCGGTGTCGGTGCCCACAGAGGAAGCATCTGGGTTCTCCCAGCCCCTCATGTGGTGTGAGCCACTGTCACTGGTTGCCTATTTCCAAGCCCTGTTCTCTGGCCCTCCCAGAAAAGCCATGACCTCCTTTAGATCCTGCAGTGCCGTCCTTTGCTCCTTGGGTCTGCACGCCCCACCCCGCCTCTCCCCGTCTACTCCGCGCTGTCCTGGCAGCCTACACAGTGCGCCCTTCCCAAGCTCCTGTGTCAGCAAGGTGGTGGGGCCTGACATTCGTGCAACTGGGGGCCCTCTTTTCCAAAATGTAATTCAAATTATAAATACAAAATTATGTATGAAAGGAAATACTTAACAAGAAGAACCACAACAAACTACAAATCTTAAAAATCTTACCTAGAGTGAAAAAATAAAAGGACGAATAAAAAATGCAAGCTGGAAACGTAAGACGGTCTCTTATTGGACTGCGGCAGGTGTCTCTCCTACTGTTTTCTGGAATTTTTGAGTTTATGCTCTCAGATTGCCTCTTCCTATGACAGTAGTTTTCTGTAGGGAAAAGCAGAGGTGCCAGTGAGTCTCTCCTCAGGATGCTGACTGGAATTCACTTTTTTATTACTGACAGTGCATTGATGGAAGAGTGTCCATTATCAACTCACTGTTAATGTTAAAAAATTTTACGTAGAATTTTCAGATCGTTGCCAACTGTGGGCCAGCCTCTAGCAACTTGCTTTCATAGCAGAGCTGTGAGATTTTTAAGGTAATTTGCGTTTCTTATGTTGGGACAAGACGGTTTGGCATCATGTCCTCATGTTAAGGCATCTGAGGTGAAAGCCAGGTGAAATGGGCAGTGGGCAGTCATGTGGGGCTCATCTGACACCAGGAAGCACTGTTTCCCCCGATCTGGATGTCTGAGAGGACATGTAAAATACATGTCAGGTGTGGGAAATTCTTAGGGGCGTGGGGCAGTCTCATGTCTGCAGGACGTCTACGGACTAAGTGTTGTTGGCAACCCTCAATCCCACGGCAACAAGCAGGCTCTTCATTCATTTATCGCAGAAACAAATGTGAACCACGTCCACCCCATTAGGTGCCAACTAAGTCACCTTCCCCCAGCCAGCCCCTGAATATGCCCCAGGCCATTTGCATGCCACCGAGGAAGTGTGACACAGAAGATACACAGAGAGAATGCAAGGAGACGGCAGTCATAACCATGTGCTTTTCAAATTGCTTACACAGGACCACTGTCCACAAGGTACTAGAGCCTGGTGAGGGGTCTTCACGGGGAGAGGCCCCCCAGCCTCAGCCTCACTGTCTTCCCTCTCAACCCACTTCTGCCAGCCTGGTTAGCGCAAAAGGAGGCATTCTCAAGGGAGTGGGGGTGGGGGGCCTCTTGGCTTTTGTTCCCCATCTCTTCCCTTTATCCCTCCAGCTTCCTGCATGTGTTAAGTTCTGTCAGCATCCCTTTCTTGCCTCTTTCTTTTACTGTCCGTTATTTTTTAATTTCATTTGTTTTATTTTCTGGCCACACCGAGTGGCAGGTAGAATCTTAGTTCTCCTACCAGGGGTCGAACCTGCACCGTCTTGCATTGGGCGCACAGATTCTTGGCCACTGGACCACCAGGGAATTCCCTCAGTGCCATGTTCAATCTCCAGCTCTTACAGAACATCCGCAACTAGTCACTGCTGAGTGCATTCCACTGGATCGCCGAAGATGGGCTTGTTTTTCCTGACTGAGCCCTGAACCATTGCTCTGTTTTCTGCTTTAAAAAAATATGCTTAGGTATTTTTATATGTTTATGAATTTGGCCTGAAGGTTTTGTATCAAAGATTCCTATTGTCTTCAGTAACCTTTTTATATGTGGCACCAGTTAACTTGAAGGTCATTATATACATGTGTCTTTTTTACTTATTTATATAATTTCTATCCTGTCTACTTAGTGTCATTTTTTTCTCCACAACCACAGACACATGAAAGGTGACACATTCCATTAAGAGAAAGCCTTAATTATGGGTGAGTGTCATCCAGAACTCCCTTGAAGTACCTTATATAATGTATGTGATAGTTATAAAAAGGCCAGAAAATCTAGTGGGATTAGAACTAGGAGCAGAAGTGAAATTTTATTTCATTTGGAATAACTTGCCTGGGGGACAGAATGTATAACTCAGATCTGCCAATAGAAAAACCAAGAGGGTGCTGAGACTGGGAGAGGATTAAAACAGTACTGCCAAGAAGCTGGGTATCGGCATCATAATCAGATGGTAACAACTCTTTAAGACTATACACTGGACTGCAAGTTGAGGGGAGAATGGCAAATGTGTTAGTATAAATGGTAAAAAGAAAAGACCAACAAGTATCAAGGGTGTTGCAGAAGACCAACAAATAGGACAATGATGACATTTTGTGCAACAAATAGGACTAACCAAGAGGACAATAATGCTTTATTTTGGTGTTTTCTGTATTGGAGACATTTTTATAAATGAGACAGGTTACGATAAGGGACCGCAAAAATCATCAAACCCTAGAATCGGAGAAGGAATCCTCAAAACTACCTGGTTACCCCCTCCTTGTTCAGATGAAGCAATGAGAGAATAAATAATTCACATCAAATGATTTAGGTAAACAAGGTCCTCTCTCTCCCCTCAGAATCTTCCTGATGTATCCATTTACAAGTGCATAAATATTGACTGAGGGAAAACACAGAGCCAGCCCTGAGTATTTGATGATTGTTGTTTGCTTACTCGCTAAGTGGCGTCCGGCTCTTCTGTGACTCCATGGACTGGAGCCCACAGGCTCCTCTGTCCATGGGATTTTCCAGGCAGGAATACTGGAATGGGTTGTCACTTCCTTCTCCAGTTTGGTGATTAGAAATGGTGTACAAATCACAAGCTGTTTGCCTAGGTAAAAGGAATAAGGTCATCCTAGAACCTAGCTTGTTACAAGGGCAGCTGCCCTGACTTGAGCCTTAGGGCTCCCCTGGGGTCCAACATGGGGATGCTGGGTCACTGGCTGGTGAGTGGATGGTTGGATGATGGAAGCAGGGAGGAAGACCGAAAGGAAGGAAGGAGGCAGGGTAGAAAAACAAGTGACTGAGCTCCAAGGAGAAACTTGGTCTGTTCTCCACCTGCCTGAGGAAGAACTGACCTTGGCGATTCTGAGCTGGGCTGTCTTCGACTGAACACAGCAACGACTTCGTTTCAGGTCATATGAAAATTCCACCTCCTTTCCTTAGTCAGTAGCCTTGAGATTGCCATGAGAAGTGTCCCGAAGCATCCACAGCAGGGCTAGGAATCAATCATCGGCAATCACCAACAAGACCTCACTATCAGTGACAGAATGGAGGGCCGCCAAGCGAGCGAAGAATCTGAACTGCAGAACACAATTGTATTGCTTTTAGACTCCTCCCAGAAAAGGGAGTAGGCCAATAAAACTTTATCTAAAAGAGATCAGTGGGGGAAGCTCTTTTCATTCATCGATAAGAATGTGTAATGATCCTCTCAGTTGTAAGTAAGAGGATGCCTCCTGCCAACTTCAGGATGGTTTTATTTTTTTTTAATTAATTAATTTATTTATTTTCATTTATTTTTATTAGTTGGAGGCTAATTAGTTTACATCATTGCAGTGGTTTTTGTCATACATTGAAATGAATTAGCCATGGATTAACATGTATTCCCCATCCCGGTCCCCCCTCCCACCTCCCTCTCCACCTGATCCCTCTGGGTCTTCCCAGTGCACCAGGCCCCAGCACTTGTCTCATGCACCCAACCTGGGCTGGTGATCTGTTTCACCCTAGATAATATACATGTTTCAATGCTGTTCTCTTGAAACATCCCACCCTCGCCTTCTCCCAGAGTCCACAAGTCTGTTCTATACATCTGAGTCTCTTTTTCTGTTTTGCATATAGAGTTATCGTTACCATCTTTCTAAATTCCATATATATGTTAGTATACTGTAATGGTCTTTATCTTTCTGGCTTACTTCGCTCTGTATAATGGGCTCCAGTTTCATCCATCTCACTAGAACTGATTCAAATGAATTCTTTTTAATGGCTGAGTAATATTCCATGGTGTATATGTACCACAGCTTCCTCATCCATTCGTCTGCTGATGGGCATCTAGGTTGCTTCCATGTCCTGGCTATTATAAACAGTGCTGTGATGAACATTGGGGTGCACGTTGTCTCTTTCAGATCTGGTTTCCTCAGTGTGCAGGCCCAGGAGTGGGATTGCTGGGTCATATGGCAGTTCTATTTCCAGCTTTTTAAGAAATCTCCACACTGTTTTCCATAGCGGCTGTACTAGTTTGCATTCCCACCAGCAGTGTAAGAGGGTTCCCTTTTCTCCACACCCTCTCCAGCATTTATTGCTTGTAAACTTTTGGATAGCAGCCATCCTGACTGGCGTATAATGGTACCTCATTGTGGTTTTGATTTGCATTTCTCTGATAATGAGTGATGTTGAGCATCTTTTCATGTGTTTGTTAGCCATCTGTATGTCTTCCTTGGAGAAATGTCTGTTGAGTTCTTTGGCCCATTTTTTGATTGGGTCATTTATTTTTCTGGAGTTGAGCTGGAGGAGTTGCTTGTATATTTTTGAGATTAATCCTTTGTCTGTTGCTTCGTTTGCTATTATTTTCTCCCAATCTGAGGGCTGTCTTTTCACCTTGCTTATAGTTTCCTTTGTTGTGCAAAAGCTTTTAAGTTTCATTAGGTCCCATTTGTTTATTTTTGCTTTTATTTCTAAAATTCTTGGATGTGGGTCATAGAGGATCCTGCTGTGATTTATGTCGGAGAGTGTTTTGCCTATGTTCTCCTCTAGGAGTTTTATAGTTTCTGGTCTTACATTTAGATCTTTAATCCATTTTGAGTTTATTTTTGTGTATGGTGTTAGCAAGTGTTCTAGTTTCATTCTTTTACAGGTGATTGACCAGTTTTCCCAGCACCACTTGTTAAAGAGGTTGTCTTTTTTCCATTGTATATTCAGGATGGTTTTAGACAGTTCTCTGATACACAGACCTTCTCCTGGCACTTCCCTGGTGGTCCAGTGGTTAAGACTCCGTGCTTCCACTGCAGGGGGCACAGGTTCAATTCCTGCTCTGGGTACTAAGATCCCACATGCTGCGTAGCAAAGCCAAAACGTAGAACAAAGAAAGCACATTTTTCTGGCAGTTCTCTGACACTTTCTCTTTGCCCCGCCCAACCTCTGTCTGCATTTTCACAACTTTGTACTTAGAAGAAGTCTGAACCGATGGGGCTTTTCTGGCACCACACGTGGGAAGCAGGAGGCACCCTGTTGAATGGCCATCCAGAGGTCTGGAGCACGCGTCACCGAGAAAAGGTTTCACGTGAGCACGCCTTCCCACAGCCAAGTTTCCCTCTCCAGATCATGACGTTATCAGTCTTAAACATTTTTTAACCTAATGAACAGAAAATTCGAGCAAAGTCTGCCATTTCTTTGCCCCTCTCTTCCCTCTATGTGCCACTGGGTTCAGTCCCCATCAGCGCTCAATTCCATCCCGAGTTCACAGGCTTCACAATAGCTAGTGCAGTTTTAGGTTAAGCATATTTTATCCATAAATTGCTATATTTGGTTCCCGAGTTATTATTGCAGTTCCTTGGGGTACATTTAAATCCACCTTATTGTAATAGATTATGGAATATAGTGGCTAATGTGTCTAATGTAAAATAAATGACTCTAATGATTTATGATGCGACACTTCAGTTTTATTGAACATAAGGATCATTGTACTGAAATGGATGGTGTATTGCTGGTTTAGCATAAAATACTGAATAACATATTCAGGAAAATGAATGGCTCGGCCAGTTCATAATATTCTGCCCCTTCAGCTGAGAGGTCTTTAATAAGCAAGAGTGTCATTACACTTGAAAATGTATGTATAGGTAATCCATTATCTAGAAGGATGACAGGGGCCTGCTCCAGTCCTTATGAAAGAAGGGGCTTTTTAGGAGAAAATGCAGAGTTCTCCGGTCTTCCTGAAAGGGTGATTTCCATCCAAGCACGTGGCAACTCTCACAGTGTTTAGCAGAATTGTAAGTGGCCCCCACGTTTCAACTCTATCACCTGGAGACGCTCATGACCTACTAGACATGGGAATTTCAGGAAGGTTTTGATTTTTTTCAGCATCATCCTCAGGCAATGTCTGTGATGTCCTTTTCTCTCTGTGTCCACTTGCCAGCATTGTTTTTAACTCTCTCAGGGCCCAGCACTTGCAGTAATTCATGACGCGTCTTTGCCCTAAACTCTGTCTGTGTTTGTTTATATATATACACTTGTCCTCATCTTTATTTTTTTCCTTAAGATAGTTCTCTACAGTAAAACTTCTTGGATCATAAAACATGATATTTTCAGACTTAGGATATATATTACTATATTGTGCTTAGTTCAGTTCAGTTCAGCCGCTCAGTCGTGTCCGACTCTCTGCGACCCCATGAACCACAGCACACCAGGCCTCCCAGTCCATCACTAACTCCCGGAGTCCACCCAAACCCATGTCCATCGAGTTGGTGATGCCATTCAACCATCTCATCCTCTGTCGTCCTCTTCTCCTCCTGCCCTTAATCTTTCCCAGCATCAGGATCTTTTCCAATGAGTCAGCTCTTCGCATCAGGTGGCCAAAGTATTAGAGTTTCAGCTTCAACATCAGTCCTTCCAATGAACACCCAGGACTGATCTCCTTTAGGATGGACTAGTTTGATCTCCTTGCAGTCCAAGGGACTCTCAAGAGTCCTCTCCAACACCACAGTTCAAAAGCATCAGTTCTTAGGTGCTCAGCTTTCTTTATAGTCCAGCTCTCACATCCATACACGACCACTGGAAAAACCATAGCCTTGACTAGATGAACCTTTGTTGGCAAAGTAATGTCTCTGCTTTTTAATATGCTGTCTAGGTTGGTCATAAGTATCCTTCCAAGGAGTAAGCATCTTTTAATTTCATGGCTGTAACCACCATCTACAGTGATTTTGGAGCCCAAAAAATAAAGTCTGTCACTGTTTCCACTGTTTCCCCATCTATTTGCCATGAAGTGATGGGACAGGATGGCATGTTCTTTGTTTTCTGGATGTTGAACTTTAAGCCATCTTTTTCACTCTCCTCTTTCACTTTCATCAAGAGGCTCTTTAGTTCTTCTTCACTTTCTGCCATAAGGGTGGTATCATCTGCATATCTGAGGTTATTGATATTACTCCTTAGAAATCACATCAATTATGTTATACAGGCAGTGATACAAATATCTAAGTTTTTTTTACCTAATCCTGCTTTGGATGTTGTCATTGTGGGGTTTTTTGTTTGTATGTTGTTTATTAATTTTTTCTGGAGTATAGTTGCTTCTGTGTCTGTGTTGATTACTAAATAGCAAAGTAGAATTAAGAAGGTCTGGTTTAACTGTTAATTTTTATAAACTACAATGTGAAAGATGGTTTCTAATGATCTGTTGGGTCAACATTCTTGAGTTCTCAGGTCTGGGAGATGAAAGGAGAGTCTTCTGTGGCAAGATGACAGGTTTATACTAATGCTGCCATCCTGTCTTCCAAAAGCGGGGTGCCCAGAGGAATAGGGACTCGACATGAGTGTTTTCTGACCCTCTCACCCCTGCAATCCTGTGATCCACGGTCCCCCTGGGAGATGGTTTGATGACATAGGTAATTCCCACCTAGTCACTAAATCCTCATGGAATTACCTTAATGGCACCCGTCTCATTCGTAGGGAGGATTACTGGTTTTCTCCTGTGGAGGGGCCGTGCCGTCCTCAGGGGAGAGGGAAGCTGAATCATGCGTCACGTGCAGGACCCTCATAAACTCGTCACCCTGTGTCCCCTCCGCACGTCTGCGTCTACACCTGTTCTCCAGCCGCCAGCCCAGACAGACTCAGTGGCTGTCCAAATCTGAGGAGTGGTCGCGTCCCACACAAGCCCGTGATTGGAGGCGTTTTCCCTCCAGACCTGAGAAGCCAGTTCAGCACCACTCCACGCAGACGTGGTGGTTGGGTTTCCTTTCTCCTCAACAGCAAACTCACTGCTGCCTGAAAGGCATGGGCTGTGATGAGAAAGTTATCTGACTACCAAGTGAATGCTGTGTTGGTGGAGGGGAGGAGACGTACATTCCAGGGCCGAAAATTCATGTTTACAGTAGATTCTGCACTGTGTGCATTTCAGACACTTATTTATTCAGGATACACTCTCAGGCCATGTTTTAAAAATTATTGTTGTTTTGAAAAGGTGACATAGCTTGGAATTATTCACTGTGGAAAGTCACTAGAGATATCTTGATATCCTAACTTAATTTGGGAGGTCAGAGGTTTGTTGGAAAAAATCAGACTATTTCTGGAACAGTGTGGAAATTTTCTCTCTAATCAGCAACTAAAAATTAAAGTGATAAGGACCATCGCTTTTTGCTAATGGGTGTGTTGCTTTTGGATCTCTTGATACATCAGTCTGGGAGAGACCAAGGCAAGGGGTACTGACCCCCCAGAAGTTCCCTGACCTCTATAACCTCCCCCCTGCAGCTCCTAACATTTAGAATTCCTTTGCACAATAAATCCTGTGCAGCTGTCAAAGATGGTCAGGATGTTTTCATAAAGAATATTAGGGTATCTTCTGTTTTCTTCACTATTAAAGAAGTCAATTCTGTTGACTTCACTATTTTCCCTCAAAATATTGCAGTAAATCATTGAAGCTGGGGACTCCCTGGTGATCCAATGGTTAAGACTTTACCTGCCAATGCAAGGGGTGCAGGTTTGGTCCTTGGTTGGGGATCTAAGATCCTACCTGCCTCATGGCCAAAAAAACAAAACATAAAGCAGAAGCAACATTGTGACGAATTCAACAAAGACTTTAAAAATGGTCTGTATTGAAAACAAAAAGAAAAACTTAAAAAGAGATGGTTCAGGAGGTCCCATGAGACCTTGTTTTCTTTACATTACGGTCTCACAGCAGCTTCAGTCTGAACCCCTAGAAACTGACCCCATGGTGTGATGACGACAGAAGAGAAGCTCCCCAAGGGCTCAGATGCACGAGCTAAAACTCGCCACGGAAGGGCGCTCTGGCTCCGACTCCATCGCCCGTTCAAGCCCCTACCCGGGGTCCCAGCAAAGCTCTCTCCTGCCTTTTCCCCATGCCGTGGCACCCCCGCACCTGTGTCCTAATTGTCCATCATGTCAAATACCTGCCTGATTTATTCTAGATTGTTAGGTCTTACTTCTAGCACCAAAGCAGTATTTAGAATCCAGGCTTCCATGTATGTGGGGCCACAGGTGGGATTACTGATGTTAGCATGTCTCTCAAAAAAAAAAAAAAACTGCTTAAAGGGGCTTTTTCTGAAACCTAGGATTTACATACATATTTTTACCAGAGGTATTATTTGGCTTCTTTCCCAGTGAATTCATCCAACTGTTTCTTCTTTCCATCTTGAAGCATCTGGTAAAATCCTAGGTAAAGCCTCAATATTCATCACTTAATCCCTTCAAAACACTTTGATTCACAGAACAGGGACTTGTACCTGGGAAATTCTGAGGCATCCGCTAACATTGATACATTAAAAGTATTCTTCCTCTGTATCCTCCTTAAAATTGTAAGCTGTATAAGCCCATCAAAGGAGCCTGGGGTTTCTCTCTGGGAGCCGTGTTCTTCTGAGTGTTGCCCTCTTTGTGGAAATCAGCCTCAGTTTAGCAGGCAGACCTTCCGTGCTGGGCGCTTCGAAGTTGGGATGAGTTGGGAACCACCAAGGGGGTCAAGGGTAGTTATCCCTGAGCTGGACAGGACGGGTCTGAAGTTCTGTGTGTGACACCGAGACCTTGAGAGCTTGACTAAATGACTTTGAAACATGTTGGGGAAAATTAAGAGTTTACTTGCATGCTGCAGTAATTAATGTATTTGCTTCCTACAAGCCAGAGTTAACCATCTATTTGTATTTTATACTATCTTTTTGACCAAAAAAAGCAATAATATCTAGAGATAAGCTCAACAGAGACTAGTAAAGAAAAATATCTGAATCTGCCCATCAGTCACTGTGCTTCTTGAATAACCGCAAAGATACCTCATTTGAGGGTAGGAGAGAGCACTGTTACAAAGTTGTAACTTCCCTGCAGGATGAGCTATGAGTTCAGTGGGATGACTTCTGAAGTAAAAAAAGACGTTTGAGGAATTTCTGGAAGCAAGCTGTTGGAGGATGGATGCAAGCTTATTGTAGTGATTCTTAAATTCATCTCAAAAACTTAAAAGGAGAAAAGATGTTTGAAAAAAAGAGACAAGGAAGAGAAGACCTCCTTTCCCTATAATAAAATTCTTTATAAGCAACATCAATGAAAACAGGTACACGAGCAGCAAGACGGGCGGGACAGCATTTGGTCCAGGGGGTGACCAGCGTACGCAGGGGAGGGCAGATACGGTGGCCTTCACAGGAGCGGTGGAAAGGCGTGCTGTTTTTGTGGTTTTTGTGTTTCAGTTATTCATTTATTTTCGGCTGTGCTCGGCTTCTCTCTAGCTGCAGCGAGTGGAGGCTCCTCTCTGGTTGCGGCGCACAGGCGTCTCACCGCGGTGGCCTCTCTGGTTGCAGAGCCTGGGCTCTAGGGCCTGCGGGCTGTGGTGTTTGTGGTTGCTCCCTGGCGTATGGAATGTTCCTGAACCAGGCCTGGAACCTGTGTCCCCTGCATTGACAGGTGGATTCTTCTCCACTGGACCCCCAGGGAAGTCCAGATGTACCGTTTAATAAATGTTGGGGAGAAAATAAAGCATGCTTCCTCCTCCTTCTTCCACCAAAAATTTTGAAAATTCTGAGAAGGATAGAGGAATAGATGATTGCAATGGGAGGTTTGGGGAGTTGCTACTGCAAAGTTGTAAGAGAAATCCTGAGTGTGTTGTATGCTAAAGAAGGGAGGACCTTTCTAGGAGGCACAAGAAAGGCAGGATATCTTAAAATGTAAGATATTGGTATATCTGACTGCAAAACAGACCTAGGCTGTCATCAAAAGTCTAAGGACAAGCAATACATATTTCAAAGTTCTGAGTTTTTAACTGAGCAAAGTAATTCATTCATATATGAATATGTACACACCTCGAGATACACAGATATATAAGCATACATGTACTATTTTAATTTTCTCCAGATAGATTCTTAATATTTGTGTGCTCTGGGAGGTACACACCAAAATTCTCACCATGCCTTTAGGACAATCTTTTACTTAATTTTATATCTTTTTTTTATAATAGTAAAAGCATGTATTATTTTTATAAACAAAAACTAAAAGCTGTGTTGGTCCTGTGTCTAACTCATAAATCAATGGTTCTTGGTCATTATGGAGACAGAGACGTTTTTAAGAATCAGGTGAAAGCTGTGGATTCTGTCCTTTGGCAAACACACGGAAGGAGACACCAAAATGCTGCGTGAGTTAAGAACGCCTGCTCTGAACGGTTCTCGTGAAGTGAGCAAGTCCCAGGTATCCAGTGATACAGACCACGCCCAGATGCAACGGCTTAAAACGTGAACCATTATATTGCTCACCATCCTGTGGGTCAGACATTGAGGGGCAACTGGCAGGTACCGCTTGCCCCTGCTCCCAGTACGGTCGCTGCCCGTGACTGGATTTGCAGGACGTCCTCCCCTCCGCCTCTGCGGGCTCGGCCCCGGGGGCACCGCGTGCAGCCTCTCCCAGCAGGGCACACAGGCCCCCCGAGGCTGCAGGCAGTGCAGCAGACAGCGGGCTCTGGAGGCCTGGACCCGGCGACCCCGCAGCACCACCGTCACCACCTGCCGCTCATCAGAGCATCACAGGGCCGGTCCAGGGCCGGGGGAAGGGAGGCAGACTTCCTTCCGGCGCGCAGGATGGCTCAGGACCTGGCGATGGGAGGTGATGGCCTCTTCGACAGCCGTCAGCCACAGGGTGACTTGGAAAATGCGCCACCTTTACTCAACAGATGAATTAGTCCACCGTGTCCTAACATTCGTGTTCAGCATAAGTAGTCTAGCAGTGACTGTCAGCTCTGCTAGTCATCTACTCTGTAAATACCCAAGTTTTTCCTCAACATATTCAATATCCCCCCAAATAAGAACTATGACTGTGTGTGTTTGCATGGAATATATGGGGAAAGTAGAGGCTGTAACTTTGGCTGATACATTGCATTTCATGCATTTTGAAATAAAACCTTTTGCCCAAAACTGGAGAGCTCTATTCCGGAAACTCTTCAGAACACCCACTGTCCTGGAAAATGAAGGGTCACACATAAAGATGCTGGACCTCCAGGCCCACACTAAGAAGAAAACTACTGAGAAAAAAAAAAAAAAGACACAAGATATGACCAAAAATGTGATGATAAGATTTAAAAATTAAAGTTAGTGTATGATCCCAAAGCTTAAGAGAAATTTCAGTTAAATATAAATTTAACTATAAGTTTATCTCTGTTCTAAAACACTGCTCAGACCCTAGTCCCTAACTCTTAAATGTCAGCCCACTATCAAAAGTTACCAAGCATAGGAGCAATGCTTCCGATGTAAAATAAAAAAACAAAGCAAAAGTAAACAAAGAAAAGAGGAACCTAAGGAAAACAGAGGTAATAAAGGAAATGGAAGAAAATGACTAATTCATGGTCTCAGATAAATTTGAAGAAGCAGTATGTTAATAAAGAGCAAAGAACTGAAAATAAGAAATGAAAGGAACTCTTGGATATAAAAATAAAATTGCTAAAGTGAAACAAGATATTAAATGCAAATTTTCCTGTGGTCTCAGTTTTGACCTAGTTCCAAGAACAGATTCCAGATAACCTGTTTGGCCCAGGCAAGAACACAAGATGGACTTTCATCCCTTGTCATCACCCACCATAAGCATGCGTAAGAGAAGGTGAGCTTTCGGAGGGAGCGCAGTGCTGAGAGCTGCTTTGGAAGGAGGTACCAGAGCTTCTTCACCGCTCATTTCCCCCAGGGAAAGAAAATTCACCTTTGAAAAAACCCTGAAAGATGTTGCCATATGTCTCCACGAAATTCAAGGGGTCAGAATGATTGGTACCTAACTCCCCTCGCAGGAGAGCAAGCAGAAAAGGCTGCGGTGAGAGCAAGCCCACCACATCCCACTGGTATCTGAACAAATCTTTGTGCTTCCCAGGGTCACACGTGGAAATTATGGAAAGGACCAGAAATTGCATCACCCTGGAAGGGACCCCTGGACGGACAAGATATCCCCAATTGTCTCTTGAGACAATTGTCTAATGAGACTATTTTTAATACCTGGAAGTGGTCCAAGTTTCTTTCAAGGGGAGGAAGAAAATATTCAAGATAATTTGGTTGACAGACTATGGTATTAAAAAAAAATGATTTCCTGACTTCAGCGTGACAAGCCCAACTATTTTTCAACAGACTAGCTCCATTTGTGAACTTAATCTTCTTTCAGCATCTCCTTAGTAGATCTGTAACTTACGTCGTCAACCCCTGGAGCCTCTCCTGATATTCTGGGGCAATCTGAAAATTGGCAATTAACATCTTTATATAGAAATGAAAATATTTAATAGATAACTAAATGAGAATATCAAGAAACTTGCCCAAAATGTAGAGACCAAGAGGTTGTAAAATGAGAGGGGGAAAAAAAGATTTAGATCAACACAGAAGGTTTAACATTTGACTATCAATAATTCTGGAAAGAGAGTGGACAGGAGGGACTTTTGAAAATTCCAAAATAAAGAAAAGTCTCCGGGATCTGCAGGACACAGAGTTCCAGAATGCGAGGGCACGACAGACGCTTAGATACAGTTACTGAAAAATCAGTAAGTGAAAGATCCACCTGAAGGAACACTTACTGGGATATTTCAGGATAACAGATACAGACTCAGAAAGCATTCCAAAAAGGGAAGCAAGTCATACTCAAGTCACTGGAATCAAAGAGATGTCAGACTTTTTAATACTCACCATTAGAATAGAGAGAAACATAAAGGCAGTGTTGTAATTCCGAGAGGAAAAGGTTTCCAACCTGGAATTTGACACTTGCCTGAAGTTTTGGTCCAGTGTGAGCACAGGAGAAAGGATCTTCAGATACAGTCTCAGAACATCTCTCTTTTTTCTGCATGCTTTCCCAATCTGATCCTCCTCTGAAGGAGAAAGGACCCATGAGATAGAGGATCCAGAACAGGAACTCAGAAATGCAAAGCAATATCCAGACTATAGGAAAGGTAAAGTTCCGGATGACAAACCACGCCACTCGTCTAGAGAGAAAGGGGTTCAAAGTAAAGCAAAGAAATAAAGGGCTCTGGGAAGGAGTTCTCCAAGAGTTGGAGAATTGATATATTATCTGTTCTATTTGACCATTGGAACTTATAATGCAGCCATGGAAGGAAAATTAATGATAGATACATGGAAAATGAAGCAAATTTAATAATAGAAGCAATTATGAGGTCATTTGTATAATAAATTAAAAATAAAGTACACTATTTGGCTCTTTAGTAAATAATAGACCGTACTTAAAAGACTGTTGATTTAACAAAATCTTATTAAGAATTATAGATATCCATAGTATATCGTTAGAAATATATATTCTTCAATGGGGTGAAAAAGAATGATGGAAAAGCTAGATCCTCATACCTCATAAAGGATGTCCACACTCAAAACAGAAAATGAATATACTGAGAAATACCGATATAAGAAATTTGGGCAGCTCGAGTCCAGAATAAATTGCTAAAGGAGATTTAAAAGAAGGAGGTGGAGGTTAGGGGCATGCAGCAGGGAGCGGTGTTGAATTGTTATATTTCTTTTGTCACTGTTTTATTTTTCCTGATGGTGTATGTTCCTTTGGCAAAGGAATTAAAAGGAAATGGGCAGGAGGGTCACCCACACAGGTTGACTCCGTCCAAGTCAACGTTATTTGCTGCTCGCTCACCTTCTCCTTTCAAATCAGTGTGAGTGGCGGAGGGTGTGAGATGAGACACCAGCGTGCTCCTGGAGGTGGTCCTTGGCGATGGAGGAGGACGAGGCCCTGGCGCCGTGAGAGCAGGGTGCGGAGGTGCGCCCCCCGCCCGTGTCAGGGGCTGTCGTGCCTCTGTTTCCTCACCCATGGCGTGGGAATGGCGTTAGAACAAGCCCACGGTATAGGTATGCTGGGAGGATTAAGCCGGGTGGACGCCCAGCATATATTCAGTACTCCATAAGCAGCGGTCACCACCATAGTGGGGGGCTTCCCTGGTGGCCCAGTGGTAAAGAATCCACCTGCCAACGAGACGCAGGTTCGATCCCTGGGTCAGGGAGATCCCCCGGAGAAGGGAACGGCAACCCACTCCAGTATTCTTGCCTGGGAAATCCCATGGACAGAGGCGCCTGTGGGCTACAGTCCATGAGGTCGCAGAGTTGGACACGACTGAGGATGAAACAACCACCACTGTATTTCAGCTGATAACACACACACGTCATGAAGCAGTCAGCGGACCTGCTAGAGAGGTGTCCGGAATGCTTCGGAAACAAAGCTATGGATTAAAAAAAAAATCCCCAATGAAAACAACTGTGCGCTATAATTAGTTACAGGGCCCTGATTTTGGACAGAAAAGCTTTGCAGAAGGGGCCCGCCGTTTGACAGACTCCCCAAGAGCAGCGTGTGGCATGTCTCTGCTGGGCTTCTGTCCCGCCTTCTGCAGTCAGGCCGGGCTGGGCATCTCATTACCTTCTCTTGGCCCCACTGCTTCCGTCTGTGCGGTCACTTCTTAAGGTGTCTGTTCCAGCGGAACTGCTGACCGAACTCGCCCATCTTCGGGCTGTTGCGCAAAAGGCCACTGAGAGTTTCCTCCTGGGGGGGAGCCCTGCTGGACAACAGAGAGCTCGGCCAGACGGCCAGGAGCCCAGGCGGGCACTTTCTGTGCGGGCAAACAGGTGCATCTGACCTTCGGCCTCTGAAGGCGCCCCCCCATACCACGTTCTCTGCTGTATCCTTTCCTTGGACTGATGTTTTGTCACCTATCAGACCAGAGAACAGACCTAAGCAAGGGACAGTAGACGCTGTGAAGCATCCAAGTACGGAAATCTTGCTGGAGTGTATAGGAACATGCTACACATAATCAGTCTAATTAATAAGCCATTTGCTTGATTATTATTTAGCCAATCACCAAAGGTTTTTAAAACATGCAAAGCATGCTTTGATCTCAAGAGGAAAATAGGAAATAAAATTGCACATTCCATATGATCTTATCTATGTAAGAAGAAAAAAAAAAAAAAAAAGACAACTGGAAGGAAATAAACCAAAATGTTAAGAGAGGTCTTTCTGGGTTCAAAGATTATGAATAGTTTTCATTTCCTTCCTTACTCCTTCTCTCTCCTAATTTTTTTTTAGGAAGTCTATTATTTTATCATGAGAAAAAGTATATGTGATTTAAAAATAAGTAGTAATAACCTCCAGATAAATAACACAAATTTGATTCCAAAAACATGTGAGTACTTATTTTCCAATACCATTGTACATGCACTGCACTTTGGTAATGAAATTTATTTTATTCATTTAGAATTTAGTTTAATAGTATCCTATTGTTACCATTTTCCTCAGTAGATTTTAAACCTCTTGTAGGAAAGAACCAGCCATTAGACCTCTCTGTAACACTGTTACTGACCAGACTTCTTGACCTCCTTAATCAATAGAAATTGATCAGAGGCCAGGCAAGAAACTCAGGCAAGCCTTTATTCGGGACTCTGCTGCACAGGGTGGAGCACCAGGGTCGGGGGGAGCAATAGGTTCTCTTGGTTGCTCCCCAAGGAGAGCGAGCTCAGCTCCTTGTATGGAGTGAGGGTGGGGTGTGCCCAGGGGTCAGGCTGGAGGGTCTTGGGTGGTCTGCCCGCCCCGTTGGTGATACTCCGTGCAGGGGGCAGGCACAGTCCCCTGCTTTTGCTCCTGGCTCTTCAGAAGTGGCAGCTGGGGTTTTGGTCTTTCTGTACCTTGCCATCCAGAATCTGCCCCTGCGTATGCAGTTACTTTTAGTCCCTTGAGGTTTCTTTGCATTTTGTCGCTGGGAAAGGGGTGATTCCAGGTGCAAGCACCTCGGCAAAGGATCCCAGGTGCCAGCCTGTCTCAACACTCGTGCCTGGCACGGCTCTTTTCTGATGTTAAGTGCTCATGAACAATCTAGCTTTGAAGACCGGAGCAGTGATGCTCCCACCAGCTTGGGATCCTTAGAACAAATCCTCCTCGGTGACAGGAATCATTTGGACAAACAAGCCCCCCTCTCATCCCTAGATCTCCCCTGGACTGCTCTTCAGTTTAGTGCCATTACCTGAAAGGTGGAGGCGCTGAGCAACACCAGGAGGAGGGGGCTTCCCGTGGAACGGCCCGCGGCACGTTGAGTTCAGGATGAGGGGCAGGACCGGGAGACCAGAGCGCCCTGCGGTGCTCGTCTCTGCCTGCTGTCCTGCCCTGTGATGAAGGGAGGAAACAGCAAGGACAAGGAAGGAGAGGAACCCGGATGCAGCGTGTCCAGGTATTCAGGGATTTTTGGCAAAGCACCATCAATGCCATGAACAAACCTCTGCCCTTGTGGGAAGTGAATTCCGCTGGAGAAACTGTCAGGCCCCAGCGTGCTGCAACAGGGTGTCCCTGAATGGTGAGAGTGCGTAAAAAGAGAGAGCCCTGGGGCTGTTTGCTAAATAATAAAAAAAAAAAAGATTAGGAATGCACACTTTCTTCTATTTTGTATTTAGCCATAGTCTAGATATGTCAGCCACTGAGCCATCATCCTGCCCCTCCTTTCCCCCACAAAAAAAGGGAAAAATTAGAAGATGATTGCTGTAGAATCACATGGGAAACCATTCCAGGTACCAACAATAATAACTTTTTTTTTTTTTTTTTGAACCTGACTGTCTGATTCAGTCTCCTCATCACCACCACTGTAGCTATTTTAGGAAGCATTCAGTTCTTCAGAGAGAACTTATAGCATCGATTTGAAACATTCCTTCCATCTGTCAGAAGGCTGAGCCTTGAGGGGCTTTATCGGGAATGACATTAGCCTCCCCTCCTGTACCTGCAAACTCATTAAGGCCACTCCAGACACTGGTCAGCTTTAAAGTTTTTGCTTTTTATTTTATATTGAAGTATAGTTGATTTACAATGTTGTGTTAGATTAAAGTGTACAGAAAAGTGATTAAGTTACACATATACATACATCCATTCTTTTTCTAATTCTTTTCCCATTTAGATTATTGCAGAATACTGAGCAGAGTTCCTTGTGCGATAGGGTATCACCTAGTTGGTCATCTATCTTATACATAGTATCACAGTCTCAAACTCCTAATTTATCCCTCCTTCTCACCTTTCCCTTTTGGCAACCATAAGTTTATTTTCTATATCTGTGAGTCTGTTTCTGTTTGGCAAATAAGTTCATTTGTATCATCTTTTTTTAGTCCACATCTAAGTGATATCATATGGTATTTGTCTTTCTCTCTGGCTTATTTCCCTTAGTACAATAATCTCCAGGTCCATTCATGTTGCTGCAAATGGCATTATATCTTTCTTTTTAATTGCTGAGCAACATCCCACTGTATGCATGAACCACATCTCTACCCATTCATCTCTCGATGGACATTCAGAGTCCTCCTATGTCTTGGCTATTGTAAACAGTGCTGCTATGAGCATTGGGGTGCATGTGCCCCTTCAAACCATGGTTTTCTCTGGGTATTTACCCAGGAATGGAACTGCTGGATCTCTGTTCTTAAGTTTTTGAAGGACCTCCATACTGTTCTCCAGAATGCTGCACCAATTTATATTCCTATCAATAGCATAGGAGGAGTCCCTTTTCTTCATACCTTCTCCAGCATTGTAAACATTTTTGGTGATGGCCGTTCTGATTGGTGTGCAATGACACCTCATAATAGTTTTGATATGCATTTCTCTAATGATTAGAGTTCCAAAGAATAGCAAGGAGAGACAAGAAATCTTTCCTCAGTGATCAGTGCAAAGAAACAGAAGAAAATAATAGAATGGGAAAAGACTAGAGATATCTTCAAGAAAATGAGAGATACCTAGGGAATATTTCATGCAAAGATGGGCACCATAAAGCACAGAAATGGTATAGACCTAACAGAAGCAGAAGATATTAAGAAGAGGGGGCAAGAATACACAGAAGAATGATACAAAACAGATCTTCATGGCCCAGATAACCACAATGGTATGACCACTCACCTAGAGCCAGACATCCTGGAATGTGGGCCTTAGGAAGCATCATTATGAACAAAGTTAGTGGAGGTGATGGAATTCCAGTTGAGCTAATTCAAATCCTAAAAGATGATGCTGTGAAAGTGCTGCACTCAATATGTCAGCAAATTTGGAAAACTCAGCAGTGGCCACAGGACTGGAAAAGGTCAGTTTTCATTCCAGTCCCAAAGAATGCTCAAACTACCACACGATTGCACTCATCTCACATGCTAACAAAGTAATGCTCAAAATTCTCCAAGGCAGGCTTCAACAGTACATGAACCATGAACTTCCAGATGTTCAAGCTGGTTTTAGAAAAGGCAAAGGAACCAGAGATCAAATTGCCAACATCTGCTGGATCATTGAAAAAGCAAGAGAGTTCCAGAAAAACATGTACTTCTGCTTTATTGACTGTGCCAAAGCCTTTGACTGTGTGGATCACAACAAACTGGTGGAATGTTCTTCAAGAGATGGGAATACCAGACCACCTTACCTGCCTCCTAAGAAATCTGTATTCAGGTCAAGAAGCAACAGTTAGAACTGGACATGGAACAACAGACTGATCCCAAATTGAGAAAGGAGTACATCAAGGCTGTATATTATCACCCTGCTTATTTAACTTATATGCAGAGTACATCATACGAAATGCTGGGCTGGATGAAGCATAAGCTGGAATCAAGATTGCCAGGAGAAATATCAATAACCTCAGATATGCAGATGACACCACCCTTATGGAAAAAAAGTGAAAGAGAACTAAAGAGCCTATTGATGAAAGTAAAAGAGGAGAGTGAAAAATTTGGCTTAAAACTCAACATTCAGAAAATTAAGATCATGGCATCTGGTCCCATCACTTCATGGCAAATAGATGGGGAAACAGTGAGAGACTTTATTTTCTTGAGCTCCAAAATCACTGCAGATGGTGACTGCCGCCATGAAATTAAAAGACACTTGCTTCTTGGAAGAAAAGCTATGACCAACCTGCTGCTAAGTCACTTCACTTGTGTCCAACTCTGTGTGACCCTATAGACGGGAGCCCACCAGGCTCCCGTCCCTGGGATTCTCCAGGCAAGTATACTGGAGTGGGCTGCCATTTCCTTCTCCAGTGCATGAAAGTGAAAAGTGAAAGTGAAGTCGCTCAGTCATGTCCGACTCTTCGAAATCCCATGAACTGTAGCCTACCAGGCTCCTCCATCCATGGGATTTTCCAGGCAAGAGTACTGGAGTGGGGTGCCATTGCCTTCTCCATGACCAACCTAGACAGCATATTAAAAACCAGAGACATTACTTTGCCAACAAAGGTCCATCTAGTCAAAGCTATGGTTTTTTCAGTAGTTATATATGGACTATAAAGAAAGCTGAGTGCCAAAGAATTGATGGTTTTGAACTGTGGTGTTGGAGAAGACTCTTAAGAGTCTCTTGGACTGCAAGGAGATCCAACCAGTCCATCCTAAAGGAAATCAGTCCTGAATATTCATGGGGAGGACTGATGCTGAAGCTGAAACTCCAATCTTTGGCCACCTGATGCGAGGAACTGACTCATTGGGAAAGACCTTGATGCTGGAAAATATTGAAGACAGGAGGAGAAGGGGACAACAGAGGATGCAATGGTTGGATGGCATCACCGACTTGATGAACATGAGTTTGAGTAAGCTCTGGGTATGGACAGGGAAGCCTGGCATGCTGCAGTCTGTGGGGTCGCAAAGAGTCGGACATGACAAAGCAACTGAACTGAACAATTAGTGACGCTGAGCATCTTTTCATATGCCTGTTGGCCATCTGTATGTTCTTTGGAGCACTATCTATTTAGGTCTTCTGCCCGTTTTTAATTGCGTGGTTGTTTTCTTGATATTGAGCTGTATGACCTATTTGTAAACTTTGCAGATTAATTCCTTGTCAGCTGCATCATTTGCAAGTATCTTCTCCCTGGGCATCTTGATATGACATAAACACACCAGGATTGTGCCCACCCCAAGGCTTTTGCTTGGATTGCCCTCTCTGCCTGGAATGGTCTTCTGTCAAATATTTACATGTCTCTCCCCTCACTTGTTCGGAGGTCATCTCCATTACAAAGGCATTCCCTGACCACCCACCCACCACTTATCCTGCTTAATTTTTCTTTAGACTACTTACTGTTTCTGAAATTGTAAGACAAATATTTAATGTTTATTTATCTGTTTTTTTCCTCTAGAAGATAACTTCCACAAGTAGAGATTTCTTATTTGCTCTCTTTCCTTGTGTATCCCCAGAGCCTAAACGTGTAGATGATGCAGCATGGAGACTCAGTAAATATTGGTTGAATAAATAAATGAAAGAATTTAACTTAATCAAGTCTACCTAGAAATAATAATCAAAAGTTCAAGAAAATTACATCTGAAAATTGTTACATTACCTCAAAAAATAATTAATGCCATATATTTCACTGAATCATTGGCCTTAGAATGAAATCACTATTACTGAGCATGCACACACACACACATACACACAGAATTAAGGAATGTATTAAAATACGAAAGTTTTCTTTTATGGGGCCCAGGTGCTGCATTTGGGTCACAGAGATGATATAACCCGTAATTTCTAAACCCACCCAACTTTGAGTTTCAGCTTTTTTTGCAGCTGGCATTCCCTGGGAGAGCTGGAGATGGCCACTGGAGCCTGTTTACCAAAGAGATGCTCTGGTCTGAGGGCCCCTGGCTATTGTCACACTGTTTGTTTTTCATGATTGGAATGTATGGGACTATTTGGAGGTGGGCTCGTGTCTAAATTGAATGAGTGAAGAAAAACAGAGAGACATTCTCTTCACCACCTTTGTAGACAGGCAGTTGGGGAATCTATGTCCTGAATTACCTGCTGTCAATTATTGATGTCTTTGGCTGGAATCGTTTACCCTCTCTGGTTACTCTGACATATGGCTAGAAGGCAGCTACTGGTCTTTGAGTTTTTCAGCAACCGTTTATCCAGAGAAAACTTCCTGGGAAAATACAGGGTTCACCTAAAGAAGCTTTTGTGGATTTCTGGAGAACTCAGGACAACCTGATTCTTCGTTGTGAATAAGTCATTCATCTTTTCGTCCATTTAATTTTATTCATAAAAGTAAAGCTGATATTCAGCAGTTTGCACCTGTACCACTATCCTGGTTAAAATGGTGAAATACAGTGGACCTTTGAACAATGGGGCGCCTGGGGCCTTTTACTCCGTGCAGTTGAAAATCATCCTCTAATTTAGTAGTCAAAAAAAAAAAAAAAAAAAAAATTTAGTAGCCAAGGTTCCACATCTGTGGATTCAACTAACCGCAGACCACATTGCTACTGAGAAAAAGCCATGTGTAAGTGGACCTGAACCATGTCCTTCAAGAGTCCAGTATCCTGAACGCCTCCCCACCACCCCAGAGTCATCTGGGTTTATCCCCCCAGAACCCCTTACCAGCCCTTCCCGAGATCACCACGGCACAGTCCTTCCTGACACCGCAGGGAGCCTTCCAAAATGGGTCTGTTCCGAGGAACAGCGCCCTTACCTTCCATATGCTGTACACTTAAATAGCGGGCTGCCTGAGACTGTCAGAGCAACGAAACTTTCATTTGAAATTTTCACGGACTTTCATAACTGAAATGGAACTCACATAAGATGAACGTATTACACTCTCTTGAAGCTTCCTAAACGAGAAGACCCCCAGGATCTATTTCCACTGCCTTGCCCGGCCGAAAAAAAAGCGGGGGTTGGGGGAGTTGGGGGTGGGGGTGGGGTTCTGGTTTGAATGCGCACATCACAAGGGCGGGCTCTACCCCGCTCCGCACGCCCGACGCTGTGCTGTGAGTCCGCCGTGTTCCAGTCCCGGGCTCCACAGCGCTGCGCTTCCAGAGGGTCCAGGACGGGCGCAGCTAAGAAGACGCGCTGCAGCGCTGGGCCACCTGCTCATCTTCGTCCGCAGCAGTTTCCACACAATCCGCTCGAGTCTCCTAACTCTGGCTGCGGCTTCTGCGCTGTGATTTAGACACTTTATCGGAAATAAACTATTCAGCGCCCCCACAGTGCCGATGACCGTGAGTTTATGACTTGCGCGTGCGTTTCAGGGCCCTGCGCCGGCACATGAAGAAGACCTTCTGCCCATTAACCAGGGGGGTCAGAGGCCTCAGGAGAGGGAACGCTTGGGACAAAGGGCCCGGATGCTCAGAGACTTGCTACCCCTTTGCTTTCTCTGAGAAAGAGGGGCTTGCGGCATGCCCCTTGGTGCTGATGCCAGGCTGGCTCCGGGGGCTCTGGAAGGGCCGGTGGGCTCAGAGGAGACTCGGGGCCCTGCCGTGTGCCCCGCATTGCGGCTCCACTGACCCACGTCCCCTCAGCGGGCTCGCCTGGGGAGTGCTCACCTCCACGGGATAAGTTTCATCTCCCAGCTACCCAAATTCTGGAGCTAACCACCTCTCCAGGCTGAGCCCTGTTTCCCTTTCTTTCTTTTTTTTTAATGTACATAGTATCTCGTTTTTATGTAATATAAAAGGGGAAATAAGGAAGCATACAATTCTCTTATTTCTCTCTCCTCCCCAGAAAAAAGAAAAGAATAAACAAGAAAACAACTAAGTTGGATAGCTACAAGAGTAAGGAAACAGGGAGGGGGAGAGGTGAGGGAGAGACACCCTCTAAGTGTACCTCTTTATATAGTTTTGACTTTTGGATTCCATAACACAAGTTTAAAAATTCTGTAAAGGATCACTATCTTGTAATAGCCTATAGTGGGAAAGAATCTGAAAAAAAAAGTATATAAGTATACATATATGTATATATGTATAACTCAATCACTTTCTGCACACTCAAACCAACACAACATTTCAAGTCAACTATACTTCAATTTTAGTAATATATCCTATAATATCCTATAAAGGATATTATTGGGTCAACTGACAAACTTGGGATAAGAACAATAGGCTATAGCCAAATATTTATTCAGTGTTTTCTGAAGTTGATAACCAGGTCCTGTTTTCTTTAAAATCTCAGTTTCATTTTCCATACCATGAGGAAGAAGCTACCACCATCAAGCTGCCTCTCTTAGGGAAAGGGAAAAAAAGAAAGCAATGTGCGCTGTTATCCGTTTTCATGCCTCTGGCTTTTATTTACGTGCAGCCTGGACGCCTGAGTCATTGTGTGGTTCTGACCAACGCAAACTTAACTTAGCGAGCACAGGGGGCCTTGTCTCCACCTGAAGTATCTGGCTCCACCAAGCAGGGAAGAAGGGCTTCCCCTTCCGTCAGTTTTGCTGTCATTGGCAGCTGACTTAGCCAGACAGATGATGGGCAAGAGGATTTTAGGGGCAAGCTCGGTCTTCCAGAGGAGCGACAGGAAGGAAGTAGGTCATGGCCTAGCAGAGGATTTGAGGGGAGACCTCACTTTGGGGAAGTCATCAGCAGAGTTGAAGCAAGTGAAAACCATGTTTCAATGGATCCAGCAAATAATTAGGGAGAACAGAGCCTCAGTGGAGTGGCTGCTTCGGCTGCAGGGTGTCCGAGCGAGTGCTGAGTCGCCGTCTTCATCATTCACTGTCAGAGTGACCAGCAGCTAACCTGCTGGTGTTCCTCCTGCACCATCATCAGCGCTGGATCTCGAACCAGATGGGCCTTGCCCTGGCTCCTCAATCCGCTTTCATGCGCAGAAAGTGCCCGCGTGCACACTGGCGGGCTGCCTCGGCGGCTCGGGTGCCGCTGCTCCTGAGTGAGCAGCAGAGAGTTCCCGGGGAGCGCAGCCCTGTCCGCATCCCCGCTGCAGCCTCCAGGACAGAGCCCGGCACGAGGCAGGCCCCCGACGCCGGCGTGTGGACAGGTCCGGAGGAAGGAGGCGAAGCACAGGGCGCCGTGCAGACCTTCCTGACTCAGGAATTGAACTGGGGTCTCCTGCATCGCAGACGGATTCTTTACCAACTGAGTCATGAGGGAAACCCAGAAAAGGTCGTAAATGAGATAATAAACTCGTGGTTACCAGGAGGAAAGCGTAGGAGGAAGGGAGTTTGGGGTTGATATATACACGCTACTCTCCAGCAGTTCAGTAGGAAAGAACGTGCCTGCCAATGAAAGAGACTTGGGTTGCATCCCTGGGTTGGGAAGATCCCCTGGAGAAGGAAGTGGCTACCCACTCCAGTGTTCTTGCCGTGGAAATCCTATGGACAGAGGAGCCTGGTGGGCTACAGTCCATGGGGTCACAAAAGAGTCAGACACGACTTAAAGACCAGACAACAACAGCATGTATAAGGTAGCTAACCAGCAAGGACCTCGCACAGGGAACTCTACTCCATATTCTGCAATAATATATATGGGAAAAGAATCTGAAAAAGAATGGATATATGTGTATGTATAACTGAATCACTTTTCTGTATACCCAAAACTAACACACCATTGTCAATCAACTATACTTCAATATAAAATTTTTTGTAAAAAAAAAAAAGATAAAAAAGGCATAAGGCATACTATTTATTCAGGGTGCTAACCAGAGGGAATTTAGTACCTATTTTGCAATTATTCAATGAACACTTGTAGAAGAAGTGATTTTTAAAGGCTTTTGAATCAACAAGAGGGCTTTAAAAACTTACCAAGGCCTTTGGTGAAAGATGAACCTCTCCCTTTGGGTGTGACCGAATCCCCTATTCATCTTTCAAGTCTTTGTTTAAGTCAGTGGTTCTGAACTGGGGACAGCTTTGCCCCCCAGGGAATATTTGTCAATGTCCAGAGCTATTTTCGGTGCTCACAACTGGGAGGAGGGGCGCTCTCGGCATCTAGTGGGAAGAGGCTGGAGATTCTGCACAATGCCCCCTGCAGTGCACAGGGTGAGCCGCAGATGCCGGCCGTGCCAAAGCTTAGACGCCGTGGTTTCAGTGCAGCTTGCAGAAGCTCCTCGCCGCTGCTCACCCTGCACGGCCACCCTATAACATCCTCATCTCCCTCTGTGCCTTCCCTCCATAGTATTAATCACAATTACAACTAAGTGCGTGATATTCATCTTCCACTGAAAACCAAACCTCCTAGAAAGAGAAACCATGTATATCTCATTCACCACTGTATCCTAGCACCTGTTAGAAAGCCTGGCACATCATAGACCCTCAGTAAGTATCTACTGAATGAAAGAATGAATCAGCCCATGACTAATTTCAGGTAATAAGCAAAGCAGATATTCAAGTAGAGTTGTAGTTTCTACAAGCATCAGATGTTTTTCAGGTGGTCTTGGGTTTTTTCTCTGTTTCCGTTCAAGAAAAAAACAGGGGGCCTTCCCTGGCAGCCCAGAGGTTAGGACTTGGCGCTTCCACGGCAGGGGGCATGGGTTCAATCCCTGATTCGGCAACTAAGATCCCGTGCGCCACATGGTGCAGCCAAAAAAGAAAGAAAACGGAAAATGATGGGATCACCTGCGGCAGGAAGAGGAGGGAAGGGAGAGCTGAGAGTCTGACTCTGCGGTGGGCATGTGTCTGATACAGGCTTCCTGCAGAACCTCAGCATCTTAGCTCTTTACCAGCAAAGGAACTGGGATCTCAGCCGTGCCGAAACATCTCTGCAGGCTGGACTAGGGGTGATGCTGAAGCATCGAGCGAGATCTGCTAAGACAGGGGTTCTGGAAGAGCCTTTGTTTTCACGGGGAAAGGGAGAGGCAGCAAGGCCCAGGCGTCCTTCTGCCGGCTGAATTCAACAGGAGCAGAACGCCTGCGCGCAGGCTCAGCGATGAGCAGAGGAGCCGGCCTCTGTATCCGGGGTCTCTCTTTCCTGCCGGCGACCTCGTCCTTCCTGAGGATGCAGCCGTCTGCCCTGGCAGCGAACCTTTCTCTGTCCTGATGAAGTGAGGGCAGAAAAGGACACCTTGGCTACCACAGTTGCGCATCTGAAGTCCTAAGTAAATAAACGAATCCTAGGGGGTAGAGGCTCGCACTGGAAGGTTGATGGGGAGTCCTGTCCATGTTGCAGCAAGGACAGCGAGGAGGGCTGGTGGTTTAAGAGGAGGGAAGACCCACCTTCATGGTACCAAGTGTGCCTGGCGACCTCCCATTTACAGATTGCCTCTTGGAATGAGGGGGTGACTACAAAGTGAGAATTTCAGATACAGATTAGAAGGTCCTGCATGGAGGCAAAGACTTTCCTGCAAACTGTTCGCACTGACGTCCTTCTCTCCATCTCGTTTTCCGTTACTGGGCTGTGGCAGACGTTGGGGTGAGACCCATGTCTTGCGGTCGGTTTCTCTGGCCCCAGCATGAGGGCCCTGGGTGCAGGGCGTTCTCAGTCAACACCTTCCCAGCCAGACACGCGCTGTCTTCTCCTCTTTGGTCTCTAAACTAAATTGTGAAAGAGACAGACGGGCCAGGGGCAGGGGGGCGGTGGGGGTCGGAGAGGGTAATGAAAACCCGGAAGAGGAGATTCATTTCCTGTTCCCCTCATCTCTGCTTTTCTCATCTCAAGCGTTAGTTCCTGTAGTTTGAATAGAAGACAGAACTGAGTTAGGAAACACTCTGAAGAGAACTTGTATTCAAGAAAAGAATATTTCGAACTTGGAAAAAGTTTTCCCGTTCCAGTTTTCTGTTTTTTAAGGTATAATTAATTGCAACACTCTCCTAGTTTCAGGCGTACGCTCAGAACCCAGTTCCTTACATAGAGAGCCTAGGAGGCCCTGGGCTGAGCGGTCCCTGCTCGGCGCTGCAGCGTCTGCCATGTCTCCCGAGCGATACCTGGTCCACTGCTCCTCACAACTCCACTGAATGACACAAGCCAAAACGGGTTCCAGGGAGGGAAAACCCATGGGCTGATGTATACCCAATTATCTCCCCTCTCATGGCAAAGTTTGGGGACTGCTGTTTCACATAGTAAGGCTGATAAAGGGAACACACAGTGAGGAAGGGCTAAAAAGACAGAAGAAGGTGACTCATAAAGTGGGAGGCAGAGACCACAGTTACGAGAGGAAAGCTTAGGTTTCATGCCCGCCACGACAGTATCTAAACATGTGGCTTAGCGTGGAGACCAAAGACTGCAGGCTGGCAAAGTTTAAAACTTCTCAGCTTAAAGCTAAGAATCAGGAGCCTGGTGTTATATTCCAGAAACTCCTCTGACTGACTCGGATCACTTTTCAAAACTGATTGCCTCAGAGGTAACAGGAGAAGTAAACCCTTCCTTCTCTCTTTCATAAAATTACATCCAAAGTGAGCTAGAAGCTCAAGTGGGTAGAGAACTTTTATTTCAAGAAGAGTGAGATAACATGTGTGAAAAGACTTGGCACTTCGTGAAAAAAAAAGGAGTTATGCTTCTTAATTTCAGCCTGAGGTTCTGAGCATCTCAGGCAAGCGTTCACATTAACGAATCAAGAACAGTTAATTTCTGAGTAGTGTTTATGTCATCGCGACTTACATATGATGGGGTCGATTAACAAAGAAATGAAGTAACTTATCAAAACACGTCTGCTGTACCCAGCATGGGGCGTGTGACCGGCAAAGAAGAGAACTGAATCAGAACTGGGCCCACCATTCATGTTTCAGAAGTGTTTGGGGTGATATCTAGTTACAGATTTTAAAGTTCAAATAAACAAGCACGCGGTTTTTCCTTTGACTGAATTTGAAAGCTTTAAGATGGGAATCCTAACGCCATAAACATTTACACAGCTTGGCAAGCACCTTATTATGTAAATACTTTGTGAAAACAACTTTGGTCCATAAAGTATTAATGCTATTTGATAAAAATCAGTTTTTGTTTGGTGTGTCTTTTGAAGCTAGTGTAACTCCTGGTCATTCTATATGACTATAAAAGCTCTTTGGAATCAAATCCTAATCCCAACATGTTTTTCTTGTTCATTTAAACCTTTTATATACATGTGGGAGCCAGAGAAAGGGGAAAGCTTTTAGGGCTTAAGCTTAAATTGCTTGTCATTTTCGTGCATGCTCTCTGAAAAATATTTGGCATGCTTGTGTTTGTAAGTTAGAATGTACGTTCGTGTTCTTAAGCATTTTCTTTCTTTCTCTCCTTATGCTTGTTCTTTCGGTTTACAAACATCTTCGAATGGGAGAGCAGACACACACACTGAAGTTGGATTGTTTGATTTACCACCTTGTAAAAAGTATCTGTGTTGATCAGCAATGTTTGCCCCTGACTCAAGCTTCCAAAGAGAAGGAAAAAAAAAAAAAAACTGTTCTCAACCCAAACTCAATAGTATTAATACCCCCAGAAGCATAAAAAAAAACCCTAAACCAACACAACTTACCAAAGCTCTTTGTCCAGAGCTGTAGGAGCCCAGTTTACTGGACTCTGGAGTATATTTTGGTTTTGGTTTTGTCTTGAAAAAGAAGCAACTGAGAAGGCTAAGCGGAAATTTGTAGTATTTTATTTTCCCCCATGGATGTTACGTACAATGGCTGATGGCGTTAAGCTACATGAAATTCATCAAGGACAAAATTTAAACAGACTCAGGAAAAGCTTAAAAAGATTTTTCCATGTGGCCAAGCTACAGATTGGAGCAAAAGTATTTTGTTGCTCACGAGGTGATTATGTGTGAAATGAAGTACAGTTGACGTTTGAGCAACGCCGGGGGTCAGGAGTGCCAAGCCCTGAGTAGTTGAAAATCCACATATAACTTTACAGCCAGTGCTCTCTGCAGCCACCCGTCTGCATCCAGGGATTCAACCAGCTGCAGACCTGCAGCCTTGGAATATGCGTTCAATGAAAGAAATCTGTGTAACGTGGACCCGTGTAGCTCAGACCTGTGCTCTGCAAGAGGCAAGATGTAATGGTTAGCGTATGGTGTGTAACGAACTTCTCCAGAACTAACCACCATTCAGCTAACTCACGACTCTGTGCGCCTGCCCTTTGGGATGGGCTCTGAGTAGTGTCTCTTCTGCTCTCAGCGGAGTTCCCCCATCCCTCGGTGGTCAGCTGCTAGGTCAGTCAGGGACAGTCCGGTCACCGGGCGGCCAAAGCCAGGGCACCCGAGGCCTCCCTCCACAAGGCCTGTCAACCTGATCCCCTGCGCAGATAAAACTTCCGTGCCCTTGCCATTTACTCTTTAATATGGCCTTGTCTCTAAATTCCTTTTGTAATTTCTTTCACGTGTGTAACATTAGAATATTTCTAAGGGCAGCATCCTCTCCGGGTTGCCTGGATGCTCTTGAGACAGGGAGTGGAGAGAAAGCCAACGTTTCTTCTGACTGATTTTTAATAACTCTTAGGATTATTTGCGTCTTTTGTTGTCGTCAGCCCCAAATGCTTTCAGGAAGGAGCCACAGTCCAAACAAAACTAATTGATTCATTAATGAGATGGTTAAATGATTAAAAATTGATGGCTAAATGAATTAGCATTTTTATTGAATTTACTGCCTTTAATCTCTACTTGCCATTTCCTGTATGTCTCAGAGAAGCTCACCAGTCTCTGGCAGTTTGGCCCTGAGACTTCATCCCGTGGCCAGTGTGGACGCCGTTCCCCACGTCACGGCCACTGCAGACTGTCCCCCGTTGTCCCCCACCAGCTCGGCAGGAAGCTCGCAGTGACTGGCTGCCGCTCCAGCAACAGGAGGTTTTGACACAACTATTTGGACAAGGCTGTTGGAGGCCCCTTACAGGGCTTCCTTGGTGGTTCAGCTGGTAAAGAATCTGCCTGGCTATGCAGGAGACCTGGGTTCAATCCCTGGGTTAGGAAGATCCCCTGGAGAAGGGAACAGCTACCCACTCCAGTATCCTGGCCTGGAGAATCCCATGGACTGTAGAGTCCGTGGAGTTGCAAACAGACATGACCGAGTGACTTTCACTTCACTTCACAAGGCTCACTGGCACTTGGGAGAAGGTCATGGCCCAAGGGTGATACTCCTGGGTCACCACTCCCAAACTGTTTCTGTTCTGCTTGATGTTGTCTGCTTACCTGGGATAAAAAACATGACTTGGCTAGACTAGATCCAGAATTTGTAGTGTATACCTGTGCTCTTCCCAGAGGGCACAGTGGTAAAGAATCTGCCTGCCTGTGCAGGAGATGCAGGAGATCCAGCTTCAGCCCCTTGGTCAGGAAGGTCCCCTGGAGAAGGAAATGGCAACCCACTCCAGTATTCTTGCCTGGAAAGTCCCATGGACAGAGGAGCCTGTCGGGCTACGGTCCATAGGGTCGCAAAAAGAGACAAGACTTAGCCACTAAACAACAACAGCAATATAATTTGTAAATGCACCAATGGGCATAAGTGAAGAGTGATATTTTTAAATAAACTGAAGGGTCAGAATAATGTTAATGAAGTTAACATAACTGTTAATGTTATGTTATAACATTATATTATAACATTGTTATGTAAATGTTAACATAACTGTTAATGAAGTTAACAGTTAGTGAAAGATCAGAGATAATATCACAAATCCTTTGGGTGGTGGAAAATGTCTTAGCACATAGGACCCAAGACTTTAGAATCAAATGAGATCAGGAGGCTCTATTGCATGTAAATTTTGATAGCACTTTGTGTATTTCCTCTTTAAATTACAAACAGATATAAAGAGAAGTTTTAGATTTTCTTCCAGAATTTCAGTACCTGAGGGTGCCTCAGAAATCAGCTGGCGGTCTTGCTACATGCCGGGCCCCCTCCCAGAGGCTCCGATTCAGCCGATTGGGGGTGGGGCTGAAGACTGCATCTCTGACACATCCCCCCCCCTTAACGCTGATGCTGTGGTCTCAGGACCACACCTTGAGAAGCCCTGCCATCAGTCATCCCGGTGACCCCTTGGTTGTATCCTCTCGTGACCTCTGACACACGTGACACCAATGCAGGTAAAGTCAGTGCCTTCGAGAAGGGATGCTCCCACTCTCTTCTGGTTTATAGCGCCCGTTCACGTCCTCGGTCTCCACCCACCCACGCCCTGTCTTCCCCTGGCCGTCCCCCATGACCGAGGCGGAAAGGGCCGGAGAGCCGGGAAAGGACGGCGCATCCTCCCTGAGGACGAAGCTGACAGTTTGTGCTGCCCGGTAACTGCACGGCCTCAGCATATTTCCCCAGGCTGAATTAATGGCCTTGCGTTTCCTTTTCCTTTGCATAAAGCTAGGCGGATTCGTCCCCTGTTTGGACAAGACTTTGTTGCCAGCACTGTTCGCGGACAGCCAGAAGCTGGCCGCTGTCTGAGGCTGATAGTGTTGTCAGGAATTCCAGGGCGGGGTATTGTCCCTCGAGTTGGGAAATGCTAACTGAGGTCAACTCCAGTTCAGCTTCCTACCTACAGAATTATGGCAGGACGTTACATTTGGCCCTCGTGAGATGAATAGGTCAGCAGAAACGTACTCTTGTCTTCCTAATAGCAGACATCTCTATTTTTAAGCCTTAGGTCAGAACATATTTTTCCCCTATTTGAGATCCAATAATTCATATTCTCAAATGAGGAGGTATTTTTAAATCAAAGGCATGGACAGCAAAACCAAGGAAAATCTAAAACCGTTGCCCCATCACAAATTCTCCAACCAAAATTGTGCTTCGGATGTCATCATGTTCGGATCTGAAATTGGAAGTCAGTGTTCTGGTTGACTATTGCTGAATAACAAACCCACCCTCAAAGTTTAGTGGCTTTAAAGCATCAACCGTTTTATTTCTTTGCCCCTAATTCTACACCGTGTGCAGCTTTGGGTGGAACTGATACTGGGTGAAACTGAGAGGCCGTGAAGCAGAGCCTGAGGTTCCTGCCTGGGGACTGGACAGCCTGGATGAAAACCAGGAGTCCGAGCCACCAGGCCACTGGGGACTAGAGGCTAGGAACAGAGTGGACTGGGCTCTTCCCTCCGTTCCAAATCAAGAATGTTTCCAAGAGGCAGAAACTCCTCCTGCTGTAAAAACAGGCACAAAGGTTATTCTTGCAGACACAGCACACAGAGGAGAGCACCCAGAAAGAAGCCTGTCATTTATTCACGACCAGGAGCGAGGCAGAGATACCCACGAGGTGAGCAGGGGTGTGGGCGTCCTCCTAACGGGGAGGACGGCAGCAAAGAGATGAGTTAAGTCTCTCATTTAGGGCAGTCCTTCTAGGTCTTTGCTTGCCTTTGGCCAGCTGTCTCACTTCTTTTTCCACACCTGACCTGTCCTAGGTCCCTCTCTGACTGGCATGTGCATATTTTAGTCGAGATGGATTCCGGTGCAGAGGGCGATGGGCAGGTTGACAGCACCCATTATGGGATGGTGTCCCCTCCCTTTTGACCCCCCCCCCCCCAGGGAGCCTTTCTGCACATGCGTAGTTGGGGCAGTCTCCTTGACCTCAAGGATGAGAATTCCGTGGACTCTTGATCTTTTATCCAAGCAGGACTCAGCTCTTCCTATTATCCCCCTCCAGAAATTAGTCCTGAATATTCATTGGAAGGACTGATGCTGAAGCTGAAACTCCAATACTTTGGCCACCTGATGCGAAGAGCTGACTCATTTGGAAAGACCCTGATGCTGGGAAAGATTGAGGGCAGGAGGAGAAGGGGACGACAGAGGATGAGATGGTTGGATGGCATCACCAACTCAATGGACATGAGTTTGAGCACACTCCAGGAGTTGGTGATGGACAGGGAGGCCTGGTGTGCCGCGGTCCATGGGGTCGCAGAGAGTCGGACACGACTGAGCAACTGAACTGAATTGTCTCATCTTGGAGTGTCTGCCCACAGGGTACAGACTCCAGCTACTGAGCCTGGGGCCCGTCTGTCTCCTGCCTCAGAGCGGCTTGTCCTGCTCTGCGTAGGCTCAGCTGGGCTTCCCGGGCTACAGAAGGAAAGTGTCCTGGGGGCCTGGGTTTTCCTCTCTGGGTCTCCCCATGAGGCTAGATTAAGCTTCCCACAGCAGGTTGGCTCAGAGTATAGGGCCAAAATGTGTAAAAGCTGAAACTACCAGGCCTTCAAGGGTTCAGTTAGGGACCCCCCCGGTGGTCCAGCAGTTAAGAATCTGCCTTCCAATGCAGGGGATGAGGGTTCAATCCGTGGTTGGAGAACTAAGATCCTATATGCCTCCAGTGAGTGCCACAAAGCCCCCGAGCCACACCTAGAGCAAAGATCCCTCATGCTTTGATGAAGACCTCATGCAGCCAAATGAAGAAGTATTTTTGTTTAAAAAGGATTCAGGTTAAACGGAGTCCCAGGACCAGCCCACACTCCAGAGGACCGTCTACACAGGGCATCAACCCCAGCAAGTGCAGGGCCAAAAGCCGGAGTCCACCAGAGTCACAGCCCCCACTGCTTGTGAGCATCCACACCACGGTCAGGCTGATCCCTGGGGCCCCGGGTCCGTCGCAGAGCCTCCTGACACACAGCAATGGCTGTGACTGTATCTGACCGAGAATTTTCAGAACATCAACATGCGTATCTGCTGCAGGGGAATTGTTTTTTCTTTTAACTTTTTATTTTGCACTGGGGAATAGTGATTAACCATGTAGTGCTAGCTTCAGATGTACAGCAGAGCGATTCAGTAATACATATACACGTATCTGTTCCTTTTCAGATTCTGTTCACGTTTAGGTTGTGATGGAATATTGAGCAGAGTCCCTTGTTCTATACAGTAGGCCCTTGTTGGTTATTTCACATGTAGTAGTGTATATCTGTCAACCCCAAATTCCCTCCCCCTCCCTCCCCCCTTTAATAACCGTAAGATTTTTTTTGTTCTATGTCTGTGACTGTGTTTCTGTTTGGTACATAAGTTCATTTGTATCTTTTTAGAGTCTGCATATAAGTGATATCACGTGATATTTGTCTCTGTCTGAATTCACCTAGTGTGATCATCTCCATTTCCGCTCATGTTGCTGCAAATGGCACCATTTCGTTCTTTTTTGTGGCTGAGTAATATTCCACTGTGTACATGTACCACATCTTCTTGAGTCATTCATCTGTCGGTGGAGAAAATTTAGATTGCTTCCTTGTCCTGGCTATTGTAAATAGTGCTACAAGGAACATTGGGGTTGCATTGCAGTTTTCTCTGGATCCCAGTAGTGGGATTGCTGGATCATATGGTAGCGCTCTTTTTTTTTTCATTCTTTTTAAGGAACCTCCGTACTGGCATCTCTGCTTCCCTTCCTGCCGAAACATTCCTCTGTTCACACTCTCTCCCCCACCCTGCTCTATTTCTCCTCCTTCCGAGCACTCCCCGCTCGCCGACACTGTGTTAAGTAGTGTTTCCCTGCTTATGGCCTGTCCCCCGCGAGGCAGATGTTCATCGAGTGTAAAACGCACAGGGGACGCCACTCAGCTGCCGTGCTCTCTGCTGCATGCCCGGCACCGACAGTAAAGCCTGGCGCAGAGACATTCTGCAAAAAGGCTTACTGAAGGAGACAAAAATAGGAGTGTCATGTTGAGACTGTTTCTCCGAGGCAGACACGGCCACTCCCAAGTGCGTCAGCCTGCCGCGCGCCCGTGGCTGCGTTGGGGTCTCCTCAGCACGGCCTGGGCCGGGCGCCCCTGTCATGCTTGCTGCCTTTCCGCTGCTGGTTCCCATGGTGTCATTGTCCGGGCTGTCAGTGGACTTCAGTCCCGGGCTTAGAGGGTTTTCTGTGGAGCCTTCAGCTCCTTTATTTGGCCAATTAGGCTTTGTGCTCCTGTTTCCAAATACAGAGGTGGGAGTAACATGAACCTGGCTTTACCGGATGCCTTAGTTTTAAGGACCAGCTTCTGGTGCAATGCTAGATTATTTCCAGCTAAACCTCAGATATCCTCCCCCCTGCTGGAACTGGCTAGTGAGCATGAGCTATTCATTCCTAAATGGAGGCTTAACCAGCTAGCTTTTCATTCTGTTCTGTCTTTCACTGAGATGTCGGGAAGTACTTGCTGTCTTCCTTCTTATCTTTGTTTCTTCTTTTCTCTCTCCATTTTTGCTTTCTACTGATCTGTATATTTTTTCCTTTCTTGGCTTTTTTCCTCGAGCATCGCCTTGCAAACGTGGTCCTAGAGATTAGAATCCTCACTGGTGTTCATCCTCCTGTCCATCTGCTCTTTGGATTGTTTATCGACCAGAGGGGGGAAAAAATCCGATTTCCTTAATGAATTTTCTGTGCTTGCATCAGATTTGGTGACAGGTCACCTAGACCTGTCGTTTGGGGGCCTGTCAGCTGGATGCCCCAGCTAGCTCTCACCCATGAAGGATCTTCACCTGAATTCCTTTCTCCTGGCCTTTCGTACCTGCCTGCGTGGAGTGTTGCAGGAGGAGCCACTTTGTAGCCCTTTTCTCAACCCAGAGGCACCTGCGTGCTTTCAAACACGGCTAAGAAATCTCTTTGAAAAAGCACTGTAAGTGTTCCTCTTGGCCGCGTCCTGGGGGTTTTTCTCCACGTCTTTTTGCTTTCACTCATTCCGGCCCCCACCCGACCCTACCCCCATGACGGCTCTCTCCACAGGGGCCTCAGCCCAGTCTGGTTGCAAAGAGGGACCTCTGGCTGAGACGTTCTTATGTTCTTCAAAAGCACCATTGTGAGAGTTGTTTCTGACTGTGATAAACTTAACCAAGTTCCTTGGACCTGCCATATAGCATGATCAGAGTTTTCTGAGGCCTTTCAGATTCTAGGCCTCAAGTTCCTAGAACACAGTGTGTGTTTTAAATGCAAATGAGAAAACACTGGAGTCTTGTAGAGTCTGCACCCTGTTTGCAAACACCCCTCCATGCCCTTGTCCAGAAACATCCTTGAGTTTGTAAAGCTGGCATTTGGTGATGCAGTGGTCCAGTCGTGCTCCTAAAAGCAAACAAAGGCAAGGCCGTGGGCATGGCAGCACCTCAGTATAAGATACTGTCAGCCCCTGTCCCCTTGGGAACCAGCTGCCTTTCTTTCTCTGTCTGACTCTCTATCTCTCCTGATGTGAACGTGTCCCTGGTTCTCTGAAACTAGAATAGTCCAAGAGTCTCCTAAATTGGGCAACGGCTGTGAAGCCTTGACAACAGAACCCCGCTGGATTATAAACACCTGTTACATATCTTCTAGCCTCACCTTTGGTGAGCAAGTATGTCTATAGCATTGCTCGAGTCTGATTTCTGAAGGCATGAAAGTGAAAGTCACTCAGTCCTGTCTGACTCTTTGTGACCCCATGGACTCTACACCGTCCATGGGATTCTCCAGGCCAGAATACTGGAGTGGGTAGCCTTTCCCTCCTCCAGGGGATCTTCCCAACCCAGGGACTGAACCCAGGTCTCCCACATTTTGGATGGATTCTTTACCAGCTGAGCCACAAGGGGAAGCCCAAGAATACTGGAGTGGGTAGCCTATCCCTTCTCCAGCAGATCTTCCCGACCCAGGAATCGAACTGGGGGTCTCCTGCATTGCAGGCCGATTTAACCTGTCCCAATTTAACCTGTCCGAAGGTTTAACCCGTCCCAGCTTCTAAGGAACAATGTTTTCCTTTACTATCATTTTCTTTCTTTCCCACCCGGTTCCTGTTCAGTAACGATTTAGCTTACTGCTCATTTAATGTCAGCAGGACAAGATTATTAAGCAACTCTCAAACAGAACTAAGTCCAGCTTCACAGAGTCTCATCTTCTGCTATTCACTGGATCCATCTCAGACAGCTGTAAACATCACTCATCATGTCCCACCTCCTTGTTGGCCTGTAGCAGGAGGAACACTGGGCCGAGGGCTGAGACGTCTTGGATTCTAGACATGGATCTGCAGGTGTGAACTGTGCCACCTGTGGACATTCACGTACCTTCTTTAAGACTGAGTTTTTCCACCTGCATAACAGGAATGATCGCCATCACCCCGCCTGCTATGGAGTCACTGGGCAGCGGAGTGAGAAGCAAAGCTTTCCTCTACTCAGCGCAGCGCTCACCACACATTTACCATGTACCGCGTCACACGAGGCAGTCGGAGCACAGATGTGTTTGATTGGACTGCAGTTGATTTGCAGTAGCTCACTGCTGCTCCACAGCCGAGTGATTCCGTTATCATATCCAGAGTATCCATTCTTCTTATGTACTTTTCTTTTATGGTTTATCTCAGGATATCGAATATAGTTCCCTGTGCTATACGGTAGGACTTTGTTGTTTATCCATTCTGTTGATACCAGTTTGCGTCATCTAACCCCAGACCCCCAGTCCTTCCCTCCCCCAAACCCATCCCCTTTGGCAACCACAAGCCTGCTCTCTGTGTCTGGGGGGTGGGGGGGGCGGTCTGTTTCTGTGTCATAGTTTAGATTCCACACATAAGTGACATCATATAACATTTATCTTTCTCTTTCCGACTTCCTTAGTACGACAACCTCTAGGTCTATTCATGTTGCTACAGATGGCCACTGTTTCATTCTTTATTATGGCTGAGTAGTATTCCATTGTGTATACGTACCATATCTTCTTTATCCACTCATCTGTCGATGGACGTTTCGATTGTGCCCGCGTCTGGGCTAGTATGACTAGTGCTGCTGTGAACTAGGGTGCGTGTATCTTTTTGAATTAGGACTTTGTCTGTACGCCCATTTTCCTGTATGCCCAGGAGTGGGATTCCTGCCTCAAACAGTAGTTCTATGTTCAGCTTTTTGAGGAACCTCCACACTGTTCTCCATCGGGGGTGCACAAAATTACATTCCCACCGGCCGTGTGGGAGGGTTCCCTCCTCTCCTCACCTTCTCCAGCATCTGCTGCTTGGAGACTGTTGGGCCATGGCCGTGCTGACTGGGGTGGGGTGGCGCCCCGTTGCAGCTGTGATGTGCCCATCTCTTGTACTCAGCGACAGAACCCAGGTGTTACCGCGGAGGCCCCTCCGGCCCACTGGGGGTGGCTCGTCCCCGTCGCTCTCATCATCACACAGACCTGGGGAGCGTGCGCTCTGGGGCTCACTCGCCTCTTTCCCTGACCCCCCGAGGACGGAGCTGATACCAGCCGCAGGGACGCCTGACTCTGAGCTCCTGCGGCGCATCATCGTCCCTACCGGGAGGAGCTGTCGGGTCAGCGGAGCACCCCGTGCCGTGGACTCTGCCACACCGCGGAGTCTCCGTGGAAACATACTTCAATTGTTTATGAATAAATCACGAATGAGTGGGCGGAGGGTGAAATGTTACCCTGGACACTTTACATCTGCTTCGTGTACTCCGCCCTATCAATGGGGACGCCTGTGAAGGTCTTTCTTTTCTGTTTGTCCTTACTTTATCTGATTCCAGTTCATTTTCACTGGAAACTGAGTTCCCCTGGACTCATTAAACTTAACAGTAAGGTTCATAGTCTCTGAAGAAAAATGACTGCTGAGATTTTTTTTTTGTCTTACCCCAAGCAGATTCAGTGGTGTTGTGGGGAAAAAAATAATTGAAACCAAAACTCAGATTATCCCTTGCCTGTCTGATAACTCTTAACCGTGTAGCTGGGTGCGTCCTTGTTTCCTGTCCCAGGCGGCTTTGGGGAGAGCAGAGAGTCACCAGAGCTAAGCACATTGGTCTTGACCCAGTTGCAGCGGTAAGCCCAGCCTTCAAGCAGTTCTATTCTAGCCTCAAGCAGCGTTAAGCTAGCATCGTAAGCTGTCTGTGAAATTCCATTAGGACCCGAATGTATAGCCTGGTTTCTAAGGACAGGGAGATAGGAGGTTTATACACTCTCTGAGATAAAATGCAGTATACTATGACAATATGCCCATGTCTTTTTCTGGGGTGTGCATTCATGCTCCCCGGCTTTCCCCAAATATCCTCAAAGGAATCCATGATCCTTCCCACTTCTATCCTCCCCCGAAAAGGTTAAGAGCAGCATCAGAAAGATTCTAGCGTACTTAAAGAATGTGTTTCTTATGACTAACATATTTTGCTTTTCCCAGAACTGCTATGTAGCAGTCATAAAAATGTAACCCTCCAAACTGCCTGGCAGTCGACTTCAAGTTAGACAAGTCTATCGTGTGACTCATGGAACTTTCTCATGCTTTGGCATTCAGTAATCAGGAAAATCCCGTGGAACTGTTTCATGCTTCTGAAGACAGTAATCAGGAAAATCCTGGAGGAGACTGTGGTTTTAAAGGATGCTAAATCAGGTTATGATCATGTGGACCCTGATAGTATGTTTTTCCTCTCTGGAATTTCCTCTTGGGGGTGGTCTGTGCTTCTCATTTCTAAAACTTATATCAACATCCTCTTGGACCTGAAAGTATAAGCTCTTAATTTATTTTATTTTGCATCATTTTGTACAAAGGAGAAAAGGACTCGCCGTAAGCCATGGAAAGCCTTGCCGGGGTCCAAGCAGGGCCAGATTAGTAGCCCTCATGGGGAACTGCAGACCCGGGAGCGAAGCCCGCTGGTTTCTCCTCAATGCCGGCCTCTCAGACACTGACAGTGAACTAGACTGCAGTCCCAGCTGCCCTTCTCCAAGTTAAATGCCCAAGGTGTTTTGTTTCGCCTTTGTTGGGTGTGATTTATCTGGTAACAGAGTTGCACACACTTAGGGAAGCGGAGGCGCCTAAAGTACTTTTTAACCTTAAAGAGACAGGCTGTGCTTTCCTGCTGCCCAGCCATTGCAGGGTGAAGGGTGCTCCCCAGAGTTTGATGCAATGAGAGAAGTAGGCGTTTTGAACCACCTAAATTCATCTGCAGTGCCTTTTTTTCCATTTCCTTTCAAAACGGCACAGTGACCATGAGCGTACATTCTGGATTCAGAAGGTCTGAGTTTGAACCCCAGCTCTGCCACTTACAAGCTATTCAACTTTGGGCAAATTATAGAGCCTCTGTGTCTACGGTCCTCACCTAGAGAGCTGGAGATTCCCACACTGCTTACCTCACAGGATTTACAGGAAAATGAAAGCTTTTAGGACACAGCCTGACAGGGACAAATCGCTACATATGTATTCTTAGAGCAAATCTGTTTAAGGAGGGTGATATTGGAGTTTATCCAGCTGTATCCAACTAGGATCCAGCTTGAGCAGCCGATTGCTGCCATTGAACCAGTTGGTGGTGGTGGGCTTTTGTTGCTCTGCTTTCGGGTTTGGGAATTTTTTATCTTTTCCATCTATCTCTTCTGAGATCTAGGTTTTCCTTGGCTGGCCTCCTCATGCTCCAAGGGCTTTCAGATCTGAGATAATCTGATGGAGTCTCTGTTTTAATCCCTTAGTCACACAATGAGTCAAGTCAATCAAAGCCACTTAGCCTCTTGTTGATAGGGGTTTCTTTGGCTGGCCAGGGTTTTGTTTGTTTTTTTGTCTCCCTCTCCACCTGTGGTTGACTTCCAAACCCTGAGCCTGATCTGACCTTTTTATTGCAACTACCATGATTTCCACAGGTACCATTTATGAGTCCCCATTAATGCTCATGATGAAGAACAAGTCTCTGTCAGTAGACTTGAACAAAAAAGAAAGCAAGATATTGTTGACAGGATACGTTTCAACCTCATAAGTAGCTAAAATAGTTCTAATGTAGGAATCACAAGATTCAGTTTAGTCACGCAGATTGTATCCTAGAGTCTCATGAAACACACTTGTGCCAGAACACAGTACTTTGCTTGCCTTGTGATTAGGTCTTTTTTATGGAATACATCTGTAACAGACTTAGCTATTATCAATTAGGAAAAAGTGGTAAGCAGGAACTCAGAAAAAGACTCCTTTTAATCAATCCCAACAGAAAATGGTCAAGATCATTCTTGGAAATGTCCTTTAATTTTAAATATATACATATATTCTCTATTTGCCATTTATTTTTTTTCCATTTATTTTTATTAGTTAGAGGCTAATTTCTCTATTTGCAATTTAATAGAAAGGAGTTGTAGTAAAGATTACTGACTGCAAGATTTATTTCTCCTTAATATTTATTCCAATCGCATGTAGTTTTAAGCAGAATAGATGCTGGGTCTCCAGAAATGTTAGTGATTAAACAGAGCCATTCCGAGTCTTTCAAAAGGAAGCGTTTGAAGAATTTTAGAACTGTCTAGCCTAGTTTCTTTATCTTTTGCTTGAGAAACTTGAGACCCACAGAGCTTCCTGTTAATAACTGCACCCAGCTAAGCAGAATACGAAAGCTAATTTTCAGGGAAACTACAAGAGGAGAAGTTTCTAAGTTTACGTTTTGCCTCTTGACATCTTTTTCTGCTTTGTTCCCAATGAATATTCATAGTGAGCTTTTTATTGAGATCTAATTGACATGCATGATACTATATTGGTTTCAGGCATGCAACATAATGATTCGATGTTGATACACATCGTGCAGTGATCGCCACAGTAGGTCTAGCTACTCTCTGTCACCACATAAAGTGACCTTTCGGGATTTCCTCTCCCGGCAACTTTCAAGTGTGTGCTACAATAGTATTTACTGTAGTCTTTATGCTACAGTAAGTTCCATCCCTATTTTATAGACTTTTTCATTTTATAAGCGTAGGCGTTGGCCTCTTGATCCCCTTTACCCATTTTGCCCACCCACCCCTCTTCCCCTCTGGCAACCACCATACTGTTCTTTGTATCTATGAGCTTTGCTTCGGTTTGGTTTAGTTTTTTCGTTTTTTAGATTTGTCTTTCAGATTCCACATAGAAGTGAAATCATACACTATCTGTCATTTTCTGACTTATCTCACTTAGCGTAGTTCCCTCAAGGTCTTTCCATACTGTGTGTGTGTGTGTTCAGTCGTGTCCGACTCTGCAACCCCGTGCACTGTAGCCTCCAGGCTCCTCTGTCCGTGGGATTTTGCAGGCAAGGATACTGGAGGGGGTTGCCATTTCCTCTTCCAGGGGATCTTCCCCACCCAGGGAGTGAACCCATGTCTCCTGCATTGGCAGGTAGATTCTCTACCCCTATGCCATCCATATTGTTACAAATAGTAAAAGATTTCATTCTTTTCAACGGCTGAGTAATATTCCATTGTGTGTGTGTGTATATATATATATACATATTCTTCATCCATTCCTCCACCTGTAAGCACCAAGGCTGTTTCCATATCTTAGTTGTTGTAAATAATGTGCTAAATATAGGAGTCCCTTGGACAGCAAGGAGATCCAACCAGTCCATCCTAAAGGAGATCAGTCCTGGGTGTTCATTGGAAGGACTGATGTTGGAGCTGAAACTCCAGTACTTTGGCCACCTCATGCAAAGTGTTGACTCACTGGAAAAGACCCTGATGCTGGGAGGGATTGGGGGCAGGAGGAGAAGGGGACGACAGAGGATGAGATGGCTGGATGGCATCACCGACTCAATGGACATGGGTTTGGGTGAACCCTGGGTGTTGGTGATGGACAGGGAGGCCTGGCGTGCTGCGATTCATGGGGTTGCAAAGAGTCGGACATGATGAGCGACTGAACTGAACTGAAACATAGGAGTAAATCTTTTTTAACTGGTCTCATTTTCTTTGGGTGAATACACAGGAGTGGAAAATCTGAATCATATGGTAGCCCTTGTTTTAATTTTTTGAAAAATCTCCATACCGTTTTCCACAGTGGCTACGCCAATTTACATTCCCATTGCACCAATGTACATTGCACTGCTGGTACACAAGACTTTTCTTTTCTCTACATCCTCGCCAACATTTGATAGTTCTTGTCTTTTTAACAATGGCCGTTTCTGACAGGTGTGAGGTGATTTTCATTTTCCTGATGATTCATGATGTTGGGCATTTTTTCCTGTGTCTATTTTTAAAATAATCCATTCTAAGGAGAAAACTGGCTTGATATAATTAACATTCACAAGAAAATGAAAATAGAGCCTGGATTTGATGGCAAATGTTGACGAGTAGGGAGAAAAAGAAATCAAAATGATTATGTTCAATCCATCTGCAAGGTCTTGACTATTGAAATATGAAAACCTAATGAAGAGAAGCTTAAACCAATATTTTTTGGAGGCAAAACAAGAGATACAATGTTAGATAGGATGCAACTGGAGAACTCTATTGTCCAGTAAAGAGAATGAGGAGAGTATGTAGAAAACTTCAGTATGATGAGCAGTAGAAAACTTGTCACTGGGGAAGTAGAGTAGAATGTTTTAAGAGACCTGGAAGGCCTGAGGGCTGGCGGGACGGCTTTCCCGGGGATCTATAATTGATGGCTCCCAGACCCTTATCCCCAGCTGAACTTTCCCCTGGAGCTTCTGACTCCTGCAGCTGCCAGCGAGACAGCTCCTCTCGGAATCTAAATCAGCATGGCCAAAGCCGAATTCTCAGCTTGCCCCCAAGGCCCCCCGCCCCCCAGCCTTCCCCATCCTGGTGCGACAACCCCTCAATTGTCCCGGCCGCAGATCGTGGTGTCGTCCCTGTCTCTTGTCTTTCTCTCTCACATCACCTCTGCTCCAAGAGGAAATCCTATCAGCGGCGCCTCCGGTCGGCCCAGAGTGGGACAGCTTCGCCACCCCCATCTCGAGCCCCGCCGCTGCTGTTCACGCCCCATCCTCCCCACACCGTGCACTGTTCGCAACAGGACACACTCCAGAGCCCACCATGCCCTCCCCAGAATCCTCCTCTGGGCCCACGTCTCTCAGAGTCCATGCAACGGGCCAAGCCCCCCAGCCTGCTGGCCCACTCCTCTCTTTCCATGACTTCACTTCAGCCCTACTCGGCCCCTTGCTGTTCCTCTTTTCTGCAGGGCGGACTCTCACCTCAGAGTCTTTGTTCAGGCTTCCCCTCAATCTGAAAGGCCTTTCTCCCAGGCATCCATGTAGATCACTCCTTGACCGTCTTCAACAACTGGCTCAAGTGTCATCTTCCTAACACAGCCTATTTGACCATTTCAGTTAAAAATGCCTACAAAGATCCATGTAGTCACTTTGCCATCAAAGGTCCATCTAGTCAAGGCTATGGTCTTTCCAGTGGTCATATATGGATGTGAGAGTTGGACTATAAAGAAAACTGAGCACCAAAGAACTGATGCTTTTGAACTGTGGTGTTGGAGAAGACTCTTGAGAGTCCCTTGGACTGAAGGAGATCCAACCAGTCCATCCTAAAGGAGATTAGTCCTGGGTGTTCATTGGAAGGACTGATGTTGAAGCTGAAGCTCTGATACTTTGCCCACCTGATGCAAAGAGCTGACTCATTTGAAAAGACCCTGATGCTGGGAAAGATTGAAGGCAGGAGGAGAAGGGGACGACAAAGGATGAGATGGTTGGATGGCATCACCAACTCAATGGACACGGGTTTGAGCAAAATTCCAGGAGATAGTGGAGGACAGAGGAGCCTGGCATACTGTAGTCCATGGGGTCGCAAAGGGTTGGACACAACTTAGCGACTAAACAACAACAGCAATTTAAAACTGAGTTTCTCCCTACTAGCTCTTTTTCTTTTTTGTAACTCCAGGGTTGGTTTATTACTTTACATAAGTTATTTAGGATGACGTAGTATGTGTCACACAAGAAACTGTGAGGTGGATGAGGACTGAGAGAAAGAATCAGAGTGGCTAGAACTGAGTGGGAGAGAGAAAGCACCTTATGTTTCGTCACGCTCCTTGTGTTTTATTTCTGTTGGCTGCGCTGGGTCTCTGCCGCTGCACAGGCTTCTCTCTAGTTGCAGCGAGCGGGGACTCCCTGGGTTGTGGAGCTGAGGCTTCTCACTGCACAGGTCTCTGTTGTTGAGGAGCGCAGGCTCTGGGGCCCTCGGGCTTCAGCGGTTGCGGAGCGTGGGCTCCACAGTGGCGGCTCCCAGAATCCAGAGCGCAGGCTCGGTAGCTCTGTGCACGGGCTTACGCTGCTCCGAGGCCGTGGCATCTTCCCGGCCAGGGATCAAAGCCAGGTCTGCTGCACTGGCCCGTGGACTCTTAACTATCAGCTTTTACCGTTCAGTGAAGGAAGGGTCAACAGTTAATCCAGATAAGGGGGCAGCACAATGAGAGCGCAATGGTGGCGCAGACCGGGCATCCCAGGAAACCTGGGCAGTTTCACGAAAGAGAGCATTGTGGTGGTGCTGTCCCTACCAGCACTTCAGATTCTCATTACCGGCGCTGTTTTTGCAAAGAACGGGTCTTCAAGCGGACTGTATAATTCACGTCGCCAGTGTTTGTTTGTTGTGTGATGTAACATCTCTGTCCTTGTGCTGGAGTAGTCCAGTGCTCAGAAGTCCCGGAGGGTGGCAGCCCTGTTTGTTTGATTCACTGCTGTTTCCCAAGTGCCTGAAACAGTGCCTGGCACCTAATGGGCACTCTGTAAGCATGTGTCAATAAGCGGATAAGTGGATTCACGGGGAAACGAGGGTTATTCCAGGGGGCAAAGGAGAGAGTGAGTCGTTTTTAAGCAACCTCGACTCACAGCCCCTTCGCTAAGTCTGCTGAATCTTGTGACCCTCTTCCCAGAATGAGACGCACGTGCAAATTTACACAAAGTTCTGCCCTCACTTCCAGGAGGCACACACACATCCTGAGACCCATCCAGGAAGCCAAGCGGAGGGAGCCATGTGTCAGGCAGAAAGAAGAGTGTAGATAAAGGCTCAGAGGCAGGAACGGGTGACCTGGGTTAGAGGCTCCCTGGGAGTCATGTATCTTAGGTGGGTAATAAAGCAGGAGACTCGTGGGAGATGGGTACGGGCCGTCTTATATAAACCTGGACCTCCAGAGTGGGGTTCTTTCTATTTTTTTATTGGAATATGCTTGCTTTATAACCTTGTGTTGGTTTCTGCTGTACAATGAAATGAATCAGCTAAATGTATACGTGCATCTCCTCCCTCTGGGGTCTCCTGCCCCCCGCCCCAATAGGGCATCACAGGACGCCGAGCAGGGCTCCCTGTGCGACACAGCAGCTTCCCACTGGCTAGCTGTTTGACACCTGCTAGAGTATATGTGTGATCTTCATCTCCAGTTCATCCCACACCTCTTCCCTGCCTCCTCCGTAACCACACAGCCATCCTCTAGGTCTGCGTTCTCCATTCCGGTCCTACAAACAGGTTCGTCTGTGCAATATGTCTAGATTCCACATGTATGCATGAGGTGGAAACAGTGACAGATTTTCTTTTCTTGGACTCCAAAGTCACTGCAGATGGTGACTGCAGCCATGAAAGTAAAAGACGCTTAGTCCTTGGAAGAAAAATTGTGACCAACCTAGACAGCGTATTAAAACGCAGAGACTTCACTTTGCCAACAAAGATCCGTCTAGTCAAAGCTATAGTTTTTCCAGTGAGATGTGAGAGTTGGACCATAAAGAAATCTGAGCACCGAAGAACTGATGCTTCCAAATTATGGTTCTGGAGAAGACTTGAGAGTCTCTTGGACTGCAAGGAGATCAAGCCAGTCCAGCCTAAAGGAATTCAGTCCTGAATCTTCATTGGAAGGACTGATGCTGAAGCTGAAGCTCCAATACTTTAGCCACTTGATGTGAAGAGCCAATTCATTGGAAAAGCCCCTGATGCTAGGAAAGATTGAAGGCAGGAGGAGAAGGGGACGACAGAGGACGAGATGGTTAGATGGCATCACACACTCAATGGACATGAGTTTAAGCAAATTCTGGGAGACAGTGAAGGACAGGGAAGCTTGGTGTGCTGTCGTCCATGGGGTCGCAGAGCTGGACACGACTTAGTGACTGAGCAACAATGTGGGATCATTTGTTTTCCTCTTTCTGACTTACATCACCCTGTATGACAGACTCTAGGTCCATCCATAGCTCTACAAATGATCCAGATTGTTACTTCTTAGAAGTGAGTAGTTTTCCATTGTAAACATGTGAAACTAAAACTCTAAAAACTCTCCAACATTTCCTCAAACTGTAATAACCAACTGGAAAAGCAAGCAGCAGACATACGTATTAACGTTGACTTGAAAATTGGATTTTCAGCATTGGCAGAGAGCATTATTTAAGCAGAAAATTCCAGCTCTGGTAGCATTCGTGCAGTCTCCTTTGACACCCGGTGTAATGGCATCTGTCAATGTCATCATAAGAATTTCTTTCTCACGTTCTGGTTTTCGCCTGTAACTCCTGCCCTTGAATGCACATTCACTCACAAGACAGCATTTCCACTTCTGTGTCCTCTGGCAAAGCGCCTCCCTCAAGGCTGAGCACATAGTCGGCTCTCAGTAAATGCTGCTGGAATTGTCTTACCCTCCGTGCTGAGTTTAACTGTGGCTCTCTTGGATTTCATAGGAAAATTCCAGACGAATCAAGGGAGTCTTGAAGCAGCCAGGCTGGGAAGAGGTGGTTTCCCAACACCGGTTCCTGCACTGGGGCTCATGGGCGATCAAGTTTTCAGTGTTCCTCTGTGAAATGAGAAAATATGAGGAAATCTTTTTGTAAACCTAAATTTTTTTAATAAATCTACTTTCTGCAAGCTGAAAGACTTCCCTTTATTCTTGAGAATAATCTTCTGACCTTTTGGGGGCTGTGGAGGCCATGAAGATCTTTCCTTTTATGATGTGATGGCAGTAATAGTTGTTTTTCTTTCTGAATGGCCTTCCTTGGCAAAAACAAACAGTTGGTAAGCTGTAACAGACCCTAAATTTGTTTATAGGTTTGCTCTTTTAATCATTCTTTGAAATATGAAGATCTGGGAACTTCTAGACTAGCAGTTGAGAAATTTTCTCTGGCCTTTTAGATAAACTAAAGAATTCCTTAAACGGTGCATTTGGCAACAAAGTTGGTAATGAATAATTCTACCACCTTATTTTAAATTTAGCATTTATCATTCATATGTGACATTATTAGGATGTAAATCATGCATACATATTATACACTTACATACACACAGACAAGATCAAAGATGTTCATGGTAATACATTATTTAATTATTTAAATATACATACACACTCTCTTTTATATCATTCAAGACCAAAAAAATATTTCCACATGAACGTAAGAGGTAGCAATGTGCTTATCAGGAATTGTATGTGTTTTCATAGAAAATCCTCATCGTCACAACTCATGGTTTTGTTGCCTGAGCTGCTGACAAACAGACCTGGCCTAGATACATACAGTTCATTATCTCTTTCTAATTGCAAGCGGATTTCCAAGGTATGTTCATGACATTTTAAATGAAATCTACCTACCGTTACAGGATGCCGGCCCAGGGGTCGGTCAGGAGTCCCCTTGTTCCTTTCCAGGCCCCGGCCTCTGTTCCTACCTACAGATTATAACAGATCACTTGGCCCTCTGTTCCTACCTACAGATTATAACAGATCACTCGGCCCTCTGTTCCTACCTATAGATTATAACAGATCACTTGGACCGCTTTGGTAACTCCCTGCTGCACCGGTGACTGTCCATCGGCATGGCTGTGGGAATACAGGTGAGGAAACTGGGCCACATCACACTTGGTTTTGTCCTCCAAAGGAAGCATATAATGACACAATTACTAGGTTGCGAAATTGCCAACGGTAAGGTTTTCAGTTGGTCAGGGGAATAGATCGAAAAGACAGTGCCCACTTTTTAGGTATCGACACTTAGGCTACTGACGGTCATCTCCGAGAATGGAAGTGCAGGACACGGAGGCATCGTGCTGAGAATGCCCTCTCATTAACTCAACAATACACAAGGACTTTTGAGCATCTGATCTGTGTGAGATCCTTGCAGGGATCAGGCATACAGGAAGGAATTAGCTATTTCTGCCCAGAGGAGCTTGCACTTTATGAAACGGGGACACTGACCTCCGTCCTACAGACGTTTATTGAATGCCCACTGCGTACCAGGCACTGTCCTAGGAACCTGGGCGTGAAACCAGAACAGAAGAGGTGCTGGTCCTCATGGTGTTTTCATCCCTTGGACAGCCCAGTTCAAAAGGATAAAGCAGGCACAGCCAATGAACGCTGTGGTGGAAGAGGACTTGGCAGTGTTTCTGTGAAACTGAATGTGGGTTACGGCCCAGCACTTCTGCTGCACCGCCGCTGTAAGGAGTGGTCAAAGCAACATGTTAGTGTTGTCGACAGTGCTCTTTTTAGTATGATTTTTATTTATTGTCATTGGCTGTGCTGGGTTTTCATTGCTCCAGGGACTTTCTCTAGTTGAGGTGCATGGGCTTCTCTTGTTGCGGAGCACAGGCTCTGGAGCCCGTGGGCTCAATAGCTGAGGTTCCTGGGCTCTAGAGCACAGGCTCAATAGCTGTGGCTCACGGGCTGAGTTGCTCCGCAGCCTGTGGGATCTTCCCAGATTAGGGGTCAAACCCATGTCCCCTGCACTGGCAGGTGGGTCCTTTACCACTGAGCCCCTAGGAAAGCCCAACTCTTTTTAAATGCACTATATTCAGGAAGTACTTTATAGTTAAAATTCCTTATCATCAAAACACAGTAGCGTAAAAGTTAGTGTTAAACGATAAAGAAATATACTGTGACCTGCGGCGATTCCATAGGGAGTAACAGACGCCTTGAAGTGGTAATGTGCCTGCAGAAGTGCCTTAAGTGGGAGCAAGAAACCAGGGACATAGAAATCAGGCCTTGAAGGACAGGCAGGAGTTTGCGGCTTCACTGGGATGGGAAGTGGATGGAGGAGCAGTAAGGCATCAAAGGGGAGTGAGCTTTTGGAGAAGATGAATAATCCCATTGGACTCGCGCGTGGCTACGTGGAAAGTGTGGTGTGCAGAAAGCAGGCACAGATTCCAGAAATGAGACAGGAAGGCAGGCAGAGGCCAATGCCAGGAGGGGCCAACTGACATGAGGAGGAGCTAGCTGTGGATCGCACGGGCACTCGAGTCGGTTTCCTGTGCCCGCCATAGTATTTTACCCCTAGTTTGGTGGTTTGAAGCAGCAGAAATGTCTTCCCTCGCAGACCTGAAGGCCAGCAGGGTCATGGTCCCTCTGGGAGTCCCAGGGAGAACCCGTCCTTGCATCTTCCATTTGCTGATGCTCCAGGCACCTCCTGGCTTGTAGCCACCTAATCCCCACCTCTGCCCCATCTTCCCCGGCCGCTCCTCTCCTCTGCGTGCCTCTCGTAAGGACACCGAGTCACTGGAGTTAGGGCCCAGCTGGCTAGTCCACGACAATCACGTCTGGAGATCCTTCACTTAATGGCATCTATAAAGCCCCCTTTCCCCAAGTACAGTGAGTCCCCTACACATGGACCTTCAAGTCGTGATCTTTCAAAGATGTGAACGTGCGTTGAATTCCATAAGTTCGTTTATGTGTCTGGCATACATTGTCACATGCACGCCTCCTTTGCAAATGCCTATGCTTTTGCGTACTTCACTGCACAGTACTGTATAGAGCACAGAACCTTTATTCCAAGCCCAGATGCCTGGAAGCAAACGTAAAAGCGATGAATACAGCTGGCATTGCTAAGAGGTGCTGGCTGTTGTACTTACTACTGAACTTTTCAAGGTACTGCACTGTAAGATTAAAAATGTCTTCTTTTTGTCTTGTGTTTGCTTTTTATGTATTGTTTGTATGAAAAAATATCATAACCTGTTACAGTATAGTACTGTATAGATTGTGTTAGTTGGGTACCTAGGCTGATTTTGTTGGGCTTATGAACAAATTGGACTTTCAAACATGCTCTCAGAACAGAACTCATTTGTATATAGGGGACTCACTGTGAGGTCACATTCACAGTGGTTAGGGTTGGGATGTGGACAAGTCCTTTTTGGAGGGTGCAGTGGGGTTGGGGGGACACCATCTAACCCACCCTAATGCTGACAGGCACATTGTAGAGAAGGAAAGTCTTCATATTTGGTTTCTTGGAAGGTGGTGCTGATAAGTCAAGTCTGGAGGTTTCTCAAGGACTAGAGACATTCCTTGGTCATTGTTAACAGCAAGGCACCCATCCTTGGTTTCTGACATGCTGCCCATTGAAATGATGGACAAATGAATACATCTGCTAAAAAATCAGTAGAGAAAAGATGGCAGGTGGAGGGGAGGAGAGAGCCTATCCTATGGGTGGTGTTCATGAAGTGGTTTTGGAACAAATGTTGGTCCTAGAACAAAAATCATTCTTGCAAAAAAGCATTCCTTATTAGGTCACTCAAAAACAAAGCCAGTGAACCCTTACTGTAAAGCTAACTCATTCAGCAGTTATTTATTGAGCACTTTCTGTGGCCTTGCAGATAAAGGGGGAAATATTCCTGGCTCTCATGAGCTGACAATCAATATGTAAACAATATGTAAACCAGAAGATAGCAGGGTGACAATGCAAAAAGAAAACAAAATATGATGGCGTGAAAGAAAGTCTAGAGGGGTGTTTGAAGCTGGGTGGTCAGGGAAGGCCTTCTCTAAGGAGGTGGCATTTGACACTGAGCCCTGGGAGATGGTGAGTGACAGGCGTTTCGGGCCCAGAACTACTGTCGGTGACATGAGGAACAGGTCTGGCGTGTCTGAGGGGCGGTGAGAAAGGGGACAAGGGGAATGGCTGAGACCTGAGGCGCTTAGAGGAAACATCATTTCAGCCTTAGAGGTTGAGGCAAAATGTATGGATCTTATGCTCGAGAGCGCGTGGGGAAAAAAGAACCTTGCTAGTGCTGGTGGGAACGTAAATTGGTGCAGCCCCCATAGAGAGCCACGTGGAGGGTCCTCAAAAACCTAAAAACAGAGCTACCACACAGTCCAGCAGCCCCACTCCTGCGCGTACATCCAGGCAGAATCCCAGTTCAAAAAGATACATGCACCCCATGTTCATAACAGCACTAGTCAGACTAGCCAAGACATGGAAGTAATCTAAATGTCCATCAACAGATGAATGGATAAAGAAAATATGGTACATATATACAATGGAATACCAGTCAGCCATAAAAAAGAACGAAAAAATGCCATTTGCAGCAATACGGATGGACTCAGGGATTATCATACTAAGTGAAGTCAGGCAGAAAGAGAAAGACAAATATCATATGATACCAGTTACAAGTGTTATTACAAACGAACTTATCTATAAGACAGGAAGAGGATCACAGAGCTAGAGAACAGACTGGCGATTGTCAAGGCGGAGGGCGGTAGGGGAGAGAAGGATCGGGAGTCTGGACTCAGCAGATGCAAACTGTTATAGAGAAAATAGACAACAAGAATCTGATGGAACTGTTCAATATCCTGTGATGAACTCTAACGAGAAAGAAAATGAAAAAGAATATATACGTATAACTAAGTCACTGCTACACAGCTGCAATTAATGCGACGTTGCAAATCAACTCTACGTCAATTTAAAGACAGATTGCCAACAAGGACTTACTTGTTCAGCACAGAGAACTCTGCACGGTATTCTGTGATAACCTACTCGAGAAAAAAAATCTGAAAAAGAATGAATATATGTAGAACCGAGTCGCTTTGCGACCGAATCTAACACAGCATTGTAAACCAACTACCCTCCAATAAAATGTTTCTAAGTGTTAATTTTAAATATAAGCAGGCTCCTGCTTGATCCCTGTGCATTAAATCTGGGTTTCTCGGCCTGAGCCCTGTTGGCATTTGGGGCTGGCCCTTCCTTGTCTGGGGGCTGCCGTGAGCTTAGGAAGAGGTTTAGCCGATTCCCGACTGGAACTCACTCTTCTCAGCTGTGACACCAAAACTGTCTCCAGACATTGCCGGCTGTCCCCTGGGGCACGAAATCACCCCCAGATGAGGAGCGCTGGGCTAGATGGCAACAGACCCCTCTCTGGCTACTATGAGGGGAACGTTTTGTAGGAGAGTTAGTAGTGGAAGGCAGGAGGCTGGTGGGGGGGATGTGGTGGGCTCCAGGCCAGAGCTCATAGCTGTCTATAAGAGCAGGAGACACATGAGTGAACTTGGAATGTGTGTCGGAGGTGGAATCGTGGAAGTTACTGATGCCTAAGAAGTGAGCATGCAAGGGAAAGAGAAGAATCAGAGACGGTCTGTGGCCTGCTGCTGCTGCTACTAAGTCACTTCAGTCGTGTCCAACTCTGTGCGACCCCATAGACGGCAGCCCAGCAGGCTCCCCCATCCCTGGGATTCTCCAGGCAAGAACACTGGAGTGGGTTGCCACTTCCCTCTCCAATGCATGCACGCATGGTAAGTCGCTTCAGTCGTGTCTGACTCTGTGTGACCCCATGGACAGCAGCCCACCAGGCTCCTCTGTCCATGGAATTCTCTAAGCAAGAATACTGGAGTGGGTTGCCATGTCCTTCTCCTCTGTGGCCTGAACAACTGGTAACTCTTGGCATCTTTTACTGACATGGAGAAAGACGCAGGAGTGGGTAGGGGGCAGGGTGGGAGGGGGGTGTGTGTTCTGAGGTGGTGTGCCTGCTGAAATCTCTGGAAGATCTGCACGAAGGGAAGAAGGCAGGCAGGCCATCAGCGGTGCAAGTCTGGAGCCCAGGACAGAGGTCACGCTGGAGGCACCGTGTTGAGTCGTGGGCACGCAGGTGTTTTTGAAAGCCATGGTCAAGATGAGATTTCTGAGGGAGGGAAGGAGAGGGGAAGGCGGGGTGGAGAAAGCAGGAACGGAGGGAGGAGAACTGGAGAGAGAGGGCAGACGGGGCCCTGGGCCGAGCGTGGGGTCCACACACTGGGGGGTGGGGGGCGCTCCCAGAAGAGAAGGCAAACCAAGAGATGGAGAAAGAGCGCTCAGTGAGGAAGGAGGGTCCAGAAAAACAGCGGAGGATGTTACAAGGGGCAGGAAGGGCGCTGCTCTGGTTATGCCAGACACACAAGGAGTGAAGAGCAGCTCCCAGAGGCCCGAATAAAAATCTTGTTAGTGTTGAGAGATCCTAGCTCTTTCCTCTCCTCCTATCACTTAAACCACAAATTAAATTACAAAAAAAAGTCAAGGAGACTCGTGATTACATTAAGGCCTTAGGTACCGTTTAGAAGTTTGGAGCCGCTGGCAAAGTTCAGTTGCCATGGAGATCCTGCTACAGCCTTCAGAGCCCAGGGCAGAGGAGGGCTGGGGGCCTGGGAGCACCCACAGAGCTCAGTCTCCCACGTGCGGGGTGCGCCCGGGGCCCCAAGGCCCAGCTGGAAACAGGAAGCCAAGTTCTGGGGACCAGTGGGCGAGCCTCACGGGCAGGGGTCCAGGACAGGACTGGGCACCTGGTGGAGTTCCCAGCAGGGAAGAGTCTGTCTAGGTGTGGAGACTCTCAGGGTGTGGGCAGGGGGAGGAGAGGTCTGGCAGAGATGCAGAAGCATCCTGAAGCAGGGAAGGCTGCGGCAGGCAGGGGGCCCTCCCTAACAGAGCGCGGCGACCCCAAGGTGTGGGCCCGGGGACGGGGGGAGGGGCAGGGATGAGCCCCTCCCACCTGCTCATCCGCCTCCAGCTGAAGCCAGGGCCGGCTTCTAGGGCAAGTAGAGAAGCCGGGAGCAGATCTACAGGGACGCTGGAGCCCACCCCCCGGACCCGTCTCTGGCCTGATTGCATCTAGCCTAACAGGGAGGACCTGTCCTCTCTTTAGACTGCACAGGATGTCACGCCTCGGTGTCAGTGACTTGAGCAGAAATTTAGCTCGATGGAGCCCTTCTCACCTTGATTTGCCTAGGAAAGAACTACAGAGCCACACCCAGAAAAAGGTTCACAGGGACAACTCAAAGATTATTTTATGCTGCTTCTTTTTTCCCCAAGTATCTTTCCTGAAACCCTTACTTTTGATTTAGAACCTGAAGCACTGATGCTCTTCCAGTCTGGGAATAGACTTGCCTGAAAACTTAAACAGAGACATAAAGCAAGTTGTCAAAAAAAACAATGAAATATCATTGCTCCAGGGTGCTAGGCACCAAAACTGTTAACGCGTATCTGCCAAAAAGGAAATAGAGCCTGGAAAACAATCCTCCATCAGCATATTCCACCTCAGAAAAAAATCATTAGCTTCAAACTCGACCATAAATATAGGGGCCCACGCATAGTAGGTGAGCCAGCGCCTTCTCAGTAATAATGAAGTATTTCCATGACCACTGTCATTGCAGTTGAATTACCTCATATTGATGATCTGTTTTCCGTCGAGAGAACCATGGGTGTTGTGGGCACATCACAGCCATTGACCCTTAACTGTGGGCTTTCATGTCCTAAAGGCTCTTGTGTTAATACCAATGATGACCCCCTTACTCTGAAATATGCTGATTACTGAGTCAGGCAAGGCGATCGGTTACTTGGGTCCTTTGGGTCTTATGACTAATTGTTTAGGTCTCAAGAAGTACCATCTTAGACTTTTGAGTTACTGACGAATCCATTTGTTGGATGCAAACTTGGATCCTGTGGAGGCCTACCTTCTGTTACCCTTCAGTTATAGGTGATCACTACCTACTGGGTGAGCGATTCTGAGAATCTGTACAGTGCCTTATGCATGCATGCACGCTCAGCCACTAAGTCGTGTGTCTGCGACCCCGTGGACTGTGGCCCACCAGGCTCCTCTGTCCATGGAGCCTTCCAAGCAAGAATGCTGGAGTGGGTTGTCATTTCCTCCTCCAGGGGCTCTTCCTGACCCGGGGATGGAACCCAGGCTCCTTGTCACCTGCACTGGCAGGGTGATTCTTTACCGCTGAGCCACATTATAGCTACCTCTGAAGTCTCTGACTATGCATGAACATGCACACGTATGCTGGGACACATGCACCAGGATCAAAAGTGATGTCCTGTTTGTGATCAGCCTCAGTCATTTAGCCGTATCGTCGGGGTTGGGGCAGAGGTTCGTTTGTTTGTTTGGAGTGAGACTGATTAAAAGAATGGGCTCCAAAGTTAGACTCCCAGGATTCAGCTTCCACCAACCATTTATCAGCTGCATAGTCCTGAGGAACATCCCAGAGCTTCCCTGTGGATCCGTTTCCTAGCTGTGGAATGCGGGTGTTACCTCTGCCTCTCTGGGATGAATAGGGCACAGGGGAGTTAATCCATGCAAAGCCCTCAAAACCTCACCTTTATTTTACGGCAGATCTAACGTATTGTTCTGTTTAGGAAAACTACCGAGACGAGCCATTGTGATTTACTTGTGTAGAATCAACCACATCAAGGCCCATTTTTCTCATCTCACTTTGGAGGTCTTGCCTGTCATATACCTCCCTGTCAACCACCCAGAAACACGGCAGGGGCTCTGTGAAAGCTTGTGTGGGCTCCATACAGTCCAGCAAGACACGACTCCAGTTTGTCTCAAAATGTCATCTTCTCTTAGTGTAGAAAGACACTGAAGAACAGGAAGATTTTGCCTCCGTGACTGAGTTACCAACCCTTACGGCCCCAGATACAACCCTGTCTTTTTCTTTCCTTTGGTTGAAGTCTGGTTGATTTATACTGTTGTGTTAGTTTCAAGCGTACAACAAAGTGATTCCGTTATACATATACACGTATCTGTTCTTTTCCAAGCTCCTTTCCCGTTTAGCTTATTGCAGAATATTGAGTGGGGTTCCCTGTGCTATACAACAGGTCCTTTTGATTATTTATTTTATGTGTGAGTGAAAGTGTTAGTCGCTCAGTTGCATCTGACTTTGTGACCCCACAGACTGTAACCTGCTAGGCTCCTCTGTGTATGGAATTCTCCAGGCATGAATACTGGAATGGGCATCCATTCCCTTCTCCAGAAGATCTTCCTAACCCAGGGATTGAACCTGGGTCACCTGCATTGCAGGCGGATACTCTACCATCTGAGCCATCAGGGAAGCCCCATTTAAAAACGTATTTTACTTTATGTATGGTCGTGTGTATATGTTAATCCCAAACTCCTAACTTATCCTGTCCCCCTCCAGCTTTCCACTTTGGTAACCGTAAATGTGTTTTCTAAATCTGTGAGCCTGTTTCTATTTTGTAAATACATTCATTTGTATCATTTTTTTTGGATGCAGAATCTCTAACCTTGTCTTTGCATCACCTTGTAATCCATGTCTTGCCCTAAAACAGAAGTCCTCCTGGGAGGCTCAACAGTGCACCTGCTGTTCCTAAGTATCGCGTTTTTTCATCTGAAACAGGCTTTTGCCGACAGATGTGTGACAGTGCGCCTACCTATGCTATTCCAAGTCACCCCAACAGCTGTGGACAGCCACAAACCACACCCTTTCTTTTCACTCGACATTAATAGACACGGATTCCCCTGCTCCCAGTGCTACCTATGTGTGACGATGTCAGTCTGTCCCAAGGACTGCTGGACTCATTGCATCCATGTGGGTTCCCACACCCCTGGCGGGCTCCCACACTCCGACACAAATACCGAAGTCATGCGCATCTGAACTTCCATTTCCTTCCAGAGGAAATGAGAGCTCCCAGGGTGTGATTCCTTAGGCATGGGTCCCGTTTCCAACTTCTCACGGCCCCCAGGGCCCACCCAGCGCACCCTGTGGTGGCCGGGTGGGCTCATTTCACAACCATGAAAAATGCCTCGTGCTTCTTCTGTGTAATCTTTCAATCCATTATGTTAGCTCATTTTTTTTTTTTCAGTGTTGCTTGAGAAATACTAAGTGATGAATAACCCGTCTGGCTTTGGCTTTTGCTTTCCCTGGCTTGAAGAGAAATAATGTGACCTACAGATGTTTGGACAAATAGTACACTGTGTGAATGACAGATTCCGCTCAGACATGCCCCGTGCAATTGAGCTTATCAGCACTGAAAGAACAGGTATTCCTGGACTTTGTGTAATTGTCTTTTCTTTCCTTTCCTCGTTAGACTAAATACCAGCCGTACTGAAAAGGGGACTGGACACAATAGTGTTCAGGGTGGTGCACTGCTGTGTCCTCTGCAAGGCAGACAGGGGAGAAGTGTGCAGATGGGCTTGCCTGGGGGTCAGATCAACAGTCCCAACAGAACAGAAGCATTCTTACCTGCTAGGCGTGTGATGGCCCTGTGTAGGACAGATATCTCTTAGTAGAAATTACTTTTCTATTTTTTACTTACAGCATGGTAATAGGAAATAAGGCTCCTTAAGCAGGTAAAAATTACCAGCCAGAGTTAATTAAGTCATCCTTTATGTAGTATGTAGTTTCATTAAAATAGGTGATTGATGATAACTGAAACTCTCTGGGCTTGTTTCTGTAAAAGTTTTAGTTGGGATTGTAAAGGGAAAGAGAGGAGACAGAATTTCCAAATTGGGTCACGTTCCCTAGAAAAGAAAATTCCAGCACGGCTGGAATCACCTGTGAGAGGAGTGGGGCTAAATTTAGAAGCTGCCCTGTGGGACCGGCAGGGACCTTTTCACTTTCTCAGCGTGCCCGGGTTAGCCTTGGGGAGGAGCCGCCCAGGGGTTCAGTCTCACGGCTCTTCCGTAGCCCAGTGACAGCCAGAGCCCACGCCTTAATCTGAGATTCTTGTCTTTTTCCCACCGCCTCTTCCTGGGCATGGGGTTTCTTTTAATTACCTTTTATTGGAGTGTAGTTGCCTTTCACTGTTGTGTTGATTTCTGCCGCAGAGCAGAGGGGACCCGCCGTACGTACACACGACTCCTGCTTTCTGAGCTTCCCGATTCTTCGCTCGGCGCAGAGCACGGGGCAGACCTCGGGGCAGACCTCCTTGTGCTGCTCAGCAGGGTCTCACTGAAGGGCTTCCCTGGGGTCTCAGACAGCAAGGAATCCGCCCGCAGTGCGGGAGACCCGGGTTCAGAGGTTCTCAGTAGTTGTGTCTTTTATGCAGAGTGACTCAGTGGTTAATAATTTGCCTGCTAATGCAGGAGACGTGGGAGATGTGGGTTCTATTCCTTAGATTAAGAAGATCCCCTGGAGGAGGAAATGGCAGCCCACTCCAGTGTTCTTGCCTGGAAAACCCCATGGAGGAGCCTAGCGGGCTGCAGTCCATGGGGTCACAAAGAGTCAGACATGACTTAGCAACCAAACAACAGCAATCAATGGTGTTTGTAAGTCAGTCCCAATCTCCCAACACCTCCCACTCGCCCTTCCCCTTAGCATCCATCCATTTGTTCTCTGCGTCTTTGCTTCTATTTCTGCTTTGCAAATAGGGTCATCTGTACCACTTTTCTAGATCCCACATAAAAAATCCGATATTTGTGTTTCTCTTTGTGACTTCACTCTTCATGACACTCTCTCCAGGTCCATCCGCATCTCTATGGTCACAGGTATTTTGTTATTAAACACACACTAGACATAGGGAGTGAAATGTGGCAGTTCAGGTGAGAAACAAGAACGTGTCAGCCGTCAAAGTTACACTTTTCATCTCTGCAGAAGAGAGGCAGCTGCAAAGAATGTGGTCTTAACAGTGACAATGAAAATGAATCTTATGGGAAGTTGCAAAATCACCACACTGCATTAGCACAAGACGCCGGCACGCACGCACAAGGGCCCTTTGCAGATGGCTTGCAGGGACTGCGTTTATGGAGGCACTCTGGGGAACAGATGGGACCCGCGGCGTCCCAGGGCAGATGGGGATTTACAGCGTCTGCATCACAAGCCAGAGCAGCTCCCTGCTACCTGTGGGAAGCCATGCAGTGTCTCTGGACTTGAGTCCCTAAAGAAACCTGTCCCCAGTGACCCCTGCAAAGCGTGGTTAGTGGGTATTTGATGTCAACCAAAGATCCATTTTATTTGGGCTTTTTCATTTTCTGAGCTTCCCTGATAGCTCAGTTGGTAAAGAATCCACCTGCAATGCAGGAGACCTCGGTTCGGTTCCTGGGTTGGGAAGCTCTGTTGGAGAAGGGAAAGGCTACCCACTCCAGTATTCTTGCCTGGAGAATCCCATGGACTGTATAGTCCACGGGGTCGCAAAGAGTAGGACCCAACTGAGTGACTTTCACTCACTAAAGACCCATTTTATATGAAGGAAGCATGCTTATGTCCCGGAAAGCTAGAAGATGAAGGGAAAACACACATTAATCCAAATGTTCTTTCTCTGCTGTTGTCGTGAACCCGATGTAGACAGTTTTTGTTTTCCTTCCAACTTCTAGGATTAGTGTTTATGGTACCCCACCCCCTGATTTATGTGTCCATCCCCCAGATATTTTAAGTTCTTGAGATCAAAGAATGAATTAAAGGAAAGAAAGAAATTGCTCAGTCATGTCTGACTCTTTGCTACCCCATGGGCTGTATAGCCTAACAGGCTCCTTTGTCCATGGACTTCTCCAGGCCAGAATACTGGAATGGTTTGCCATTTCCTTCTCCAGTGGATCTTCCTGACCCAAGGATCGAACCCAAGTCTTCCGCATTGCGGGCAGACACGTTACACTCTGAGCCACCAGGGAAGCCCAAGAATAGGTAACTTAACTGCTAATAGGTAACTTCAGGGTCTTTAGTCTGTAAAATACTGATAAGAATGTGTGTCTTGGTTCCTCATAACGTAGCTTTTCAGCATCTCATAAAGAAGCTATCAGAGGAGATAGCTGCTCGGGAGAAAGCAGTCCACGCGCGCTATCAGACAAAACCGATCAATGAGACGAACGCCGCGGCTGTTACGTGAGTGTAGGGTGTCCGCGTGTGACGGCGTCTTCCCTAATTATTTAGGATCGCTTGTAAAATTGATTTTGTGTAAACACAACGCTCAGCGCAGCCTGGCCCTCGCAGGCAGCACAGGTTGTCACGGATTTACTGACCTGTCGCTCCCGTGTTCCTTCACTCCCATTTAACGTTCTGTTCGGATGGTCTCCATGTGTGCAAACTCCCCCAGCTGCTGCCAGCACCAGGCATTGACAGGGAGCTGCCATGAGATAAAATAGACCCCTCACGCCAGAGCCCGCCGGGCCACAGAGCAGCCCTTCTCTGAGCGAACACAGGGCTTTCCTCGGGAGCAGGGATGGGAAGTGAAGGATCTCTCTCCTTGCTACTGTTTCCTGAACATGGAAAGCATGGCAAAGGCTAGACCCAGACCTGGTTCCGGGCCCTAGTTTTCCGTTTTCCTGGCTATATTCTTGCAGGAAAGGGGACCCCTTCCAGGGACCGAAACTGGGTTCTTGTCTAACACTCGGAAGTGAATTGTCCAAGGAGACACATCTGCTGACAAACCAAGAGATTTTATTGGGAAAGGGCGCCAGGGCAGAGAGGAGGGGGGTGAGGGAACCCAGGAGAACGGTTCTGTCAAATGGCTCACGGTCTTGGGCTTTATGTTCGTGGGATTAGCTTCCGGGTTGTCCTTAGCCGATCATTCTCACTCAGAGTCCTTCCTGGTGGTGCAGCCTTGTTCAGCCAAGATGGACGCTCGAGAGGAGGATTCTGGGAGGTGGACGGACACGTGGTGACTCCTTTTGAGCTTTTCCCAAACTCTTCTGGTTCAGTTCAGTTCAGTCGCTCAGTCGTGTCCGACTCTTTGCGACCCCGTGAACCGCAGCACGCCAGACCTCCCTGTCCATCACCAACTCTCAGAGTTTACCCAAAATCCAATGAGTCGGTGATGCCATCCAGCCATCTCATCCTCTGTCGTCCCCTTCTCCACCTGCCCTCAATCTTTCCCAGCATCAGGGTCTTTTCCAATGAGTCAGTTCTTCATATCAGGTGGCCAAAGTGTTGGAGTTTCAGCTTCAGCATCAGTCCTTCCAATGAACACCCAGGACTGATCTCCTTTAGGATGGACTGGTTGGATCTCCTTGCAGGCCAAGGGACTCTTCCGGTTGGTGGAGGCTTATTAGTTCCCTGTTCCTTACCAGGACCTCCTGTCGTAAAACAACTCATGCAAATGATCACTATGGTGCCTGGCCAGGGTGGGCAGATTCAGTCAGTGTGCTTCCCCTAACACTATGGCCATGGGTCTCAAAGATTGCATCCCGGAGCTTCAGGCAGGTCAGCGGTAAGATAGGGAAAATGCAGCGCCTGCCTGGTTCTTGAATTTCTTGGGAAGACTTAAGGATGGAAATGGTATGCAATTTTATTTTACGGCATAAAGATGCTAGCTGTGCAGACACATGGTCAAACTCTCTCTTCTTTCTCTCTCCTCCCTCTTTTCTCTCTCTCCATCTCTCTCAATTCAGTCGCAATTTTCAGCAAGCTAGCCTGGGAAATACACAAAGCTTTGCTCTGCCTTAGGGTGGCCTAAGAGAACAGGAAACAAGGCACAGTGGCTGCTAGCCAAAAGCTTGCTATCTACAGAGGCGATGCCACTCCTATGGCCGGAGTGTTTATTTAACTTGGTAACATTTCTGGGATGTTAGACGGACATCCCACAACCAGCAGTGCAGTGTGAATGGCACTCTTTTCCTTTAGTGGCGCATGAAATAACGATGCCCAGTTCTCACACTCAGAAGTGTCTTGGATTCAAGGAAGTATAAGTGCTATGGCCTCACAGACAACTCTCCTCCAAAATGGATGGAGCTGGGGAGAAGTGGGGGTGGTTCCCCAGAGGGCAGATGCTGAAAGACTTCGCAGGAAAAGTGACATTGTAAGTTGCAGGGCTGGAAAATTAACCTTGAACTGGATAGGAGCTAGTTTTGGAGGAAAGATAAATTTTGCAAGCATTCCATTTTAAAATTCAAGAGTTTCCTGTTACACCAAAAGATAAGCGTAGAGAGAAGAATCTGACAACTAATGGGCAAAAGGTGAATAAGAAGAAAACGCTCCTCCCGTCCCCTCCGGACCCCCGTCTTTGCCCATGGAATGGAACAACCACCTTCTAGACCGCCTCCGGGGTGGGGATGTTCCCGTGCAGGACGCAGGCCCTCAGACGAGAGCTGACCTCATCCATACCCTTCCCCAAGCTGTACCCCTTGGGTGAACCCAGCTCTAATCGAAAACAGAACGTTCAGAGTCTCAGGCTCTGAGACTGGCCTCTGGAGCGACCCCAGCTCGATCCCAGGGCAGAGCAAACAGGCTCCGTGCAGGTTTAGTTTCTCGCAGGCCTTTGCTCTCAGGAATGCAGCTATGTGGTCATTTCCCTGACCTGGACCCTGTCATAATGAATCCTTCCTTCCCGTTGAATTATTTTCCCCTCTCTTTCCTCTAAAAGATTTATTCCATATGCCAACCTTTCGTGAAACTTCTTTTGCACGAGAAAAAAAATAATCAAGCAACCAGGACTTGAGACTTGAGTGGCCCAGCGTGGGGACAAAATCAAATGGCGTTTCCTGTGTTTGAAAGATGGCAAAATACACCGAGGATGAGGAAGAATGTTGACATAGCTTAAATGCCCAATTATAACAGGAGTTCAAACCCCAATTTATGGCCTTGCTTGTCCCCTCCTGCCCCTCCTAACCTCCCCTCCTCCTTCTTTCCTGTGTTCTGTCCTCTTGACGGGATTTACTCTAAGCTTTTAAATTTCTCTCCTCTCAGTATGACAGCTGCACACTTTAACTTTTCTATCATGCATGTTTAATTCGCAAGACAGTTTCTCTTATAGAATCCCGATTTCCCATGTTTAATCCACCTCGACCTTTCCATCTGGTTATTTGTACCCTTCTTCCTCTTGCTTTATTATTTTCTCTTTCCTGTTTATTACTTCTCTTCCTGCACCCAAGATTCCATTTTTCTATTCATCAAATCATTCTACATCGCTTGTGAACTAATTATTGCATCAAGGATGCTCCCAAAATGTCAGGTTATCAGCAAATGAGAAGCTGTGCTGTTGCAGTTACAAGGTATAAAAATACACTTGACGGAGGCTACCTTCTGACAGTCTTGAGGCCGGGAATACTGCATGTGGGGATCATCCCAAGCGCCCTCTTAAAAGAACGTTGCCATTTTCAGGGAGACGGTGGGAGGGAGACGCAGTTCGGATTCCTGTGTCCAGACCCCAGTTCTACCTCTCCCCTTAGCTGTGTGACCTTAGGAAAGTGACTTCTCTGGGCTACATTTGCCAAAGAGATAAGATCATATACTACCCTCTTATATAATTTTCATGAGAATTAAGTGAGTTAATACAGTTAACTCATTTAATAGGACTTCCCTAGTAGCTCAGTTGGTAAAGAACCTGCCTGCAATGTAGGAGACCTGGGTTTGATCCCGGGGTTGGGAAGATTCCCCCTGGAGAAGGGAATGCCAACCCACTTCAGTGCTCTTGCCTGGAGAATCCCCATGGACAGAGGAGCCTAGCGGGCCACAGTCCCTGGGATCACGAAGAGTCGGACACAACTGTGTGACTAACTTTCACTTTCAATACAGTTAAGCACTTAGAATTGTGCCTCTAACACTGAAAAGCTACGGATTAACTATTAGCCAAGTGTTAACTATTATGGTTTGCTTGCATGTGAGTTGGTATCAGACTCAAGAAAACATGCATTTGGGGAAACACGCCTCCTCTCGCCTGAGTCGCTCTGTGCTCCAGTTTGAGAAGCCTTGAAAGTCACGATTGTCAGAGTTGAGCCTTTGGGATCAGAAGCTGCAGCAGCAGCATGTAGGAACCAGTCCGGGCTGCAAGTCCAACCCCCACCTTGGACCCACCCCCAGCCGACTCCTTAGAGTCTCTGCGAGCGGGGCCAGGCCGTTCAGCTGTTAACAAGCCCTCCAAGTGATTCTGGTGATGCTGAAGTTTGACAGCCATGACCCTATGGTGGATGTGCTCTCTACTCGAAAGGTGTGTCCAGAATACAAGAGAGAGCTGCCTCTGCCTTATCCCCCACCCCCGACACCACCACCAGCAACACGGTGACCCTCTGTACGGTCCATGGCCATGCTCTTTGGAGCAACCTAAGCAGGGAGCAAGCTATGGCTGCAGGGTAGCAATACTCTACCTGAGGAGTGTCAGCATCACCCCTTCCATGGGCCCCAGGGTCAGGGCAGGGTGGGGGGGTGCGGAATTGCTTGTTTCTTTTGGTTCAAAGAGTAGGAATCTAAGAGTATATGGTAGATGAAGACAGATCAGAACAAAGAAAAGTCCTTCGTTGTCGCAGGAAAGCAAGACTAGTTGGTCCAGACATTTTTTTTTTAAGTAGAAAAGGATAGGTTTATTGCTTTGCTAGGTGAATGGGGGGACACGGCAGGCTCCTGCCCATGGTCCCATCCTGGGGGAACGGGTGAATTCATAGAACAGTTCACGGGTGGGGCTGCTGGTAAGAACCGGGGTGTGTGCACTCCTCTGCTCTGGTCTCAGGGGGCCTCCTAATCTTAGTGAGTTCCTCTGGTTCCTTTAATGGTCTCGGGTGGTCTTCACGAAAGTGAAGAACCTGCACCTCTTCCATTCACTGGGGGTGTTGGTTAGTGACCGCTGAGTCTGGCAGATTTCCTGGCCGCAGCCCGAGCCTCCTCTCTCGGTCTTCATACTAGCGCCCTTTGCCTCGTGAAACAGCCAAGTCACCGGGCAGTGACCTCCGCTGAATGTTTAAGTGGTCGTCTGTGGGCGCGTGTGGGACCTTACGCGTTGACGCCTTAGGCCATGTCACCATGTTTTCCTTCTGGAGCTCCTTGGGGGCTGGAGAAGGAGCTCTCCAGGGCTGTGGACTAATCAGCCACGCCCACAGTGTGACCCCCGCGCTTCGCTGTCCTGTCAAGCCCCAGGTGACCCGCCTGGGCCTGTGAACCTCTCTGTTGCGTACGGGAGGCGGCGGGCACACCCCTCTTGTTGATTGCAAAAGGGAAACGCCACTGACCACTGCTGCTGGAGGCACCCCACAGAGACGGCAGAGGCGAGAACCTTCTCCCACAGGCGCTTTCCAAAAGCCCTCACAGAAGAGCCAGAGAGAGGAGACACCCGGGCAAAAGGCTCACTGTCCGCATGAGAAGAGCCAGAGAGAGGAGACACCCGGGCAAAAGGCTCACTGTCCGCATGAGAAGAGCCAGAGAGAGGAAACGCCCAGGCAAAAGCCTCGCTGTCCGCATGACGGCCTTAGAGCTGTCATTCCTGAAGGCGTGTTGGGATGTGGTCGCCATGCAAGTACCAACATCTGTGTTAGGGAAGGAGGTTATGTCTTCATACTCATCTGATCAGCCACATCGGTTTGGTCGTCTCTGTCTCATAGATGATGAAACTGAGGTTCAGAGAGGAAAACATCAGAACGAAAGGCACAAAGTTAGCCTTAGAGCCGAGATAAGAGCCCAGGTCCTCTGATCACATCCAGGCATTTTCTCCTTCTGCATGCAGCTCCTCTCTGCCAACTCACGACATGGCATAGACAGGGGGTCTTCAGCGTGGGGAGGACATGGGACCTCAGCAGGACCTACGAAATGGAAAGTTGATTTGATTACTAGATTTGACAGCTCCTGAGCTGATAGCCACTGCCCTTCTCCAGCGATTTTCCCAGACTTCAACTCGGGAGGACCCGGAGCTCGGCCACGCGAGAGGGTGACGGCCCTTAGCTAACAGCAGCCTGTTCCCACGGCACCAACCACCTTGAGCTGATGGAAACGTTTTGTGTCTGTACTACCCGATATGGTAGAGGAGGCACTAAGTGTTTAATTTTATTTCATCTTTATTAATATAAATGTTTAAAATCACCTCTAGAGGTTGCTACCATATTAGACCACACAGGTTTATAAGATCATTTTTTTAGTTGGCTGTTAGGACAGATTCTCCAAAATCATTATTTAATGGTCCAGATTAACTCATTTGCAAAGCAGAAATGCAGACACAGATGTAGAGGACAAACTTACGGACACCAAGTGGGGGATGAATTGGGAGATTGCGATGGACATGTAGACACTACTATATAAAATAGATATCTACTGAGAACCTAAAATAATAATAATAATTAATAAAATACATTATAAATCATTAAAAACAAAACAACAACAAAATCTCCATCCCAGCAACTTTTCAAAACAAGCAAGCAGAACCCAGTTTCCCCCCAAATATGCAGCATGTCTAGCTAGAAGGACCGGGGGTTTGTACACCCCCATCACTGCCTGGTAATTGTTAGATTGTCTGATTGTGTTTTGAAAAGTCAGCACAGGGTCTCACTCTCCTAGCGCAAGCTTTATTTATTGTTGTTTCCTGTGAACCAGCTGGGTGGGGTGAGAGTCAGGGGACGGACCAACAAGGGGAGATTTTGTCCTCCGTGTGGGCAGAGCTTTGTGTGAAGAACCACAAGCTGAATCTCAGCTCCTGTCGGTGGGAGCGAGAAGGCAGGGGTGGTGAGGGTCCCCCACGGTTGTGTGGCCACGAGGTGCTAGAGATCAGGGGGGAGGAACCCGCTCCACAGGTGTCTTTTTTTTTGTCTTCAAAGCCTCAGACCTCTGGCCCTGCAATCACAGTCACCCCACAGAGCTGGCTCCCCTCTCTCCAGGACGAGCCTAACGTTCCTCCTCCCCTGAGATGGTTCTCTCGTTGCCGGGAGCTCAGCCCGCAGGAGGGGCTGGTACGTGACGTGCTCACACCAGTGCATGTCACCTGACGTCACCTGTCTGCATCCTCTCCAGAAAAGAGCACCTCCCGAAAGCATAGCCTCGTCCGCCCTTTCGTTTACCTGGTTGGTGGTTTATTGGCTGTGCTGGGTCTCCGTTGCCACCTGGGCTTTTCTCGCGTTGCGGGGAGCGGGCGCTGCTCCCCAATCCTGGTGTGTGGGCTGCTCATTGCCAAGCACGGGCTCTAGGCGCAGGCGCAGGGCTTCCGTGGTTGAGACCCCTGGCTCTGGAGCACAGGCTCCGTAGTTGCCCCACAGCCACGCGGGCTATTTCTGGATCAGGGCTCGAACCCGTGTCTCCTGCATCGGCAGGTGGATTCTTTACCACTGAGCCACCAAGGAAGCTCCCATTATGCCTTTAAAGGGAGAAGACCAACCAGCCAAATTCTTTTCGTTTAGAAAGTTGAGAAGGGGTAATAAGAAATAAATTGTTTTCCCACTTAAGTCACCTCTTCCCTGCATCTGCTGATAGTAAAAAATAGATAAATATATTGTGAGGTGCCCTTGATGCAGATTATGACACACGACATGGTATCTATGCTCCGTGATGTCTTGTACATCATAAAGCTTTACTAGGAGGTCATGTGCCTGGAGGAGGGCATGGCAACCCACTCCAGTATGCTTGCCTGGAGAATCCCATGGACAGAGGAGCCTGGTGGGCTACAGTCAGTCCACAGGGTCACAAAGAATCGGACACGACTGAAGTGATTTAGCATGCGAGCTGTCTTTCTATTAAAACATTCTCCCTAAACCAGAGCTGTCATCTGTGGTCTCAGGGCAAGCAGGTGATCCAAGAAGGAACCATCAGAATCCTTTCTAAAGACCCTCCACCCTCGAACCAAGAAAAATGCGAGCTTAGGCCCCTCTGGAAAAATAGGATTCCATGCTGCTGGTGAGAGACAGCACATCATCGACGAAAGAGAGGTTGAGAGCGAGCCGGGGAGCAGAGACATAGGGGCAAGCCAAGAGCAGTGTTCAAGGCCCTGATATAGAATTGGGGGTCTGGGAGGGGCCCTAATTCTGTCTTCCTCTAGCTTGATTGTTCAGCATTTCCTTCACTTTCGTGAGCGATCCTTCGGTCCACTGAATTTCCTTTTTAGCTTAAGTTGATTCAAGTGTCTGCACTTTTTGGTCCAGAGACCAAAAAAATAAATAAATAAACCAAGCAGGTACTGGGGGTCTGAGAGAGCTATCCCAGGGGCGCAGAAGGGGCACAGGGTTCAGAGAGCAGGAGAAGGTTCTGGAACAAGAACAACTCAGCTGACATCTGCAGGGTCTACAGGCATCATTCGGAAGAGGGTTCAAAGGTGGAAGAGCCCCTGAAAGGCCTGGGGGATGCGGCTGCAGTGAGGAGGGGGAGGTCTTGTGGATCCGCCTAAAGACAAGACATTCTCCTGATGGCAGGTGGGGTCCTTGCTGGCCCCGGCCTGGGGCAGCCTTTGAAAAGGCTTTCCTCTGGCGGCCGGTGGAGAGCAAAGTTGAGAAACCAGTTGGAAGGTGGTTAATAGCCTCGAGGTGCGAGATGAAGGTCTGTCTCCTGGATTTGGGCACAGGCCTTGGGCTTTCGGGCCCCCTGGTGGCTCAGATGGTAAAGAACCTGCCCGCAGTGAGGGAGACCAGGGTTCGATCCCCCGGAGGAGGGCAGGGCAACCCACTCCAGTGTTCTTGCCTGGAGAATCCCATGGAAAGGGGAGCCTGGTGGGCTCCAGTCCAGGGGGTCGCAGAGAGTCGGACAGACTGAGCGACTCCCGCTTTCACGCTTACTTGGGCTTTCACGCGGGGTTTTCTCAGAGTCCACGTGGGGTATCTTCCTGCTGAACTGGGAACGTAGAGCCCTTTTCTCCGTCTCCTTTAGAGGGGGCTCGCGCCTTCCGCGTGCGCCCACGTGGAGATGGGCTGTGGTGGGGGGATCCCTGCGGGGCCGCCGGCGCCTCCTCCTCGCGGGGAACCCTTCCGAGCACTGTTCTGACAACACCGGGGATGTCACCGCCCGCGGGGCCCCCGCTCCTTCTGCAAGATGTGCAAGATGCGCTGTATTGCATTTACCCAGAATAAAATGATTGCCATTTACTTACCTAGCAGCTGTCAGAGTCTGAAATTTCGTCCTGTAGGCGTCAGCAGTTTTGCTACCCCCCGCCCGCGGGTTCCTCTCGATCCGCCAGCAACAGCGAGCAGAGGGGCTGTCCCTGCTCTCCCTGTCCCCGACGAGCGACCGTTAGAGACCAGTTCCCGCCCAGGTACAAATGCGGCCGTGAGTGACCCTCACCCTGGAGTCATGTGCTCAGGAGCTGTGACAGATTTGCCAGGAGACCTTCCGGTGCAGACGGGGCTTGGGGATACACAACAGAACCACCCGCCCCCAACGGCAGAGAACTGTAGCTTCCCTCCTTTGGGAACCTGCAGGGAAGAATGATTCTGTTTCCTGGGCAGACGAGGGGACACTGGCTTTGGGAGAACTTGGGGTCCAACTTTTTATTGAGGAAGACGGATTCAAAAGGAAGACACAAGGAAAAGCACTTTGATGAGCAAAGTCGCCTCCGGCTCCCAGTGGCCTCATCCCGATGGCACCCACGGATACGAGACTCATCGGCTGGACTGAACCCAGAGCTGCAGAGGGAGGAGGTGAAGCCGGAAGCGGGGAACCACTGGTGTCTGGGTGGTGCAGCCAACCATCTGGTTTTTAGAGGATTCGCCTCTCCTTGTGGCACCTCCTAGACACGCCCCCCGCCCAGGCCCCCGTGTGGCAGGAACCAGGCGTGGCCCCAGGCACCCCCCAGCCAGCCTCCTGGACACTGGAGGGCTGTGGCTTTGACGCCCGCCCGCTGCAGCCCCAGGAGGGCAGGGGCTCGCTGCTGGGTCTTCCTCCGGCCCGTGGGTCTCTTGCCCACACACTTAATGAGGTCACACTTCAGCAATGCCTTTGTTAGACCCCAACGCTGTCCCCACCCTCCTGACAAAGCAGCTTTTGTGTCTTATGTCAAAATAATCACTTACCCAAAATGATGGCCAGGCGCAGAAATAGCCCTGCTTTATCCTTAGGGAATAGAGAAAAAGAGTGTTAAATGTTTAACCTGGATTGATGAGGTTTGCTGAAACTATTGGATAAAATGAAAACTTTCTTAGAGGCATAAATCACTGGGGGAGATTTCCCCCCCTCTCATTGATTTTTGGATTCTGTTAATGATTCCAGCACTGAGAACATAAGGCTAGGTGGAAGTTAAAGAAATGGAAAGGCCACATTAACCTCTAAATTCTACCTCGATGTTGATTTTTGACAGTGAAATACTATAATTAACCCAGACTATTTTCCCAAGATTTAATTTTTTGCTGATGTTCAAGAGTATTTCAGAAAAGCTGATTCCTAATTATTACATACAGCATTGCATAAATTTCTTCCTAATTAAAAAGCCTCTAAATTCTAAATAATCAATTTACAAAGACATATGGTTTTGAAAAATTAGGCATTTAATTTCTAAAGATTTATTAGTAATTTGTACCATAGCTAATTAATTATGGTTATAATACTACTGCAGTCAGAGTAGAGATTGATGTAATGATACGATTGCAAATTTATTTTGATATGTCTTCCTTAATATCAGAGCATTACAATATACTTAGTTTTCTAGCCCCTTCTTAATTATGCTCAGACGCATTAGTTTAATGAAAGATAAGAGGGCTTGATAAGTGTACCATCAGATTTTATTTGAAAAAACATTTTCAACATAAAACAAACAAATTGTTATTTTGCCCTGGCAAAATGAAATTTGCAGTTGGTAATAAATTAGCAGGCAGAAATGCCTTAAAATTAAATAGTATTTGATACAGAATTTCCCATTAACCGTTGTGACAATTCTCAGAGAGCTTGGCAAGATGAGAAAGTAGTTAAACTGTACAAAGGAAGCCAGCTGAGGAAAATGAATAGAACTCAACATAAACAATGATGGCGTTGTAAATATTCACAAACGCAGGAGATAGGTGGGGAGCTTTTTTTCCCTAGTTCCTTTGTCATGTGAATTTCTAGACATTAAAAAAAAATCTAGGGAATGTTTTGAATATTAGCAGGTTTATCTTTGAAGGTGGAAGAGGAGAAAGATTTTTGATTTAGTGGTAGAAAATGCCACTGATCTATTTTGGCGAATGGAAACACACGATGCCTCAGAGTAAACTGGGAGACAGAAACATGTTGCCGGCTGCAAGAAAGGGAAAGGAAGGGTGTGAAATATCTTCGTAGAATGTGGGGAGCCAGGCACTGGCACTTGGGGTGCAGCCTGACTCAGGTTAGCAGAAGGACCCACTTGCCTGTGGAGCGCCCCTGGAAGGGCCCCTGGGGGGCTGGCAGAAATCCTTCATCCAGAACATCCTCCTGATGAAACTCCAGCTTTCAGAGCTGCCTGGGCATCGGCTCAAGTCTGGGCTCCCTGCCTTCCTGTTTTACATGGCGACACGCTTGCATCCTTTGTTGTGTGACTTCTTCAGTGAGGTCCGCGGCTCAGACTGCTTTTGTTACCGCCATGGCTTCTACCACTTGCTTCACATTTCTTCCCCGAGTGTTTCTACTGCACAGCCATCCAACCTCGCTGTGTGACTTGGGGAAAGTCAGTAAACATCTCCTAAGTGTCGGTTCCCCCTTCAGTAAAAGGGTGCCTGTGATAGAACTGGCCCCAGGCCGTGGGGGTGATGCCTGCCCACCCTGCTCTGCTTGCGCTGAGATGGAGGGCCAGGGCACAGGGCGAGGAGGTGACATTTCTCCTTTATTCCTCTCACAAATGTCTACTGTCCACCCACCCTGTCTTCAGTAGGGCCTGCTTGCTGTGGGCAAAGGAATAAATAGAATGCAAGGCATCTGCTGTCTCAGAATCCACAGTCTAATGGAGAAGAAGGTGGTGCCTATAGAAAAAATTGAAACCGTAGTGCCTCGTGACAAAAATAACATGATTTAGGAACAGATGTGATGTCATCTGTTAAAAGGAAAATGGTCCATGGATTGGGGTTGGGGAGAGGGGGTTCAGGACAGACCCTCATGAGCGGCGTAGCATCATTCCCGAGGGATCTGGGGCAAGAAGTTTTGTCCGGAGTGAGAGAGACAATGCAGAAGTAGGTTGGGCTCTCCCTGGCAGGCTGCTGGGTCCCGTTTTCTAGGATGAGGTGAGTCAGCTAATGCTCAGCTGTGACTGGGCTGTGTTAGGGTCGTTTGGCAGGTGTTTCCCATAAGTACAGTCCGACTTAGGTTTAGACTGGTGACATGGGCCAGTCCCCAGGGGCGGCCTCCATTCTGTGGGTCTTGCCATTTGCATTAATTTGATCAATGGTAGTGATGTGTGGGTTGCATGGGGCCCAGAGAGAGGAAACTTGGGGAGGTTGTAAAGACCTAAGAGAGAAGATGCTAAGTATTTGAGTCTCTTTCTTTTTTTTTTCCTTAAAATCTTTTTTGAGATATAATTCATATACCAAATAATTCACCCATTTAAATTATACAATTAAAATTTTTATCAATTGCACAAGTTTTTATCAATTGTACGATTATATAATTTTTTAATCGACTGTACAATTTTGATCACATGTACAATTAAACTTTTTATCTATATATATTTTTATTGAGGTGTAGTTGATTTACAATGCTGTATTAATATCTGCTATTCAGCAGTCATTGTTATATATATATGTATATGCATTCTTTTTGTGTTATTTTCCCTTGTGATTTATCACAGAATGTTTTCTTAGCAGAACGTTTTTGTTTGTTTATTATTATGCATTTCTGGCTGTGCTGGGTCTCTGTTGCTGGGCGGGGGCTTCCTCCAGGTGCGGCGAGCAGGGGCTCCTCTCCGCCGCCCTTGGAGGGCTTCTCGTTGCGGCGGCTCCTGTTGTTGCAGAGCGTGGCTCCGTGCTCGCAGGCTCCAGAGTGCCGGCTGGGTAGTTGAGGCACACAAGCTTAGTCGCTCTGCGGCAGGTGGGATCTGCCTGGACCAGGGATCAGAGCCGTGGGCCCTGGCTTGGCAGGTGGATTCTTGACCGCTGGACCGCCAGGGAAGCCTCTACCGTAGGATGTTGACTAGAGTTCTCTGTGTGGAGCAGCAGCCTCTGAGTGTTGAAAGAAGGCAAACCAGGTGGGGAAGAGGAGTGGAGGGGGAAGGAAAGCATGCCCAGAGGCGCCAGGGCAGACGTGAAGGGGCTGCGCGGGGGAGACTTCGCTGCTTGTGTCCCACGAGGTGAGGCAAGGCTGGGGAGGGGAGACAGCCTCAGGTGGTCTGGGCTTGTGTGTTGGGGAAAAGACAGCCTGGGACTGTGACCACGCCAGCAGTCCCCGTGTGACTACCAGCAGACACGTTCGTTTTCCCTCTTCAAAAACTAGCACGGGTTTTCGACATGGAGTGGAAGTCTACTCCAAACAGAATAACCGTATCATCTGTATCAGGTTTGGGCTTCAGAATAATAAAAGTCAGCATCAAAGGGAAAACTAGCCTAGGTTAAAAATGACTGTTTGGGGATATTTACATGTATGGTAAACCTTTAACACACCTCCTTCAGCTGACAAATGTTTGTTCAATTCTTTTTATTCATGACACGTATGGTAAATATTTAACACACTCCCTTCGGTCATCAAATGTTTGTTCAATTCTTATTATGTGCTGGGTGGACATCCCACCAACCCTACTGACTGCCTGAGTTTGACTTCCTGGTACAGTAAAATATGAATAATTTCAATAACTGTTAAGTTAGCTCCATTCTTTGTAATGACCCTTCAGTATTGAATGTATCCTAAAAGTATCTATTGAGTATCCATTCTGTCCCAAAGAGGCATTTATATTTGTTGAGCAATCAAGTGTCTCATTATGTTAATGTTTTCTGTATCCACGGTCAGGGGTTAGGATTAACTGACTTTGGGTAAACAGTTTAACCTCATTGGACCTCACTTTTCGCATCTATAAAATGAGTCCGTTACATAGCTCTTTTCCAGCTCAAAAGTTGTGTGATTTTTAAAAATAAGCAGGCTTCGGTGCACTGGGACAACTCAGAGGGATGGGATGGGGAGGGTGGTGGGAAGGGGGTTCGGGATGGGGGACACATGTACACCCATGGGTGATTCATGTCAATATATGGCGAAAACCACCACAATATTGTAAAGTAATTAGCCTCTCATTAAAATAAATTAATTAATTAAAAAAAATAATACCCTATAAAAAAAATTAAGCGGGCTTTTTAAAATTAGGATAAATCTATTTCCTGTATAGTTCTCAACAGCTGATGTATATAACCTTTGAATATTGTAATTTTCATATACTCTTTTAAAAAATTGTTTATTTTTTATTGTAGGATAATTGCTTTACAGTACTGTGTTGGTTTCCACTGTATATCAGTATGAATCAGCCATAGGTCTACATGTGTCCCCTCCGTCTGGAGCTCCCTCCCACCTCCCACCCCTTCCCACCCCTCTAGGTTGTCACAGAGCCCCAGTTTGAGTTAACTGAAATTCAGGTTTCTATCAGAGTAAATCTTTGGGGTGAAAATTCTCCTAATGCTGGATTTTGGATGTCATACAGTTTTCTATGAAATTTGATGCCATTCCATCTCACTTAATTTATGTGTCCGTGTACTGGGTTTCTGCCAGAATAAAAGGTAGAGAAGCAGCAAGTTTGGGGGCCAGCTGAAAGGACACAGCCATCCCCCAAAAGCTTAAATAAATGAGACGGGATCCTGAGCTCTGAGCCGCGGCTTCCAGCCTGGCCCATCACCATTAACTAGAGAAGCCACATAACCCCAAGATGCTCCAGCATAACTCCCATTATTATCTATAAAAGTTACACTCCGATACCAAGGGGAGAGAAAGGCCACAATAAGGCTTTTAAAAAGCTATTTAATACATCAGCTTTCACAGAGATAGACGGCACCGCTACAGCAAAACAAGAAAAGATGTGCCTGACTTCACAAGGTATTGGCACTGTTAATCATATTTTGAAATATTGCTGGCATATATCTTGGAAAACACAGCACTGTTCCCATATTTCCAGGGGAAGAGATGACAGTTTTAATGTTGAGATACACTGACAATTCCAAGCCCTCTTTTCTCCCCAGTATGGGATAAATCCAAGAAGTAGATTAAGCAACCAGGTAGCTTCTAGATGCCTAAGTACTAAGACTGAATGTTGTAAATTTGCCACATTCCATTACAAGGATATCACCAAATCTCATTAAGAAACAACTGCATACAAATGTGTATGTATATGTATGTTATAGAATTATTTACATCAGTATGTTCTTTATATTTACAAAATGTTAAAGTGTTATAAATTTATACACCTAAGTAATTTTAGATAGACCTTTAAACATTTATGACTTCCCTGGTGGCTCAGAAGGTAAAGCATCTACCTACAACATGGGAGACCCGGGTTCAATCCCTGGGTTGGGAAGATCCAATCCCCTGGAGAAGGAAATGGCACCCCACTCCAGTACTCCTGCCTGGAAAATCCCATGGATGGAGGAGCCTGGTAGGCTACAGTCCATGGGGTCACAAAGAGTCGGACACGACTAGGCGACTTCACTTTCACTTTCTTAAACATGTATGAAAATAATTAGCTAGTTCCCTTTTATACTTCTCCATTTCTAACTTTTAAATGTCCTAAGTTGCTATTGTTGTTCAGTCGCTCAGTGTCCAACTCTGCGACCCCACAGACTGCAGCACGCCAGGCCTCCCTGTCCATCACCAACTCCCAGAGCTTGCTCAAACTCATGTCCATTGAGTCGGTGATGCCATCCAACCATCTCATCCTCTGTCGTCCCCTCCTCCTCCCACCTTCAATCTCTCCCAGCATCAGGGTCTTTTCAAATGAGTCAGTTCTTCGCATCAGGTGGCCAAAGTACTGGAGCTTCAGCTTCAGCATCAGTCCTTCCAATGAATATTCAGGACTGATTTCCTTTAGGATGGACTGGTTGGATCTCCTTGCAATCCAAGGGACTCGCAAGAGTCTTCTCCAACACCACAGTTCAAAAGCATCAATTCTTTGGTGCTCAGCCTTCTTTATGGTCCAATTCTCACATCCATACGTGACTACTGGAAATACCAATGTCATTTAAATGCAAGTGAAACATGTGGGTCAGTAGATGATAAAACTTTTCCATGTTGGTTATTCTGACCTTCCCCATTCTGTGGAGTGGGTATTACCATTTTACTGATAAGGACTATGAAAATATGTTGCCCAAGGTCCCCCAGATCATATGTGACAACGGCAGGGTGTTCCTCTGCATCTGAATGCAGTGGTCTTCTCAGCATAGCGTTGTGGTTGTACAACAGATCACTTACCGGAAGGTAGCTCTGGGGTCCGACCCAGGAGGATGTTGATTTCTTTCTCGAGCTCCACGTGTCATTGTGATGCTCACTGAGAAATCTGGCCTCCTGGGCTTGCCGGTCCTCAATGAAGTTCTCTCCTCTGCCCTCAGTTAAAACTTTCATAACTAGCTCAGGTACTGTAGGTTGCTACTGTTCTTTCTTCCTTGCTAAAAGAATGTTGATATTCTTCAGTGTACCAACGTACCCACCTTCCAGACTCCTTACCCTAGGGGTGGCTGTGGGGCCGGGTCCTGCTCAGCTGGTTGTAAAGAGAATCCCTTCTGGGGCTTATGGGACAGCTGGTTATTTATTTATTTTATTTTTTAAATTAAAATACAGTTGATTCACAACGCTGTGCCCATCCCGGATGTACAGCAGAGTGACTCGTGTGTGCTCAGTCGCTAAGTCGTATCTGATGCTTTGTGATTCCGTGGGCTGTAGCTGACCAGGCTCCTCTGTCTGTGGAATTTTCCAGGCAAGAATATTGGAGTGGGTTGCCATTCCTACTCCAAGGGATCTTCCTGACCCACGGATCGAACCCATATCTCTCTCTTTTTTTTTTTTTCATTTATTTTTATTAGTTGGAGGCTAATTACATTACAATATTGTAGTGGTTTTTGTCATACATTGACATGAATCAGCCATGGAGTTACATGTATTCCCCATCCCGATCCCCCCTCCCACCTTCGAACCCGTATCTCTTGTGTCTCCTGCAGTAGCCGGCGGATTCTTTACCACTGCGCCACCTGGGAAGCCCCAAAAGTGACTCAGTAATACACATACATGCGTCCCTTTTTATATTCTTTTCCACCGTGGTTTTTCCCCGGAGATTGAAGACAGTTCCCTGTGCTACACAGTGGGTCCTTGGACATCTGCTAACCCCAACCTCACTCCACCCCTCCCCTGCCCCTCCTCCTTGGCAGCCCCGTCTGTTCTCTCTGCCCATGAGTCTGTGTCTGTTTCACAGATAGGTTCATTTGTATCATATCTTAGATTCCACGTATAAGTGATATCATGCGGTATTTGTCTCCATCTGACCTCACAGTGCGATCATCTCCAGTTGCGTCCTGTTGCTACAGATGGCATCAGTTCCTTCTTCTTTAGGGCTGGGTGCTAGTCCCTTGTGTCTGTGTACTACATCCTCATCCATTTAGCTGTCGATGGACATTTAGTTTCTTTCTACGTTTTGGCTGTTGTGAATAGTGCTGCTATGAACATAGGGGTGAGCATATCTTTTTTAATTAGCATTTTGTCTGCATATATGCCCAGGAGTGGCATTGCTCGGTCCTATGGTAGTTGCTTTTTTATTTTTTTTAGTTTTCTGAGGAAGCTTCACACTGTTTTCCACAGTGGCTGAACCAGTATCCATTCCCACCAGCAGTGTAGGAGGGTTGGGAAAGCTATTTAATTAGGAACAGAATTGGTAGCTTGACTCTTTATCCGATCCCTTTATCCTTCCTCTTCCTGTCTGAAATACACACAGTGCTGAAGCGGGAGTGGCACGCTTGCCAGCGTGAGAATGAAAGTTACATGTTTCATTAACAGAATAGACACACGGAAAGCGCCGGAACCCTCGGGGCATTAGGGAGCCACTGTGTGGAACGCGACTGCCCACCTCCAGACCACTCGCGCCAGGAAAAACAGAGGCCCCTGGCTGGTTAAGCCAGTGCAGCTGCTGTAACGACACTCGGCTCTAAATGAATGAGGAAAACAAGCTAGAGACGGGATGAAGAAAAATGATGAATGGAACCACAAGGAAACGCAAGGTTTGTGTCTTGGGCAGAGACTGTTGTATATAATCAGCAAATTCCCCATCAACCGTCTGCCACCGGCTGGGGTCCGTCGCCAGGAATTCCACAGGTTCGGACAAGGGTCCACCACCATGAGCAGGTCTCGAGTTAAGGGCTCAGCTGCTGTTTTCAGACGACTGCGCCTTAGGGTTCAGTTTACAACTTGGCCACTCGCTGCCTCTGTTTCTTGGTTTGCAAAACAGGCATAATAATAAAAACTCTTAGGAGTGTCCATAAGATTTAATGAGATGATACTGTATAACAGGCTGAGAAAAATGCCAAGCATACTGGGAAGCCATTAATAAATGCTACTCGTTATGGAGATGGGCTGAAATCATTACTTATCCTGCACAGACAAGAACTAGAGCACAGCTTCTGTACTCTCCTCTGTCATTAAAGAAGGTCACCGCCTCATCCCATTCTTCCCCGTACAAAATACACTGGAAGTGGGAATTCCTGGCAGTCCAGAGGTTAGGACTGGGAGCCTGGGTTCAGTCCCTGGTCGGGGAACTAAGATCCTGCAAGCCAAGAGGCACAGTCAAAATACACACAAACAAACAAAATCCCAAGTCACACTGAAAATATGGCAGTTTGTCCATCAAGTGAGTGATTATAGTGAAAAAAGCCAAAAATATACGCTGGATGATATGGAGGTTCTAGCCTAAGTATCAGACCTAGTTCTTCTCTTCTAGGGAACTCCCAGTCTGGTGCAGGCAGGGAGTAAAGGGCCCCATTATTAACCGCCTCAGGATCTGAGAGGTGCTGATAAGTAGCCCAAGGTCTCAGAGAAAGAAGATCTTAATATTTGCCTGAGTCTTTTAGCCAATATTTATTAGACGCCTTGAGCTAAATACTAGCAATGAGTGAAAAAGAGCAAAATAAAATGGAATCAAGTTCACCTTAGAAAAATCCTGATAGGATCTGAATGCCCTCCAGGATCAGGATATTGTCTTATTTGTTTAAAAACCCCAGTCCAGGTATATTTCCTGGTACATGGAATGAATTTTCCCAGTTGAGTTTTTTATAGCTTTCTGTTTCTGGGATTTTGCTTTTGCAAAACCGTAGCTATTCATTACTTCTACTCCTGGCTCTAACAAAGCAGTTTTTAGCCAGACCAATGATCCCAGGAAGAACAAGTAGAAAGGCCAGAGAAAATTAAAATAAAAATTTATCTGAAGGCATCAGAGGGCTGCCAAGGCATCTAAGACTTGAGGGGTCAGGCCCTCTGTGAAAGGAAGGCCCCAAGCTCTTTCTCCTTCAGTAAGTTTTCATTCTTACTCAGATATGCAGATAATATCTATATGGTAAAGCTATATCAGATATACCACTCTAATGGCAGAAAGTGAGGAGGGACTAAAGAGACTCTTGATGAGGGTGAAAGATAAGAGTGAAAAAGCTGGTTTAAAGCTCAACATTCAAAAACTAAGATCATGGCATCCGGTCCTATCACTTCATGGCAAATAGATGGGGAAAAAGTGGAAACAGTGAGAGACTTTATTTTCTTGGGCTCCAAAATCACTGTGGATGGTGACTGCAGCCATGAAATTAAAAGACGCTGGCTCCTTGGAAGGAAAGCTATGACCAACCTAGACAGCAGCTATGACCAACCTAAATAGCATATTAAAAAGCAGAGACACTTTTTAATATGCCTACACTTCACTTTGCCTACAAAGTCTGTCTAGTCAAAGCTATGGTTTTTCCAGTAATCATGTATAGATGTAAGAGTTGGACCATAAAGAAGTCTGAGCACCAAAGAATTGATGTTTTTGAATTAAGGTGTTGGAGAAGACTCTTGAGAGTCCCTTGGACTGCTGGAAATCAAACCAATCAATCCTAAAGGAAATCAACCTGGAATATTCATTGGAAGGACTGATGCTGAAGCTGAAGCTCCAATACTTTGGCCACCTGATGCAAAGAGCAACTTTTTGGAAAAGACCCTGAGGCAGGGAAAGATTGAAGGCAGGCAGGCAACTGAGGACGAGATGCTTGGATAACATCACGGACTCAATGGACATGAATTTGAGCAAGCTCTGGGAGACAGTTAAGGACAGGAAAGCCTGCAGTCCGTGGGATCCCAAAGAGTTGGACGTGACTTTGCAACCGAACAACAACAAGAACATAGTTTTTCATTGTTAGTTGCATAAACCAAGCAGTTAAGACCCCTAGCAAAGGAAAAACTGCTCAAAAGCAGAGTGTGGTTTTCAGAATTGCATGGTGCTGGAAAAGCAAACGTGAGAATACTGGGAAGAGACTCATAAACATCCCAAGCTCTGCTTGGGACCTCTAGAAAGTAACCGCCTAGGGATGGGTGAATCCAAAGTAGACCCAGCCTGAGAAAGGTAAAACTTGCTCTCAGCTCAACTGAGCTTTTGGTTAGACTGAGGTAACACCCCCTGCTCTAGATACCAGGATTTACTTTTACCTTCAGAAAGGACTGACTTGCTAAAGGAAGGTAACCCCATCCAGAGCCTCGAAAATTTTCATACACAATGGTCTTCCCGCCATCAAAACTTAATAAAGAACTAAGAAATAGAACCAAGAAGAAACAGACAATAGAAACAGACCCATAAATGATGCAGATATTGACTTACCTTGTTTTTTGATCTTTATTTTTATTTCTTTATTTGTTTTGGCTGTGCTGGGTCTTAGTTGGGGCACGAAGGATCTTTTAAACATGTGGGATCTAGTTCCCTGACCAGGGATCAAACCCAGGCCCCCTCCACTGGCAGCATGAAGTCTTAGCCACTGGACCACCAGTGATGTCCCTGTGCTTATCTCTAAAGATAAATACAGTCTTTATCTTTTAAAAAATGTCATTAGCATAGTCAAGAAATAAATGGTAGGAGAATTTCACCAGAAAACTCGACTCTGTTCAAAAAGAATCAAATAGAAATTTTGCAATGAAAAATATAATAGCTGAAATGAAGATCTACAACACTGTAAATCAACTATATTATGCCAATAACTTTTTTAAAAAAGAAAAAGATGAAAATCTCAATAGATAAGTTGAATAGCAGCCTCGGCACAACTAAAGAAAGGATAAGTGACTGTCAGATAGGTCAGGGAAAATATTCAGACTAAAACAGGAAAAAGGCTTCATTGGGTAGAAGACACAGAAAAGACAGGAGACATCCTGAAAAGTTTTAACATATATATTTGGACTCCCAGTGGGAGAGAAGAGAACAGGACAGAAGAAATTTTAAAGATAAAAAAGCCATGAATTTTCCAAATCGATGGAAGACATCACTACAGTTTGAAGAACATAATTTGGATCCCAAGTTGGCTGAAACCCAACTACTCAACGCCAGTTTCATTCAACACGTGATCTGTTCATGATTTAGAAGTGAAACCATGTGAAGTATCATTGAGTTCATGTGATTGAGGCTCGAGAATGAGGCAGTATTGTTCAACTTGACCTCAACTTTGCCTTTAAACCAGAGTAAACCTAGGCAGATCAGGCTAGATCAAGTTACCCTGGCTTAACTTTAGAACCAGAACAAAAATGAAAACATCGGCTCTGTGATTTTATTATTTTTTAAAAGTTGCTCTGAAGTAAGGCGAGACTATGTCGCAAACAATACAGCCATCCTAATAACGTTTTCAGCCTTTTGAGCAGTCTGATATTTTCCTGGAAAATCCTGCCTTGACATTTGAGTGCTGGTATTTAGCACTTTTGTTTCCATTTCTTTTATGAAATTAGTCATCATCTTTTGTTTTTTAAGATGCCAAGTTTTACAAGCTGTGAATTCCTTTTTCTAAAAAAAAAAAAAAAAAAAAAACACCTCTAAATATTTCTTCCCCAGAAGCTTATGGTTGAAGGGCAAAACCTCCCTAATCACTTTGTACTGAATATTTCAGGATTTTCCTTTTTTTTCCCCCCCTGGACAGGACCCACCTGGAGCCTGTCAGAGACTGCTGACAAGACAGGGAGGGGCCCAGTCCTGCCCGAACTGTCAATACCTGATTTGGGAAGTGTTTCCACTGCTCGATTCTGATTTGAGGAAAGCGGGCAGGAGTGATATTTGTCCACGTGTCACTGGATTCTCAGAGTGTCTTCCGCCCTCCCGGGAAGGCCTTGTAACTTCTTCCTCTGCGCTCCTTGGTGGAAAGCTGACTTGTGAACGCTTATCCCCTTCTAAGTTCATGGAGCGCTGTGGGTTTTTTGTTTTTGTGTTTTCTCTCTTCAGTGTTGGTTTATTGGCATGCTCTTTAAAAAATGAGTGCTCTTCATGACTTGGATTTCTTCTGAGACTGTGGTGAAACTCCTTCCAAGGGGTCATGAAGGGCTTTGGAGGAACTCAGCACCACTTGATATTCAGTCACTTGAGCCAAATGTAAAATTGTATCACCGCTGACGGCCTCAGTTAGAGCCTTCCAATTTCTGGTTACCCTGTTATATTGTAAACGAATACATTATCTCTCACAGATTAGGTTCCTGCGCAGCTGTCCTTTCACAGCCTGCTCCCTACCCTCCCCAGACGGGAATTAAACCAGGTCTTGCAAAATCAAAGAAAAATGAGTGCTTTTCAGTATCTCCTCCACATGCCAGCCAAATTCACTGTCTTATTACAATACATTAAGAAGCAAGATTTAAAAGAAAAAAAAAGAAAAAGATTGCTTTCTAGTAAAAATACGAAGTGGGAACACAGTTTGTTTATTTTTTTCCCGAGAGTTACTACTGCCTGTGAGACCAAAGGCAGACCAGGCAGCCGCCTTGCTGCCCTCCACTTTCTGGAAGGATATGGTTCTAAGGACTGGAGAATTGGCCCCGTGGAGAGAAAGGAGAGAAAGGAAGCGTAAAGACTCTTCACAGGCTCTCCCGTTCATTCTCAGCAGGCATTTTCTGAGTACCTACTGTTGACTAGGTCCCCAGAGTTGGGGGCAGAGATGGGATGGGGAAATGGACGTGACCATTTAGGCATGGCCTCTGTATTTCCAGCGTTGTCTGCAGAGAAAGAAGTTCTTTGATGGTAGACCATTGTTACAGTCGGGGCCTCCCTGGTAGCTCAGTGGTTAAGAGTCCACCTGCCAAAGCAAGAGACTCTGGTTGGATCCCTGGGTCGGAAAGATGCCCTGGAGGAGGTCATGGCAACCCACTCCAGTATTCTTGCCCGGAGAATCCCATGGACAGAGGAGCCTGGTGGGCCACAGTCCATGGGGTCTCAAAAGAGTCGGACACGACTTAACAACATTGTTACAGTGACACTGATATGAAACAAGTGAAATTTTTCAGTGTCTCTGACCTGGAAGACCATCACTCTCCTGGTCTACTTCACCCCTCCCACTGGTGATTGCTTCTGAAAACAAGACATAACTTACTCCCAACAGTTTGTCAGGGACCCCAACAGGTCTCATGCCCTGCCAGCATTTATTGCATTTTTTCCATCTGTAGGAAAGAAAAGTGATTCTATAGGATCGGAGAAAAAAGTACAAGAAGCATCAGCCTAAATCTCGTAAGGTAGACTGCAGACCTGCCTGAAAGGCCCTTGCTCATCTGAGCGGTGAGCCTAGATTCGCTTCTCTGCCTTCTCCATGGGCCCTGAGCCCTCAGGGGCCAAGGATGTGCTTTAACCACCCGTCACTCCTCAGAGGCTGGAGCAGAGACCTGGCACCTGGCCAAACTCATGAAAGTCATTTAAAGGCTTTCCTTTTGAGCCACAAGATTGGCCAGTAGTCTACTTGATCAGTGGTCCGAGATCAAATGGCAACCACATTAGGCTCACAAACGTGTTCTAAGAATCGCTGTCCTGGCTATTGTAAATAGTGCTGCAATGAACATCGGGGTACCTGTGTCTTTTAGAATTGTGGGTTTTCTCAGGGTATACGCCCAGTAGTGGGATTTCTGGGTCATTACAGAAGCTCTGTTTTTAGTTTTTCAAGGAACCTCAATACTGTTCAAGCAACCTCAATGTCCGTCAGCAGAGGAATGGATAAAGAAGATGTGGTACATATACACGAGGGGATATTATTCGGTCATTAAAAGGAACGAAGCTGAGTCATTTGTAGACATGTGACCAGGCCTCGAGTCTGTCATACAGAGTAAGTCAGAAAGAGAACAACAAGTATCATACATTAACACATGTATGTACAATCTATAACACGGTACAGGCGAACCTATTTGCAGGGCAGAAATGGAGGCGCAGATGTAGGGGGTGGATGTGTGAGCACAGAGGAGAGAGGAGGGTGGGATGAACTGGGAGATGAGGTCTGACATAAATTCACTAGCAGTGGGGAGCTGCTCTATGACACAGGGAACTCAGCTCGGGGCTCTGTGGTGCCCTCGAGGGTGGGGCGGGGAGGGAGGCCCAAGAGGGAGGCGAGATATATATATATTTTTTTTTTGTTTTTTTTTTTTAGCTGATTCACATGGCTGTACAGCATAAACTAGCACATTGCAAAGCAACTATAATCCAATTAAAAAAAAAAAAAGACTAGCTGTGTACTAGGCACGAGGCTTGGTGATGTGGGGATACAAAGATACTTAAGACAGAAGCCCTTCTCCTGCCTGACCTCCTTCATGGACAGAGGCCTGAGGCATTGCAGAAATGCCATCATCCAAAGTGGAGCAGGATGAGGTCAGCACGGGCATGCTGAGCACTCTCGGTCCGCGATGCAGATTCGGATAACAGCTGCTCACTGGCCTTTGAGACATGTTAACTGAAATTCGGTCTCCTGGGATCTGTGATAGGAGAGCAATGATACTTAACTAGAATGTCGCAGGAGAGACAGTTCATAATGTGTCCAAAGGGCCTGTGTGAGTATATGATGTCCTCAGTGAAAGGCATGGTCATCGTGAGCGTCCCTGACTCTACTCTGCGTTTCCTCTTTCTGAACCTTGAACACCCTTCCACCAGCTGGCTGGGACCTCCCCATTTTTATGCCCATCTTAGTCCCTTTCTTCAAGATCCATCTTATTTTATGTCCGTGCTTGCCTACATGTGCACCACACACACGCATGCACACACATGCTTGCAGGAATCTGTCAGCCCTGTTCATACCCTTCACTGTCGCTCTGTAAGAACTGAAGGCGCTTGTGTGAATACCTGCAGTTCTCTGCCTGGAGGCTTGTTTCCTGACTGTGGGAGCATCCTCAGCTCTCAAGCCTTGCAAACTGGAAGTGTCAAAAAAAATTAAACAACCCTCAACAAGAGCCAGTAGGAAGTTGGGGAATTAATCCCTGAGCCTCTGTGTGCTTTGGGGAGGATGAGTAACTCTCAGGCATGCTCAGCACTCCCCGCCCCAGGGCCATGGAAGGACTGACCTCCACCTGCCCGCGGCGGCCAGTCTCGGTGAGTGGCCTCCAAGCGCCTGTCCCTCACTGCCTCACTGCCCACCTGCCATCGCTGCTGCCTGAGATGCCCCCCAACACACGCGTGCTCAGAACCTTCTGTCAGCGTCTGTTTCTGTGGAAACCCAACCTAAGATGCCAACACAGCACGTGGCATCTTCCATCATCAGCTACACAGGACTCACTCCGTCACTCACTCCTTGATTCCTTGGCAGCACGTGACCCGGTGGGTGGGACCCAGTTGGTGTCCTCCACCCACGCCTGCACCTACACCCCCTGCACCTGCCACAGGAAGCCAGCGTTGGGACTCTTGCATATCTCCAGCGTTGCCGCAAGTTCCATTGAAGAACTGTTAAGGGGTGATCCGCCTGGCCCGAGGCAGCAAGCAAAGCAAAGGCCATCACAGCGTATAAAGCATTACAACAGCAGCAACCGCAACTCTGCGATTAAATTGGATCCATCCACTGACCTCCCACTAGCTCTTACTGAGGGCTGTTTAATTTTTGACACTCCTAGTTTGCACAGACGGACTCCAAAGCCGCAGGGCCTTGGTGATGCTGTCTGACGATGTGGGACCTCTGACCGCAGCGGCCTGAGCCCACCGCCGTGAGCTGTCTGTCCCTGCTCCTCGACACCGGAAGAAAATGTATAGCTCATGAATTTCTTCTACTGACATGCCAAAAAAACTCCTTTCACCTTTATTTTCTGGTTGTTTTCCCAAGAGACTGTACAACTGACTTTGCTTTTGTCGTTAAGCATCTGCTTGGAACCTGCTCCGCCTCGTCAGATCACACACCATATGCCATTATCTGCTGGGGTTGCACATTTTCTTGGTTGACAGTCACGTTAAACTTTTGTGTGTCTGGAACACATTCATCATAAACTCAAGACTTTATTCAACATTGTGTTAACTCTGCAGTGTCATGGAATAGAAGGATCTTCTCTGAACAACTGGAATATTAGGGATTCACAGGGAATGCAAAGTCGCAGAATAACACACTCCAGGTGTGGGACTATACTTCACATTTCTTAAGATCTGAAGGCAGTAAAGAGGGGTGCAGAGAGTAAGCTGTACCAAACTTAGCTTTCTTTATTACAAAGGACCCTAATGGGGTCCCCTCTAATAATATGCAAAATTTAAAGTGACCAGCAGAACCTGGGGTCCATCCAAGCCAGCTCAGCAATTCCCTCCTGTCTGCTCTCCAGAAATTCCATTGTTAATATCCCTGGGGGTATGGCCGGTCCTTTCGTGCCTTTTTTACAGCAGGGCCTTACATTCACATCCCAAGGGTCCTTCAGTGTTCTTTATCTGGGATTTGCAGAAACAATGAAAATATGGTTAAATTGGGGAGTTCCCTGGCAATCCAGTGGTTAGGACTAGGCAATTTCACTGCAGGGAGCCCGGGTTTGGTCCCTGGTTGGGGAACTATGATCCCACAAGTCACTCAGTGCAGTCAAAAATAAAAAGAAGAAGAAGAAGAAAAAGAAAATGTGGCTAATTTTGGTCCTAGACAAATTGAAAATCAGACGTGTGTATTTACATCAGACAGATTCCCATTGCCACAGATCTGGATGCCTTTTTCCTGTTTGAGCGTCATTTATACCAATCCAGCTCCTGTGTTCACCCTTCCTCTCAGCTGATAACTCATCCACCATTCCTCGATGAGATTTTGTACTCTGGCCACACACACCATGTGGACCCCCCCAGTCCTGAAAATGACTGATAACCAAGCAGCTGACCATGGGTTACCGGACAATCTAAGCTAAGATACTACCAAGGAGGGCCAGTCCGTGGCCCATGGAGTTCCACCAGCTGGCTAAGCAAAAGGTCCTGTCCCAGGATTGCCCTTAAACAGTTTCACAAATCTGTCTTCAGAGTTTTCTCTCCAACCAGCGGCAGAATAAGGACTGGAAGCATATTGCCACATCCTCTGGCTCTCCTCTGAACAAGGCAGCTCTTTTTATCTTGGAATCTTAATTGACATCAGCTGACGATGTAGAGAACTCTTTCATTCATGCTTGTCTGCATTTCCTTTGAACCTGAGCCTTGTGGTATTTTTGTTACCCTTATAAAGTTGTGACTTATTTCATTTATTTATTCTGTGCTCAATTTACTTTTTGCTCCCCTGAGTGCTGCTAGAGAAAACCTAGAGAAAGTTGGGACAATGTCTAAGCAGAAAACTGATAACCGGGGGTCCTCAGGTCCCCTGACTTGCGTAAGTTAGAGGAGCTAGTATTTGTCATCTCTGCCCAGCTCTAGGCTCAGGGGTGTCATGTTAGATGACTCTTGAACTTGCCCACAGAGTGTTTACAGCAAGGAAATCGGCAAATACTGTGAACCAGGACTTCTCCCCCATGGAAACCCACTTGTTAAATATTTACCAACACAACACTGGGCAAAGGTCAGCTGATATTTGGCATAAAAAGTTGAGATCTTACAAAAGCATTTTAAAATTTTTCAAAGGAATTGGAACTGTTTTTTATAAATCGGTGGATCCCAGCCTTCTGAGACTCAATATCTCCATTATAGACTAGATAGTTTAGAAAACATCCTATTCCATTCTGGAATGAAATCCATAGATATCATTTACCTGTGCAGCACTTAAAAATTTTTTTTAATTTTTATTTATCTACTTTTATTTACTTTTTATGGAAGCATAGTTAATCTACAATATTGTGTTACTTTGAAGTGTACTGCAGAGCGACCCCGTGTGTCCTCCCCAGGGCTGCAGTAGTAGAGTCCGCCTGCAAAGCAGGAGACGCAGGTTCGATCCCCGGGTCGGGAAGATCCCCTGAGGGAGGGCCTGGCAACCCACTCCAGTATTCTTGCCTGGAGAGTCCCAAGGTCAGAGGAGCCTGGCGGGCTACAGTCCACGGTGTCACACAGACTTGGACACAACTGAAGTGACAGCAGGCACGCACATATATGTGTATACATATATGCATATAAACACATGTGCGTACATATGTATAATGTGTGCAACTTTGTTTTTAAAAAAAATCAACATCATATCCCAGTGATAATATTTTTAAAAATGGAAGTTATTTATAGTAGATGACTATATTTTAATATGTAAATGTTTGGGCGTGTCTCACTAGAAGACAAGATAAGATATTGTTCATACCTTTATGTAGAACCACAAAGAAAGCAGCAGCTACAATGCAGAATGAGCAAGGTGAGGCTTCAGTAATCAGTGTGATGTTCTGAAGCAACTCTTCGTAAAATCACTCACAGCGCAAAGCACCCTCTCCCCTCAACCCACAGGACAGTTGCAGCTTGGAAGACCCGGAATGCTTTTTTGCATATTAAAACCATGCAAAAAAACACAGTTCATGTGTTTGTCAGGAAGGAATTTGTTTCTAGGTTCAGGCTACATTCCCACGTAGATTACCTGCCCTCCAGAGTCATGTGGGACGTGAGTAGTTCTTCACTGTACGGAACCATAGACGTCTCTAGCACCACCCACGAAATGCCAGGAGTGCCCTCGGTCAGACAGGCAACCAAAGTACCTCTTAAAGACTCACAAAGCGGCCTAGGCATAGTACCTCCCAGTACTCTAAACCAGCGCCAAGGAATGTCCTTTGGAGCCTGGCCCGCACCCCTGTGTCCTGATGAGCTAGTATCCAACAGGAGAACTGACTGGTAACCAGGATGGTAACCCCTGGCATCCAGAGAGGAAATGCCAAGCAACCCAAGCTCTTAGCCAGTCCAAAAGATGCAGGGACGTCTGAAGAGGTAGCGGGTGACTCAGGAGAGGGACAGTGCCGGAGGGACTCCCGGCCAGCTGGGGCCCGGGCCTGGGGGCTGGGTGAGGGCAGGGTGGAAGCCCCTGACTTTGGGGAGATGGCCAACTGCCATCCCGCTTGAAGCCTTGTCATCCGGGAACTGTAGGAGGCATGAGACAGTCGTCATGGGGCATCGCAGCCCCCAGAGGCTGTGAGCTGTCTAATCACCTTTGGCTCCTGTTACTACATTGTGCTCAAGGTGCTTCTTGGTGGGAATTGATAGGGAATTATCTCTAGAGGAAAGCGGCTGTGTTATTTTTCCTTTGTCCTCTGTCCCTCATTCTCTTCTTTCTCCTGTGTTTAGTTTCTTAGATACTCACTTAAAAGGTAAAACCGATATCCCGATATGTGACGGCTTTGGTGTTTCTTCACTAGGTGTTGCTGTTAAATAAGAGACCTGGAGATGTAGATGCTGACATGAGGCTTCATCAAGGTGCCTTTTGTATTTTAGTGTTAAATATCCAAAGCCGGTTCCGCAGTGACTCCCAGACTCCCACCTCCCCTTTCCCCCCAGTGCTTGAGAATACCTCACCTTCTCAAGATTTTTGACCGCTGTAGCTGTTCTCAAACTTTTTCAACCCAAAGACCAACTGAGAGGAGTTTTTAAAAAATCTGTCAGTCATCTGTCCCATCTATTCTTTATTTTTAAGTAAACACTATTGAAATACACATAGAAATAAGTATGCAAATCATAAGTATACAGTTTGGAATTGCCCTGCAACTGACCACACACACGTCCCCAGCAGGCAGATCAAGAAACAGAACATCAAAAGCTCTTACTGCTTCCTTTTATTCACTAATCCTGACCCAAGGGTGACAGGTATCCTAACTCGTAACAGCATAGATTAATTAGGTCTATTTTTGAACTTTATAAAGACAGAATCATGCAGTTGTACTTTTTTGTGTGTTTCTGGCTTCTTTCAGTCAATATAAGGTTTGTGCTATTCACCCATGCCGTGGCCTGTGGTTAAAGTTCATTCATTCTCACTGCCGAATGGCAGTTAATGATAGAATGCATCGTATTTTATTTATCGCTTCTACTACGGATGGATGTTCGGTTAGCTCTCCATATGGGGCTATTATGACTAGTACTGCTGTGGCCCTTTTACCACATGTCTTTTACGTGAACATATATTGAGTATGTACATAGGAATACAATCCCCTTGTACTAGAGGTTGAAGTATATCAGACCTCAGTAGGTATTGGCAAATACTTTTCCAAGATAGTTGTACAAATGTCAGTTTCCACCAGCAGTGTACAAAAATTCTGATTTCTCCACATCTTTGCACACCCTTCATATCATTCCTTGTTTGCTTAATTTAGCTATGTTGCTGGGCATGAAGTGCTATTGCACTGTGGTCTTAAATTTCATTCCCAGAATACCAATGGAGTGAGCACCTTTGCAACCAAGGCTGGTTGGGTATTCAGCTGCAGCACACTGGCATGGCCAGTGTTTATCCTCAGCGGTCAGTGCTCGTACTATACTGAGTGTTAAATATTTCATTAAGTACTGTCTTCTAGGACAGCTCTATTGAGGTATAATTGACATGTGTTAAAGTGCACATAGAGTGTGAAGTTGAATAAGTTCTGACATATGTATACACCTGTGATGTCATCACCACAGTTACTATAATGTACCCAGCGAAGGAAACCACTAATAACCTGAAAAGGCAGCCTGTGAAAGGGGAGAAAATATTTGCAAATCTGATAAGGGGTTAGCATCCAAAATATATTTTAAAAATACATTTAACTCAACTGCAGGAAAAAAAAAAATTCTGATTAAAAAGCGAATAGAGGATCTGAACAGATATTTTTCCAAAGATGACATACAGATTAATAGCCAACAGGTACGTGAAAAAGAGCTCAAAGTCACTAGTCATCAGAGAACTTACAAATCAAAAGCCACAATGACATCACCTCACACCCATTAGAATAGCTGTCACCAAAAAGATAAGAAATAGCAAGTGCTGGTGAGGCTGAGGAGAAAAGGGAGCACTTATGCAGTGTTGACAGGAATGTAAATTGGTGCAGCCACTATGGAAAACAGTATAGAGGTTCCTCAAAGAATTAAAAATAAAACTGCCACACGATCCAGAAATCCTACTTCTTGGTAATTATTCAAAAAAAATGAAAACACTAACTTGAAAAGCTCTGTGCATCCCCATGTTCAATGCATAATTATTTACAATAGCTAAGATATGAAAACCATCTAAGTGTCTATCAATAGATGAGTTGATTTTTAAACTGTGATATATATTTATTACTTAGCCACAAAAAAAGAAGGAAATCCCACCATTTTCAACAACATGGATGAATCTCGAGGGTGTTATGCTTAGGGAAACAAGTCATGCAGACAAAGACAAATACCACACGATGTCACTTACATGTGGAATCTAAAACAAACAACCCTGAACTCAGAGATACAGAAAACAGATTGGTGGTTGCCAGACGTGGGGGGAGCGGGGGAGCGGTGAGTTGCAGGCTAAACGAGTGAAGGTCATTAAAAGGTAAAATTTAGAAGTGCTCATCACCAGAAAAAAACAAATTTGTAACAAATGATGAATATTCACTAGACTTATTGTAATGATCATTTTGCAATAGATATAAGTACTGAATCAGTATGTTATAGCCCTGAGATTAATATAAAATATAGGTCAATTATGGGCTTTTCAGGTGGCTCTAGTGGCAAAGGACCCGCCTGCCCAATGCAGGAGACTTAATGAGACACAGGTTTGATCCCTGGGTCGGGAAGATCTCCTGGAGGAGGGCATGGCAACCCTCTCTGGTATTCTAGCCTGGAGAATCCCATGGGCAGAGGAGCCTGGCGGGCTACAGTTCACAGAGTCGCAAAGAGTCAGATACAAGCGAAGGGACTTAGCAGGCATGCACGCATACATCACTTATATCTCAATAAAAAATGTGAATAATAATAATGAAGATATGTACAACCACACTTGGGCTTCCGTGGTGGCTCAGATGGTGAAGAATCCTCCTGCAGTGCAGGAGACCTGGGTTCCATCCCCGGGTTGGGAAGATCCCCTGGAGGGGGAGATGGCAGCCCGCTCCAGTGTTCTTGCCTGGAGAATCCCACGGACGGAGGAGCCTGGCGGGCTGCAGTCCAGGGGGTCCGCAAAGAGCCAGACACGGCTGAGCGCCGGAGCACCGCCCAGCACCGCCACCCCAGGTGCGTCTCTCTGTGTGCCGCTGTGATCTTGTCTTCCTGCCCCTCCCTCTTCCTCCAGATCTTGTCTTTGGGCAGCCCTGGCTCTGGGTCCTCTAAGGGGTGCAGTTTGCGTTTCCTAGGACTTCCTTACATAAACGGAACCGTGTGTTAAATACCACCTTGGGTCTGTCTTCTTTCACTCAGCATAGTTATTGTGAGGTTCCTGTCTGTCTTATCATGTATCAGTAGTTCATTCCCTTTTATTTCCAAGAGCTTTCCGTTGTATGGGTATATCAGAGTTTATCAGTTCACCTGTTGAATTATCTTCACTTTTGGCTTTTACAAATAAAACTGCTATGAACATTCATGTTATTGAGTAAAAATATATTTTAATGTTTCTTGAATTAAATGAGTAAAGACCTAGGAGTAGAATAGCTAGATCATTTTGGAGGTACACGCTTAACTTTTCAAGAAATTTCCAAACCCTCTTCGAAGGGGTGGTACGGTCTTGCACTTCCGCCGTCGTGGAGAGTTCCGGCTTCTCCTTGACCACAGCGACACTTGCTTTGGTGTTGTTTTTGTTTGTTTAATTGTAGAGGGTCTTGTAGGTGGTATGTCATGGTTTCTCGTTGTGGCTTTAATTTGCATTTCCCTGGTAACTAATGATGCTGTGTTTCTTTTGTTTTTTATTTTTGTGTGGATATTTTATTTTGTTTTTGTGTTTTGTATCTGTGTATCTTTTCCTGTGTTTGTTTGCCAAGATATTTTGCCTTTGGTGGCATTTCTTTTCAAGTGATTTACCCACTGGGGTGCTTGCTTTGCTGCTTTTGAATGTTGACAATTCTTTATATGGACACACATTCATTTTCAGTTATATGCTTTTTCCCTTAGTGTGTGGTTTATCTTCTCATTCTTTTAGCAGAATCTTTCAAAGGAAAGAAGACTTTAGTTGTGATGAAATCTAACTTATCAGTTTGTATTTTTGTGTATCATACTTTGGTGTCACATCTAAGTCAGAAAGAGAAAAACAAGTACCAGGTATTAACGCATGTATGTGGAATCTAGAAAAATGGTACAGCGGATCCTGTTTCCAAAGCAGGAATAGAGATGCAGATGGAGAGAACGGACGTGTGAACTCAGGGTGGGAAGGAGAGGGCGGGGCAGACGGAGGTCGGGGCTTGACATGCATACCCCATCATGTGTAAAGCAGCTCGTGGGAAGCTGCTCTGTGACCCGGGGAGCCCAGCTTGGTGCCCGGTGATGACCTGGCTGGGCGGGATGGGGTCGTGGGATGGAGATCCAAGGGGGAGGGCACACACGTATACGTGTGGCTGAGTCACTTCACTGTATAGAGAGGCTGACACAACATTGTAAAGCGATTATATTCCAATTAAAAAAAAATCCATGCCCAACCCAAGGTCACGAGAGCTCCTTTTCATTTTCATCTAACAGCTTATAGCTTTATGTTTGACGTTTCAGCCCATGGCCCGTTTTGACTTAATGTTTGTGTGTGGTGTTAGGTATGGATCGTTGTTTCTTTCTTCCTGTAATGGATCTCTCATTGGCCCTGTGCTGTTTTTGGAGAGACTGTCCTTTCTCCTGGTCTGCATATAGGCTGAACTCCCTTAACAGTGAACTAAAAGCGTAAAGTTGATGCCATAGATTTCAATTTTAAAATGATGTGTTTTAATAACTAGTCCTAGTTTTATTTTACGTACAGTGAGGCCATTCAAATTGCCTGGAGACAGTAGATTGCATTTTCTGCCTATTTTAAATTTCTGCTAATTTGTACATGGCAATATCTTCCCAAAAGTGCTCTGTTTTAATTTACTCAACAAATATTCATTGAAGGACTATTGTGTGTCATGCACTGTTGTTACTGGGGTCATCAGAGTGAACTGGATGGCCTCACTGCCCTCAAGGAGATTACTTTCTATTTTAGGGTACATACAGTAAAGAATAAATGTATGCCAGGTAGTAATATGTCCATAAATTTTAAAAGGTAGGCTCAAGGAACTGATAGTGATGGACATGACCTAGAGTCCTATTTTAAACAGGATCACTATATCTCCATTAAGGCAATATATTCATAAAGACGTGAAGAAAGGGATGGGATAAGTCTTGTCGATATCCAAGCAGAGTATCCTGGCAGAGCCAAAATAAACTCAGAGATGCTGAAGGAGTGTGTTTGCTTTAAAAAAAAAAAGCTGCAGAGTGTGCTTGGGGTCTTTGAAATGAGAATTTTAGATCTTGAAGAAGCTCTCGATATTATGCAGTTCCAAGACTGCTGGTAGATTTCACGTGGCGGCGGCTTAGCTGCTATGTCGCGTCCGACTCTTTTGTGACCCTTTTGCGACTATAACCCACCAGGCTCCTCTGTCCATGGGATTCCTCAGGCAAGAACAACTAGGGTGGATTGCCATTTCCTTCTCCAGGTAGATTTCATCTTCAAGGCCAATTCAGATGAATTGGTGGTGAACGCCTACAGCAGGCGTCAGGAAGTTTTTTTCTCTCAAGGTCCAGGTCATAAATATTTTCATCTTAGTGGGACATACTGTTTCTGTTGCAATCACTCAACTCTGTCATTGGTTGAAAGCAGCCTCAGACAATATGTAAGCAAATAAATGCGAACTTTCTAAGCTCTCATAAAACTTTTATTTTGCTGAATGAGCTGGATTTGGGTGGCATTTGTTTTACTGGTAGGCTAGATTTGGCTCTTGAACCATGCCAGCCTCTGGGCTAGTATGGTGTTAGGCAGTCTTACCTGTATATTTCAAACAGACACATAAGATAGAATTAATTTCTGGGCTAGTATAGTGTTAGGCAGTCTTACCTGCATACTTCAAACAGACACAAAAGATATAATTAATTTCCCTCATGTGATTGTCTAGAGATAGGTGTCTGAGTAGTTCTGTTCCCCGTGAACATTCAGGGCCTTGGGGTCCCTCCATCATAAGCCTTTACCCTCCCTGGACTTGCTACCCTAGTCCCCGTGGACTAGGCTGGGTCCCAAAGCAGTTCAGCTGGCAGGAAAGGGAGAAGAGAGAAATCACCTCTTTAGGATGTGACGTGAAAGTTGCACACAGCACGTCTGATCGATGAGAGCACGATCCCATGGCCACACCCGGCTGCAGAGAGGAAATGCTCTCTCTGTCTGGGAGCCCTGTGCCCTACTAGAAATCTATTATCATGGATTCTTAAAGGGAGCTTAAATTAAGAGGGAGGCTGGAGTTAACAGCTTGCCACAGAATTTATAAGAGAAGGTGGAAAAAAATTTTTGTCCGTTTTCACCTAATATGTAAACAGCGATGACTACCACTGCATAATACTTTAGAAATTTAGAAAAGGCTTTCTCATACATTAGTTTATTTAATTCTTCAACATTATATTCCCTTGAAATAAACACTATCGTTGGAATTACACAGTATCTTATAGTTGAAGATTAAATAATGCTCAGGAGTGTGACTCAGGGACTTCCCTCGTGGCCCAGTGGTTAAGAAGCCACCTGCCGGTGCAGGATGGAACCAGGGTTCAGTCCCTGGCCCAGGAAGATTCCACAGGTCGTGAGGCAAACAGGCCCATGCGGCACAACTGACTCCACACGCCACACCTGCTAAAGCCCTTCTTAAATGAGAGAAGCCACGGCGGGGAGAAGCCCGTGATAGCAGCAAGAGTAGCCTCCGCTCACAGCTAGAGAAAAGCCCACGCAGCAATGAAGACTCCACACGGCCAAAATAAATAAAAGGGGCGTGAGGGACATAGAGAACAGACGGGTGGTCTCCTAGAGGGAACGGGAAGTGGGGGGGATGGAGTGGGAGGTTGGGGTTAGCAGATGTATAGAATGAATAGACCTCAAGGTCCTACTGCATAGCACAGAGAACTCGGTTCAAAATCCTATGATACACCGTCATGGAAAAGAATATTTAAACAAGAATGTAAACATGCATAACTGAATCACTTTGCTGTAGAAAAGAAATGAACACAACATTGTAAATCAACTATACTTCAATTAAAACAACTTTCTAAATTAAAAAGCTAAAAAAAAAAAAGTGTGAGTTTACCAAAGCCATATAGCTGCTATACACAGAACCCAGACCTTGCTCCAGGCTCAGAGCTTCCCCACTTGCTCTCCTAGAAACTCATCCCTCTTAATACCTAATCCTCTGAAGGTCTGGGTCTTGGTCTTTACCGAGTAGAATGTCCCAGCAGAGCAGAGGCTCTGACATGTTAGTGTGCAAAGGACCTGATTACCTGAGCCCAGCCCTGGACGTCTGCATGACACGGCCTTGGGCGTGAAGCCCGGGAATGGTCATGCCATTGGAATCACGGCACTGACCTTACATTGTCTTATTGTGTTTTGCTTAAACAGAGAGGGAAGATATTTCATATTTCTGTCTATTCTTTCCCTTTTGGCTTTCCTATACTTACATGCTAAATTTTGAAACTCTTGCCTTCTGAAAAATCCCAGCTAATTTCTTTTGAAACATCTCTAACTCAAACAAACAAAAAACATCAAACAATGATAAAATGTCAAAAATGAATTTTGGAAGCCAACATATAGCCTCTCAAACAGAAGTTTTCAAAGTCCTTGGTTGAGGGGGTGGCGTTATATCCTGTAGCTGATTTCCCAGAGATTTCTCTGTGGCTTTATTTTAACCTCAACTCCCAGTCAATTGCATTGAGCCTTTTACTTGCCTTTTTCTCGGTCAGACATCGGGATGAATTTAAACTCCCCTCCCGGCCCAACGGCCTCTCTGATGTATTTGCAACTTTTGCATTCCCTTTCCCCGTAGAATCCGATGGAAATTCCTTTGGGGCCTTTGAGTCAGAAACTTTTGTGTTGCTAATAGAACTTGGCTTCATTAGCATTTCAAATTCCTCGACGTTCTCAGGGATGAGGGCTCCCCATCAGCAACCTGATTTACCAGACGTCCTTAATGGAAGTCAGCAGTGGCCAGTGCTTTGGTTCTATTTCTACCAGCACATGTCACTGAGAAATCCTTTTCAGGGATTCTAGAGAAAGATGCAAGCTTTCTGAGAAGCTTTACTTTCATCTCTCTCTGCTGCCAAAAAGCCACACACCCTTCATCTCCGTTGGTAGTTGGATCCTGGGTAGAGGATGACTCAGAGAGAGTTGGGGAGGTGGATGAGTAGATGGGTAGAGGGACAAATGGGAGACAGATAACTCGAAGGGAAGATGGATGGTGGATGGGTAATGATGGGTGGGTGGATGGTACAGCAGAAGAGTGAGTAGGTGGATAGGATGGATGAATGGATGGAAAGATAAGACAGACAATGCACATCTTCCATTTTGTACAATATCCTTGCCATTTAATTAACCATAATTGGCCTTATGTTCCTGAGGCTAACTACCACTTTGCAGAAAACAGCACGCCATGGGATCTATTTTCTGCCTCCCACAAGGAGCAGCAGGGTGGGGCTTGTCAAATATTTCATTGCCATTCTGACTCAGTGTCTGCTTTGGAGACGAAAAGAAAGCATCCTTTTGTAATGTACATAATAATGCTTCAATGCTGATGAACTTAAACCAGGCATCTATGTAGCAAAATCCCCTGGGGAATTCGCCCTAATTGCATGTGCCTGGACCCCACAGCCCGAACTGTACATCCTGGCTGAAAATTCCCGTGCTGACAGGAGATGCTGTGTCCCTGACATCAGAGCCAGCTGAACAGGGTTTGAGCTCTGTTCCTGACCTCGCGTTCTCCTTAAGACAGGCCACTAACATTTTTCAAAGTACTTATAATATATCTCAGGCCATGTTCTAAGTGCTTTTTGCTTGTATCACCTCATTCAGTCTTTACCACAACTCTTGAAGGTAGGTGCCATTAATATCTGCATTTTACAGGTGAGGGAATCGAGGCGCCTGGGGTGAAAGTAACTGGTCAGGATCACACAGCTGGGAAGAGGTGAAGCTGGAGTTGAAACTCAGTCCACGTCCAGACTCCACAGCCCCACCCACCATGCTGTACCACCTCTCTGATCACTCTTTAAATATGTATTCATTCGGCTGACCCGGGTCTCAGTTGCAGCATGCAGGGTCTTTTAGTTGTGGCATGCAGGATGCAGATCCCCGGCCAGGGATCAAACCCCTGCACTGGGACCCAGTGAAGAGCGCAGAGTCTTAGCCACTGGACCTCAGCTCACTTTTTACGCGCCCTGGTCCAACAGAACTTTCTGTGATGACGAACTGTTCTCTATCTGCGTGGTCCGATTGACATAATAACCAGTAGCCACGTGAAATGAGGCCAATATGACTGAGGAACTAAGTTTTAATTGTATTGAATTTTAACTACTTTAAACAGCACGGTTTAAGAGCCAACTGATAGCCTCTTTTCATACAGATGATCCAAAAAAAAAAAAAATTATTAAGTGCTGAACTAAGGAAAAGGAAGACATCTCAGCTATTGACATTATCCTCTAGTCCCAAAGCACTCTGAGAATCCTTTGCGATTCTTTCCATCCCCAAAAGAGCCTCTCGATTCTTCTAAGTGCTCTGCCAACTGGGTGGGACAGCTACCCTTAGCTCCTTGGAGGATGTGTGGGAAAGAGAGAAAAGAAATAATCCAGGAAGAATCGTACAGGCAGGTTGTAGCATGGTGGGCCCATTGGCACTTATTCTCAGGAATCATTGTTACGTTTTCCATCTTCCGGATACTTGCCCCCGTATATTAGGGGAAGAGGGAGTTGATGGAAATCACTGACTTTAGAGCAGGGTTCAGTGTTGGAAAAAGGAAGTATGGTGGCATCTGGGCTCATTGAAGGAGAGATGTAATCCCATACTCTTCACAGAAGGAGGTGAAGAAGCAGGAAAGGGAAAATGATAAGCCAAGAGAGAAATAAAGATGACCCTGGATGAAATACTGTAATACAAGAGCCATATTATTCTTTGTATGACACACAAGTTGAAATTGGGTGAAGTTTTTAGAGGAGATGGAAAGTTAAAGTGTTAAGAAAACGCAAATGTATATGGTTAGGTTTTATGGGATAGAGACAAAGCCATGGAGAATTGGATGAAATCATTGAATATTGGTTTAGGACAGAGGCAGGCAAACTGCTGGCTTCCTGGCGGCTCAGCGGGTGAAGCATCCGCCCGCCACGCAGGAGACCTGGGTTCCATCTCTGGGTGGGGAAGGTCCCCTGGAGAAGGGACAGGCTCCCCACCCCAGGATTCTTAGGCTTCCCTGGCGGTTCAGCGGGTAAAGAATCCACCTGCAACGCGGGAGACCTGGGTTCCATCCCTGGGTGGGGAAGGTCCCCTGGAGAAGGGAAAGGCTCCCCACCCCAGTATTCTGGCCTGAAGAATTCCATGGACTGTATAGTCTGTGGGGTCACAAAGAGTTGGACACGACTGAACGACTTTCACTGTCACTTTCAGACAAACTGCAGCGTATGGGTCAACCCAGTGGAATGCTGTTTTTTGTAAATAAAATTTCATTAAGCACACACAGGTTGATTCATGTAAGTGTGGTCTGCGGTGCCTTTGACACTGCATCAGCAGAGCTGACCAGTTGCAGCAGACGCTATATATCCTGCAAAGCCCAGAACACTTTCTATGGCCCTATACGGAAAAAAGCTTACTGACCTCCGTTTAGAACAGGAGGTGGGGTGGGGAGGGGAGGGGAACATATATTAGCATAACCGTTTTGGAGTACTATTTTGTGTGGCCATCAAATTTTAAAATGCACCTTTAACCTGTCAACATTGTTACTAGACTTTTTTCAAAAGATGGTTTGATACACATACCCACAGGGTTTCTTTTATAACACTGGAAAACTGAAAACGACATAAATATCCACTCGCTGAGCACTGTTAAGTGAATTACAGTGCATTCGTGTAAAAGAATACATGATATACTGGTTTTAAGTGTACAGCAGAGTAATTCAGAATTTCTATAGATTATTCTCCATTAAAAGTTATTACAAAGTAACAACATCCCCGTGCTGTCCAATGTATCCTTGTTGTTTATCTATTTTATACACAGTAGTTTATATCTCTTAATCTCCTACCTCTAGCTTGTCCCTGCCGCCTGTAACCACTCCTTTGTTCTCTATATTTGTGAGTCTATTTTGTTGTATACATTTGTTTTATTTTTAGAATCCACAAATAAGTGGCAACATAAGAGTATTGATCCTTCTCTGTTTGACTTATTTCACTAAGCATAATACTCTCTAGGTCCACCCAAATTGTTGCAAATGGCAGAATTAAATTCTTTTATATGGCTGAGCAATATTCCATTGTATATATGTGCCACATCTTTTTTTTTTAATTGTTTCAACTGGAGGATAATTACAATATTGTGATGGTTTTTGCCACACATCAACGTGAATCGGCCACCAGTACACATGTGTCCCCCATCCTGGACCCCCGCCCACCTCCCTCCTCACCCCATCCCTCTGGGTTGTCCCAGAGCACCGGCTGAGTGCCCTGCTTCGTGCATCGAACTTGCACTGGTCATGTATTTCACATATGGTAATGTACATGTTTCAATGCTATTCTCTCAAATCATCCCACCCTCGTCTTCTCCCACTAAGTCCAAAAGTCTGTTCGTTTCGTCTGTGTCTCCTTTGCTGCCCTGCGTGTTGGTCCACTGGTACCATCTTTCTAAATTCCATATATCTGTGTTAATATACTTTCTCTCTCTGACTGACTTCACTCTGCATTATAGGCTCCAGGTTCATCCGCCTCATTAGAACTGACTCAAATGTGTTCCTTTTTCATAGCTGAGTAATATTCCACTGCATATATGTACCACAACTTCCCTATCCATTCATCTGCCAGTGGGCATCTAGGTTGCTCCCATGTCCTAGCCATTGCAAACAGTGCTGCAATGACCATTGGGATACATGTGTTTCTCTTTCAGTTCTGGCTTCCTCGGGGTGTTTGCCCAGCAGTAGGTTTGCTGGGTCGTATGGCAGTTCTAGTCCCAGTTTTTTAAGCAACTCCATACTGCTTTCCATCCAGTTTGCATCCAGTTTCCATCCAGTACCAGTTTGCATCCCCACCAACAGTGTAAGAGGGTTCCCTTTTCTCCACACTGTCTCCAGCACTTACTGTTCGTAGACTTTTTGATGATGGCCATTCTGACCTGTGAGACAATATCTCATGGGGTACCACGTCTTCTTTATCCATTAGTCTGTTACTTGGGTTGCTTCCATGTCTTGGCAATCATAAATAAAGCTGCTATAAAAATTGGGGCACATGTTACCTTTTCAAATTAGTATTTTCATTTTTTCTGGATATACACTCAGGAGTGAAATTGCTGGATCATATGGCATTTCTGGTTTTATTTTTTTGAGGAACCTCCACACTGTTTTCCCACCAACACTGCAGGGGGGGGGGTCCCTTTTCTCCACATCATCACCAACATTTGTCATCTGCAGTCTTTTTGATGATGGCCATTCTGACAGGTGTGCGGGTGACATTGTGACTTTGATTTACATTTCTCTAATAATTAGTGATGTTACACACATTTACATGTGCCTGTTTGCCATCTGTATGTCTTCTTTGGGGGGGAAAAAACCAAAACTCTCCATTAAGGTCTTCTTCCCATTCTTTTAATAGACTTTTTTTAAATAGAGCTATTTGTTGTTTTTAATGAGCTAGTTCTATGTATACTGCTTACTACTAAACAGAACAATCAGAACATTATATATTGTTTGATTACAGTTTTAGAAAAGCAGCAGACAACACCCTCCCCCCCACCCCGGAAGGTACAGACAAGTGCCCAGGGCTCAGCGTTTGATGGATGAAGACATGGAGGGTGTACACATCATTGTCACTTTCTATCTCCTGGGCTAGACTCTGAGTGTTTATGAAAACGCATTGCTTTTTTAAAAGTCCAAATGAAAAGGGGGAAGCAACAGACCAGAGGAAACAGCCACAGGCGGGCTCCCCCAGACAGGAGCCAGTGGCGCGAGGTGGCGGGTGGAGGACTGCCTGAGCCCACTGCTGGCCCCTGGGCTCACCGGCCGGAGCTTAGTCTCCTTCGGGACCGCAGGAACTGCAGGGCAGCAGCACCCAGAGCAAACGCAGGAGGCGCCGAGCAGGCCACTCGGGCGTGGAAGGGAAGGGGCGCCCCTGTCCTGGGGACCGTGTCTGTAGGTGATGCGTGGGACACTGGACGAAGCCGGAAACTGCAGAGAGGCGCCAAATGCAGGGAGGACGCAGCGGCCAGCCCCGGGGCGGAGAGAGGTTTCTGAGGAAGAACACTTCTGTCCCGGGCCCTGAGCAGCCCCGGCGTCTGCACGGATGGGGGCTCGTCCTGGGGATGCTGTCCCTTGCCGTGCGCCGGCCTCAGATCCGGGGTTCAGAGGGACAGGCCGGGGCGGGTTCCTGTGCTGGTCGGTGTTAGGGCTGCGCCAGCGCCCAGCTCGGAAAGCCGCTAAGCCTGCGGGTGCAGGAGCCCCAGGAACCCGCTCAGCACTTGCCCTGTGGCCGCCACACACCCCTGCCCCGGCCGCCCTGCTGAAAGCCCCACTCCACGACATGCTGGTCGTTTATTTTTTTTGGGGGGGGGGGGCAGAATTATGGCAAGAGGGGTTTACATGAGATGAACAGTTAAACTAATAAAGTAAAAATCAATAGAAAAACGCAGGGAGGAGGCAGGTGCGTCCTTCCAATAATGGGTCCCGGGCCCTCGCGCCGCCGCACGCCCGCCTGCACTCTGCGAGCCTGGCGTCGGGCGGAGGCCGGCGCCGGGGGAAGCCTTCTCCTTAGACGGTGGAGGCGCGGGCCGGCTGTGGACGGGGCCGCCGCCGTGCTGGTGCGCAGAGACGCCTGCCCCTTCTTCACCAGACTCTCCGGTTCGAACACGCGTGTCGGGCGTGATTCACGGTGTTGCTTTCTGGATTGTCCAGTGGGTAATCGCTGCACAGAAACCAGAGAAACAGATGTAGACCCTGAACCCTGGCCATAAATTTTTGTTTTATGATTATGGGTTTCAAATGTGCTGTGTCACACTGACAAATATACAGTTACTCTGAAACAAAATGAATTTAGGGCTCAAACTTTTGCTTTTGTGTTTGTTTGTGGTTGGGAATACTTTTATTAGTGTTCCTTTCATCATTGATCAAACACAAAGAACAGAGAAGCCATGACACATATCCGAGTGTTATTTTATGCCTCACTAAGAGCATGTTTGGGAAAGGGTTCTATCCAAGTCACTGGTTAATGTTTAAGATAGGTGTCAGTAACTTAAATTTCATTATCCACAAATTAGGCCAGTTTTCACCTTCTACCTGTTCATTAATCTTTATGGTGCATAGATATGTATTTAAAGAACTGTGGCTATTTGTGTATCTTCCCTTAATTTTACTTAAGGAGAAGAATGTGAAGGAAAAGTCAGATTTTCAAGAAGTATAAGAAGTATATTTACTGACAAATGATAAGTAATGCATGGCTCAATTTAGGGTCTACTTTTTCAATTATATTTGGATTAAATAATAACTCTAATAGTTGCTATCTACTTAGTCAATTCAGGATGAGAAATGATAGATTGACTAGTGAATACTGTTGCACTATTAAAAAAAAAAAACCCATAATATCCTATGCACAAGGATTTAAGCACTGATGGTTGATTTCAAGCCTCAAGTTTATTTCTCTACAGTTAAGAACAATGGGTTCCTAGGTGAATAGAAACGTAAAATTTCCTTATAGAAAATACAAATCTCCAAATCCCTAACACACACACAGACACACAGACACACACACATCTCTGTCATTGTCTTTGTGCCATGACAGAGTATTGAGGAAAATGTGGGAATACTTGTCTCCCTTCCTGGATGAGGCTGAAACCGTTGCTTAAGGAATGGAACAAACAGAATTTGGGGGGCCCTGTCCCCAAGTTCCCTACCTTGAGACCAGTGCACGCTACCCTTTGCCAAGTGCTAAGGGCCAGAAGTAACCTGTGCACAAACCTGGACGTGGTGCTGTGTTTCTCCTCTCTGAGCTCTTTCAGCTGTACTTTAAATAAAGCTGCACCGCCCCCCCCAAAGAACTTTTCACCCATCTTGTACAAAATAATTCCAGTTTCCAAGGAATTCTCAGGACCTTAAATCAGCATTTGGAGCTGTAAGTCTCATGGTGGTGGTGGTTGAGTCGCTAAATTGTGAACCACGTAGCAACTGGCACAGGACCGGGTGCTTTGTGTATCTTTATAACTATCTTCATGACAGGAGTGTTACCAAATGCTTCCTAAATTCCTCCGTGCTCCTCGCTTAAAATGTGTGTTTTCTTTGTAGTTAAAGGATTTCTTATAATAAAGCTCTGTTACAAAATGATGACCACATAAAAAAGAGAGAGAATAACAAACATGGAATTTCAGCAAAATCGTACCACCTCTTTTATCACCCAAGACTTTTCAGTTGCAAGAACTGAGCTTGCTGAGCTGAACACTGTTCAAATGTACCTTCCTAAAAGGGTCTTTGACTTTGTAAGTGTGCGCAATGCATAGTTTTCAGGTTACGCCATGAATGCCACTTGACAACTGTGCTAGCCCAGCGGCACGGGGTGGGTGCCCGGCAGGCTTTTTAAAGGCCTGGATGCCAGTGCGCATTCCAGCCCGCGCACAGAAAGGAGCCGGCAGCCGCCCTTCCCTGGGAGGGGCGAGGAAGCCGGCCCCCTGCCCGCCCACTCGCCAGCCCTGCGGTGTGAGAGAATCCGCAGTCCGGAGTGCAGGGGCACTGGATCACGAAGGGTGTTTTAATCCCTCCCGGAGCTGCTTTTCTTTGCTGTGCCCTTGCATCCTTTAGGCAAGTTGTGCAAAATGGCTGCAGGGTGGACTGGCTCTCCCTTTAACATTTCTCTGCCTGGGTGTATTTGTCAACACCGTGTTTGTCCTCGGTGATGGCTGAAAAGCTTTTCCTTCCTCCGGTCAGTGTGGGAGATGTTAAAAAAAATAATATCCGTTTTCTTAAAATTACTATCTTCTAATAAACAGGCAAGTTTGGAGGGGCTAGGAGGGGTAAAAAGTGGCCCTTGGAAATAGAAAACTTTGACATCATCAGTTCTCAAAACCTGCATTTAGTTACGCGGTGGTGGCATTGAGGGAAGGGGTACGGGAGTGGCGGCTGTGGTGACCCGGGTCGCCCACGTGCTGTCCAGAGCAGAAAAGTAATTTTCATTCAGGCCTGGGGTTCCGGGGAGCTGGGCTCTAGGCCCGATTCTGAGCAGTGGGCCCTCAGGCAGCCCTCAGCCTGCCTGAGAAGAGTCACAGCTGATGGTCCTGGGATGTGTGCTGAGGGCCGTGCAAGCGCTGTTTCTCTTTGTCCTCACAGCAACCCACTGGGGTCCGCAGTCCTATATTCCCATTTTACAGATGAGCAAGCTGAGGCCCTGGGAGGTGAGATCTTTGTCCCAGGTCACACAGGTGCTCAGAGGTTGAGCTGGGTTGGAACCTTGTTCAGTCTGACTCCCGCATGCACGCTCTTGATCACTGTGTTTTATGAAACCCTGCATATCTGCGTGACTGAGCGTGTTTGGGGCGGGAGGAACTCATTCTCGACTCCTTCATATGCTGCGTGTTGACTCAGGATAATTTTTAAGAAACAAATGAATCCAGAAAGCCGGAATTTCACTTCCGAGCCAACGCAGTCCCCTTCGGCCCGCAAGGGACAGAGAGGAAAAGACTATCAAATGGAAAGTTTCTGAACCCCCCGCTTCCCCAAGGAAGCTCCTCTTCGTGCTCCAGTTTAGGGCTTGCGGTGCTTTTGCAGGAGTGGAAAAACACTCACGTTACGAGGCATTTACCAGACAGACAGGCGCACCGAGGAATGTCAAGGCTGGGCCGGGGGCGGGCGGGGGGGGGGAGAAGCCCAGCGGAGCCCGGGACAACCAGGGCGCAAAGGGCCGGCGCCGGCGGGCGGCGGGCCCGGAGTGGCGTCCCGGTTCCGGCGGCTGCTCGCGGCCCCGCGTGCTCCCCGTGTCTCCCGCTCCGCGCGCGCTCCCCCCGGGGGGCCCGGGGCCCCGCGCGCGCGCGCGCGAGCGCTCCTCCCCGCGGCTCCGGCCCCGCGCGCCCCTCCCCGGGGCCCCGCGCGCTCCTCCTCCCCCGGCGGCCCCGGCCCCGGCCCCGCGCGCTCGGAGCGGAGGCGCGGGGCGGGAGGAGCGCGCGCCCGGGCCGCGGGCCGCCCGCGCGGCGGGGCTGCTGGGAGTGCTCGGCTCTGTGAGAATCCTGGGAGCTGGTGATGTCAGACTCGCTGGGTCATTTGAAGGTTAGCAGCCCGGGAAGGGTTCACCGAAAGTTCACTCGCATATATTAGGCAATTCAATCTTTCATTCTGTGTGACAGAAGTAGTAGGAAGTGAGCTGTTCAGAGGCAGGAGGGTCTATTCTTTGCCAAAGGGGGGACCAGAGTCCCCGCGCGAGCCGCCCGAGGACGCGGATGCCGAGGACGCGCGCGAGCCGGGCAGGGCTGGTCTGGGCACCGTCCGGGTAGGAGCCGCACCGCATTCCGAAGGCTTTTTGCAGGCGTCCGCTTGGAAGGAGAACTTGGGATCTTTCTGGGAACCCCCCGCCCCGGCTGGATTGGCCGAGCAAGCCTGGAAAATGGTAAATGATCATTTGGATCAATTACAGGCTTTTAGCTGGCTTGTCTGTCATAATTCATGATTCGAGGCTGGGAAAAAGACCAACAGCCTACGTGCCAAAAAGGGGGCAGAGTTTGATGGAGTTGGGTGGACTTTTCTATGCCATTTGCCTCCACACCTAGAGGATAAGCACTTTTGCAGACATTCGGTGCAGGGGAGATCATGTTTGACTGTATGGATGTCCTGTCAGTGAGTCCTGGGCGAATCCTGGATTTCTACACTGCGAGCCCGTCTTCCTGCATGCTCCAGGAGAAGGCTCTCAAAGCATGCTTCAGTGGATTGACCCAAACCGAATGGCAGCATCGGCACACTGCTCAATGTAGGTTTATTTTTTTCCCTTCTTCTACCCAGAAAAAAAAAAAAAATGAATTGTCTCTCTTGCATGCAATAAAGACACTGGAAACAAACTGCACTGCTAGCCAGACAAAGGATTTAATGATTTAATGCTGAAAGGGTGTGCTATGCTGGTGTGCATATTGATTCCGTCTGCTGAAAATTTCCTGTTAGATGTTTTCTTCCCAAACAACCCCTCCAGACTCCTGCTCCTCTCCTTACCAACCCTACGGTGCCTTGAAAATAGTTTAAAAAAAAAAAAAAGTGTGCGCGCTGAGAGGGGAAAAGTAGAGGGTGACCACAGGACTTTGAAACATTCTTCAAGTGAGGCAGTTTGACACATTTGTACAGTTTTTACTAAGATGGATGCAGAGGGGAAATTTCACTTTGCTGTTCTTTGGATTAACTGCTGGCTATATATATATATATATATCTTACCCGCCTTGTGTGTTTCAACAATCCAAAGTAATTAAAATATGACATCTTCCTCGGGAGGAATTTGGCCTCATTGAGGTGGCTGCTGGTCCTGAAGTTCACAAACCACCAGTTAAAGCTGCTGCCTCCAATGTTTTTCTTGCGGAGGAAAAAGGCAATATTTCTTAGCATTGACCCTGCTGCCACCTTTCCGAGTCACTTTGTTGCTCTAAGAAGTTGCTGTTTTGCTAGAAAACTACTGGCAATGAACACCCCTTGGGCTGAGCCATCCATTATTTCCATATCTTGCAATTCAGCCGGGAACCTGGACGTTGGTTCAAGGAAGGGAAACATAAGTGGAGTAGCCCAGTTTTTTAAAAAAATATTGACTATTTGGTTATCTGATGCTGACGGGGTGCCGAGGCCCACTCTGGTCAACAGTAGCTTGGCTGCAGGCTTGAGAAATGAGCAGCAGCCCCAGAAAACCCCACTTTCGGGTGTCTGCAGTGGGAGCCTGCGGGATGCATTGCTGCCCTGACAGTGATTTAGATAAATGGCTCGGCTATCTATCAAAATGTTTTTAGTACTTTATTTGACAATTCATTGGAGCATTAGCCTGAAAATGACATTTTAAATCTTTGTTTTCAAAGAGGTCAAAGTTTAACTGGAAGAAATTGAGTTTTCCTAATAACATGATGGCTTATCTAAAGAAAGGGAAGAAAAAGGAGAGGAAGAGAGGACAATGACAAGATTTAAACCGCCCTCTTCTGAAACTTTTTCTTAAGAATAAAGACTTGCTTCCAGGGCCAGGAAATCAACAGGTCTGTAGCTGAAAAATCAATAACCATTTGATGCCAGCAGTCTGGCTGTCTGACTTAATATTTCGTAGAGCCATAACCAGGGTAAAAAATATATATATATATATCTTTCTCAGAAGGTACCCTCAGGTAGCTGCTCTTGAAATGGCTTTACTTTCCTGCTCCCTGTTTTCTTTCTGAAGAGCTCAAAGAAACTGTTACAAAATAATTTTCCAACCTACTAAGGGATCTTTTACACCCCTCTGTAGCAATTAAAACAGTATGAACAGTTTCATTTGGAATTGCAGGGAACTGGAGCAGGTCTCAAACTTTTTCTTGTGAGAGAAAGTTTTAATGAAACGTTTTTTAAGGAAGGAAAAAAGAATGCTGGGATCCTGGCGTCAAGCTATTAGACCTAATAGAGGTTTTACAAGTAGACATTCTTCCTTTTGTAATTAACCCTCCAAAAGTGCCTATTAAGTTGCAGGAGTTGGGGGAAAAGCTTTGTTTGTTCTTGAACAAGTTAAACAAGGGATTTGCCTTATCTGGGGAGAGCGAGTGGTGAATGTGTCATTCACCTAGGGCCAGTCGATAAGCGAGAAGTGTTGATAACAGCAAAGTTCAGCTAATCAAAGAAACTTGCCTTCAAAAAAGTAAATAAAGGCATCTGACAAAGGGATTTCAAAAATTTCAGTGTCTTTATTTTTGTAAGCAGGGCAATTAGTGCTTGCTGTGGTCAGTTTCACAAGGGTTTCAACCCCCCACCCCCCACTCCAGGTTACATGAATAGAATGTAAATATCACTTATGCCCCTGCAGAGCTGGAGGGCTTTTGATGGGTCAGTTTAGTTCTTCAAGTGATTGCATTTTTTTTTTTAGCATAAATAAAAGTTCTAACAAAGCTCTGCCACGCGGTGTTTGGCTCAGGGTGGCACAGCCAGTTAGGGCTTTTGAAGTAAAAGCATATTAGGGCTCCGTTTGTGTAAGTACAAACAAGCAAAAAAAAAAAAAAAAAAAACCCCGCAACCTTTTCCATTTTACTTAATGACTGTTTTGACAAGAAGCAGATCTGTTTGTGCTCTTAACAGAGAGGAAGCAGTGGGCAAGAAGGGGAAAAAATAGTACAAAATCCTAACCCAAACTGTTTTCTGCTCTGAGATCCCTACTTTTTATTTTATTTTTATGGTGTGAGTGTGTGTCTGTGTGTGTGTAGTAATTAAGAGTAAACCCTTTGAATGTAAACCATACCAGAAGCATTCCTTAAAAGGTGTTAGAATATTCTTTTCATTTTCCTTTTTAATTTTAAAGACAGAAAAGTGATATGCCAACCAGCTGTCGGTTGGAGTAGGGCCTGTGAATTGCTTCTAAAAATTCAAAGTCAGGAGTAGCGAGTTACTGAGGGCATGTGGTATGAATAATACGATTTAAGACTGCCCCTGGAGGTGTTGGGAGTCACTAAGTTTCTATTCAGATGCCTCCTGGATTATCTTGGGTTTAGGCTGCTCCAGATGTTTTCAGCATTAATTGCTCAGTGGGCATAGGATAAATCCTAATATTTGTGGTCTAAATATAGCAGTTGCTTTCGGTGAAATCATGAGTGTGACAACTTCTTGGCCCCTTTCCCTGTCTTCTCCCTACTCAACACATCAAAAAACAAAGGAGAAAAAGATTTTTTTTTTTTTCCCAACAAGGAGAAATCATCTGTTTTTAAAAACAAACTATCAATGTACAATGAAAGAAGGAAAAAAGTACCCTTCCCAAAGTGCCGGGGACCTGAATTTTCAGTATTAAACAGTATCTAAATCCTCTCCTAGTGAGATATAAATTGGGGTCAAAGTGGCAAAATCAAAGATACCCTCTGAAAGAGAGACTAAATAAAGGCTGACAGCCACCGTATGGATTGAATGGGGTTTTGAATAAATATTTCGGTGAAAAGGCTTAATTGTTTTTCTAAAGTAGGACATACTTTTCTGCTTCTCGGCCAGATGACAGTGGTTACCAACACCATCAGAAAGGAGAGAAGAAAAGGGAATTCTGCTTACGTCTCAGGGAGTGCGGATAGGTCCGTCTGAAAACAAGTGGACGATTCACTAACTTTTCCTTCCCTGTAGGAAGAAAGCGATACTAAAATTTTGTCAGTATCCAGATAATTCAGCACTTCTGGTAGGGAGGTACTGATGTGCAACATGGGGGAAAAAATGAATAAGTAACTGTTATTACCAGAAAAGGGGAGATTCTAAAAAGTAGGTGGAAATGCCAGAAGTAGACATGCGGTGTCCCTTAAACCTGGGCTGTGGAATGGATGGGAAAACGCCGGGCAGCGTTGGACTTCGCAGCCCCGGTGCAAAGCCCTCACACCCACACAGGCCTTCCTTTTTTTCTTCTTAGTAGATAAATGATCAGAACGGCAATTTGATAGGTTAGGTGACCTGAATCAGAAGTTTTTCTCCTCATTTTTGAGGCCTGGCTCTGACCATGTATAACCAGTCAGTATCATCATGAACTTTGCTTTAAAGCAGAAAAGAAAGTTCTTCTGGATATCAGGTTCTTATAATTTCCCTTCAACATGTTAAGCCCCTGAGATGGCTAAGTAGGAAAGAGAACCTTACTGTTTTCTCCTTTGTACCTTCTTGTGGAATGTAATTAATAGATAATCTCAGAAGAGAAACGCATGGTAGATGATGAAGATTATAAATTCTGCTCTCCAGGAGTTTATAATCTTTAAAATGAAAACAGTTTTTTAAAGGCTGGGGATTTTTTAACTAAGAAATTACTGAGAGAAGATGAAGATGTAAAAGCACATTGCAAAACAGAAAACCCTTTGAGTCCAATAGCATTTACGAAATAGTAAATGCAGTGTTCATTTTAGGACATCTTAAAAAGAATCTTCCATAGGATTTGAGTTACGTATAAGTGCCAATAAATTTATCCTTAAATGACATTTTTATACTTTAAATGTTCTCATATAAATTCAGTTAACTATCAATTAAATAGATTATTTCAGGAATGGGAGGCTTTTTTTTGATGAAAGTTAATCAGAAAAATCTTGGCTGAAAATCTTTCTAAAAGATATTAATGTGGAATCTTGCCTTTCAAATTACAGGGTAGCTATGGCTATCATACATCTCAGCTTTTCTAGGATAACCCACTTTCAAATATGCTTGCCACAATTCCCACAGAAGTCACAGAACTATGCCAGATATTCCAGCATTACGACATCTCCCAGCGCTGCCCCTTGAACCCAGGAGCGGCACAGAAAGCCTTTGTTTGGATCCTATGGTCAGTGTAACTGCAGCTTTCACTCACAGCTTAATTTTTCCATTATAAGGGCAGATCGCCCGTGCTTCTGGGTCGTTCTTCTGAACATGAGTTCCTTCTGTGGCAAAGCGTAGATCTGTAAATAGAAGGCGTCCCTTGCAATATGGATTTAAGTACTATGACCGAGGTTCTGATGCCTCAAGTGTGTGTGTGCATGCATACCTGCGTGTGTGTTTTGGGAGTGCTGGAGGAGTGGAATTACACGCTAAATCCCTGTGTACAAAGCTGTAACAGTTCTTAGCCAGCTTCTTCTTAAAAAGTTGACGTTGGAGGCGATGGAGAGAGGAGAGTTAACTCCGGTTTCAGATTTATCCGCATCCTGTCTGTAAGTGGCTTGGCCTAAGCACCTCTTGTTAAATAGGAGATGAGATAGCCTGCCCATCTGTAAGATCTAATAACAGCCTCATCACTCAGTACGTTGCCCTGGACGCTCCTCTGTTCCTTCCTGCCTCCTTCCTTCATCATTAACAAGCACGATTCCCGCCCCATCCCAACCTCTGAACCCCTCCTAATGAATAAAAAAGAAAAGTTGCAAAAAGTTCTCTCCACCCAGACAGCAGTGGAGGGTGCGTGTGCAGGTAGGGTATTCTGTTATTTGTTTGGAGCTCCCAGAGCTGCCTAGGTGGGAATTCAAGCAGGCAATGGAGCCGCTGACTTGCTTTTTCTCTGCCCTGGCAGGGTGGGGAGCCGGGAGGGGGCCTTTCACTAAGATAAGACTCCTGGTCCCCAGCACGATAAGGCGGGATAACAGGAACTGACGTCAGGAGGTGACCCCGCCCGGAGGAGCGTTTCCTCTGTCGGGGCACAGGCTCCCGGCTGATGGACTGGAGCAGGGCCGGCTTGGGGGGGCGGGGAGCTAATTGAACAGGGCTGAACCTGGGTGACAGTGTAACTCCTTCCCCAAAGGAGGTTTCTCTGAACAGAACAAAGAATGGCTGGCAGGGGAGGGGGTTTAGTAAGAGCAGACTCTGCGATTATAATCGCAATTTTAGGTTGTCATGTGCTGGATATTTGTTTCCCAGCTGTCAACAGTTTCCCTCTGATGTCTCCTAAGACGGTCTATCCAGCAGGCACCAAATATTATCCCCCGTGAATCCTGCCAACTCCCCACGTAGAACCAAATGGGCGGGAATTCACATTGTCAGAGTTAATCCCTGGGACTCCTGTTTACTTTTCTAAACTCCAAGTTCCCACCCCCATCGGCGTCATCTGACAGCAGGTTAAAGCCCTGAAACCACCTGGCAGTTTTTCCTCTTTCCTTCGTCCTTTTCTCCTAAACTAGATTAAAATTTAAAAAAAAATTTTTTTCTTTTTTCTTTTTTTTTTACTGTTGTTTGCCTTTATTAGTGTCTGCAATTTGAAGTTCGGAGGTCAAATTCTAATGAAAGGATCCTATTTGATTTTTTCAAGTTCATGCCATCATAGTCTACTGTTAAAGATTACACTTTTTTTTTTAAGGTTTTAGTATTGAATAAGGAGTTATTCTCCTAATTTGACTCAGATATAGTGAAATATTTTTGTTGTGGTTGTTGATATTGATCAGTTAATACTGGTCACAGATCAAATGTTATAAAAAAAATAGCTAAATTTGGAATACTGTGGTAGAAATGATGCAGATAAGATCAGATAAGATGAGTGCATCAGCTAACTGGAAAATAAAGATTTGAATCACATTTATCCTAATACTTCTCTAATTTTCAGAGCGAATGAAGACCTCGGTAATAAATCCCTTGCTCAAAAATGTTAAAGCTTTTGGGGCTACAGTACCTTTGTCTTGTCATTTAAGTTCGTGATTACAAAAAGGCTGTTTCAGCTTCAAAAGATTTTTTAGGGTCTGGCCTATTGGAAAGCTTGGGGGTATAATTAACTAAAATGGAAATGGAAGGCAAGCGAAATTTAGTTCCTGATGTTTTAATTTAGCTCAGTACTGCCATGTGTTATTGAAGAGAATTCTTAAAGGCAAACATAATTATTTCATTATGGTCCTCAGAATGCTTTCATTGGCTTTAATGACAAGAAGCTGTATAAAAAGGCATACGTTTTAATTAGTCCTTCTTATATTTACATCAGATAAATAACAAATAATTGATGAAAAACAAGTCTTTGGGATGGATGATTTCACATAGTGTGCTGGTTACAGTTTAACGATGAAGCATTTCTCTGTTGCTTTGCATTTTAATTATCCAGACATTACAGTGGTGGGGCCGTGGAGCTAAAATACCGTTGTTGCCATTTTATTTAAAAAAAAAAAGTCACGATTAATGCCTATGAATCGGAATCGGGAAAAGGTATCGAGAAGCATCTCTCAGAGGAGGTATATTGCCAGTCCCATTAATTTTACCACGTTTGTTAGCGCTCGTTTTGATCACTTTTATCTTTTATGCTTCATCCTTTTGGATTAAGACTGTCGGGTTTCACCTGCGTTTTTATGATTGCATCTCCTAAATACAGTGCTCTCTCTCACTTGCTGCCTGTGCTGAAGGCTTGGCTGGACGTACCATGCCACGTGTGGCCTGGAAATCCAGAGAGCCGCCTTCCAAGTGACAGGCCCATTTTACCTTTGATCTTCTAGGAAAACCCATTTCCCATGATCCATCCGTTTTGGTGTACAGAACACTAATTGTTATTATTGATTTTAAATTCCGTGACCATTACAAGTAACCCAGATGACTGGCAGATAAAGGGTAATAATCCATGGAGTTCTGGAACTGTTTCATGTTTGTCTGGAGTACTTTATGTGATCAATATTAACTGCCCCATTGAAACTAACTGCTGTATCAAATAACAGTCAATCAAATGAATGTGCTTAGAGATTATTTATTGAAAGCTCTAATTGTTCACTGGGGCCCTGCTTATCAGAGGAAACAATAGGAAGCAGAGACACGGCGAACGGGTTTGGATGTGCTGGGAAAGTTGGAGGATGCAAAAGTCGTCTTTTGCTGCGTGGGCCACGGGCTTTTAGCGGCACAGGTTGTAAATAGCCTCCCGGGAGTTCCTCTGCAACCTGCATGTGGGGAGCGCTCTGGAGAGGTGGATGGAGTGACTTCCCGGCTCTCAGCCCTGGGGCTGTGGGTCGTCACTCTGAGAATTTCACGGCAGCCTCTCCACCTGCCCGGCACAGACATAACTCTGCGAGCATCTCTCCACCTGCAGTCCCTGCGCTGTGGCTGGCCTGAGGAATAGCCCGCCTGGACACAGGATCGATTTCTACAGCCGCGAAATGGGACATCGCAGGATTTGTAGCAAGATTATAGATAATGTTAAGGAGGCTTCTGCCCTGCCCTGGAGACACATGGAGGTCCCTGCTTTCAGAGCGGCGCTGTGACTCGCCTGCCTTCGCCAGCAGCCACGGTGCCGGCCGAGCTGGTATCTCTTTCCTGCGTGAGATGGTTCCTCTGTCTGTGACTCGTCGCCGAGGGGACAGTTCTTCCCATGTCAGTGGGATAGCGCTGCAGTCTTGATGCCGTGGCATCTGTTCACCAAGCCCAGAGACTGAGTGCCGACAGTTGACTTTTACCCCGAGCGTGGTCTCCCTTGAAGTTGTCACAGTACAGCTCACCCAGGGTTCTATCGTTCAGGGATGGGTTAGATCTTGCAAAGGCCTGTTCAACAAACAGCTCTTGGGTGTCTGCCGTATGCCAGGCTCCCCCCGACATGTCCCGGTGGCAGGGGAGGGACCCCCAAGGTGAAGTCCACGCCTCCCTTGCTCTCTGGACTCTCCACGGAAGGGAGACACTTGTGTACACACACCAGTGTGACACAGCCCCGCGGTGAGACAAACACAAGGATCTCCTTGGGACTTTGGAAGTGGGTTTGATTACAGACAGAGCTCAGACCCACTGAGAAACAGGGCTCGTGCCTAAGGAGGGGATCACGTGGGTTACACATTTTTGTCACAAGGAGCAGGCAAGAGGTTTTGCTGGGGGCAGCCACCATAGGTGCGTCCTAAGCGCGGTTTACAAAGCAGAGTTTCAAACTCCGCGATGGAATAAGGGCATACCTTCTGAACTTGCTTCTTGAAGGCTCACAGGATGTTTCTGGAGTGTTTGTTAAATAATGTTTTTAGGGGGTTGGGTCTGATTAGATATTTTTTAAAAATCACTTCTTTCTAAAAAAATTTTCTTGGAGTACAGTTGATTTACCATGTTGTGTTGGTTGCAGGTGTATGGAGAATCAGGTATACAGTCAATCAGCTGTGCATGCACATGGATCCATTCCTTTTCAGACTCGCTTTCCATGTAGGTTGTTAGAGTATGGAGTAGCATTCCTGTGGTCTCCAGTGGGTCCTTTTTGATGATCTCTTTCGTCTATAACAGCGTGTGTTTGTTAATCCCAGCCTCCTAGTTTATCAAGTTTACCCCCCCCCCCAATTTCCCCTTTGGTAACCCTAAGTCTTATGTTTGAAATCTGTGAATCTGTTTTCTGTTTTGTAAATAAGTTCATTTATGTCATTGAAAATACAGATTCCACATGTAAGTAATATCATATGATATTTGTCTTTGTCTGACTCACTTCAGTCCGTATGATAATTTCTGGGACTGTTCATGTTGCTGCAAACGGCATCATTTCTCTCTTTTTCATGGCTGAGACTATTCCATTGCGTATGTGTACCACATCTGTATCCATGCATCTGTCGATGGACATTCAGGATGTTTCCACGTGGGGGCTATTGTGATTGTTTTTGAGACTTTCTTGCTGTTTGACGAAGTGCCCCCCAAACTTAGTTATTATCTCAATATTTTGTGCATGGACTGGGCTCAGCTGGGCAGATCTTCTGCTCCAGGTGATGTCTGCTGAGGCTGCACCACGCAGGGCTGAAATGGGCTGAAAGCTTGTCCTTGCTGGCGCCCAGGGCTGGCAGTGGATTCTGGCTGTTGGCAGAGAGCTCAGCTGGGCGGTCACCATGTGTATCTCCTGCTCCTCTCTGTGTGGCGGCAGTAATCCGAGAAGGGGGCTGCCTAGAAGCTCCTGGGCCTCGGAAAGGCTGGAGCGAAGCTGGCACATGGTCACTGGGACCGCCCCCTGTTAGGGGAGCAGCTCGGCCCAGCCCAGCTCCCGTGGGACCACCTCTGCACGTGGGGGTCTAAGAGCACGCTGCTGTGTTTTACACTGTGGTCGTCCCATCGTGCCCTGGAACCCGAGCGGAGTGACTGTCTTCTGGTTTAGAGAACAACCTGAGGAGCTGCGGTGGGGTTCTTAGTCCCTTCTTTAGACTGGTTAGACATTTGACGAGACCCTACTCTAATCATGCTCCCTACGTTAGTATCACGGGCAGTCATGTGAGGCAGGTATGATTTGCCTCTTTTCCCAGAAGAGAAAATTGAGGCTCCGAAAAAGTGAGTTTGATAGCAGTGTGGCAGCGGAGGGGGGAGTTCCCGAAGAAAGTTCATGCCCTGACAACACCACGTGTGGACCCCGGAGTGAGCGCTTTGGCTTTGGAGCAAGGTGGCAGAGAGGTGAAGGACTGGACCACAGAATTTCCTCTGATTCCATCATTTCTCTCATGAAAGACACAGACTTTTTTTTTTTTTCAGTGCTCCCTGATTTTATTTTATTTTTTCCATTTATTTTTATTAGTTGAAGGCTAATTACTTTACAATATTGTAGTGGTTTTTGTCATACATTGACATGAATCAGCCATGGATTTACATGTATTTCCCATCCCGATCCCCCCTCCCACCTCCCTTGCCACCCGATTCCTCTGGGTCTTCCCAGTGCACCAGGCCCAAGCACTTGTCTCATGCATCCAGCCTGGGCTGGTGATCTGTTTCACCCTGGATAATATACATGTTTCGATGCTCTTCTCTCAAAACATCCCACCCTCGCCTTTTCCCACAGAGTCCAAAATTCTGTTCTGTACATCTGTGTCTCTTTTTCTGTTTTGCATACAGGGTTATCGTTACCATCTTTCTAAATTCCATATGTATGTGTTAGTATACTGTATTGGTCTTTATCTTTCTGGCTTACTTCACTCTATAATGGGCTCCAGTTTCATCCATCTCATTAGAACTGATTCAAATGAACTCTTTTTAATGGCTGAGTAATATTCCATGGTGTATATGTACCACAGCTTCCTCATCCATTCGTCTGCTGATGGGCTTCTAGGTTGCTTCCATGTCCTGGCTATGATAAACAGTGCTGCGATGAAGGGCACAGCCTTTTAAACTGTGGAAGAAGCTAGGATGCTATTTGCTCCTTCATCCTTTTGTCTTCTGTCCTGTTTGTTAGAGTCTGCAACTGACCTGGTCCCTTTGCAGCTCACAGGATCTTGAGTCAGGACTGAGGAATCGAAGGGAGGTGAGAGATGAGAAATAAGATTTTCTTGTTCTTCTAACTTGCTCAGAGCCCTCATCTGGAGATGGACACCAGTGGTGGTACCTCTTCAACAGCACTACTGTATTTTTCATTACTGAAAAGAAAAGAAAAACTTCTAGGAGATACTGAAAAACTTACATTTTGGTATTTGCCACCTACTTTCAGTATCTGCTTGTTTTTAGGGTCCCAAACCTGTGGAAGCTGAAGCTCCAATACTTTGGCCACCTGATGCGAAGAACTGACTCATTGGAAAAGACCCTGATGCTGGGAAAGATTAAGGGCAGGAGGAGAAGGGGGAGACAGAGGATGAAATGATTGGATGGCATCTTCCACCCAATGGACATGAGTTTGAGCCAACTCTGGGAGATAGTGAAGGATAGGGAGGCCTGGCGTGCTGCAGTCCATGAGGTTACAAAGAGTCAGACACGATTTAGCGAGTAAAGAGCAACAGCAAACCTATGAAAATTGTGACTATTTAATGAAGTTTACATTAATCATCATGATGGCGGTTAACCTCACATAATGCCCTTATTTCTGTGGTTTCAAACAGTTTACTCTTCACGTCCGCAGGTTCCACATTGACTGGTTTGGCCAATCTCAGATGGAAAATATTCAGGACAAAAAAATTCCAGAAAGTTCCAAAAAGCAAAACTTGATTTTGCTGCACAGCTGGCGACTGTTTGCACAGTATTTACACTGTGTTTGTAACGATGAGCTTTGTGCTTACGTCGTATTAGGCATTATAAGTAGAGATGATTTAAAGGATACAGAGGATGTGGATGTTGCATGCAAATTCTGTTCCATTTTATATAAGGGACTTGAACTTCCACAGATTTTGGTGTCCACAGGGATCTGGAACCAGGGTCTCCCGCAGATATGAAGGAGTGACTGTATGTTTCAAGTGCAATATATCATCCTGTATTTGGGATTTTTATATACTGTGTTCTACCTGTTCCTTTTGTTTGAAATCTAATTGTTGAAATACAGCTTTTGAGGAGGCAGACGGGTGAACTGCAGTGACTGTCTGTGGGTCGTGTGGAGCGTTCTGGGTCGATGCTGCGTGCGTTCCTCGTGGACCCCGGGGTGCAGTGGAGCTGGGCACGCTTCCTGCACTGCTTCTGCTGTTGTCTCGGTCGTTTTCACCTGTACGTAACGCTTACCTTGCAAACTTTGTCATTGTTGTTGTTTAGTCGTAAGTCGTGCCCAGCTCTTTTTCAGCCCCATGGACTGTAACCCACCAAGCTCCTCTGTCCATGGGATTTCCCAGGCAAGAATACTGGAGTGGGTTGCCCTTTCTTCCTCCAGGGGATCTTCCTGCCCCGAGGACTGAACCTGGGTCTCCTGCACTGGCAGGCGGATGCTTTACCACTGAGCCACCTGGACTGTGTCCCCTTAGCAACCTGGGAAGTCTTTGAGGTCAGATATGGTGCCCTTCACCTCTGTCCTCCCAGCACAGTAGCAGGCTGTCAGCACAGCTAGTGTGGCACCTGGTCAGCCCTCAGTTAACCGTGGTTAAGTCAGTGGATACAGGTGTTCAGCCATGTCACCCCTTAAGGTCCCGGTCACCTGGTCTCTCCGGTAGGATTTTTTGCAAGGATGGGAGCCATCCGTAATTCTGTTTCTGACACAGTGATGGCTGGCCACGTGGGGCTGTTGAGCACCTGAAATGTGGCCAATGTGTCTGAGGAAATGAATTTTTTATTGTATTTAATTTTAGTTAAATTAACTTTCAGTCGCCACATGTGGCTAGTGACTACTGCACTGAACAACACAGCCCTGTACACTCAGCTATTATTATTTTTTCAATATTTGTACATTCTCTTTATTTCCCTTTTCCTTCAGCCTTTATTCACCTCTTCTATTGCCGATCAGGAGCTCCAATTATCTCATTATGCAGCCCGTAAATGGACTGCAGGAGAACGTAAACAGAATACTGGAGGGCTGTGATTTCAGTCATTGTTTTACTTGTTTTCCTTCTGGGTGGAACTATTTTTCCTGGGGCTTGCCAAAATCTTAGCACTTATTTTGCTCACGCGTGTTCTTCAGAGCTCAACCAAGACTTGCCCAGAATCCCTGTGGACTGGGCTTGACTGCCGCTCCTTGCAGCGGTCTTGTCGAGGGAAAGGGCGAGTTCAGGCCCCGCACTCCACGCCTGTGTGGTTTTCAGGTGGACGCCGTCTCTTCCAGCCTTTTCCAGCCGGTTTTAACTCTGCTTAAGCATGTTGAACTGCAGGGAAGCAGGAATAGCAGACTGCTCTGTGGACGCCTCAGTGTGTGTTCTAGAAAATGCCATGCTTTCTCAAGAGCGCCTTCTGCACAGGTCTGCGCTGCTTGGGAACGCAGCGCCGGGCGCACAGGACGTCCTCGGTAGGGACCTGAATATGGTTCAGGGAAGACGGACCTGAAACTCGGAACGTCTCAGGTGGTCTCTGCTTTTGTTTATTTGTATATCTGAGGGTCACTCAAAACACCTGAGGCAAACGTGAGACGGTGCCTAGGACTTGGGAGGCCCACGTTGGCCGTGACGGCAAGCCCTTACAAACACACCAGCTGGAAAACTGGCCTGCAGACGCGAGAGTGGGGTCTTTCCGTGGGCTTCTGGCACTCACTCCGCTGTCTCTGGGGCGGAATTTCTGATCGTCCTTCCCGCTCACATTGCCACGCCTCCCTGCCTTCCTTTTTCTGTTCATCCCTGGAAAGGGGCTGAAGAAATTAAACAGAAGACCGAGTCAACCGTCAAGAAAAGCTTTTAAAATTTTTGTTCTATTGAAATATAGTTGATTTACAAAGTCGGGTTAATTTCTGCTGCACAGCAGGGTGCTGTGTCTGTGTGTTCATGCGCTGTAGCGGCCGACTCTTTGCGACCCCGTGGACTGCAGCCCTCCAGGCTCCTCTGTCTGTGGGATTCTCCAGGCAAACACACTGGGGTGGGTTAACATTCCCTTCTCCAGGGGAGCTTCCTGACCCAGGGATCGAACCTGGGTCTCCTGAATCTACCTGCATTGGCAGGCAGGTTCTTTACCACTGTGCCACCTGGGAAGCCCTGTATGTGTGTGTGTGTGTGTGTGTGTATGTATAGGTGTGTATGTACATGTGTGTATATGTGTGTGAATGTGTGTGCATATGTGTATGTGTGTATGTATGTGTGTGTATGTGTGTATACGTGTGTATGTACATGTGTGTATATGTGTGTGAATGTATGTGTGTATGTGTGTATATGTGTGCATGTATATGTGTGTCTCTCTGTGTGTATATGTGTGTGTATGTGTGTGTGTGTATGTGTGTGAATGTATGTGTGTATGTGTATATGTGCATATGTTATATGTGTGTATATGTGTGTGCATGTATATGTGTCTCCGTGTGTGTATATGTGTGCGTGTCTGTGTGTGTATATGTGTGTGTGTCTCTGTGTGTATGTGTGTATGTATGTATATGTGTGTATATGTGTGTGCATGTATATGTGTGTCTCTGTGTATGTGTGTGTATATGTGTGTGTGTCTCTGTGTGTATGTGTGTATGTATGTATATGTGCGTATATGTGTATGTGTGTATGTATATATGTGTGTGTGTGTATATGTGTGTGTGTATGTCTCTGTGTGTATATGTGTGTGTGTCTGTGTATCTTTTTCCTAGTCTCTTCCATTACGCTATCACAGGATATTGGATGCGGTTCCCTATACTGTACAGCAGGTCCTTGCTTTTTAATCCGTTCTATTAATATATACAGTGGTTCGCATCTGCTAATTCCAAACTCCCAATCCTTCCCTTCGCCGCACCCCTCCCCCTTGATAACCACAAGTCTGTCCCGTCAAGAGAAATTTCTGAACCGCGGTTTTTTTTTTCCCTTGAATGGTTTCAGGTTGTGACTGATTTTTTTATTAAACAACCACCATCATCATGGTTAATATTTATGAAGTGTGTGTTACCTGCATATTATGCCAAGAGTGTAAAAGGAGTTCTGTCCCCTCATCCTCACAACAGCCTGACGAGAAAGGCGCTGTTGGTGTCTCCCTTCTACAGATGAGACTCCCCAGACAGAGCGGTTCGGGCGCCCGGATCTGTGAGGCAGGAGAGAGCGGGGTGCGGTCCCCCTCTCAGCTTTGTGTGATGTCAGGGTTCCTTCCTTCTGCCAACTCTGCGAAGTAAACCCTCATTTTCTTTGTAAGGAGAGGGACGGAGCGAGGTTGCAAGTCTCAGAACCCACAGGATAATAGAAGGGTTTTCAAGTGAAAGCTGGAAACAATACATTTTTAACAAAATGGGCAGTTACTTTAATTGCTGTGCCCCTACTGTTCAATTCCTTTTTATGTCCTAATTCATTAAATTATGTGCACACACGGGCTTATCATTTACAGATGTATGCACTTTTAACGGGCTCATGTGAAACAGATGTTTCACGAAAGGTAACCGAGAGCAAGTGATCTAAACCCTCCTGTAGTGGGTATCAAGTGAGTATTCTGGCCCGTCACCTGCAGGGTTTTCTGCTATTATTTTGAATTGCAGTGTCCAGCGCGGGGAGGAGAATTCAGTCTGTCCCCTGGAGGAACAAGTAAAAACATAAAGACCCAAGAAGCAGACATCTGCATCTCAAAATAAAAGAGGGTGTGTGCAGGTGACAGACAGGTGGTATTCACATGTGGGCTCAGGTGGATATGAATGAGTTTTACAAGCAATTGGAGGAGAATAGACCCATTGCATTACAGTAGACTTTTTTTTTAACTTTTTAAGAGCCTTGTTCTATCTTAATCATTACAGTCTTTGAATTCATAAATGAGCAACTATCATGCTGTTTTTTATCCAGAATTTCTTAGTTAATTATTTTTAGTTTTTATTTTTATTTTTATTATTATTATTTTTTTTACTTTTCTTTTTTTTTCCATTTATTTTTATTAGTTGGAGGCTAATTACTTTACATCATTGCAGTGGTTTTTGTCATACATTGAAATGAATTAGCCATGGATTTACATGTATTCCCCATCCCGGTCCCCCCTCCCACCTCCCTCTCCACCCGATCCCTCTGGGTCTTCCCAGTGCACCAGGCCCGAGCACTTGTCTCATGCACCCAACCTGGGCTGGTGATCTGTTTCACCCTAGATAATATACATGTTTCGATGCTGTTCTCTTGAAACAGCCCACCCTCACCTTCTCCCAGAGTCCACAAGTCTGTTCTATATTTTTAGTTTTTAAAAAAAAAAAATTTTTTTTTGAGGCATCACAAAACTTGTAGGGTCTCAGTTCCCTAGCCAGGAATGAACCCAGGGCCCCAGAAGTGACCTTGGAGTCCTAACCACTGGACTGCCAGGGAACTTCCTAATTCCTTATTTTTAGATGGAATTAGTCCATCGCTGTTGTAACTGGCTGGAAAGGGAACATGCATCAGTGAACGTGATGTCAGATTACTGTCTCCCAGATCCTGAAAGAGTGAGGTGGGCTCTTTCCACAGGCCCTTCATGACTGCACATAAGTCACCTTTAGTTAATGATAACCGTAGAAGGAGTTCCAGTTAGGTGTGCCTTAAAACCCAGCATGTTACTCCCTTCCGAGGCGCCGTCTCCCTTGGGATCTTTCCTGCGGCTGCAGGCAGGCGGTGCTGAGCTGGACCCCTCTTGCGGCTGCAGGAGGCTGGATGCCCGTGGTGGGCTTCTCCATGCCCTGTCCGGGTCCTCCGCTGAGGCTTCTGGAGCAGCTAGAGGCTGTCTGAACCTCTCTCTTCACACCCTCCTGTGACATGGGCTTCCTCACAGTGTGGGGATCCCTAAGCTCTTCACAGGGCTTCTCCCAGAATGAACATTCCAGGAGATGCAGACAGAAGCCTCTTGGGATCCTGCCTCCCATGTCACAGTGTTACTCTTGCCATATCCTTTTGATCAAAAAGAAGTCGAAGTGGCAGCCCAGATTAAAGGGGAAGGGCCCACCCAGCGATGTGATGCTCCCTGGAGGTGTGGGTCTCCCTGGGCAGGCCCTCTTTGGAGACCGCCTGCATACTAACTAGAAAGAAATGCACACCTCTTTCAGTAGAGTCACGCGGCCTAATACATCCACAGTGCCCTACCCTGGAAGACATGTGTCAGCGACCATTTATTTCAGGACTTATTTAGAGTGTTGGGGAAAAATAGTAATCATGCCTCAAAGTCAACAGTGAAATTTATTGCTTATGGATTGTCAGGAGTTCTCTAAACAACAACAGCAAAAAGCTGGAGCTAAAAGATGGCAGAAATTATGTCATTTTGTACGCTCAGAGCTGGAAACCATCACAGGTGAAATATAAAATGGAACATGAAATATTAAGTGGCATATCAGGTTTATTGCATATATGACCATGAGACTGCTTTTTATTTTGTCTTATGGAGCTCTAAAAAAAATCCATGTAATGGATTAAAGGTATTAAAACTCCCATATTCCGCCTGGCTCTAGGCCAGAGAACAGGGCATGATAAATAATCCCAATAGACAAAATATGTAGGAAGGAATTTTAAAATGTATTTACGATAGACATATTGACCTCCCTAACTAATAAAAATGTATACATGAGGTTAGTTTTGAAGGAAATGTGCAGACCTTACACATTTATAGTGTATATAAATACTGTATACACTGTAGTGCTAGAATCCTTAAAATATTTCCCGCATCTCTGTGACATATGGCTATCATATTCTGTCTTTACCCTAGAAGCAAAGAAAAGCATGGATTTTATATATTTTATTTACATGTGCATTTACTCCAGGAAGGACTAGTTTTATTTATCATAAAGCAGGAGCCAAAGCTGGGCAGCAACCTATTTTGTAAATAAAGTTTTATTGGTACATGTCCCACCTACTCATTTACCCACTTGCCTGCAGCTGCTCCCCTGCAAGCCGCAGAGCTGAGTGGCCGTGACACAGACCATGTGTCCTACAGAGCCTGAGATATTTACTGTCTAGGCCTTTACAGAAAGAGTTTGCTAATCTCGTCTTAAAACGTTAAAAAAAAAGAAAATCAGTAGGACAGTTAGACTAGAAATGAGTGCCTTGTCTCTCGGTTATCATCATGTTGGGTGGATTCCGGAAGCCTGTTCTGGACCATGCCGGTCCCCAGCTCCATGATCTCGGCCAAGTCACTGACCTTCTGGAAGCCTCAGTTTCCTTCTGTGAATGAAGGTGAAAGTGAAGTCGCTCAGTCGTGTCCAACTCTGTGCGACCCCATGGACTGTAGACCCCCACGCTCCTCCGTCCATGGGATTGTCCAGGCGAGAAGACTGGAGTGGGTTGCCATTTCCAGATCTTCCCGACCCAGGAATCAAACCGGGGTCTCCTGCATTGCAGGCGGATTCTGTACCAACTGAGGTCTCAGGGAAGCCCCCTTCTGTGAATAGTGGAGGTTAAAAATCTGCTAATGATACCGATCTCTGCTCTTCTGCTCACTTTTGCCACGGGGGAGCACGGGAGGCGGTGTGATGAAAACGGCCCTGGGGTCTGCATCGCCTGGTGTGCTGCTGATGACAGTGGCGGAAACGGCCGTCCTGTATCCCATAGTGCACAGGATATCTTGGCAAGGATGTCTACGCAGATTTCATTCATTGGTTTTCAACCAACCTCTCTTGGGCCCCTGCTGTGTACTTTCAGGCACTGGGCAAGGCAGCTGAAGCCTCTGTGTGCCGGTGACATGCCCAGTCATGGCAGCCTCGGGGACCATCTTTGCCGTCTGGTATTTTTAGTTGTCCGTCTGCGTGGGCCAAGAACAGTGTCTCCTAACTTCTTTTTAATCCGGCATTTAGCATGGTGTCTGGTCTTGCCGGTTGCTCAATAAATACATGTCAGTACTTGGATGTTGCTGGCTCATAATCACGGTCCCGTCCTTCTGCACCCCACCTCCCCCACTCCCGGCGGCCCATCCAAAGTGCTGGAACTTTCGGTTCAAGCAGTCGTGGAAGGCTGTCAAGCTGATTGAGATCGCCGTGGCAGGGAGGCCTTTCGGGAAGCTGTTCCGGGGTCTGTGCACACAGATCCGGGAGATGCGCAGAGCTGGGTGGAAGCCACACCGGAGTGGGAGGGTGAGGAGTCGGGCTGGCACGGCGCTCCGCTCCTCTTAGCCCGGGGAGGACTGCGTGCGGAGGTTCGATGGAAGGAAGGGGCAGCGTATCAAGACTTGTTGTTTTAATTGGAGAGCAATGGCTTTACAGTGCTGTGTTGGTTTCAGCTGTACGTAAATCAGCTGTGAGTATCCTTGCTGCTCCTGAGTGGCTCAGTCACGTCCGACTCTTCGACCCCGTGGACGGCAGCAGGCCAGATTCCCCTGTCCTTCACTTTGTCCCCGAGCTTGCTCAGACTCATGTCCACGGAGTCGGTGATGCCAGCCAGCCATCTCGTCCTCTGCCGCCCTCTTCTCCTTCTGCCTTCAGTGTTTCCCAGCATCAGGGTCAGCAAATACATCTTTTTCTATAGACACACGTCTCCCCTCCCCGTGGAGCCTCCCTCCCCCATCCCGCCCCCCAGGCCATCACCCAGCGCAGGGCTGAGCCTTCCTTGCTTACAGCAGCTTCCCGCCGGCGGTTTTACACCTGATTGTGCACAGATGTCAGTGCTAGGCTCCCAATCCGTCCCACCCTCTCCTGCCCCCGCTGCATCTGCAAGTCCATTCTCCACGTCCTGCCCTGCGGATGGGGTCGTTTGTACCATTTTTCTGGATTGCTTAGATAGGCGTTAATATGCACTATCTGTTCTTAGCGTATCAAGACTTGCGAGCGCTGTGGAGGAGGGCGGTGGGAGGTGAAGAGTGTTGAGGTTGATCACACAGCATGAGCCCCTGATCCCATGGCGATGAAGGGCCTGGGGACAGGCGCTGGGCCCAGTACCTCACCGTGATTCATCACTGAATGCGCACGGTGATCCGGTGAGGGCTATGCTGTCAGTTTTTACAAGGAGAAGTGGAGACTCAGAGACAGTAAGGACCTTGCCCAAAGTCACAGAGCTGGGAGAATTAGGATTTGAAGCCAGACCAGCAGGCTTCAAAGTTCACATTTCTAATCACGTGCCTCAGCTCGTCTGAAGAGGGAATATCCCCAAAGACCTGCGCCTTGAGGCCTTTTCACAGGTGGTGAAAGTGTCTTTATTTTTTCAAGTTTTCCTTAGCAATTTCTTCTTCTTTTTTTTAAAAAAGCTTTACTGAGATTTAATTTACATATCATTCAGTTCAGCCTTTTAAAGTATACAATTAGTGGGTTGTAATATATTCACAGAATTGTGCAACCACCTCCACTATCTAATTTTAGAACACTTTCATCATCTCGTAAAGAAAATCATAGTGGTTCATTTGATGTGTCAACTTGCCTGGGGTGCCATGGGGTGCCCAGATACTTGGTCCAACATTATTCTGAGTGTTTCTGTGAAGGGTTTTTTTTTTTCTTTTGGGTCTCTCTTTGTTTTTTATTTTATATTGGAGTATGGTGGATTTACAATGTTGTGTTAGTTCCACGTAGACAGCAAAGTGATTCAGTTATACATACGTCCATTCTTTTTCAGATTCTTTTCCCATGTAGGTTATTAAAGAATATTGAGTATAGAGTTCCCTGTGCGCTACAGTAGGTTGTTGTTTAATAGACAGTATTTCATGCGTGCTAAGTCATTTTAGTCGTGTCTGACTGTTGGCACTCCTACGGACTGTAGCCTGCCAGGCTCCTCTGTCCATTGATTATCCAGACAAGAAGACTGGATTGGGTCGCTGTGCCCTCCTCCAGGGGAGCTTCCCAACCCAGAGGTCAAATCCGTGGCTCTTCTGTCTCCTGCATTGGCAGGTGGAGTCTTTACCACTAGCGCCACCTGGGAAGCTTACAGTAGCGTGTGTGTGTGAATCCCAAACTTCTGATTCATCTCTCCACGCCACATTTCCCACTTTGGTAACCATAAGTTTGTTTAGCAGTTTCTTTCTTTCTTTCTTTTTTTACTATTTATTTGTTTATTCAGCTGTCAAGATCTTCGTGACATCTTGCGGGATCTTTCCTTATGGCACAGCGACTCTCTCTGGTGGCGCGTGGGTTCCAGAGTGCCGGGGTTCCAGAGCACAGGGGGGTTCCTGAGCAGGGTTAGGGTTAGTGGGGGTCCAGAGTGTGTGGGGGGGTTCCAGAGTGCAGCGTGTGGGTTCCAGGGTGCCAGGGTTCCAGAGCACAGGGGTTCCAGAGTGCAGCGTGTGGGTTCCAGAGCACAGGGGTTCCAGAGTGCGGCGTGTGGGTTCCAGAGTGCCGGGGTTCCAGAGCAGGGTTAGTGGGGGTCCAGAGCGTGGGGGGGTTCCAGAGTGCGGCGTGTGGGTTCCAGAGCACAGGGGGGTTCCCGAGCAGGGTTAGGGTTAGTGGGGGTCCAGAGTGTGTGTGTGGGGTTCCAGAGTGCAGCGTGTGGGTTCCAGAGCACGGGGGGGGGGGGTTCCAGAGCGGGGTTAGGGTTAGTGGGTTCCAGAGTGTGGGGGGTTCCAGAGTGCAGTGTGTAGGTTCCAAAGCACAGAGGTTCCAGAGTGTGGCCTGTGGGTTCCAGAGCGCGGAGGTTCCAGGGTGCCGGGGTTCCAGAGCGCGGAGGTTCCAGGGTGCCAGGGTTCCAGAGCACGGGGGGGGGGGTTCCAGAGCGGGGTTAGGGTTAGTGGGTTCCAGAGTGTGGGGGGTTCCAGAGTGCAGCGTGTAGGTTCCAAAGCACAGAGGTTCCAGAGTGCGGCGTGTGGGTTCCAGAGCACGTGGGTTGGGTTCCAGAGCACGGAGGTTCCAGGGTGCCGGGGTTCCAGAGCGCGGAGGTTCCAGGGTGCCGGGGTTCCAGAGCGCGCCGGCTCGGCAGTTGCACTGTGGGCTCTCTAACTTGAACATTCCATGTAGAAACATAAGCACCTATGAAAACGAAATACCCCCAGTGCTGCGTCCCTTGGAGCTGGTGTGTGTGGCCGTCTCCCTCACTAGCTCAGTCGTCGCGGTCATCTGCTAGAAGCTTTGCGGGGTGCTTCCGGTCTCCACCACGCCCTGGTCCTCCCGGGAGACCCAGCCCTCCTGAAGGCATCGCGAACCTGCAGACAGGGACAGCAGAGCCATCACACAGCCTCGGGTCCCCTTCTTGTGCCAGATACATCCTGGCTAAGGGAGAGGAAGTGGTCCACTGCCCAGAAAGGGAGCCGCTGCCCAGGGAGGGGGCGGGAGCCCTCCTCTGCCCGTCCCGGCCGAGCCCCGAGCTGGCGGTGGGCGAGCCACGTGTGGCCGGAGTTGCTCACGGAGTCACACGCCCTCGGACCCACGTCTGAGCCGCTCTACCCTGCCCCCCTTTGCGGCAGGGAAGGTGAGGGAGGGGTTCCAATCTGCGACGTGCGTGCCTCCTGACCCTGGGTTTGCTTCTAGGGGACTTTCCTGCCGCACCGCTTTGACTGGAAAGGAGCGAGTGCACTCTTGCCGTCCCTTTGGCTTCTTTCTCCTTTAGTTTTCTAGTTTTACTTTCGGTCCTTAGGCATGGGTCTGCTTGACATGGTCTAATATTTTCTCAAACTTGCTGCCAGGGTCTCTGCCAGCGTCCGGCCAAAGAAGTTCTGCAGGATCACAAGACAGGATGTCAGTGTCCCGTCCTTGCCCAGCACCGGGGTCACATCTGTTCTCTTGAACCCAAATCACGTGCCTGCCAATTCCTGCTCATCTGCTCCTCACTGTACGATCTCGCGCAAGTTCCCGCACCAGTCCACACCTCCAGCGTCTTGCCAGGAAGCATTTTCTAGAAATAAAGACAAGCTTACTCATAGAGCCATTTTGGGAGTCAAATGAATTAATACACGTCAAACGCTTAGAAGAGGGGGTGGTACCTACTAGCCCCGTGGTCCGTGCTCCATGAGTGTCGCTGGCAATATCATCCTATGGGTCTTGTTTGCCTGGATGACAGTTTCCTGTCGTCTAAGGTGTTGGTCACATTAAGACATGGCTCGCCCACCTGCTCCCAGATACTCTAACAAATACTCAGATGTAGCGTTCTGTTTACCTGGGGTGAACCCAGCAATGTGCTGTTCATGCTCGTCATCCCATCTCCCAGATCAGGAAACTGAGGCCTAGGAAGCTGACCTGACCATCATCTGTACCATTTTTTTTTAAGATTCCACATGTAAACATGTGTATATATAAAAACATGTGTATATATATAAAGCAGATCTGTGTTTTTTAGAGTCTTTTCCCATATGGATCATTACAGAGTTTTGCATAGAAGTGACCTGTGCTAAACAGTGGTTTCCGACTGGTTATCTATTTTATATATAATGGTGTATATATGTCCTCCCAGTCTCCCAGATTTTATCCCACCTCCCTTCTTTCCTTCTTGGTAACCATAAGTTTTGTTTTCTACATCTGTGAGTCTCTGTTTTGTAAATAAGTTCTTTTGTACCATTTTTTAGATTCCACGTATAAACAGTACCCTATGGTATTTGTCTTTCTCTGACTTACTTCACTCATGTATGATAATCTCAAGGTCCATCATGTTGCTGCGTGTGTGTGTACTAAGTCACTTCAGTCGTGTCCAACTCTTTTTGACCCCACACACTGTGGCCCACCAGGCTCTTTTCTCCATGGGATTCTCCGGGCAAGGACACTGAAGTGGGTAGCCATTCCTTTCTCCAGGGTATCGTCCCAACCCAGGGACTGAAGCCTCATCTCTTATATCTCCTTTGTTGACAGGTGGATTCTTTACCAGTAGCACCACCTGCTTCAAATAGCATTATTTCATTCTTTTTTATGGCCGACTAATATTCCATTATATATATATGTGCCACATCTTTATCCATTCCTCTATCGGCATTTAGGTTGCTCCCATTTCTTGGTTATCATGGAGAGTGCTTCTGTGAACATGGGGTACACTGTGGGATGTTCGGTAGCATCCTTGGGCTGTAATCAAAAAATGCCTGAAGTTGCCCCCAATTATGACAGCCAGAATCTCTCTGGACCTTGCCAACTATCTCTTAGGGGGCAAAAATCAGTGTTAGTTAAGAGCCACTGTTCAACATTAAAAAAGATGGAGGGAAAAGTGGATGGATGTGGAGGTCCAGGTTGACCATCACTTACTGAACACTGTGTCAGGCAAGTTGCAAACATACTCTCTGTTTCACCAGCAGGAATTTTAGGATTATCTGCAGTGTCCAAGAGGCACTAGGGTGCAGAGAAGGAAAGAAGACTCTCTGGTTACTAAATTAATAAGTGGCAGAAGAGGGATCCCAGCCAGGTGGTTCTGGCAGCAAAGCGCATGACCTTCCGTCACTTCCTCACACGGTTTTCTGTAGGTTCAGGGCATGTTAGTTCTTTTTAGGAAACAAGAAAACCCAGATGATGAGGATTGAATTGGTTTCCAAGTTATTCTGAAGCCACTAATATGAGTGTATACCTGTAAAATAACAAAATACAACAACAACAACTACAAAAACACTTCTTTGCAGCAAATGGTGACCCAGTAAGTACAGCATTACTTTGTTGCAAAAGAGGGGTGTCTTTACCCTTGAACTTACTCAGAGCTGGGAAGAGCGGCAGAAACTCCATGTGACAAAATGTCCTCTTTTAAAACTATTCCCCCAAAGTATCCTCCCCTTATTGCTTTTCGGTAAGGCTGGTATCAGTGTGATTTTAAATATATTTATGGGATATAAACAAGTAACTGTATATCTAAGATGATATACATTTTAATGCTCTTGTTTTAATTCACTGTGGGTGTAAGAAATTTGAACAGATAATAGGATGTCATTTGTTAGTGCAATAATTGCTTTTTAAGAATTATGGGAATCCTGACTGGAAGTAGAATATGAGAGTGCCTCATTTGGTGTGGAGATTAACTCTTTAGGGACCTTCGTATTGCGATGCAATTGCTTCATCTGTACTTGACTCCAGAGACTGGGTCTCGCGTCTGTTGCGTTTACGCCTTCCATTTCTGATGCCTCTCTGTTCACATCATTAATAAGTAGTTAGATGTGTCGGGCCATTAAGTGATTTTAAGAGAGAATTTATTTGAACCTGTCACAAGCTATCTTATTCTGTCCTAGAAAATAGTGATCTAAAGCATCGTCTGTTACAAACGTCACCTAAAACAACCTAGGAGATAATTTTCGACTATGTTCCTTGAAGCAAGAAAAGCATATTATAAAAATGAAAGGTAGGTGTTCAATGTGTCATAGTCCCTTAGGAAAATATGACAGCACTTCCCACGGTAAAAGTCAGTCCCAGGAATAATTTCTGCTGCTGGCCAAGAGCCCAGGCAGATGTAGCTGCAGAGCAGGAAGATCAGTGGATCCTCAGCCCGCCTCTCCTGATAAAGTGAAAGTGAAGTCGCTCAGTCGTGTCCGACTCTTTGCGACCCCATGGACTAACTATAGCCCACCGGGCTCCTCTGTCCATGGGATTTTCCAGACAAGAATACTGGAGTGGTTGCCATTTCCTTCTCCAGGAGATCTTTCCGACCCGGGGATTGAACCTGGGTCTGCTGCATTGTAGGCAGACGCTTTACCGTCTGAGCCCCCAGGGAAGTCGCTCTTTTGATAAGGCCTAAACTGTCTTGTCAAATTTAACCATGTCTTGATTCAAGTCAGTGTTTGGAAAATTATAACTATCAATTAAAAGAAAGGGAGGTACCCAACCCTGCAGTTCTACAGTGCCAGTAAATAGGCCCCGGCGGACCACACCTAGTGATATTCCTAGCAGAGGAAGGAGATAAAGGAGGTGGGTTAAAAAGCTTTAAAAGCTGTGGGTTTGAGTGAAACAAGAGGAATATGGAGACTTCCCTGGAGGTCCAGTTTAAGACCTCGCCTTCCAATGCAGGGCTTGTGGGTTCCATCCCTGCTCGGGGCAGCTAAGATCCCACGTGCTTCCTGATCAAAAAACACCAAAACATAAAACAGAAGCAATATTGTAACAAATGCACTAAAGACTTAAAACATGGTCCACATTAAAAAAAAAATCTTAAAAAACAAAGTATTCAGCCAGTTAAATCTCTTGTAAAACTAATAGTCTTGTGTTTAAATTTCTGGGAGGCTAAGGCGCCAACTTGGGGGCTCTCCCCTCCCTTCCCGCGGGGGCTGGGGGCGGAGTCAGTGCGGTTCTGCCTTAGTTACAAACACTTATCGCAGCCCTGGGCACTTAGTAAGTGCTCAGTAAATGGTAGGTTCTGTTAGTTCAGCTCTTCACTCCAACTCCGACCCCCCTCCGTCAGCTAAAACCCACTGCCAAAATTCCGTGGGAGAAGATGCAGGCTTCTGGTGAGCATAAACACAGTGGCAGCCTGGAGATCTGAATAACGTACTAACTGCCCAAGGAGGGGAGTGTTCGGGGCGGACCTGAGCAAAGGGGAAGCCGGCACAGTCCCGGTGCCAAATTGACTCAGCAGATTGTTTGGGATTCCGGAGAGGTTAGGACAGTAACAAGGCATTTTTATGTCCGGGTGGCTCTGATGTTGCTGCTAGGCCTGGGAATTATCTCGGGCTCTTGTTAACATGCCTGTTTGGATTCGGCAGGCACTTCTGCGGCGGGGCTGGCGGGGCGCGCGGGAGTCTCGCCTTCCACCGGGCTCCCAGGTGGTGCTGAGGCAGGGGCCGCAGCTCGGAAGGCCAGCCTTTCTTTAAGGGCTGGAAAACCAAAGTCCTCCCCGCCCCTGTGGGCTCCCGCCTGTGCTCAGCACCTGTTGCCCGCGCGGTGAGAATTGCAGCGGTTCTCGGAGCGCCAGCCCCAGCCCTGGGCCAGCATCCCAGGCGACCCGGGCAAGCACACGCTCCTTCAGGGTCACGGGCAGGTTACAGAGTCAGGACTGCCGGAGCCCGCCCCGGCGTCCCCCGCCACCTCCCCTCCCCTTCCCCAGACCCGGGACTGATCTCGGAGCTGGTTAGGGATAACAAAGCCAGCGGCGGAGCGAGGCAAGACCGTTCCAAACCGGAGTTTTTCTTTGGCAATCACCTAATTTTCAAAATGCGATTCACAGATTTGCAAAATCCCTCGAGTGTGGAAACAAACCGCTTTTCCTGAAAGATGATTAAAAGCAGACCCCGCCCCCACCCCCACTGGAAAATTAAATGAGCGGCCGCACCGAGGTCCCCCGCGCTCACGTGTAAAGAATAATTTAAAAGAAGGCCCGCGTGCGCGCGCGCGCATGCGTACACGTCCGCAGCGCAGAATCTGGTTCTAATTACTTGTACTTTGGTTGAACTTTGGCGTTTCCTTTGACTTTCTCCCTAATGTATGTGAGCTGTGGGCCTTGCGATCCTGCAGTGCATCCACAGAAAAAAGGGCAGGAGGGGGGAAATCCAGACTGGCTCTCTTCGGTGCCAACAAAAATGAAACCCAACTGAATGTTTTGACCAAATGCAACACTTTGAGCTTCTCCCTTAATTAGCTGAAATGACTCCCTCCCACCGGGTCCCGGAGCTCGGGGCTCAAAATTCCCCGGGGGCCATGCAGGAAATGCCTTTTGCTTTACAACTCCTTTCTTTTTCTTTTAAAGCTCGGCTGCCCAGAGAGTGCATTAAAATGCTGTCTTAATCATCGAAGGTTCTAGGAAAAAAGGCAAGACTTTCATAACACGGGATGCCTGCCCCGCCCGCGTCTAATCAGGCCCAACGTAAAATCCTGAAGTCTGTCAACATGGCTTAGCCAGCTGTAAATTAATTCTCACAAAGGAAAAAAAAAAACAAAAACAGTATACTGGGCCTTCTCTTTAAAATGTTATCTGCTACTAATCTAACCTTTAGAAGAATGCCAAGCATGTTAGGAATTGTGAAGGGACCTATTGTTAGAAGCTTTCCGTGTGTTTAAATGACACTCAGGTGTGAGGTAACAACAAGGACTTTTATACTATGTTTTCTCAGGTGAGTTAAGTTATAAGCACCAAGTCCTCTTAACATGCAATACCATTATTATTTTTTTTGCTATTTTTTTGGAGTGAATTAAACCTACAGAGTTGTGACTGTTCAAGAAAGCTGTGACATTTGGGAGTGCTGGTATTCTGCTTTTGTGCAGAATCTGGTCGGTGGAGATTTTGTTTCCTTTGTTTTTTGTTTTGTCTGCAAACCACCTCAGAGTTTGGAGTCCTTCAGAACTGTGCTTCTCACAGTGCCAGCTTCGGCCCCTTGCCAGTCCTGGAGGAATGAGGCAGCAAGAGCAAGTGTTTAGAAATTTGTCCAGCAATTCGACAAGAGTAATTTTATGTCTAGAAAAAAAAAAATCGTGTTTCCCCCCCCTCATTTTAACTTGTAGCTTGTGTTTTGAGCAACTTTTGTGAAATTCCTTTTTTCCCGGAGATTTCATTTTGTATCTTTTTCCCCTCGAGATTTGCTTTTATTACTATCAATCTATGAAGGGAAAAAAAAGAAATGGTCATTTACCATAGACAGTCTGAAAATCACTCATTTGAAGCACAAGCCTTCCTCACCCCCGGAGGTCTGCTGCTGATCGTGGTCCAGACGCACCTGGAGGAGCATTAGCATGAAGGCAGTCAAGACTTGTGGGGCTTTTCTGCAAGGAAGGTGCCTCTAGCTTTGTTTGCCCCAGTGACAGCCTCCTCTGCGTGGCGGGAACGGAGAGGTTTAGAAGAGGGGCCAGAAGCTTCTGTCGGTGCAGGTGTGGGGTCAGCTGTCTCCTTTGGCAGCCTGGGGAAGGCCCCGGAGCACCTCTGGCGCTGACTCTGCTCTGGGCAGGGTCCCGTGGAGCCAAACGTCCACCTCGCTGAGCGCTTTGGCGGCTCCCTGACAGCGGGTCTGGTGCGCAGTTTGGGTGACGCCCTGGAGGCTGCAGTTGTCGGGGAGGCAGCCACCGGCCAAAACCGCACAGGACAATAGGTAAGCAGGGAAATTAAGAAAAAGCAGGTCCGGACGAGTCCTCAAAGGCTGCTTTTCCCCAGACCGAAACACCCACGGGATGGCTGGAGTGCCGGCGTTTTATTGCATGACACCAGCCTCTTTCTCCCCTCTGGGAAGTCTAAAAACTGCGTTCTCTGGCCTGCCTGACATCACTGAATGAGTTAACACAGGACACGTTGTCTGCTGAGCCTGCAGAGTTTTTGAGCAAAAATTTTATCATTCCATAGGCTGATTGTGCTTGCCTGGAATAAGGAACAGAATGTTTGAGGCCTCTCAAGGGCGTTTGATGAATCTAACTCTCATTTAAAGGGACTAATAGATTATTGATTTAAGCAGGATGACAGGGAGCAGATCAATGGCCAGGCACTCTGTAGCTGTCTTCAACACCAGACCTAAGGGAGCTGTGGGCTGCCCACCTGGCCCGTTCCCCGCTGTCTTCATTGCGGTGGAAATGAGGGGGGAGCACAGGGAAGAGGAGTGCTAATAAAACTTGGCCAAACTTATGTCTTTGCTGTGTTACCGAAAAAGCCAGAGATTGCCTTGAAGTTCAAATCCGCTTTTATATTGATGCCATATCCTTGTTGTAATTCTAGAGCTTGTGTTGGCTTGTTTGCTTAAAGCCAGCTTTGGCAGGCTGACGGACCACGGAGATTTTTCTTTTCGCTTCATATTGTTCTCAGCGTGGTGGGCCACGCGGAGGACGTGAGAGGCCAGTGATTATCCAGTTTGAGGAGATGTTTGACTGTATACAGTCAGTTAATTCTTTACCACCAATGGGAATTTTTTTCCAAAGATCATTGTTTCTTGTGACATATAAGTCTTTTCTATTTATGTTTGTGTGGGATGCACGCATGGCATTTGTAGGATTCACGTTGCAAACCGCAGCAGAATCAATTCATTCTTCGAAACAGCCTGGTCGCCTCCTCTGGGAAGACTCCCATGATTTTTCTGAGCTGAATAAGGCTTATATAGCCCTCTCTGATATGTCATTTATCTGTGGTTCCCAAACTGCTGCAATTTGGATTCACCTGGGAATATTTTTTAAAAAAGCGCTGATGCCTGGCTCCCACTCCCAGGCATTCTGGCATAATCGGTCATAGATACGGCCTAAGCATTAGGAAGTTTTAAAGCTCCCCAGGTAGTTCTAACATACAGCCAAGTTCGAGAACCACTGTATTATATTTCTGATTGTTAGTTTACTCTATATTGGGCCAAGGGATTACACCATGTACCGTCCGTAGCATGTAACATACGCTTGGCATGTTACACCCGTTCGGGGAATTAAACAATTAAACACGTGAGCATCCGTTGTACAAATATGGGAAAGTTCACAGCACTGCTGGTGAAATCACCACAGTGTTAGGAGAAGTCCACAGCATTCACTATTGATTGCTTCCAAATAGAACGTTTTCATCTGTACAACTGTTCAGAAAAAGACTTCTGATTCAGTCTTTGGTTATAAGTGACTCTCCTCCACTGGAAAGGCTTTTACTGACCTTTTTATAAAATGTCTCAGGATTTTGAGGTCTCTCCCCTTTCAGGTGCTTTGCCAAAGATGCTTGGGATTGGATTGCCTGCAGTTCTTTTTCCTCTCTTGGGAGGGAGAGATGCTGGATGCTCTCAACGTATGAATTTGAAGCAGCGTATTTATGGAAATTACACCCACTTCTAAAATTTAGGAGGCAGCTCTGACAGCTGAGTCCAGCCCTAGCAGAACTCTATTTACAACTTTGCTAAACGAGCCAGATTAACTGTTCTACATGAGCCAGTGGGACGTTAAAATACGCTCTCCCCACACGGCACGCAACTCAGGGTTGACTGTCGTGGTGATGACCCGGCTTGGTCTCTTGAGGGGAAGTAAAGACACACAGATAAAACCAATCAGAAAGTTCTGGGAGGCATTTAGGGGCGGACTCACTCCCATTGATATCTAGGAGTGTAAGTTGACACAGCCCCTCTAGAAACAACAAAATAACCATACCTTTTGAATTAATGATTCTACTGAGAATTTATCCTAAGGACATAGTCAGAGATGTGCTGAGATTGGCTACAAAGATATTCATCATGATGGAATGTTTTGTGGGAAAGAATATTTATTGACAGTGAAACAAACTCATGACACAGTAAGTTAAACAAAGTTGCAAACAGAATCTACAGTGTAATTCCTCTTTTTAGAATAAACCAAAAGCATTTACATTCATGGTGAAATGTTTTGAAGGACAGATGCCGAGATAACAGTAGTTTTCTCCGAGTGAAAGGATTCTGGGTAATTCTATATGGGTTTGTTTTCTTAGAATTTTTTCTCCCCCTACCCCCCAGCCCCACCCAGGGCTCCAGAAGCTTTTAATTTTTTAACTTCTTTGAAATCAGGCTGTGTCTCATGAGCACTCGTGGATCATAATTTAATTGGCAGTACCCTATCTTTCTTAAATGATAATGTGGAATAACTATGCATCTTATAATCAATGGTGACTCAGGATCAGTGACACCCAGTAACGACAGTAGTGATGACGGCAGTAGCAGTATCTTGGGTTTTTTAAAGAGTGAAATATAGTTCATGTCCAGTATTGTGTAAGTGTACGCTAGACGTACACTATTCACAGTTTTAAAGTTTATGTTCCATTTATAGTTATAAAACACTGGCTCTGTTCCCTATGTTGTATGCTTGTTGTTTTTAGTCCGTGTTGTTGTTGTTAAGTTGCTAAGACGTGCAATTCTTTGTGACCCCAAAGACCGTACCCCTGCAGACTACTCTGTCCATGGGGTTTCCTAGGTGGGTTGCCATTTCCTTCTCCAGGGGATCTTTCCCAACCCTGAGATCAAACCCGCATCTCCTACGTTGCAGGTGGATTCTTTACCACTGAGCCACCATGGAAGCTCCTTGTAACCTTGTAGCTTATTTTGTATTGTTTCCCTAGATTTTTAGCCAACAGTGGTATATCATTTTGTACTGTTTTCTTGTGGGTGCTATTATGACTCATTTGCCTTCGGTGAAGCCGATTAGCTTAGTGTGAGGCATCCTTTTGTATCTGTCGCTTGATAGCTGATCTGATGAGCTTTTGTGACATCTTAAATGGTGACCTTCCTATGCAACATGTGCTGCGATTGTGCCAAGCTACCCAGGGAAGACTATACTAGATTTATCTGCTAGACCTGCGCAGCACTAATGAATGCATTCCAAGATTCTTCTGAATTATGAAAATACTATAATTATAGTTGATTCTCTTCCAAAGGGATAATTAATTACTTTTAAAGGAAGCAAATGAGTATTTGAAAGCTATTTGGTTTCTAATTTTACCATTTAACAACTTAGAGGGGCATTTGGGGCTTGGAATGAAGACAAAGAAGGAAAAGTGGAAAAGCTCATGTATTAATTCATTGAATATTTATCGATTACCCACCTACGATGTTCCAGAACCTCTTCTAGGCCTGGAGCAGAGTTGTAAACAATTCATCTAAGTTCCTTGGTTTTCCCAGATCCATACTTGTGGGGTAGCATGGGCAGAATATAAAATGGTGTGCACAGACATTCTAAATTTAGACTCTAGGGTGTTGTAGAAAATAAAATGAGATACAGTGACCAAGAGTGGGAAGGGGTCTTTTATTTAGAAAAGCCTTCTGTGAGGAGCTGACATCTGCTCTAAGATGTAGGAGAGAAGAGCCACGAGACGTATGAAGGTCTCAGAATTTCCAGATACAGAGAATGCTTAGTGTAATACCCATAAAATTGACACCAGAGCTCGGCCTGTTCAAGGGATGGAACAGAAAGCAAGTGTTTAGAGGTCAGTCAAGGAGGATGATCATTGCATCCAATGTCATCACTAAGGCACCATATCAGGAAGAGCCTTGCTGAACACATAGCAAGGAGTTTGCTGTCACTAGTGACTGTTGGAGGGCTTTGTGGGGGTTAGGGAGAGGATTGGTCTTAACTTTGCAGCGGCTGTCTGACTGTGGGTTTGCAGAATGGACCCGAGGCTAGAAGAGGGCGGGCCGGGGAGCCCAGTGCAGAGGCTTCTGCAGCAGCTGAGGTGGGAGATGCTGGCTGATCACTAGGCTAGCCTGGTGGTAGGATCTCAGACAGGGATGGTTGAGCAGTACGTGTAGGAAGGAGGGCTGAGTTGACTTGCTGAAAGTTGGGCTACAAGACAATCCAGTCAATAGAATAGCTGGTCTGGGAGATGATGAACAGTGAAACAACGGGAAGTTTAATACTCTGAGAAATATACTGAGTATTGTAAAGTGGTTGGACCTTGGAAGATTCTAGAACATTATTTGACCACTTTCAGTCACTCTCTTCCCTACTTCCATCATCCTTTATGAGCAGTTTTGCCTGTAATAGATATAGGGCCTGTTTTGCTTTGATTTTGAACATAAATCTGGGGGGGTGGGGATGGGAGAATACTGGGGGTCGAAATTCTGTAAGTTTGTATTTCTCATGGATTTGGGATGGTTAGATAATGAGATGGGGGTCCCCTGTTGGTAAATCTAGAATAAAGAACAGCATTAGTCTGAGCCATTATTAATGCAGTGCCGTGCTCTTCAAGCATTGCTTGTCCATTCAGTCACCCAGCAGGTTTGGTTCAGATGCAGATCTGACTCCACTGTGGCTCGGTGGTCAAGAATCCACCTGCCAGTAACCAGAGACAGGAGATCCAGGTTCAATCCCTGGTCAGGAAAATCCCCTGGAGGAGGAAATGGCGACCCACTCCCGTATTCTTGCCTGGGAGATCCCATGGACAGCGGAGCCTGGCGGGCTGCAGTCCAAGGGGTTGCAAAGAGTCGGGCATGGCTGAGCGCGCGTGCACACACACTAACTCCATGGGCTTGAGCTGGATCCTGATGACCTTGCTTTCTAATTGGCTCTGACGCGATGCTGATCTGCTGGTCCAAGGGGGACCCTGAAGAGCAAAGATCTCGCCCCCATTACTGTTCGTGATGCTCGGCTCTGGCCCCACGCCACTGTCGGACGGATGGCTGGCTAGGGCATTGTCTTCCTTTGCCCTGAGGAGACTTACTTTTGGTTAAGTTACTGCAGGGTCAAGCAGGTCATTCCTGAGACTCTTAAATAAACCGGAAGCTGGTGGAACAGGAGTGGAAAGAGCTGGGGTGTGCGGTGTGAGCATCTGACTTTGTGTCCTGGCTCCACCACCGCCCTGTCGGTTTGGGATGAGTCACTGCGCTCCTCTGAGATGCTGCCTCTCTTGAGGGTAAAACGGTGATAACATGACCTCCCTGTCGGTGCCGAAGTGTTCTGCCAGTGAGAGAGACGTGCTGGATTGCTTTGTAAACCGCAGAGACTCACGTTAGAGGTAGATTGCCCCTGCGGTGCCCACCCTGACAGCTGGCCTTGTGGGCCTGTCCTGGCGATGTTATAGCTGAAGTGGGGGCGGAGGCCTGTGAACCCACTGGGGAAAAAGTAATAAACTGTTTTCTCGCCTTTCTCCCCCTCCGCCTCTCCGCCACAGCGATTGAGACCCAGAGCACCAGCTCCGAGGAACTGGTCCCAAGCCCCCCGTCTCCGCTCCCGCCGCCCCGCGTGTACAAGCCCTGTTTCGTCTGCCAGGACAAGTCATCGGGGTACCACTATGGGGTCAGCGCCTGCGAGGGCTGCAAGGTGAGTGCCAGCCCAGGCCTGGGACGCCTCGACATCTGTCCCGGCCTCTCCAGTCAGCCTGGAGGCCTGGGCTGTGTTTGATGGTTTCATTTCTTCCTTATATAGCTCATTAGTTAAAAATGCAGAAACTTCTCCAGATGACTGATGGAAGCCAAATGTTCCAGGGCCCTCAAAATAACCCATAGCAGTTCTTTTCAGGTAACAAGAGCCTTTTGAAGGCATCCTGAAAAGCATCACCCTATTTCTCTTCAGAACATGCCATCTGGTGTCTTTGTAGTTTTATTTTATTTTTAAATATGACTGACAGTCCCCTGAATCAACTTGCAGAGAATCCAAGGTTGAAATTGGGATTTATCTTCTGGCTGTTTCCTCAGCCCTGTGGCCTTTGAATTACAGTTTGATTTTCAGCCTGTGGGGACTTGCTACTGTGTGTGTGTCATAAATTCAGGGGAGCTGGATTTAAAATTCCAGCCTACGGAGTCGTGGAGGCTGAACATGTGTCAGAGACTCTCTGGCTGCTTTGAATCAAACTAGACAGTTGTAATCGAGTCCAACAGGCTTAATTGAGTGAAAGAGCTTCTTACTTTTTTTTAAAGAGAGAGAAGAAACAAAGAATGACTTCATAGGCAGATCCAGCTCACCCACAGACAGTCTTTCAAAGGATTTGTGTCTGTCTTGAAGCCCTTCACTAGATACATGGCTTAATTCCTGTTCTCGCTGGTGGCAGTTCAGGTGTGTTGTTTAATGTGGAGAATTACAGCCCCCCGGCCCCCCAGCTCCCCACCCTGCAGCCCCCCAGGTGCTCCAAGGCGTTTTGTCTTTGGCTGATAAGAGTGAGTACTTACTTTGTGCTCGGGGTCTGTGACGAACCACCCTGAAATGGCATGGCTTTGAGGCCACAGCCTTTTCTTTGGTTTGCAACTCATGGGCCAGTGCTCTCGGCCAAGTTCCTCTGGCGGCGTTCGCGTGGACTGGATCAGCTGCAGGTTAGCCGGCTGGCTCTGCTTCTGAGGGTGCTGTCTGTTGAGGGGTGGGGGGCTCCCTTCCCGATGGGCTGGCCCCGGTTATTCTTACGGGCAGGGTTCCAGAAGAGGGCACCAGGCTGCTCAAGGCCTCCGGAGGCCCACAGGCGCAGGCTCTGGCTCCTGACACGCTCTGGTGTTGGCCACAGCAGGTCGGAAGCCCAGCCTGTTAACACAAGAGGTGGGAACATAAACTCAACCTCTCAGCCCGAGGAGTGGCCAAGACACAAGATGAGAGGCGGAAACACAGAGGAAGGACCAGTGGGGTCTTTGTGCGTTGCGTCTACCACGCTGCGTGTCTGCTGGCCTGGGATACATGAGGGGGGACCCGGGACCCCAACCGCAGCTGTGACTCGCCCACAGCTGGCCTCCAGAAGAGGCACATGAGCAAACACCCAGCATCAGCCCGAGAAGAGATTAGATGACCCTTCCTTCCTTCTCAAGTCATTTGAATAAGCATGTATTCGCTTGCAGGGTGAGGCCCGCCTGGGGAAATTCATTACAGCCTGAGGGACGTCTCTTTCTCTGGGATCACGCTGGCGTGAAAGGAAGGCCACTTCCTCCCGCAGCCTTAGATATGGTGGGCACGGCAGCGAGCATGGCGGCCAGCTGGCAGCTGGGTGGAAAGTGAAGCTTTTTGCTTCGAAGTACTGCTGAATGTTGGTAACCCCTCGCTGAACCTACTGAAATTTATCTTGAGATTTGGGAAGGGTTCAGAGAACCTCAGTTCCTTCTGTCCAAGTGTTGTGTAATGCTTAAATACATCATTTTCTAGTGCTCGTTTGAAAGTTAAATGAAAGGACACTCCTTTATTTCAAAAAAACTTTGTCACCTTCTGTCCAGAAACCTTCATGAGGGCTGTTGTAACTCCACTCACCTGCTCCCTTTCTGCCCTGGGAAAAGAAATGAGCCTGCGTGTCTTCTTGTGCCAGATCCCAGGGCCCTGCCCACGTGTTAAGCTGTTTCACAATCTCTGAAGGACAAGTTGTTTTAATCAGCTCTTAGTCAGCTAGTTCTCTGACCTCCTGCACAGGATTCTGACTCTTTTTAGGAAAAACCCCAACACAAACAAGACCTGGACCAGTATAAGCAACTTTGATGAGCTTGGGAAAGCTGTTCAGAGTCCTGCTGGGGTGTATCTTTTCAGTAAAGAACAGTTGTCCAGCCAGTTGTCCAGCTTAAGATTAAGCCCACCATAGCTTTAGACTATGGGTTGTTCTCTGAAAGCGTGGGCTGCCTTGCCCCCTGCTTGTTGAGAAAGATTGGTCTGCATTTTGGCTTGCTGGGAAGATATAGTGACAAAATTCATAGAACTGAAAAGCTTAAGAAGCCAAAAGTATGATGTAACCACCAAAGAAAAAATATACAACTTTAAAAAATGAAATACAACTTTTGTTTTCATTTAAAAAATGACCAGTACAGTGCAGAGTTTATTGTATAAAAAAAAATAGAACATTAAAATAACCAGTGTTCTACCCTGGGAGAGAAACCCCTGTTAAACCTGTTTTTCTATTAGTTATATGCACATTGTTATTTTTTTTATTTTTTTTTTTTCACCAGAATAGAATTTTATATTGTACACTGGTTATTGTACACTGGTTTTGACTTTCTTTTTAAATTTAATAATCTTTCATGACCAAAATGTAAACAACTGCATAGTTTATAAGGCTATACTGTTAATGTAGTGGTTTATGGTACATCACAATTTATCTAATGAATCCCCTATTGTACAACTGAGGTATTCCCGGTGTTTCTCTACTATAAATAATGCTTTGGTAAATAGCATTCTTGTTTATCTCTGATAATTTACTTAGGATAAATTAGTAGAGGTGGAATTTCTAGGTCAATGGCTCTGTACATTTTTAAGGCTTAAAGTGAAAGAAAGTATAAGTGAGATCGCTGTCGTGTCCGACTCTTTGCGACCCCATGGACTGCAGCCTACCAGGTTTCCCGTCCATGGGATTTTCCAGGCAAGAGCACTGGAGTGGGTTTCCATTTCCTTCTCCATGTTTAAGGCTTAAACAAATTGCCAAAATGCCTTCTAAAAGACGTTTATCGGTGTCAGCTCTGTCAGTCTGATAGAGTTTATATTACTGAAGACTATTAGGACTCTCTCCCTTGTAATAATAAGGTAATGAGTTAAGAAACAGCTTCTCAAACAAGCCACAGTTTGGTCGTTTATAACAGGCCCCCTGCCTGGTGCCGTTTCGGGCTCCCAGCAGGCAGACCCCAGGGGCCCCCAGCTGACCTGTAAGAGTGGGCCCACCCTTTGCCTGGAGATCAAGGATCGCAGCTCTAGACTGGAAGCCCTTGCTGTAAAGTAGGATTCCCAAACAGAACCCAATTTATATCTTTAAGAAGGCGTAGCCACATGACTCCTGCCTGTCGTGACCAGAGTAACCTTATTGACTATTGTTTCGGGGGAGAGAACCTCTGTCTCCCAAGGGGCCAAGTGGCAGAATTGGCCTCAGAAGGTGATGAACAGGCCATGGGCTACCTCTGGGAATGGCCAGAGGCTGTGTGTTGACTTGGCATCACCGTGGCAACATAACCACTAGCTGTCCCACAGGGATGTCCCGTTTAGGGGATTTCCAGCTAAGCATTGGCAAATTTTTACAGGGGACAAAGGGTGCATAAAATTTTTACAGGGGACCAAGAGTACATAAAATGAACATGTGGTGTAGTTAGCTGAGGAGGTGTAACAGTATAAAGTTGTAAAGCTGATTTTTCAGCTGTCTTTAAGAAACAATTCCATTGCTCGTAGCTAGAATTTGTGTGAAGTTTTGACCTTCATCACATTTTATATTTGCATACTTGTAGCTTTCAAAGAGCATGGGATCTAAAATGAGAAGACCAGGATTTGACTCCTAGCTAGGTTGCTTTCTAGTTTTGTGACTTTGGGCAAGCATCTTTAATTCTCTCTGTCTCTCTCTTTTCTCAGTGGGAAAAACGGAGATAATAAGATCACCACCTTGTAATACTGTTGTGAATATAAAATGAGTTACTATGAAGCATGCACTTGGCACATCGTAAGCAGTGTATATGCTTACTTATTGTTTCGTACTGTCATTAACGTATTATGGTGACTTTTCACACAGTCACACAGTCCAGTAACGTCGGTTATGATCCTAGTATTCTTTCTTGTAATGTTCTTTCAGAAGTTCCCTGTTCCCTTGTACACAAGTAAACACTGCCTCTTTCCTTCAAGACTTAGGTTAAGACCTAGCCAGTACTTGGAACCTCCACTGATTACACTCGGACAGGAGTTGGCACATTGATTCTGTAAAGAGGAGACAGTAAATATTTTAGGCTTCAGAGGCCGTATGGTTTCTGTTACAGCTACTCAACTCGGCCGTTGTTGCATGAAAGGAGCCATAGACAATATGTAAATAAATAGGCCTGGCTATGTTCCAGTAAAACTTTATTTACAAAAACAGGCCGCAGACCATGTTTGGCCCTTCGGCCTAGTTTCCCGATCTCTGCAAAAGTACAGGGTGATACGTTGTATCTTGCATGTGTGCCTAGCCGCTCAGTCGTGTCTGACTTTGCGATCCTGTGGACTGCAGCTCACCAGGCTCCTCTGTCCATGGGGTTCTCCAGGCAAGATCACTGGAGTGGGTTGCCATGCCCTGCTCCAAAAGATCTTCCAAACCCAGGGATTGAATGTCTCCTGCATTGGCAGGCAGGTTCTTTACCACTAGTGCCACCTGGGAAGCCCATCCAGTTTCTGAAACTCAGAAGCTGATGGCCCAAAACATTCATGCCAAAGGTGGCATCAGCTCTTTCTAGTGGACTGTGGGCCTAGGACAACTGCGTCCCTTTCCTGCCTGCCCAGTCTCCATGGCAACAGCTTCAGGGCCACTCTTCCTGTCTGTTCCTCCACCCCTTACCCCCACTCAGCTCCCACCTCCTTATCGCCCAGAGCCAGAGGTGAGCAGTTTCCTTATAATCAGCTACTTCCAGAAACACCTGGTTTGCTTTGGAGACGTTGATGGGATGTATTTTATAATCTGTTGTTGTCGTTCAGTCCCTCAGTCGTGTCCGACTCTTTACAGCCCCATGGACTGCAGCGCGGCAGGCTTGCCTGTCCTTCACTCTCTTCCAGAGCTTGCTCAAACTCATGTCCTTAAAGTCGGTGATGCCATCCAACCATCTCATCCTCTGTCACCCCCTTCTTCTCCTCCCCTCAATCTTGCCCAGCATCAGAGTCTTTTCCAATGAACTGGCTCTTCACATCAGTACATCAAGGTATTGGAGCTTCATCTTCCGCAGCAGTTCTTCCAGTGAATATTCAGGATTGATTTCCTTTAGGATTAACTGGTTTGGTCTCATCTCAAGGGACTCTCAAGAGTCTTCTCCAACACCACACTTCAGTTCAGTTCAGTCACTCCGTCGTGTCCGACTCTTTGCGACCCCATGAATCGCAGCACGCCAGGCCTCCTTGTCCATCACCAACTCCCGGAGTTTACTCAAACCCATGTCCATCCACCACAATTGGAAAGCATCAATTCTTCGGCGTTCAGCCTTCTTTATGGTCCAGCTGTCAACATCTGTACATGACTACTGGAAAAACCATAGCTTTGATTATACAGACCTTTGTCGGCAAAGTAATGTCTACTTTTTAATCTGCTGTCTAGGTTTGTCATAACTTTTCTTCCAAGCGTCTGAATTTCATGGCTGCACTTAACATCCACAGTGATTATGGAGCCCAATAAAATAAAGTCTGTCACTGTTTCCATTGTTTCTCCATCTATTTGCCATGAAGGGATAGGACCAGGTGCTGTAATCTTAGTTTTTTAACTGCTGAGTTTTCAGCCAACTTTTTCACTCTCCTCTTTCACCTTCATCAAGAGGCTTTTTTGTTCCTTCTCACTTTCTGCCATAAAGGTGGTCTCATCTGCATATCTGAGGTTATTGGTATTTCTCCCAGCAATCTTTATTCCAGCTTGTGCTTCATCCAGCCTGACATTTCACGTGATGTACTCTGTGGAGAAGCTGAATAAGCAGGGTGACAATATACAGCCTTGATGTACTCCTTTCCCAATCGTGAACCAGTCCTTTGTTCCATGTCCAGTTCTAACTGTTGCTTCTTGACCTGCATACAGGTTTCTCAGGAGACAGATAAGGTGGTCTGTGGTATTCCCATCTCTTGAAGAATTTTCCACAGTTTGTGGTGATCCACACAGTCAAAGGCTTTAGCATAGTCGATGAAGCAGAAGTAGATGTTTTTCTGGAATTCTCTGGCTTTTTCAATGATCCAGTAGATATTGGCAATTTGATCTCTGGTTCCTCTGCCTTTTCTGAATCCAGCTTGTACGTCTGGAATTTCTTAGTTCACATAGTGTTGAAGCATACGTAGCTTGAAGGATTTTGAGCATTACTTTGCTAACATGTGAAATGAGTGAAATTATGTGGTAGTTTGAACATTTGTTGGCATTGCCCTTCTTTGGAATTGGAGTAAAAACTGACCGTTTGCAGTTCTGTAGCCACTGCTGAGTTTTCCTTCTTTGCTGACCTATTGAGTGCAGAAGCTCCAGTACTTTGGCCACCTCGTTTGAAGAGTTGACTCATTGGAAAAGACCCTGATGCTGGGAGAGCTTGGGGGCAGGAGGAGAAGGGGACGACAGAGGATGAGATGACTGGATGGCATCACCGACTTGATGGGTTTGAGTAAGCTCGTGAAGTTGGTGATGGACAGGGAGGCCTGGCGTGATGCGATTGATGGGGCCACAAAGAGTCGGACACAACTGAGCAACTGAACTGAACTGAGCACAGCACTTTCACAGCATCATTTTTTAGGATTTGAAATAGCTCAGCTGGAATTCCATCACCTCCACTAGCTTTGTTCCTTGTGATGCTTCCTGAGGTCCACTTGATTTCACAGTTCAAGATGTATGACTCTAGGTGAGTCACTACACTGTATGGTTATCTGGGTCTTTAAGACCTTTTTTTGTATAGTTCTCCTGTGTATTCTTGCTCCCTCTTCTTAACTTCTGCTTCTGTTAGGTCCATACCATTTCTGTCCTTTATTGTGCCCATCTTTGCATGAAATGTTCCCTTGGTATTTCCAGTTTTCTTGAAATCTCTAGTCTTTCTCATTCTATTGTCTTCCTTAGTTTTTTTTGTGTCGTTCACTTAGAAAGGCTTCCTTATCTCTTCTTGCTATTCTCTGGAACTCTGCATTCAGTAGGGTGGATCTGTCCCTTTCTCCTTTGCCTGTTGCTTCTCTTCTTTCCTCCGCTATTTTTAAGGCCTCCTCAGACAAACACTTTGCCTCCTTGCATTTCTTTTTCTCATGGATAGTTTTCGTCACCACCTACTGTACAGTGTTACAAACCGCCATCCGTAGTTCTTCAGGCAGGCATTCTGTCTACCAGATCTAACCCCTTGATCTTTTGTAGCAGTTAGCTTTTCCTGCCTACCAAAAATCCTTCATGGTTTTGCCTTAAAACAAAAGACATTTCTGATCAGTTACGATTCTCTGCAGCTGTCTTGGCTTGGGCCAGATGATGCACATGGCCAGGACCTTGACAGCATGACCGCCCCTCCTCCCGTGAGCCTCGCCTGCCCTTGTTCATGTGGGGTGGACAGGCTTCCATCATCAGAGAGGACACCGCCAGTGTCCACACCTCTGGTTACGTCACATTTGCCAGTGTCCCTCCTCCTGCCCAGGCGCGCTTATGCCTGCATTCAACAGATGGAGAAATGGCCACCACCCCTTGTGGGGAAAAGAGGCCAAGTCCCTCACTCAGCAAAAGGTGAGGGTACCCAAGTTGACATTTGGTTACATACCTCTTTCTATTATGCCCTGGTGTCGTGTGGAATTAGCTTCCCAAAACTGTATTCTGGAGTCGCTGTGTTGGGCGCCATGGATACAGAGTGGATATGACAGACGGGTTCCTCCTGGAACAGGGACACAGACAGACAAACTGTTTGGAGTTGGAAGAAAGGATGGTCTGGTAAAGATGAGTGGAGTGGAACCTGGGTCGACAGGAGATCGGGGCTTCCCAGGTGGAGCTAGTGGTAAAGAACCCACCTGCCAATGCAGGAGATGTGAGAGATGCGGGTTCGATCCCTGGGTCAGGAAGATCCCCCGGAGAAGGAAATAGCAGCCCACTCCAGTATTCTTGCCTGGGGAATCCCACGGATGGAGGAACCTGGAGGGCTGCAGTCCCTGGGGTCACAAAGAGTCGGACACGACTGAAGCAACTCAGCCTGCACGCCGGTGAGAGCTCACGGTTGGGAAGGAGTCGGCTGTGTGATGGGGACAGGACTTTAGGTCAGAAACTGAACTTGGGCTCGGGTCATTTCTTCCTGGCTTTGTTGTGTCCCTTCACCTCTCTCGACTTCAACAGGTGTGTGAAACGAAGACAAATCCACACGTTTGAACGCCATCCTGCACCAAAGGGCAAATAACTACGACAGTGAATCCAGTACGTGCACCGATTTCTTGTCAGGCATAGCGTGGCTGGTGTGCAAGTCCCTGGTGTCTGCAAGTCCGGGGGGAGTCGCGGGCAGGGAAGAAGCTGTGCTTGGTGGGTGCCTTCTCTTTACCAGGCCCAGGAGCATCTTGTACTCCCGTTTCGGTTAGTTCTCACAGCAGCCCTGCAGTGGGTAGGCTCTGTGACCACTGCGTTAACAGAGGAGAATACTGAGGTTCAGAGAGGTTAAGGAACGTGGCCAAGGTCACACAGCTGGACCTCAACCCTCACCTGTTTGGAAAATACCCAAATGCTTCAGCCACACGGAACCAGAGGATAGGAAGCGTGCTGTGTGCTGTTCAGAGCGTGGGGTTTCTCGGGGGTGACAAATTAGAACCAGGTGGGGGCGTACGGCAAAAGAGCAGCGACCCTGTCATCTTGGTCATCTCATAAAAGAAATGACACGTTTACATCAAGAAGTAAAAGAAGAAAGGGCTTATAAGGCAGTCTTCTCCAAGGAGGGGCAGTGGACAGACGGGCCCCGCCCTGGGCAGCCTCCCAAGTGGTGTTCAGTCCGTGTTCCCCCCGCTTCGCCCTCGCTGGGTGGAAACTTCCCATCCCTGAGCCAGCGCCCAGCCCCACCAGAGCGGGGGAGAGGCTTCCAGGAGGCCCAGTGCGATGTCTGATCGTGGTCACGCCGGCCGCCTGCTATTTAAAGCAGCCTTGAAGAGGGTAAACTCCGCTAGCCCCCTAGGTCCCTTAGGGCCCGTTTCATCCATTTTCTCATCTGCCTTTGTTTTCCTCGCCTCTGAAGAAGGAGGCTCTCATCTCCAGAATGGCCTTCAGCCACTCCACTGGTTTGGGGTTTTTTTTTTTTTCCTGGCAGACAGCAAGTAGTGTGTGCAGTCACAGAGTTTTGCAATCAGGAAGATGGATGTCTGCACTTAATTTTAGAACTTCTATTAAATATTATAAACATGCTTCGTTATTTTATTTGACCAAGGCCATTTAAGATGACATTGGTTTTTTCTGTTGTTGTTGTTTTTAATCGACATCGATAAACATGAACATTATGCTCTGTTTGGAAAGCATTCCTGGCTTTGCCTGTCCTTCACGGTTGCTTCTGCTGAGGGGTTTGTTGCAAGGGTCTGGTCCCAAAAACAGTGTAACATACTAAGGGCAATAACGAGAGACGGGACAATGTCTGCACGCTGTTGCAGCTAAAGCTGCGTTATGAAGCTGCCGTCAAGTTCATCATTTCCGTCCTTGAGCCATGAAGTAGGTCCCCTCATAGATCCAGAGAACTTTTCTTTATGAAACTGGTCAGGAGTGGAGAATTTGCTCTCTCATTGATCCGTCATTGACTAAACACCTTCTGTGAGACAGGCTCTGGGTAGAGAAGTGAAAGGTTTCGTGTGTTTTGCTCCCAACGTTCAGCAAGTATACGGACCGGTGTGGTTAAATACTAGGCATAGAGCAGATATTTCCTGACCGAGACGATGAGAGCGCCAGCAAGGAGGGAGATGTGTGTTTTCCGGGCTGTGACACATGTGGTCTCGGGGCTCGCTGGGCGCAGAGGAGACCTGTGTTCCTCTGGCACTTCCAGGGAGGGCTTCAGAGAAGAGATGGCGTGACCACAGACTGTGTGAGCACTTCCCAAGTGAGGAAAGGGGGAGTGGTGTTCCAGGCAGAAGTTAAAGACTGATCTGAAAGCAAGGGAACCTGGAATAGCCCACGGAGAATTATGTGGAAATGTATCCATTCTGTTAGGGCTTCCACATGGTGCTAGCAGTAAAGAACCTGCCTGCCATGCAGGAGACGTAAGAGACGGGGGTTCGATCCCTGGGTCGGGAAGATCCCCTGGAAGAGGGCCTGGCAACCCACTCCACTCTTGCCTGGAGAACCGCATGGACAGAGGAGCCTGGGAGACCACAGTCGGTAGGGTCACGGGGAGCTGGACGTGACTGAAGCGACTTGGCGCGCACACATCCCTTCGGGTCCGGCTGGTTCTGCACAGGGGGTCAGCTGACGGCTGAGAGGCTCAGGAGGACCCGCGGCCCGTCTCCTCAGCACAGCCTTGCCCTTCTCGGCCGCACGCTCTGTGTTCTCCTTTGTAGCGCTTAACCCAGGTGTCACTAACTTAATTTCTTTTAATTTTTGTTGGGGTATAGTTGATTTATGATGGTGCGTTCGTTTCACGTGTGTGGCGAAGTGGATCAGTTATGCAGGTACTCATGTCTGCTCTTTTTCAGATTCTTCCCCATGTGGGTTATTACAGAATGTTGGGTCCAGTTCCCTCTGCTGCACAAGAGGTTCTCATCACTTACTTGCTTTACACATAGTAGTGTGTATGTGTCAACCCCAGACTCCCCGGCCTCCTCCCCTTGATACACATGTTTGTTTTCTAGCTCTGTGACTCTGTTTCTGCTTTATGAACAAGTTCACTTGTAGCATATTTTAGACTCCACATAGGAGTGGTGTCATACGGTGTCTGTCCTTCTCTGTCTGACGCCCTTCACTTACTGTGATCATCTCCACGTCCACCCGTGTTGCTGCAGACGGCATTATTTCCATCTCTTCTGTGGCTGAGTGATGTAAGCGAACTTGCTGTGGTGGGTCTGTGTGTTTGCTGCCCGCCGCCTCTGTCACACCGTCAGCCTCAGGAAGGCCAGGGTTGGTGTTGCATCTGAACATTACCACCAGGACATAGCGTGGTGCCCAAAGGAAGATGTGTTTTAAATCAGGAATCAGATATAATTGTATAGTAATGATTATAGTGATAAGTGACAGGTAATAAATAAGACGAAATTGCATGGAATGCCCGTAAGTGGCATCATTATATGTATTGTAATTATATAACGAATTGCATCTGAACATATCGGGTTTGTGATGATATATTCATGAACATATTTACAAAATTTATTAACAGTTTGAAGCCTCAAGTGGCCAAAATCCAGCTTATTTGCTTAGTCCTTCTGCCTTTCACTTCAAGGTTCAGCCTTCACTGAAAAAGATACGTTCTTTTTGATATCTTTAAGCAAACTCTTAAGGATTAGCAACTGGAACAATATACTTAAAAACACTGTGAGCCCTTAGGGCTTTAAGGAAAATAAAAATCTCGACATCTAGAGTCTACCTCTATCTAGAAACATCTAGACAGATGAAATGACAATCTGGCTATTTCTAGTTTTAGTTCCCACAGGAGAAAACACTCTCCTCCTTCTCTTATGCTGGACAAATGTTGTTCTAAATTGAGAAATCATTTTGGATTGAAAAAGCAGGAAAAGTCTGTCTTTTTTTTTTTTCATTTCTGATGTAGGAATAAACAGGAAGTGGAGGGTGAATTGTGAATTCGCTTACAATCCTATATTTTTTTTTTGCCATGTCAGCTGAGTGAGAACAGTTTATTTCATTTGGTAGTTTTAAGTGGTTTGTAAATTTTTTGATGGTTACAAGTTCATAAATGCTTGTTTAAATTACTTTGCTTGTCTGTTGTTTAAAAATATCTAGAACACTCCCATTTGCTGTTTTTGTTAAACAAGCCTCAAGTCTAGTTCTTGGTTAAAGCTTTCTGCCTTTGTCACACAGCAGAGAAGGAAGCCCCTGTGTTCGCAGTTAGCCTCTTGACTTGCCAATGCCTTGCTCCCAGTGATGTCACAAGTGTATGGGTTTCAAGAAGTTTGTCAATGAAAAAAATTAGCAAAATATCAATACCATTTTTGACTTAAAGCAAGTGTGGGACCCCAGGGAGGGGGCGGTTAACTAAGTTACTTATACAAAATTCCTAGAGACCGTCATCTACAATGAACTGTGACAATATATTACAATTTCACCAAACGACAACAAGACTGTATTTCTGTCAGAGAAATGAAAGCGTATGTCTGGGGTTTCCTGAGAGGTGATAGAAATTGTGACCGAACATCACTTCTGTTTAAATAGATTTTACACCATCAGAGGTTATGATTTTAGTGACTGTGGGGAGATGAGTCGTTCAGATGTCTCTCCAGACCTTTTTACTGGAGGGGTTCAGTGGGGAGCTTCCAGTTCTGCATTTCCTTCTCCTGCATGAGCTCTAAGCAACATGAGGAATGGAATCCCCTGGAAGGACACTCCTGGTTTGTCTTTTCGACATTTATTCTTCATTTGATGTTAGCATGTGGTTAGTTTGCAGTGTTGTGTTAGCTTCAGGGGTGCAGCAGGGGGTTCGGTCCTGTTCGTGCATGGACCCCCTCTTTTCAGACCATTTCCCGCGTGGGTAAGCACAGGACGCTGAGCAGCGTTCCGTGTTCTCCGCAACAGGTCCCTGTTGGCTGCTGTGTGTACAGAGAAGAGTGTGTGCGTGTCAGTCCCAAACTCCTGGTTTCTCTGCCCCCGCTTCCCCTCTAATAACGAGGGCGCCCGTGTCTCCAGCCCCCGGATTGCTCTTCCCGAGGGCGGGGCTGTGCCTGCCTGGTCTCCCCTCTCCAGATAGTTGCCTTCCTCACCTGCATACCTGTGTTAAATTACAGAAACAGGAAAACTGTCTTATATTTGTATTGCCTCTGAGTTTTTCTAACGTACTTTTGCTTTATGCAATTAAATTCAGCTGAGCTTTGCTGCCACTGGGAGGGGAAAAAAAAAAGAAACAACCCTCCAAAATGTGTCCTCTTTGGTATAGAATTTCCTTGTCAAGTAGCCATTTAGGGCGTGTGTCCTCGACTGGTCCCTGCTCTCTTATGCACAGAGACTAGGCTGTGCGTAATTAGGTTGTGCGCAGGAAGGCAGGCTGCTTCCCACGTGGCATCCACCAGGCCCTTGGCCGCCTCTGGTTCTAACCAGAGACCGGGAGGGAGAGTGCAGAGGTGGGCAAAGCCAGGCCTGGGGGGCACAGAGCAGGCCAGGTCCCGGTCTTAGCGTCACAGCGGCTGTGGGAGGTGGAGCCTGGCCGTGAGCTTGGGGACCGACCGGCTGTTAGCAGCAGGCAGGTGTGAATGCGTTAGTCACTCGGTCATGTCTGACTCTCTGCGACCCCATGGATGGTAGCCCATGAGGCTCCTCTGTCCATGGGGTTCTCCAGGCAAGTGGGTAGCCATTCCCTTCTCCAGGGGATCTTCCTGACCTGGGAATCGAACCCGGATCTCCTGCACCGCAGGCAGATTCTTTACCTTGTGAGCCACTGGCAATAGGAAAGCAATAGTGAATTTAGTGGAGAGCTGAGAGTCCCTGCCTGAGGTGTTTTATTTGCTCCTCTTAAAAATTAGAGAAGTAGGTGGAGGAGGGTTTTTTTTTTTTCCTCCTTCCATTTCACAGGTGGGAAAATGCACCAGGTTCTACAATGCACCTCCCAGATTTAGAATCTGATGCTGCTCCTGACACGGTTACTGTGGAAACCAGCGTGGATACTTTGTACAGTTGTTCACTTAATTCTCCCTGATGGTGTCAAAGTCTTTTCAAAGTCTGCGACTCTAAACATCTTCGTTTCCTGGTATCTTCTGTTTTGACATACAGGGAGGCTGGGAAGACCTTTATCAGGGGCTCTAGCCCAGCATCCTCCCACAAAACAGAAATCACACGTAGCCAGAATGACCCCAGAAAATCCCTCCAGCAGGCAGACGGCTGGAGACTGACATATGTCTCCCATTAAGACGACAAAGCCACTTCTTCCTCCAGCTTTGGAAGCAGATTGCTAGCCCTTCCTCAGAGCCCCAGACGAGATAGCTGTTTTCTGTTTTCGTGTTGTACCAAAAATACATGTCCTTAAGCACAGGAATTACACGAATGCAACACAACACTCATGTCCTGAAAATCACACATCTTTCTAGATACCTCCTTGTCTCTGAGTTTCTTTCGTGACAGTAGTTTCCTTGGAATTGGCATTTCTCCAGTGCCTTTTATGAGCTGTATCTTTTTTGTTTTCTTTCTTTCTTTTATTTTTAGTTCAGTATTTTTCCACTTCAGAAAGGTGGCTAGCTGTGTCCAGTGGCTTAGCTCTGCCAGGATGGGGAGACGTTTGTTCTCTGGACCCTAGAACTCGTCCCTGAAAAATATCTAGCAGTGGGAATGAAGATCTGCGTGCATCTCCCCCGCACAAGGCTCGCATTGTCTGGAGAGGAGGGAAGGCTGGGTTCTGGCAGCCTGGCCCCATCAGAGCCTCGTTCTTGTTCCACGTTGAAAAGATGACATTCCTCTGCTCGCAGCGGCCTGCCCGGGTGTCTGGCACCAGTCCTGTGGCCGGCACTGTCGCCCGGGGCATTTCTGTTCGGGTTGGTTTTGTTTTATTTCAGAAGCAGCGCAGTGCGGGCGACGGCAGCGTCCAAGGTGGAGCTGTTTCTGCAGAACTGGCTCTCGGGCTCCTCTGCGCCGTCAAGGTGGCCCGCCCGCCAGGGCGGCCGCTTCCCGTTCACTGGTGTCGGAACGTGAGAAGGCCGTACAGTGAGTTTAACTCATGAGCTCGTTCTCAAGTGCTGTCGAGGCAGCCCTCGGGGCTTTATCACGGGCCCCCTGCTCCCTCAGGATTTCACGGGACATTCCCTTTACGACTGAGATCAGTGAATTTGCAAAGTAAATATTCCAATCAGGAAAAGCAAAATCTTCAGTGACCCTGTCCCTTCTGTTTCTGTGGAGGCTTTTTACAGAAAAAGCCTGGGGGTGGGGGGGGGGGGGCGGGTAGGGTAGGGGAAATCCTTTATATTGGCTGCGGCTCTGAAGGGGGACATGTTAAATGTACTTCTCAGGGTCCGTGAGCCTTAAAATAATGAGCGATGGAAAAACTCTGAGGTAGGCCAGCGAGGGAGGGAAAACTTTGGTCTTACAAAGGATTTTCATGGTTAAACAAATTTGGAGAAACTAGAATGATCAAACAACGCGCATTCTCCTCCGTGCTTTTGAATCTGAAAATAGCAGCATGCTCTGTAACACAGCACCGCCATTCATACGGACTGGAAAGTCCCCCAAATCATGAAAATTATCCTGATTAGTCAAACCCCACAGGGGTCATCTGACTGCTCCTGAGGGAAAGAAGAATTTCCGTGTGGATCCCGCTTCTGTATTTCATACTCACGTTTGTCTGCTGTATCTGGGGACTCGGGCCGTGCGGACACACTTTCAGCCAAGAAATGCTTTTGAAAGCTGCTGTCCTTGTTGACGTTACTCCTCCTTAGCGTCTAGAATGAGTCTCAGAATCATAGAAGTTTTGAGGGGGGGGCGTTTGCGATATTTGTCAGTTTCAGGGGCGTGTCCTGCTGTGTTAGATGCTCCTTCAACTGGTTGGTCTCCTAAATTAGACCACGTGTGGATCCAGTGCCCCCACGAGATAGCGTTTGATGTCTTCTCTTCCATTTGAATGCAAGTATATCAAGTTTACATTCTCATCAAAAACACTATGCTAACATGCTCGAACAGCTTTCAGTACTGTTCACTGAATGGCGACAGGAAAAGTGTAGCAGGGATTAGTGCAATGCCGGAGATTATGGGAAAGGGTGTGAGAGATTGATCCACTGCTTCCGGTTATTTTTCCCTGAAATGGAATTAAATGTAAAATTTCTCATCCACTGGTATTTTTGGTCTTAAATTATTCCCTGCTTTAATAAGAGTTAGGTGGGAGCTATGTTCTGTTTAAATGAGTATTTGGTGCTAATTCTCTTGACCAAAGATTTGAGCCTCATGGATCTGTTATATACAGGTATAGGATTTATTTCTGTAAATATTTGTGGCGGGTAGGATCGACACAGAATTATGAATTATGTCAAAGTCTAAAAGGGTAGATTGCCACCCCTGGATACATCTGGACTCAAACCCAAATAGTGAAGTCTGTGTCATTCCCCTCCCTACGCCCGTGTGTGGGATGTTTGCAGAAGACTAACATCATGGACCAGTGGTTTAAGAAGCCTAAAAGAATATTTTTTAGTTAATAAATCTAGTCAGGTATTTCTTTTCTGCTTGGTTCTTTTCCATCCATCCTATTCTTTATCAGCCCTGGGCCTCAGAAATAGTGTTCCTGGGGCTTCCCCGGCAGTCCAGAGGTTAGGACTCTGAGCTTCCACCACAGCATCACAGGTTCCCTCGCTGCTGCTAACTAAGATCCTGCATGCCACGAGGTACAGCAAATTACAAAGAGAAAAGAAAGGAAATAGTATTCCTGCTGTCTGCAAGGCACATTGTTAGGAACGGGCGCACTGTGGGGGGGTGGGGGGTGGGCGCGGTGAGAATGGCGCGGAGCTCACTGTGCGGCCGTCACGACCGGGTGGGTGGGCTGCTGTCAGTGACTCTAGGCTCACCCCCCACATCAGAGGTGGAAGCTGTAAGCATTTTAGCAACTTATTTTAGAATATCAAGGTAGAAGTTCCTACAAAGGAATGTAAAAGTCATGTAAGTAAGATGGGGAAAAAGTGATTTACATACATTTTGGAAACTTTGCACCTTTGTAACTCCCGTTTCCTCTTCCTCAAGCCTCCTGGGGACAGGAAGAAGCCTGGGTCCATGTGGTTCTAAGGCCCTGCGGGGTGCAGGCCACCTCTCTGCTCCCACTCACGTCACGATTCATTGCCCAAAGCGGTTTGTGTGGCCCTGTGTCATCCGGGGGAATGGAATGCAGTCCTACTGTGTGTCTGGGAGAATTGCTAGTGTTTACCCTATGGTTGTGTTAGCCCCCACCCTGTAATAACTTGGGGAAGTGGAGGAAAAGATGTTTCAGGCAGGATCTGCTGGGTGTGTCCTAGCAGACAGGAGGGGAAGCCTGACGACATCAGGAGGCATCCTGACCCATGCTGCTTTCATCTTCAGGAGGAGCGTTCTCCTCCGAGCGCTCGGGACTCGACAGGGGTGTCCAGCCCACTGTCCCGCTGTCTCTCCCCTCCACCCACTGCCACGCTGCTCTTGGCATGGAACCAATGATGTAAGAACAGCACTGGGCTCGTCTTGTCACCTGATGAGATAGATGGTGTGTTGCTGTCTGCCGAGGGGGACTGTTTTCTTATCAATTATTAAGGTCACTTCTTGGCCTCACGTTGAACTGGTTTTAAATTTCAAATATTGGTCATTTCCCATTCGTCATATACACCAGTGAAATAACAGATGCCTTCCTTTCATTATGAAAAATCCTGTGATTACTAACAAGTAGAGGGCACAGTGAGGATTCATGAATACAGTCAGTTCGGTCACTCAGTCATGTCCAACTCCTTGTGACCCCATGGACTGCAGCACGCCAGGCTTCCCTGTCCATGACCAACTCCCGGAGTTTACTCAAACTCATTTCCATCGAGTCAGTGATGCCATCCAACCATCTCGTCCTCTGTCGTCCCCTTCTCCTCCTGCCTTCAGTCTTTCCCAGCATCAGGGTCTTTTCCAGTGAGTCAGTTCTTCACATCAGGTGGCCAAAGTACTGAAGCTTCAGCTTCAGCATCAGTCCTTCCAATGAATATTCAGGACTTCCAGTGAATACAGTACCTCCTTGCTTTGTGCGAGCTAAGTCACTTCAGTCGGGTCTGACTCTTTGCGACCCCATGGACTGTAAAACCTGCCAGGGCCCTCTGTCCTTAGGATTCTCCAGGCAAGAATACTGGAGTGGGTTGTCACGCCCTCCTCCAGGGGATCTTCCTGACCCAGGGATCAAACCCACGTCTGTGAGTCTCCTATGTTGGCGGGCAGGTTCTTTACCACTGGTGCCCTTGCTTTTTATAACTCATTTATTGTGTAGGTGAGACAGAGAGAGTCCTTCCTTCTTAAGGCTTAGTTTCTGAAATAAGTGCATGTGTTAAAAGAAATCGCGCCGGGTTAAGATGACCCTCAGTCATCCAAACAGTGTGTTCCACTTACCAGTGCTGCATAGCAGACCGTCACAAATGTTAAAGACATAGAACAACTTTTTATTTTTATCCTTTTTGCTCCTGGGTTCTGTAGGTCAGGAGTGTAGATGGGACGTGGTGGGGATAGCTTGTCCGGGCCTTCACTGAGACAGCGAGCGTCTCTGGTGCCTGCGGTCTGGGAGGTGGCAGCCTTTGGAGGCAGCTGTATCTGGTGGTTGATGCTGCTTGGCGACCGGGGCCTCAGCTGGTGTCTGAGGCAGAGAACCGATTGGAACTTCTCAGAGCGGCTTGTGCTTCCTCACAAGATGCTGATTGTGGAGTCGGCAGACGTATTACACCGTGGGCTTGGAGGCCCACAAGCGAGGGCTGCAGAAGACGAGGGGGAAGCCCTTTTACAGACAAGAGACGTGGCCTTTTATTTCCTAGTCCGGGAAGCCCCGGAGTGTACCTCTGGTCAAATTCTGCTGCTCACCACAGTCACAGACCCCCGCCCCAACTTCAGGGGAAGGGGCGCAGAGCCTCCTTTCATGGGGATAGAGCCAGGTCAGCTGAGAAGAGCATCTGGGTGGGGGTAGCCCTGTGGTCGTCCTTGGGAGGACCATCCCACTGCCGTGGGGCTCTGGTTTGAAGCATGGGCTCTCTCTCCAGTTGGACGCCAGGTGAAGCAGGTGGCGTGTTCTCGGGAGCCTGTCTTAGGAAAGGGCGCGTCTTTATGGACTGGGAAGACCAACGGGGGGCCGAGAGGGGCCGAGGGTCCTGGGGGTCCCATCACCGGTCTTGCACTGAAGGAGGCCCACTTTGAGCTCAGGGCAGCTTGGTGTGTGGCTCCCTGACCCACCTCTCAGCTGCTGTGGATGGGCTCTTACTTCACAGGTAACTGGGAAAACTGAAGCCCACTGAGGCCGTGCGTCTGCCTTTGTTGATAGAGGGGGAAACAGGGAATCAGAAGGCAGGTGAGCCCGGCTTCCTGGAAGAAGGCTGCCCGCTCTGCCCCGCGCCCTCCCCAGACTGTGTCAGTCACACGATGATTATCTTATTGATTCCAGGCCACTGAATGAATTGTATTTTTATAAATGAGGGCTCTAACGTGAGATGTTCCTGTGCTTCCCTGAGCTCCCTGCCAAGAGAGTTATTTATTCCTTTTCGGGCATGCTATTCCTGTGCGTGGCCAGGGTGCTGAACTCCCATTGACTTCGGCCGAGATGCTCTTGGCCTCAGCTTGGAAGTTGTCTACGGGCCTTTAATTACACCCTCTGGCGAAGGAGAAAGAGCACTTGAAACATGCATAAATTCTGTACATATTTCCAAGGTTGGGTTGGTTAAAAAATGCTGTCTGTCTGTCTGTTTTTTTTCCTCTTTGAACTCGGACATGAATTTTTGTAAAGTACAGCGTGTCAAGGGAAGGGCAGTGAGAAAACATGCAGGGGTATTTACTTAAAAATTACTCAGTGCATCCATCATGGTGCACTCATTGGTTTTAGGGTGGTAGATACTGTATTCTGGGATGAGCAGTGTTGGACTTCATTTTAAATGGCCGCTTTTAAAAGTCACAACTTTGTTGCACACAGTCTTATGTGATCCATACCCTTCTCTGACCATAAATTTCATTTTCCTTTTGTACATTTCTTGTTAGATTAAACCCTCCAAAACTGTTTATTACTTTGTTCCTATTTAAAATTAAAACACAAAACCATGAAATATACTGAATTTTGTTCAACTCCTTATAAATGAGTACTTACAATGACTTTTTAAAGTTTCAGATATTATAGGCTCCCGTGGTGGCTCAGTTGGTAAAGAATCCGCCCACAATGTGGGAGACCTGTGTTCAGTCCCAGGGTCAGGAAGATCCCCTGGTGAAGGGCATGGCTATCCACTTCTGTATTCTTGCCTGGAGAATCCCATAGACAGAGGAGCCTGGTGGGCTGCCATCAACGGGGTCTCAGAGTCGGACATGACTGAGCAGCTAACACACGTCATGGGTTTAAGGAAATGTATAGAATGCTGAAGTGGTTTTGTGGCTTTGACTATGACTCGGTGAAGCAGAGTCGTGAGACCTTTGGGAGTCTTTGGGTTCCTTCCTTGGCTTCATGGGGTCCCCACCTGAGCCATCTCTACAAAGGAGGCGGGACGATCCCCAGCTGCAGAATGCACAGGCCATGTTAATTGCACTGTATGTTTCTAGCCCTCCGCCACCGGACATTATAAATAAGCCGCATGGAAGTGACACAGGCTGACCTGGCTTCCTCTTCCATCCCCCTTTACACATTACATGCTGTGCAGTGACCTGGGAGCTGGGAAAGATCTTTAATGACCCACATACTGACCGTATTCCCAAAGCACGAAAGGCTGGTTGTCTTCTTTGGAAAAGAGCGATCTGTCCCCTCCCCAGCAAGCTCAGTCTTGGTGAGATGGATGCGGCAGGCCTGTGGTTCCTCCATCCCCTCAACCTGAGCTGGTGCCTTCCTCTGGCCCCAGAAGTCTCACTCTCTGGGGCAAGCCACGGAAACCCAGTTTCATCTTTCATAGAGAAGGATAATAACAGCTGAATGGTAGGGTTATTTGAGAAACATACACTGTCACGTGTCCCCAGTGTTTCTTTAGGGAGGAAAGCACTTATCTAGCACGTGCCCTGTGCTGGACACACATTTCAACTCAGTCCACCCTCACCATGGCTTGATGAAGAAAGAAGCTACCACTGCTCCCAGTTGCAGGGGAGACCCCAGCTTGCTTTATTTTCTCTTTTCCTCTCGTTCTCCACCTGTGCCAGGAGCCGGGTTAGATTCAGGTGGAAATTGAGGTCACTAACTTTCATCTTTAATATTTTCTGATTCACTATTCCTTGAAAGGCAGGGAGGCACTTTGGTTGTGTTGCACATAATTCTAAAGGTAAAAGTCACTATATGTAGTCTAGTCTGTTTGAGTTTTTAGGGTGAAAGGATGCCAGATCATTTTCTGCAAAAATGAACGCCATTAAAAAGTCTTGTGTAATTTTTCTTACTGGAGTTAGTTCTGCTGCCAGAGTTGAGAGTCTGGATGCGTAGCGGAGAACCGTGTGGGCTGATCTGGGGCAGCAGAGGGTGATGGGAGTGTGGCCAAGATGCTGGTTACGTTCCCAATGCTCACCAGCCTCTGTCAGTGGTGGTCAAGCCTTAGTGAGGGTCCAGGTCACTAGGACGGCTGATTAAGCCGTAGAGTGCAGGGTCCTGCCCCCAAGTCCCAGGTTCAGTCTCAGGTGGCCCTGAGACTCTGCATTTCCAACACACTCCTGAATCCTGCAAGGGGCTGGGACCACATTTGAGAGTCACTGCCCTGTGGGACTAACATTGTCAAGTTTTCTAGTATTTCAAGTGAACCTCTCTATTCCTTGAGGTTTGTGGCTTTTTCGGGGTCTTTTCTGGTTCTCCTGACATTTTGCTACTAGAAAAAAGTGCTCAGATCAGACAAGGATTAGGCAAGAAAATATTAGGCAGAAACAGCAAATCAATCTCTTTTGTGATTGAAATCTCCCACTTTTTAAATGTTGCCAACGCATTTAAACGTTTTTTAAGTGACTATGCTGGCCACCGGTGAGCCAAAATAAACATATCTGTTGGCTCAGTTCGGCACAGATTAGTCATTTGTAACTTCTGCCTTAGATGCTTAGAAGATAGGGTGGAGGAGAATGAAAGAATTCAGTTTTTTTTTAATGCCTTCTCTGCAATTAAAAGTCTCATGAAAAACTTTACAGCAGGAAAAAAGGAAAAAACCTAGTCCCGCAAGCCACAGCATGTGCGCTTCTTTTATAACGGGAAGCGGGAACCCATCAGCTGTGAGAAGGGTCAGATCGGTCCCTGGGTTAGGCGGAGGCAGCCTGTGAGCGGTGGTCCCTGCTGAGGCCTGGCTGCCGGGAAAGGTCCTGGCCGGCACTGCTGCCCTCAGCCTCTTGCCGCCATCCCTGAGGTCCTGCTCAGGCTCCTTTTCACCCCTCTCTGCCCACATGCAACTCGCATTCTTTCCTCACCTCGTCTTACTTCTTCTTTCATCTTCACCTGCAGCTCTTGCCACTTAGAGTTGTGTTATGCGATAGTGCCACTAGCACCTAATGTTTTTAAGCTTCCCACATAGTGACCGTGTTCTGGCTCAGGTTGGTAAAGTATCTGCCTGAAAGGCAGGAGACCCGAGTTCGACCCCTGGGTTGGGAAGATCCCCTGGAGAAGGGAATGGCAACTCACTCCAGTACTCTTGCCTGGAGAATCCCCAGGGACAGAGGAGCCTGGTGGGCTGCAGCCCATGGGGGTCACAAAGAGTGGGACACGACGGAGCGACTAACACTTTCACTTTCAACATAACTTAGCTCATTCCTTTTCGTAACAACCCCATAAGATGGAAAATGTTACTGTGCCCATTGTGAGGTAAGAAAACATGGCACACGGAGGTTATTACTTGTCCAAAATCAACCACACAGTTAACAGGCAGAGATGACTCTTGAACCCAGGCCTGTCTCCAGCAGGACCCAAGCCCACAGCCACTGGACTGACTTTCCACTAAGGGTCCTCCGCCCTCGTCTTCCCTGTAGGACTTGGGCCAGTGAGGACACAGCCCTACAACCCACAGAATGATTTCCACCTGCCCCAGATCTCCATGTGACACGTGGCTCATCAGCCCTTTATCGCAGTACAGATTTGATTCTGCATGGCAGAGACCAGGTTTTACGGCTCTTTGAAATGTCTGGAGTTGCCTCCTGGGCCTTGTGCAGGATTTCTTAGGTCACAAGCTTTTGATAAGGTATTTCAATAATCATCATTTTGGTCTTAGCAGATCGTGTATTCAGTTAAAGATTCCAGGCACCGTTGTATTCAAGACTGACTGCACCAGCGCCGTTCGATCAGAAGACAGTGCTGGACACTGCTTGAGTTAGATGTGCTACGTGAGGTGCCCTGGTAGCCTCGTGTTCAAAAAGTAAAAAGCATCTAGTGAAGTTAGTGTCCATAATACACGCTGTCTTATTCTGGATCCAAAATATTTCACTAGAATCATTGAGAGACTTTACATTATTTTTCATACTGAAGTCCTCCAAACATGAGGTTATGGTCACACATAAAACAACCCCAGTTTGGACCAGCCCCATTTCAAGGACTCAGCAGCCACATACGGCCAGTGGCCGGCAGTGGACGGCACAGCAGTGGACCGGAGAGGCGTGGGAGCTGCACACAGAGCCTGCAAGCCCGCAAGAAAACCCCTCAGTGCCTGGTGCGGGGGACGGAGAGGCTCAGGGCAGCAGAGAGTCAGGAAAGCATCTGGATGCAGTTACTTTAAAGAAGTGATTTTGGAGGAAGAAAATGGGAAACTTTGGGGAAATTTTACTAATTGGTGGAAAGTCTAGTTGGGGAAAAAAAATATGTGTATATAGTTTCTCTTTACTGGTTTATTTAAAGAAGTTCATTTTTATCTGGAGCTAGGAAAAAAATTGCCCATACCACAGTTGAGGATGTCAGATCCTGAAGAGAGAGCGAGCTTCAGAAACAACGATGTGAGGAGCAGAGTTATCCCATTTGAATGACTTAGAGCTTCTTGACCTCTGGACCCCTTGCAGTGGTCTAGATCAGAGGAGCATAATAAATTTTTAAATCCTGTTTTCTTTCTTTCCTCCTAGCAAAAGAGCGTGCCTTCCGCTCTCACCGAGGTTTGGATGGTGCAGAGGAAGCGTTGCCTTTCTGAGGCTTGTTTTGGTAGCAGCGGGGAGAAAAAGACACAGCAAAGCCCAGAGATAAGAGCCAGAGAGACTGATTACGAGTAAAAGTTCTCTGGATGCATCATGTCAGCAGCACAAACTGTTTTCATTCTCCATGTTAGTTAATGGCTAATCTAGAGATTGTGCTGCCATTTGCTGAGAGAGCACAGTTTAAAATATTTTATCATTAATGTGACAGGGAGTTGGATAAAGAAAATGAAGCATGATTATAAAATGCTAATTATCGTTCTCGAGTGCGTATTGGGCACTCACGAATATTTGCAGCATAATTTGCTTTATTTATTATTTCAGTTTGGTTATAAATGTTAATTCAATTGCAGATGGTATGGTGGCAATTTACAGAGCCATAAAGTTATTTGGAAATCCTAATATTTTCAACCAAAATGTTCTGTTGTTGATGGATGGGCTAAATTAAAAAAAATAATAGAATAACAACCTTGCTCTTTAAATACATTAATTGGCAAGTAGGCTTCAGGGATTTCCAGATTCATGTGGGCTGCATTTCATTCCTTATAGTAGAGGGCATGGTTCGTAGTTGAGAGTGGTGATCTTCTTCATGAGAAAGGGTGGGAGGAGGAGGTCTCTTTTTCCTACGTAACGTTTCTTCAAGGCTGAGATTTTTTTTCTGGTGTCTAGTTCATGGCACTAAAGACACACGCTTGAAACCACATTTTCCCTGTACCACGTCAGTGGCTTCGGAAACCCTGATGTTGATAGTTAGGTGCATTTCTGTGCGAGTCTGTATTCATGTGTGCCTGTGTGTGAGAGAGACAGAGATCATGTTTTCTCCAGCCTCACTGATGACTTAAAATAGACGTTCGTTTCAGACCAGAGGTTGTCAAGCTACAGCCCACAGGCTAAATCTGGTTGGCTGCCTGTTTTTGTACAGCCCGGAGCTAAGAATAGTTTTTGCATTTGAAAAGCTTGGGGAAAAAAAAGTTGTAAAAGAATATTTCATGACACATGAAAATGATAGGAAATTCAGGTGTGGTGTACATGGATAAGTTTTCTCAGAACACAGCCATGCTCCCTCATTTATGAATTGTCTGCCTGGCTTCCACTCAGCCGTGGCCGGCTTGAGCCTTTACAACAGACACTGTGGTTCGCAGCCTAAAAGGTTTACATCTGGCCCTTTATGGGAGGAGTCTGCCAACCCCTAGATTAGACCATCTAAGAGTTAGTTTCCAAAATAAAGCCTTAACCTTTTTTAAAAACAAAACAAACTCGATTACAGAATTTATGGAAGCGTAAGAACTTCAGGGAGCAAATAGTTCCAGCACACAACTCTTCATGTTTAAAAGCTGGAAAGGGGATTCGAAACATGAGCCCTGGCTTCCTTCTTTTGTCTTGATGTTGGTAATTAAAAGAAGCGACCTTATGCTACTGATGTAAATTATTTTATGCTTCACATACACGCACTATGCTCAAAACATTCTCTTTGCCGCTCCCCCAACTAAGGATAAAAGTAAAGATTGTTTTCTTTTATTACCACATTAAAAGCATAAACTCAGCCATGTTCCGAGATTGTTCTGTTTTTGTGAAGGATGGTACGTGGATGTGTGGTAATATCAGAAAATATGGCTCCCTTCTATTCCTTGTTGGGAGAAATGTCATTCTTTACTAAGAAATACTGTGCTTAATTAATTCTTGCTCCTAGGAGGTCAACTTGGGGCACTCATTATGGCCTTAATTGGTGGTATAAATCCTGAGAGCCCCGAGGAAAACACATTTCGTGGTGAGTGGTCTCTGGCCCTTCCGGCAAGCACGCACCAGTGCCGGCCCATCTCGGAGAGCGACGGCTTCTGGTTTGATGGCTTCGGGTCTGGCCGCCCTGAGATTAGGTTTAAAGGCCAATGTGCAATAAGAACAGAAATGCCATGACTCGTCCCGGTGCCTTGCATTACACAGTGTGAGACAACCCACTACCTTCTGACTTGGAAAAATGTGTTGCTTTGAACTCCGGTTTTTTGTATTAAATTATAGTCATTATACAGCCCATCTGGAATCTCCTGCCAGGCCAAAAAAAAAAAAAAAATCATCTTACAGACATTAGCAAAAGGAAGTTAAGTGTAATTTTTTTTAATTGTCTACTTTTCATTTCCATTTTTTTTTTTCCCTTTTATTGGAGAAACCAGATGGAAAGGAAGGCAGGAGCCTCTCCCTCTGCCGGTTCCCTTTCGGGGTGGAGGCAGAACATTCCTGCCCGCCGCTCCCCTCACGCGTGCTGACTCGAGGTGAAGACTGGGAAGGGCAAGAGTTCATTCCAAAGCTCATGTCCAGCCAGGGTGCCGGGCTGGGAGGGTACGGACCGTGTGGGGGGCTGACTTAGGGCTCTCACCAGAGTCGTTGCCACAGATGCCCTTTGACAGCATGCAGAGGAAACTCACAGATGCCCCGTGTGACACAGCTCATCTCTGCATCCTGCTCTGGACTTGGCTGTTTTGCTGGGAGTTGTCTGTTGGCTGGGTTTTGACTCAGGGAGGGGAAGGACCCATGCCTGGGAAACTTGAGCTCTCTTCTGAGCAAACCAGACCCATCCCACAAAAGGCAGAGACCTGAGCTCAGGCTGGAGACTTGGGGGGACCCCATGTTTTCTCCTTCAGACTCCCAGAAATCTCAGACATCAGAGCCAGAGGGCAGGGCAAGGTGATTTCAGACGTGTGCACCGGAACCGCAAGAGTCGCTGGGCGGTTTCCCGGGGCCCCCAGCATCCCCGTGGGGCGGATCCAAGACCCCCCATGGCCTTCCTCCTCCTCTCCGCCAATCCTCCGCTCCAGCAGAGTTGTTTTGCGACGGCCCAGGGTTCTTGTCCTCCTTGATCAGTAGAAGTTGACTCAAGGCCAGAGGAGAAACTCAGGCTAAGCTTTACTGGGGCCTGTGTTGCAGAAGTGGGCAGTGAGAACACGTAGCAGCTGCCCTTGCCCACTGGCTCCTGGAGGAGGGGTGAGCTGGCTCCTTATATGGTGGGGGTCGGGGTGTGGCCTGGGTTCAGGTTGGAGGGGTGGCTTAGGTGGTCTGCTCACCCCTGTGGTGGGATTAGGTGCCAGGGGCATGCATGGTACCCTTCTTGTGCTCCCAGGTCTTCACAAGTGGCATTTGGGTTTTTGGTCTTTTTGTTTCCTGTTACCCAGAATTTGCCCCGACTGCACATGCCCGCTGTTATTTTTAGGCCCTGATGCTTTCTTTGTGTTTTGTGGGTGGAGGAGAGGTGTGTCCACGTGCAGGCACTGCAGCCAAGGGTCCCAAGCCCCAGCCCGTCTCAGTTTGGCAAACTTGAGTTGTTCCCCCACGCGACCCTCCACCCTCCAGATGAACAGAGATTTCCCAAAAGCCAGGTCAGGCACTGGATGCGGTGCTGAGGATACAAGAGCAAACAGTTATGACACGTCTTCGGCTTCATAAACTACATCAGAACCACTCTGTAGTCACCTGTGGATTCGCCCAAATGAATTCCTGAGTTGCTGTGTCTGGAGGGGACGTTTTACATTTAGATAATAGTGAGACACTTCTGGACCACATACCGACATTCCCAGTACCTGTGAGCATTTGAGGAGAGGGATTACGACTCATTTTGAATTTTTTTTTTTTCCTGGCTGTGCCACGTGGGATCTTAGTTCCCTGACCAGGGATTGAGTCCTCACCCCAGAGTCTTAACCACTGGACCACCAGGGAAGTCCCTAATTTTGAACTTCTGAGTAGTTCCTTGCGTCTCATGAATAGTCTTATTGCAGTCAGGTTCCAGTCACAGGTCTATAAGTTTATCATCTAAATATATTTTCGTTGCTCTAAATATTTTTTTCGGATTAGGACAAAGTCTGCAAGCATACCTGGCCATGATGTCTTCCTATGCTTCTCCTCTTAAGACACGCCTGAGAGTTGGTGGCAGGGCGGGGAGTGCTGGTGGTCCCCTCCTTGCCTACCTGGGACAGCTGCCTTTGTGCGGTTGGTACCGCACTGGATTCCTCAGCTGAGAGCTTTTTTTTAAGGAACCGGGCTCTGTCCTGCCCCCATTTGTTGTTTGATACAGTAATAGACACACGTTACTGATGAAAATGGGGCCTCCTCTGTGGCCCCATGGTAAAGAATCTGCCTAACCAATAACAGAAGAGGTGGGTTTTGGTCCTGGGTGGGGAAGATCCCCTGGAGAAGGGAATGGAAACCCACCCCAGTATTCCTGCCTGGAGAATCCCATGGCCAGAGGAGCCTGGTGGGCTGCCGTCCACGGGGTCGCAGAGTCGGACATGATTTTGTGACTACAGAACAACAGAGGGGACAATGATTCCGGATGGCTCATCCCTGCAGCGTGCTGAAGGTTCCTTCACCAAGTGGGCCAGTGTAGCTTTCAAAGCTAGACCTCGTGGTCCCTCCGGTCCTCACCGTGCGAGGTGGTGTCACGTACCACTCTCCACTTTCAACCAGGCAGATAAGGTATCAGCACAATTAAAAGCGAAAAATAATCGGGCAGCTCTGCCGGTAGCGAATGCTTACAGAACACACACTGATACAATCGATTTTAAATAATTCACGGTCGGCACTTTCTTCCTCAATCTGTAAATGAGGACATGAATGCGGAAGGGCGGCAGGACACCCTATCTCCCTGCCCCTCCCCAGCCCATTAGGATAACAAGATGAGGCCATGATTGGGGTTGGGGTGTCGGTGGAGCATCACACAGGTGAACATTAAAAACTCAAAGAGACGATGCTCCGGAATGCCTTGGGTAAGCAACCTCGTAAAAGCCGCTTGGAAACCTGAAATTGCAAATGGATTCAGAACCACCTCTTCTGGCTCACTGCCTGGTGTTTTCACAAGACCTGTTCTCGGGCCCACCGAGGTGCGAGGCTCAGTCCTGATGCGTCTCTCGCGGCTGGCTTTGGGTGCACCCAGCAAGCTTAAGGTGACGTTAAAACAAATAGGGATTACTCCATGCCATCTTGTCTCCTTGCCCCCACTGACACGTTAAATCTCAGTCGACCAGAGTGACGTGGCTCACAGCAGCTTTTCCAGCCCTGGAGGATTTCTCCCACAGCTCTGACCCCTGTTGCCCACCCCCGCCCCAGTCCAGATCCAGATCCCCCAAGTCCGGTGACAGGGTGGTCCCAGAGAGACAGAACTGCTCGAATGTTAATGGAAAGTCGCTCAGTGGTGGTCCCGGGTCGGTTGGACCAGCGAAGGGGCCCAAGCTCTTTTTTTTCCTACACCTGCCTGTGGACATCTCCTAATTATTCATTTGAGAAAACTCTGGATAAAAATACCAATCCTGAAAGCATGTGTGTTCCAAAGAAGAAGGTCAGCCGTGGCCAAGGAAGTGTTTAGTCCTGTTTGATCTAAGGAAAATAATTCCCCAAATTCTGTGTCCAGGCAGATGCTTAAGAGAGAGGAAAGTTCTTTTAGATGAGTTCCAAATAAACACACCCTTCCAAGTTATCTACTTTGTCCTTCTGGGAAGAAAAAAAAAGCCTGGAAGGGTAAACGAAGTTCCATGGAATGATCATCTGACAAGAGCAGATGTGAGTGAGGCGCCCCGGAGCCCCTGGGGTGCCCTGCTGGTGGGGAACATGGGCTCCGACCGCAGGGCCCACGCCACATGCCCATCCCGGCTGCAGTGGGACGTAGCCACGGAGGAGAAAAATGTCCCTTTGATACAGGAAACAGGAGAACATAACAGTTTTTCGTTCAGGATGTGTTTCTTCTGTCTAAAGCCAGCAGTTTTGGAAAATGAAGCTACGTGTTTAAAAATAAGGGCTCTGTTAGGAAAAATAAAATGTGTCTCCCTACATTCATTAGCTGCCTTTAATTGAAAACTGGAGAGCAGTTGAGAACTGGCAGGTACCTCCTTTATGATGGGACCGGTTTTCCCCCCTCTCTCCCGTGTAGTTGAAAGGCTGCTCCGCCTTTTATCATCGGAAAGCAGGGATGAAATGGAGCAGCAGAGAAGTGTAACACTTAAAACATGCCCTGTGTGAGTTCTGCCAAATTTTCTCTTATAAAACAGGAACGGAAAGCACAGGAGTTAAGGTCTCCGAGAGCCACAGCTCCAGAAGCACGTTTTTATAACTCGAGGTGCTTGGGTGGGATCTGTAATGTGCTAATTGCAGACAAGTTCATGCTGTTTAAAGAACTTTAGCTTTTGCACTGGGGACCTGTTCAGTCTCAGATCTTGGCACGGTGCTGACATAATATTGCAACTTTAATTTTAAAGATCAAGAAAGAGGAGCTAGGGTGAAATTTGAGCCGATTTCTTACTAATTTGGAATAAGGAAGAACGGAGTTTGGGATAAATCACAAAGTTGGTATTGCTGTCTGAATTTCTAATATTAGTTTCGCTGCGATGCGAGAGACCGGGGTTTGATCCCTGAATCGGGAAGATCCCCTGCAAAAGGAAACGGCAACCCATTCTGGTATTCTTGCCTGGAGAATCCCGTGGACAGAGGAGCCTGGTGGGCTCCAGTCCATGGGGTCACAAAGAGTTTTGAACACCACTGAGCAGCTAACAGCAATAACATTGAAAATATAACTTCCTTTCTCTAATCTTGAAAATTTTGGTTGGTGGTTATATTTATTGAATTTTCCATGCTGATCTTTCTTTTCTTCCGTCTCCTTCATGTGGGATATGGAATCTCATATGATATTTAAAAAGCAAAGTAACTTGCTACCATGTTATCTGTCTAGTGAAGTATAGTTGATTTGCAGTGTGGTGCTAATTTCTGCCGTATAGCGGGGTGATTCAGTTATACACATGCACTCATTCTTTTTAATATTCTTTTTCATGTGGTTTATCGCAGGGTATTGGATACAGTGCTGTACGGTAGGACTTGCTGAGTGTCCATTCTGTATATAATAGCTGACATCGGCTAACGCCAGGCTCACTCCACCCCTCCCACCCCCCTGCCGCTTGGCAACCACCAGTCTGTTCTCTGTGGCCCTGATTCTGTTTCACAGACGGCTTCATTTGTGTCCTATTTTAGATTCCATATGTACACGACATCATATGATATCTGTCTTTCTCTGTCTGACTTTTCAGTTAGTATCATAATCTCCAGGTCCATCCATGTGGCTGTAGATGATATTACTTCATTCTTTTTTATGGCTGAGTGATCTTCCACTGCGCGTATGTACCACATCTTCTTTACCCATTCCTCTGTCGGCGGACATTCGCGTTGTTCCACGTCTGCTCTGAGCGCTGGGTGCACTACGTTACCTTTAATTACAGCAGCCGCACACGCTGCATCACAGAGATGATTAAGCTACCGCGTGAAAGGCTTGCTGACTTGAGGAAGAACGCCATGAAGACCCGTCGCTGCAGTGTTGTGGAGTGAAGGTCACAGTGGGGCTTGCTGCTGGGGCCGAAGGGGATCCCCCGGCACCTGACCCTCTGGGGGGCTGTGTGGTGAACTAAAGGGCAAGGCAGGGAAGGATTCTTGAGTCAGAGGGAACAGCACTGTGAAGGCTCAGAGGAGAGAAAGCATGCACTCGGGGCGGGGGCCCGGACAAAGGACTCGGGCAGCTTTGGGGGACAGGCAGGGGTCTAGACCATTTCACTGATGACCTGGACATTTAGAGGGCGTGGATGTGGGATACGGTGCTGTAGCAGGCCTCAGCCTGCAGTCACCATGGCTGTTCCACAGCAGGACAGAATCCACTTTGAGAGCTGGAGCTCAAGCCGTGTTTTCTCAGCAACCTGTTGGCAAGACCGCTGCGGCGACAGGGCTGCTTCTGTGGTGCGGAGAAGCCGAAGGTTACACCCAATAAGTGCTCGTTATTTTACGGCTGTCAGACTCTTGCTGACTTAAATGGGAAGGCCTGACCCGCTTCCCTTCCTGCTCACACATCCTCTGTGACTTCTTCCTTTTCACATCAGATTCAGGACATAACCACACACACAATAATACGTGTGGAAAAATTCCAGCGAGAGGATCCCTGACTGGCCCCGAAAATTAAATTAACTTAGAAAAAGTACAAGAAATTTTGCTCGAAGGTTTTTTTTTTCTTTTCTTTTCTAATTTAGGTCCCTCTTTGCAGCACAGAACAACAACCAGCACATCCTAGTTACCGTGTCTGTAAGAGGCCTTGGAAGGTTGTGATACACGGAGCTGTACTTTGTCACCAGCCCGCGTGTCATGACAGAGAAAGTCCTGGCTTTGCCGATGGTGACTTGTTGCATACCAGATTTCTAAAAGAGATTTAAAAATTCATCCTCCTCTGCAAAGAATTTATGTATTTTCAAGCACATTTTGGCTGTGTCTCCTCCTGCTTACCTTTCCCCCGTCTTTGGGGCAGATGAAGATCTTGAACTTGGGTCCAGAGGAGATTTAATAATTAATGTGCAAAGCAGCTGGGTTCTGCTAACTCCTGGGCTGTGGCCGAGGACCTATTTTGGTGCAATTTTTCTCAGTGAAAGAATTGAGATTTTAAAAACTTAAAATGCACTGGCTTCTTGCCCTGTTATATTTTGAGTAATCCTGATGATAAATCGGTAACTATGGGTTTCATGGTGGAAGGGCACAAAATAACTGACCCAAGTAATCTAGAAAACAGATGTCTTTGGTTGGTTTAAAGTAAATTCTCAAGACCACATTTAAAGAAAGCTATGTGGAGCCCGGTGAAATCATCCATTTTGGAGGAATTTTTTTTTTTGTTAATTCTCTTACAGTTTTTCTTTCTACTCTGTCTCAGCTCAAATTCTTGTGAAGTGGGGAAGTGGTCCTTGAGATACTGTATTTGTAATACTTAACCTGCTGTACAGAAATCCTTTGGATAACAGAGTAACTGTTGGGCTTCATGTTCTTCAGCTTCTTTCTGCTTTATTCTTTCTCTTGGTGGCTCCCAAGGAGGAGTTGGCACATCCAGGAGGCATATGAGTGAGCTTCTAGATTCCCTCCTGAGACTGCTCCTAAACATATGTGCTGTCTAGAAGGAAATTTTATCCAGTTCTGAAAAAGTTCTGAGTCTTCTTTCTACTCCCACCTCCCTCCCAAAGTCCCTTATCCAAGTGGGAAATAAAGCCCAAAGTAGAACATCAAATACCTTCCAAATGGTTTTCCCTTCTGACTCTTTCTGGAGCCATTGAATTGCCCAGAAGCATCCCGAGGAGATCTAAAGCATCCTGGTGGTGGACTTGCTTAATTCTGTCTGATCTGCAGTCTTCCAGCTAGCCTTGAGGTCATCCAGAGGATAAGATTTTCAGGTCCTCACGGAGGAAGAAAGTTGGAGACCTTTGCTGGAGATGGTATTCTAGAGCCAGGACTGGCTGTTTAGTTTGCAGGACCCAGACAAAATGAAAATGCTCACCTCCCATTCAAAAATGACCCAGACGTTCAGGACAGGGCCCGCAGAGCAGTAAACCCAGCGCGAGACCCTTCCAGGGCCGGGCTCTGTGTGGCCGCCGAGGCTGCACGCGTGGGAAGCTGGCCCACCCAGGGCAGACCCCTGCACTTTGGAAAAACAGCCGGTTTAACCAGTAGTGTTCACTTGTCTTGTGAAACTCTCCTCCTCAAATCTTGTTTGTGATTGTTGGTCCCCAAACCAGATAGATTGGCCTACCCATAGCATGGGTTTACAATAATCAACCAGACTGTATGATAGCTGAGCACTTTCAAAAACCCTTATTCAGGGAAGGTCATGCTTTGGAAATAGAAAAAGTCATTTTTTATTTTTCACCTAAATTGAAAGACTTTTTGTCCAGTCAATTAAACTCTTCTTACTTGTTAGTCCTGGTTCATTTTACCCGGTGGGATTTCTTCCCCAGATCATGTTCCTCTAAAATAAAGAACATTGTGGATTGATGCACTGGCTCCAATGCCCTTCCTGGGACATGGAAGACTCTAGAAGTTTAAACCTTAATCTCAGGTGTTGTGAGTTCAGGTACCACCTTTGCAAACTTGGTATTCCTGGGGAGTTCTAATTAACAGGGGATTAGACTGATTGAGAGCGTTGGCCTCTGGGGTTGAGGCCCAGAGGGGTTGAGCTCTCAGGGGCTCGCCTGACAAAGTCCAGGAAAAGACCATAATTACCCTCTTCTGAAAAGACTGGCTCCCACAGAGATGAGGTTTTTGCTAAATCTGTAGTCTTTGCCTTCTTAAGAACCATCTTTCTAGGCATCTCCCAAAATAAAGCAAGTGTTAGTCACTCAGTCGTGTCTGACTCTGCAACCCCATGGACTGTGGCCCACCAGGCTCCTCTGTCCATGGGATTCTCCAGGCAAGAATCTGGAGTGGGTTGCCATGCCCTGCTCCAGGGGATCTTCCTGACTCAGGGATCGAACCCAGATCTCCTGCACTGTAGGCAGATTCCTTACCGTTTGGGCTACCTGTCTGCCTTCCTAAGCTGACCCTGCCTGCCCATCACCCCCAAAATAAAGGCTTGTCTTTCTCACCTGGACTGGAGTCAGTGAGCTCAGGAGACTTCCCGTCCGAGGGAGTTGGCAGGAGAGTACTGGGGCTGAAACTCGTGGTCAAGGGGAAGGACTCAGAGGCCACTTTCCCAGGAGCAGGCGAGAGGCGCCATGGAGTTTGGGGCCTCCTAGGAGGTAGGCTGTCCACCTCCACGTGGTCACCCGTTCACCTCTGCTGAATTCTCAATAGTGGCGCCTTGTCCTGGCAGGGGCTTTTTTTTTAAACAAACGAATGGCTCTACTCCTGTCCCCCTTGGGATGACGCAACGTTCTTGTGCAGAGTGTGGCTCCCACGCATTTTCCTTTGGTGGCTCAGAGCGGCCCCCGCCTGGCCGGCCAGCGTGCCCAGCCCATGCGTGCCCAGCCTCTCCACGGGGGAGGAAGCACACTGTTTGTCATCAAAACAGTGGGCTGTTTTTCTACTTTCTCCCTCCCTCTCACCATTGTCTTTCAGTGGGGTGAAAAGGTCTTCACTTTTCTCTTTCTCCCCCCAAATCTGGCTATTAATAACTCCTCAGACGTTGTCACGCATAGATTTCTCCTCAGTCCGGAGGGTGTTTTTTGTTTGTTTAAGGCAACGTGTTTCCTGGTCTGAAAGCTGCGTTTCCCAAAGTAGCTGCAATGGGAGTATTCCACCCTCACCGCCCACGGGCAGCTCCTCTGCTTCTGGCTGGAGATGGGAATTGCAGGTCTGTGCTTGGCCGGCCCGAGTCTCCGTGCCAGGCTCGCTGGCCCGGGGGATGCCCGCCTGGGGCAGCCACCTGCTTGGTGGCTTGGATCAAGCTGGGATCGCAGACCATTCCTTTTAATGAGCGAGGAATGATGACTAACACTCCTCACTTCTCTCTCTCATCTCTCACTCTGGAAGGAGAAAGCACCCTTTTGAACTTTGCTTGGGATAGAAATCAACCCTGCCGAAGCCCAGTGCAAACACGTGTGATGCCCATGCTATCTTTTGCGTGAATTTCTCCTGACCCGTTGTTTTTTTATGATGAATTCGGGGCCAAGTTGCCTTTTTTTGAAAAAAGAAAAAAGGTTTCACTTAGTGCCTTTCTTCCAGAGATCACGACACTTTCTACACTTGTTAAACCCGACAAGAGGGGCTCTAAAATGGAAAAAGCCGCTTCCATCCAAAACACCGCATTGTAAATTCTCAAAATCATCTTGAGGATTAAGCAGGAATCAGCCGATTGTGCTGTCATTTTGGAAATCAAAGATTCTTGGCCTACATTCCTGCTCAAACCTAAGGGCTTTAGGTATTTGTAATTTTTTATAATGATTTTTTTTATTGTGGTAAAAGTCATGTAATATAAAACATACTATTTTAACCATATTTAATTGTACAGTTCAGCTGCACCAAGTACATTCACACTGTTGTATAATTCTCATCATCATTCACCTCCCGAATTTTTCACCGTCCCAGGTTGAAAGTCTGCCCCCACCAAACATTAACCCCTTTCCCCCATCCCTACTCCCTCCCACCCCCTGGCCCCTTGATACCCAGGGCTCCACTGTCTTCAATTCGATTCAGTTCAGTCACTCAGTCGTGTCTGACTCTTTGTGACCCCATGAACTGCAGCATGCCAGGCTTCCCTGTTCATCACCAACTCCTGGAGTTTACTCAAACTCATGTCCATTGAGTCGGTGATGCCATCCAACCATCTCATCATCTGCCGTCCCCTCTCCTTCTGCCTTCAATCTTTCCCAGCATCAGCTCTTTTCCAATGAGTCAGTTCTCATCAGGTAGTTTCAACTTCAGCATCAGTCCTTCCAATGAACGTTCAGGGCTGATTTCCTTTAGGATAGACTGGTTGGATCTCCTTGCAGTCCAAGGGACTCTCAAGAGTCTTCTCCAACACCACAGTTCAAAAGCATCAATTCTTGGGTGCTCAGCTTTCTTTATATGCTTCAGTATGTGTTAAATTAATGCAGGATGCAGTCAGTGGTGCCCAGCTTGGCAGAATACGCTCCTGACCTTGGTCCTCACCTGCACAGAAGAGGGAGCGCCTTCCCAGCAAGTGCCTGGCGTGACCTTCCTGACCTGACCCTGTCTGCCCATCACTTCACTGTCCCCACCGTGGCTGCACACACACCCCCGTCACTCACCTCTCTGCCAGTCTGGACTACTGGCCCTTCCCTGTCCTTCCTCACATCCGACCTCTGCTCACCCATGGTGTTTTGACTTTATTGGAGCATAGCTGATTTACAATGTTGTGTTAGCTTCAGGTGTCCACCAAAGTAATTCACTTTGACATACACATGTATCCACTCTTTTAAAGATTCTCTTCCCATATAGGTCATCACAGAGTATTGAGTAAAGGGCCTGCGCTGCACAATAGGTCCTTACTAGTTACTATTTTATGCATGGTAGTGTGGGTGTCAATTTCAAACCCTCCATTTATGTGTGCCCTCTATGTGCCAGGCACTGTACTGGGCTCTTCTAATGCTTCTACACCGCCTAGTTCACGTGACTTCTCACTCCTGGTAGGTTGGAGAAGGGCAGACTGTATCCATCTTTTCCATCTTGGTGTTCCCCGGGAGAGCCTGCCGCCTCTACACCCCCGTTAAATGGCCCTGAGTGAATGGATCATGAATGGGTCTTTGGAGTTACGAGGCTGCCCGCCCACAGTAGCCCCTGTTGCCCAGAGAGTCACAGCACTGTTCTATCCTATTTGGATATCTTTATTTTAAACACAAGATGTGTATTGGAATTTGTCCAGAAGAAAGCTTTGGAAAAAGAGGTTTTGCCAGAAACAAAAGCTGCCATTCATCAGGGCCTTGCTATGTGCTCGGCGTTGTACTAACACTTCATGTGCATTTCCTGATCAGGCCCACTGAGTGGGCCTATGAAGTAGGTACTTTCAGTATCCCCATTTTACGGAGGAGGAAGCTGAGGCCTTGGTGTAACTTGTGCAATATCACACAGATGGTAAGTGACCAAGCCAGAGTTTTGTTTGTTTGTTTGGTTTGGTTTGGTTTGGTTTTATAAGGAACAAACATTTATTTCTCACAGTTCTGGAGGCTGGGAAATACAAGATCAAGGTACTCGGCAGATTCAAAGTTTTGCAACGTCCTACTTCCTGGACAAATGTCTCTCCCCTTTACCTTCACGTGGGAGAGGAAAGGGTAGGCAGCTCTCTGGTGTCTTTTTAAGGGGTTCTATTCTTATGGCCTTCCAGTGAATATTCAGGGTTGATTTCCTTTAGCATTGACTGGTTTGATCTCCTTGCTGTCCAAGGGACTCTCAGGAGTCTTCTCCAACACCGCTATTAGAAAGCATCATTTCTTTAGCGCTCAGCCTGAAGGCAAAAGAGGAAGTGGGCGGCAGAGGGTGAGATGGTTAGACAGCATCGCCAACTGAACTGACATGAATTTGAGCAAACTCCAGAAGATAATAGAGGACAGAGGAGCCTGGCGTGCTGCAGTCCATGGGTTCACAAAGTTGGACACAACTTAGTGACTTAACAACAACAACAAACCCTTATGGCCTAAGTGCTTCCCAAACGCCCCACCTCCCAATTCCATCACATTGAGTGGTAGACTTCAGTGAAAGAATTTCCAGGGGATGCATTCAGTCTACAGCAGGGGGATTGTCAGAAAGGGTCCTGGGCATCACAGGGCGTGTGGCACCGTCTCTAACCTCTATCTCTAACTACTCTAATGTAGTTGCCAGCCACGTTCATTATGACAACAGAAACATCCCTTACGGGTCAAAAATCACAGCCCTGCTTCCACTAGGAACCATTTCTGTAAGGGAAGACATTATACATAATAATAATTCGTTATACAAAGTATAGGCCACTGTTTTTTGCAAAAATATTGTAAAGTCTAAATCTTTTTTTTAAAAAAAAAAACTTCTGTTTTGAGGCTTAGCCAATTAACAATGCTTTGATAGTTTCGGGTGAACAGTGGAGGGACTCAGCCATCCATATACGTGCATCCATTCTCCCCCAAACTCCCCTCCCATCCAGGCTACCACGTAACATTGAGCAGAGTTCCCTGTGCTATACAGTAGGGCCTTGCTGGTGATCCATTTTAGATACAGCAGTGTGTGCACGTCTACCCCCGACTCCCTAACTGTCCCTTCCCCTGGCAGCCGTAAGTGCGTTCTCTAAGTCTGTGAGTCTCCTGTTTTGTAGGCAAGTTCATAGTATCACTAATTTTTAGATTCCACGTATAAGGGATGTCATAGAATATCTCTCCCCTTCTCTGTCTGACTTACTGCGCTCTGTATGACCGTCTGTAGGTCTATCACATGTTGCTGCAGATGGCATTATTTCATTCTTTTTAGTGGCTGAGTAGTACTCTATTTTATACATGTACCTCATCTTCTTTATCAATTCCACTGTTGATGGACATCTGGATTGCTTCCATGTCTTGGGTATCGTAAACAGTGCTGCGATGAACACTGGGGCACAGGTATCATTCCGGATCATGTTTTTCTCCAGGTGTATGCCCAGGGGTGGGATTGCAGGGACATATGGTAGCTCTATCTTTAGTTTTTTAAGGGACTTCCATACTGTTCTCCATAGTGGCTACACCAATTTACACTCCCACCAACAGTGTAGGGAGGCTCCCTCCTCTCTGCACCCTCTCCAGCATTTACTGTTTGTGGATTTTTTTATAGTAGCCACTCTGTGAGGCTGCTATGAGGTCATATCTCGTTGTAGTTTTGATTAGAATTTCTCTTATAATTAGTGATGTTGAACGTCTTTTCATATGCCTCTTGGCCATTTGTATGTCTCCTTTGGGAAAATGTCTATTTAGGTCTTCTGCCCACTTGTTGATTGAACTGTTGGTTTTTGTGCTGTTAAACATCATGAGCTGTTTGTAAATTTTGGAGACTAATCCCTTGCCGGTCACATCGCTTGCAAATATTTTCTCCCAACCTGTGGGTTGTCTTTTCGGTTTATTGTTTATTGTATCCTCTGCTGTGCAGAAGCTTTAAGTAGGTACCATTTGTTTGTTTTTGTTTTTATTTCCATTGTTCTGGGAGATGGATTGGAAAAGATATTTGCTGCAGTTTATGTCAGAGTGTTCTGCCTATGTCTTCCTTTAGGAGTTATAGTGTCCAGTCTCCGATTTAGGTCTTTAGTTCATTTTGAGCTTATTTTTGCGTTTGGTGGTAAAGAATGATCTCATTTCATTTTTTTACATGTAGGTGTCAGTATTCCCAGCACCATTTATTGAAGAGACTGTCTTTCCAACATTGTGTAGTCCTGTTGCCTTTGTAATAGGTTAATTGATCATAGGTGCATGGTTTTAAGTCTGAGTTTTCTATCCTGTTCCATTGATTTCTATTTTTGTGCCAGTACCATACAGTTTTGATGACTATAACTTTGTAGTATAGTCTGAAGTCAGGGAGCCTGATTCCTCCAGCTCCATTCTTCTTTCTCAAGGCTGCTTTGGCTCTTTGGGTCTTTTGGGTCTCCATATAAATTTTAAGACTTTTTTGGTTCTAATTCTGTGAAAAATGCCATTGGTAATATAATAGGGATTCCATTGAATCTATAGACTGCTTTGGGTAGTATACTCACTTTAACAATATTGATTCTTCCAATCCACAAACATGGTACATCTTTCCATGTGCTTCTGTCTTTGATTTCTTTCATCAGCATCTTACAGTTTTTGGAGTACAGGTCTTTTGTTTCCTTAGGTAGGTTTGTTCCTCGGTATTTTATTCTTTTTAATGCAATTGTAAATAGAATTGTTTCTTGAATTTTTCTTTCTGATCTTTTGTTGTTAGTGTATAGAAATGCAACAGATTTCTGTCTGTTAATTTTGTAACCTGCAGCATTACCAAATTCATTGAAGAGTTCTAGTAGTTTTTTGGAATAAGACATTGTATACAATTATATGTAAAGCCTAATTCTTAACCACTTCCTTTGTAGCTCAGTTGGTAAAGAACCTGCCTGCAATGCAGGAGACCTGGGTTTGATTCCTGGGTTGGGAAGATGCCCTGGAGGAGGAAATGGCAACCCACTCCAGTATTCTTGCCTGGAGAATCCAGTGGAGAGAGGAGCCTGTTAGGCTACAGTTCATGGGGTCACAAGGGTTGGACATGACTTAGCAACTAAACCACCACCATAAAGGAGAGTGAGATGAGTCACTTTTTCTCATGTCCTGTCTAGATTGGGGACATCTGACTAGCTCATCAAGGGAATTAGGAATCTGAAGTATTTAGGTATAGGAAAATGTTTAGGTTTGCAAGAGACAGTTATCTTTCCTTCTGATTTATGATTGTTTATGTCCTGTAGATAGTAGATCAGTTAGAACAAGGGCACCTTGTATCCCCAAGGGAAGACAGATGAAATCTTGAGTAGGGTGTGGGTGTTTTGTGGTTATTGCTAAGATGTGAAGCAGATGGCTCACAAATGGCTCTAAGGCCTGTGTGGCCTTCTCTACCGTATGAGTATTTTTCTCTTTTTTTTTGGTTGACCGCTAGTTCTTTGATAGCAAGAGTAGAAGAACCTGAAGTTAGAAAGGTTGAAAAATCCATGATTCGGAAACACTTGACTCAGTTTGTGATGCAGGTCTGTCTTCTTGACCTCGTGGCAGAAAACCAGGTCCTCAGACTAACTGGTGACCGGAGACTGTGAACCAGTTCCTGGGATTGGCACTGTAGCCTCAGTCTGGCCACAGACACCCGCCCAAGGTCCCCACAGAGGTGAGCTGAGGTCTCCACTCCAAGAGAAAGCTGAAGCCATCGGAAAGCTCTCTGGTTAATAACTTTTAAGCCCAAGGCCAGTCCCAAGAAATCATAGTTGTTTCTGGTTTCATTTTTTTCATTCATTTTATTGAGGTATATTTGATGTACAATGTTGTATTAATTTCTGCACAACAAAGTGACTCAGTTATACACATACTCACTTTCTTTTCCATACTCTTTTCCATGATGGCTTATCACAGCATATTCCACATAGTTCCCTGTGCTATCCTGGAGGCTCTTGTTTATCCATCTTATATATAGTCATTTGCAGCCGCTAATCCCAGACTCTCGGGCCATCCGTTCTCTACCCCTCCTCCACCTTGGCCCGCTCAGAGCTGTTCTCTGTGTCCGTGAGTCTGAAGAAACCATGGCTGTTACCCCTGCAGGTGGCAGGTCTGTCCATCCTTCGTCTCCAAACGCCACCGCCTCCTCGCAGTTTTCTGTGCCCACGAAGCCCCCTCGCCCTCCCTCTCAAGCTGTCTCAACATGCCCCTCCCTGCTGTGAGGACCCACTTGGGATCTCAGAAATGTACACCTGAGAAGGGTCCGGGAATCAGCCGCCAGCCCCTCACTCGGGATGGGTGCACCCGGCTCCCCGGCAGGGACTCCCGAGACCACCCCTCAGCTTCTCCTCCAGGGCCCTGCCTGCCTCCCCTCTCCCCTGCGGCCGCTCCGAGGAGGAGGACCGAGTCCTTCCTCCGGACCTGCTTAGCTTTCCTCCAGGGCCCTGCCTGCCTCCCCTCTCCCCTGCAGCCGCTCCGAGGAGGAGGACCGAGTCCTTCCCCTGGACCTGCTCAGCTTTTCCGCCTCCTCTCCTCCAGGGCCCTGCCCGCCTCCCCTCTCCCCTGCGGCCGCTCCGAGGAGGAGGACCGAGTCCTTCCCCTGGACCTGCTCAGCTTTTCCGCCTCCTCTCCTCCAGGGCCCTGCCCACCTCCCCTCTCCCCTGCAGCCGCTCCGAGGAGGAGGACCGAGTGCTTCCCCTGGACCTGCTCAGCTCTTCCGCCTCTTCTCCTCCAGGGCCCTGCCCGCCTCCCCTCTCCCCTGCAGCCGCTCCGAGGAGGAGGACCGAGTCCTTCCCCTGGACCTGCTCAGCTCTTCCGCCTCTTCTCCTCCAGGGCCCTGCCCACCTCCCCTCTCCCCTGCAGCCGCTCCGAGGAGGAGGACCGATTCCTTCCCCTGGACCTGCTCAGCTTTTCCGCCTCTTCTCCTCCAGGTGTGTCTCTGCCCATCTACCGGCTGCAAGAACTAGCACACTTGAATTTGGTACTTCTTTTTCAAGAATTTTTCAATTTAGCTTTTATTTTATATGGAAATCTAGTTGATTTACAATGTTGTGTAGTTTCTGCTGTGTAGCACAGTGATAAAGGTATGTGAACACATGTGTCCACTCTTCTTCAGATTCTTTTCCCTACTGGTGACTGCAGCCTGTTGAGCAGCGTTTTGTGCAGTAGGCCCTTGTTGGTTACCTGTTTTCTGTGTGTGTGTGTGTGTGTGTGTGTGTGTGTTAATCCCAGACTCCTAACTTGTCCCTCCCTTCCCCTTTGGTAACCGTAAGTTTACTTTAAAAGTCTATGAGTCTGTTCCTGTTTGAACTCAATACTTCTAAAGCCCATTTTACATAAGACAAATTTGGGCTACGGTTTTTTTGGCTTTGTTTTGTTTTGTGTGGGAGAGGCTACAGTTTTTTGATTCCCAAATTACGAGGCTCTCAGTTTTAGGTGGGACAGATTCCTGACTTTAAACCTCATTGAGTCGCATAGTGAGAAGCGTGTTTATTATCTCTCCATCCTTCAAAGGGAAGTCTCAAGTCAGGGCTGATCTCTTCTTCCTCAGTCTGGCTCTGTCCCTTTTCAGGCAGAAGTGAGGAGACTGGGCTCCACGTCTTTAGCACAGCCCGGATCCAGCAAGAGAGAAATCACTTCTGAGTATTGTTTTTTTTTCATTAATGTATTTAATTTTGGGCTGTGCTGGGTCTTGTTGCAACGTGGGCTTTCCTCTAGCTGTGCGAAGCAGGGAGCTAGTCTGCAGTGCCGTGTGCTGGCTTCTCACTGCAGTGGCATCTGCTGTTACGGGCACAGGCTCTTGGCACGGGCCCAGGAGCTGTGGCACACGGGCTTAGTTTCACCGCAGCACGTGGGGTCTTCCCAGAGCAGGGATCGAACCCGTGTCCCCTGCATTGGCAGGTGGACTCTCACCCCCTGTGCCACCGGGGAAGCCCTGACTACTGTTTTACTGGACTTCACTCTGTTTATTGTGTGAGTGCCCCCTCGTTCTTTAATGACACTGCTAGCTTTTGAATCGAGCCAGAGGTTAAAGGTTTCCATTTTAAATGATGCTAGAAATAAAAGAAGACTCAACCTAGATAAAAGCATTAAGTGGATAAAATGCTGGTGGCATGGGGCTATGGTGCCACCCACACATGTGCACACACGAGAGCCTCCACGCAGTGGAGATGAGGTTTACCAAACAGTGCATGGTATCTACTGCAGGGGAGGGACGTTTGGACAAGACAGGCCCCTCTGTGGCCCCCAAGGGCATTTCCGTTCACCCAACCCGTGTGCAAAAGTACCTGACCGCATCCGTCTTAGTCAAGTATCCTGTCGTGGTGGAAATAATTTCCTGAAACTCAGATTCCCCTTCTGTAATCCAGCCTAAACTCTGATTTGGAAAGCCAAGAAGTCCTATTTCGTTTCTGCTATCACTGTTACTGAACCTCACTCCCTAGATAATTAGTGCCGTATAAAGTTCTTAAGCCTCTCTTCTTCCATCTCGGTGTCATGAGATTGGTTTCCTCTGCTCCATGCTCCCTCACCACGAATGTGCCGAACTGAATATTTGGTTTTTAATAAACGGAGGAGACCCCCTCTGTCCACACCTCGCTGGCTTCGCACCTGCAGAGACTGGATCTTCCAGGTGGCAGTCTTTCTTGGCAGTAGAGTAGTGAGTGAAGTGTTTGTAAGTGGAGTTTGTACATCTGGCAGCCAGAAGTGTCCCATATGCATTAATATTTTCTGCAGGAAAAGATGCGTTTGAAGTGACCATAGTGCACAAATTCTCTTAGAGTTGCAGGGTATTTATAACCTGTTATTTTAAATTCTGAGCATATTTGTAGCTCCAGAGGTACAAAAATAAACTATGTTTTCTTGGAAAAATGTGTTTATCTGGGATGTGACAGGAGTTGCAACCTTAAACAAGATTTCCAGGCATTTACAGTTGAACCATGCCAGTGAAAATATGTTATTTAGACATTAAGATCCTAGGGTGCCCACGTACATATCCTAAATGGTGTGTGTTACATGAGCTTTCTTGGCTACTTGCTTTGGCTTTGAAGGTTTTTAGTTCTGGCTCCTGGAGTGTTAATGTACTGCCGGGAAAGGTGAACTCAAATGGTGAGTCTTATTTGCGGTTCAACACATTGGGTGGTGTGTTTCTTACGTTCAAGAGAATTGTGTCTGGTGTAGGTAAAAGTCGCATCACAACGGATAAGCTAACCTTGCTTTTATTACCCCTAGCAGCAGAGAGGTTTTTGATGGGCGATTAGAAGAGGAAAAAGACAGCAGGTTTACTTGTCAGTCACTGTTCATTCATCTCTGTGTTAACAAGCATCACTCAATTTTCCATTCTCTGCAGAGCTGTGTGGGGAGATGGGCAAGCAGAGAGGAGAAGGTGGGGACCCTGTGCTTGTGGAGCCTAAAGTTTTGTTTGTTTCATTCAAATTTTACAAAAATCAAGATAAGTTGCTTCTTTGATCAAATTATAACATCCAAAAGTTAGTAAACAGTAACTTAGTCAAATATGCAGTAAACTCATATTGAGGATTTATTTAAAACATTAATGAGGAAAAGAGGAGGAAGATAAATTGGTTCAAAGAAGGATATGAGAAAATGCCTAGGTAGGTAGGTACACAGACAGTGTACCTGATACAGTGATGGGGGAAAAAATGCTGGAATAAGATGGCAAAGTTAGACACAACTGATTAATGCCTTGCAAGGTAATAAAACAGTAATCTTTGGTTATAGCTCAACTGGGCAGGAATCTTTGCACCTGTAATAGACCAATATGATTCTTAAGTTACCAGTCTTATACAGTCTCTACAGAGTCAGGGTCCAATCAGTAATAAACAGTAAGTCACAATGAGTTACGTTTCCTGAGACCGTTAGACGACCTGGGTAAGTTTATGAGTCAGTGCTGCATATGCAGACTTTCTGCAATGACAATAATATTCTGTACATGTGCTGTCCAGTGTGGTAGGCACTGCACATATGTGGCTGTTGAGTGTTTGAAATGGAGAAAATATTTGCAAACAAAGCAACCACAAGGAATTAATTTCCAAAATTTACAAAGAGTTTGTGCCGCTTAATATGAAAAAAACAAACCACCCAATCAAAAATAGGTTAAAGATCTAAGTAGTCGTTTCTCCAAAGAAAACATACAGATGGCTAAGAGACACATGAAAAGACACTCAACATCGCTAATTATTGGAGAAATTCAAATCAAAACTACAGTGAGGCATCACCTCACAATAGCCATAATGGCCATCATCAAAAAGTCTACAAACAATAAATGCCAGAGAGGGCGTGGAGGAAAGTGCTGGTGGGGATGTAAATTGGTGCAGCTACTGTGGACAACAGAGGGAGGCTCCTTAAACTAAAAATAGAGCTACCATAGGCCCCTGCAGTCCCACCCCTGGGCATATGTCTGGAGAAAACCATGGTTCAAAAGGATACATGACTCCTGTGTTCATTGTAGCACTGTTTACAATAGCCAAGACATGGCAGCAACCTAAGTGTCCACTGACAGCTGAATGGATAAAGAAGTTGTGGTACATGGATACAATGGAATACTACTCAGCCGCTGAAAAGAGTGAAATAGTGGCCTTTGCCACAACTTGGATGGACGTGGAGATTACCACACTAATTTTATTTAATTTTCATCAATTTTGATTTAAATGACCACATGTGATTAATAGCTTATTGGACAATAGCTTATTAATAGCTTATTGTCCAATACCTTATTGGACAGCACAACTCTAATATGCTGTTAAATGACCAAGCAGTCATTTTTCTGCCTTGTTTCCAACCTTGGCTAATATTTTTCTTAAACACTCTGTAAATTAAGTCATGTTTTAAATATTGTTACATGAGCTGAATATGTAAAAGGATTTGGAGAGGACACCTTTGAAAAGACCTGATTCTTTCATGAAGCGTATAATTCCTTCTGCAAACTGAATGGTTCTTCTGTTGGGTGTCTTGACAGTAGACTCACCTGAAATCACTCTGGCCAGCATGAGAACCACTTAGGAAGTTAAGCCTGTCTGGAGGGAAGTCAACGCTGCATTGTATTTCCAAAGGCATTCATTTTCTTTTAGCAAGATAATAACAGTCATGTCCAGTTTTGATTAAAAGGAACTTTCTGCTTTGCAGCAAAGGGAGAGACTCTGAATATGACTATCATATTTCACAAGGATACAAGAATTTTAAGGCTTAAATAAGTTAACTTTTCTGCTGCCATCACTTCATTACTCAGAACGAGCAGTCAATGCATTGATAAAGTTGGCTTTGATTTCTCCTGAAGCTCAGTAGTTTTGCTTAATTTTCTCCTCTTTTCACTTGCCCGCAGGGCTTTTTCCGCAGAAGTATTCAGAAGAACATGATTTACACTTGTCACCGAGATAAGAATTGTGTTATTAATAAAGTCACCAGGAATCGATGCCAGTACTGTCGGCTCCAGAAGTGCTTTGAAGTGGGGATGTCCAAAGAATGTAAGTGGAACTTCAAAAATTCTTTTTCTCTTTGCTTTATCTGTAAATGTGATTACTCAGCCTCCAAAATCAAGTTGTGGAGGACATCAGCATGTGGAGTTCGGACATAACACTAATGATACATTGCCACAGTTAGGTGTCAACAGAGGTGACATGGACATAGAAAACTGGGGCTTCTCAGATACAATTTGAGTGGCATTTGGTGAAAGGGGAGGAGCTGGGGGTCGTGCTTGTATTCCAGAGCAGCTCGTAACTGACTCTGCGTCTCCGCTGGTAACCCAAGCGTGTCCTAGAACCACACGCAGACCATTCCCCCGTCTTGACAGGAGGAATAAAGAGCTCTGCCTGTATTGATGAGAATAAAATGGAGGCAGAGGCATGTGGAAATAACGCACACTTTCTCAGAGGGGAGGGGCACAAAACTTTTGCTGTCAAAGAAACGTTTAGAAATTTGGCACGCTGACACTTTTCCAAACTTGATCCAGCTTTTCTCCTTCCCACCATCCCCTCCTCCAATTATACACTTAATTCAGATGAGAACATGTGAATAGGTTAGAAACGAGTGGTCCATAATCATCAGCTTATGGGTCTTTGAATTAGACGTGCTTTAACACAGGCAGAGGGAATACAGCACCAAAAAATCATTGCTTGTGGGTTCTCCTTGGTGCTTTCAAATGAAACGAGCAAGAACATGCCAGACCAGTGCCCTGGCTTGGGCGGGTGTGAGGAATAGGCAGGTGTGTGTGCCAGGGGGAATGATCGGTGGAACTGCTGCCCACCTGCCCTGCATCCCGTGAGGGTCTCATGGGGCCCTGGGCAGGGCGGTCTAAGTGGCTCTGGAGATGCTGAGCTGTGCACACCATCGTCTGCAAGTGTGGGGCAGAAGGCCACAGGCTGACAGTGGGGTTTGAAGACTTACGTTGTGCAGAGGCTTATGGAGTTTGGAACTGGAACATGTGGCCCAGTGCTAGTGGAGAAGGTCCCTGGAGCCAGGGGGGCCCACACTGAGGGTGTGCAACGGTCGCCTGGCTCTCCCCCGGGAGCTATGACTGGAGGATCTTTCTTGATGGTCTGCCTAGCGTGTTCCTAACTGTGCCCAGGGTTTAAATGGGCTTTTCCACCTCTTGGGTTTCTGCACTTCAGGGAAGACATCAGGGTTGGATCAATTCATTTGACTCAAGCCATTAGTATATTCTGTTCCAGGCACTATCATTGTTTCATGAACTTGTAACCTAGGCTGGTCCAGTGAGAAAGAGTTCAAGACTCATGCTCATGATCCATAAAAGAAAAAAATGGTTAATTAGACTTCATCAAAATCAGAAATGTCTGCTGTTCCAAAGACACTGTGAAATTAATGACAAGATCAGCCACAGGTGAGGAGAAAATATTTACAAATCACATATCTGATAAGGACTTAAATGTGGAATATGGAAAACCTTTGAAAACTTGATGATAAGAAAGCAAATAACCCAGTTAAAACAACTAACGCGTACTCTTCAAAAATGCCAAGGTTCTGAAAGACAGAGTGACTGGGACATGACAGCTAAGTGATCCTGAAGATGCTGGAGTAGAAGGAAACTATCCATAAAGGGCGTTATTGGGACGGTTATTGAAATTTGAGTACAGACTGTAGATTAGAATTGAGTCCACTTTAAATTTCCTGACTTTGATCATTGCGCTTTTGTTGTATGAGAAAGAGAATGTTCTTATTCTCAGTATCTACAACTAGCTCTCCATGGTTCAAAAGATAGGGAAAGGGTGTGTATGTGTGTGTGTGTGAGAGAGAGAGACAGAAATGAGAGAGAAAGAAGAGAGAGGTGGAAAATATCAAATCTTATGAATCTGATTGAAGGGATACACCGTGAAGGAGCTCCTTATACTGTTCTTGAAGCTTTTCAGCAAATCTGAAATTTCATCAAAGTAAAGTTACTAAAACCAAAGACTCATGCTTAGAACGTTGGGGCCGAAGTGTCCCACCTCCTGCTGCAGGTGCATGGGGAAGCAGGTATCCACAGGTCCCCTCAGCCCTGAAGGAGGTCAGTGACAGGCCAGAGCAGGCTCTGTGGACAGAGGAGCGGACAGACAGACAAACTCGGGCCCTGACGGCATCCCTGAGTTGCTGGACCAACCACCCCTGGAACCTCTGCCTCCAGGTCATTTGGTTGTATCTGCCAAGAAGTCATCATGAAGGCCCTTTGGCTGGGCTCTCATTCATCATTAAGATCCTGATGAAAGCATGGGATCACCAGCCCCATGGGTACCAGACAGGGAAGCATCGCGGGTGACATCCTCTGGGGGCTCTGTCTGCAGGTGATGAGTCCACATTTCAGCCAGTTCCTGTGATCCCCTCTGGACTTCAGAGCTATTTAATAAAAAAAAAAAAAATCAATGAATGTTGTGATATGAAGGTAATCTTTACTTAGCTCAGGCCCTAAACCCCACCACTGACGAGAAAAGAATGATACTGCCCTGAAATAGTCAGATCATTTACATGGGTATGTGAGGCCCACAGGATGTCCCCTTAACTCCCTTTTTTGGTCTGACATTCTTTAGATGTGGATGTTACACTGAAGTTCTGTGGGAGAATTTTGGTTCAGACTACAATTATAAACGAGTAAGGCAGCTGTGGACTCAGGGTAAATCGGTACTTTTGCCTTTATTTTGTGTGGGCTAGAGACCCATTTCCTGCTTACATTACTTAAAACCCATATCCTGCCACTCTGTAAAAACTGGCAGGTTGGTTGCCAATTTAAAAAATAACAATAATAATAATGTTTACACCCACAGGAAAACTCTAGTTTCAACCCTCAAGGAACTTATCACCCTAATTAGATTGAAAAATACAGGAATGGGAAGAAAATGGGATCATTATGCCCAAGTATACAAAAATAAATGTATTTTCTTTAGAAGGCAATTGAAGGTGAAGACAATAAACACTTGGAATATAGTGACTGAGAGTCTAATAGAAAATTTTAAAAGTTGAAACAGAAGGAAGCAGGAAAATAAAGAGAATCGGTAACCAATTAGACCACAGTATCAGCAACTGAAACAAACCCAGAAATCAGAGAGACTCTTGGGATGGTCAAGCTGAAAATGGATCTCAGAGATTGGTTTTCAGTCACCTCTCTCCCTTGACACACAAGTACAGCAGGACCCAGAAAGATGAAACGGCCCTCCCAGCCACCCCCTACTGGCTGCAGACAGACCCGGGCCTAGAGTTCACGGCTACCACCTCTCCTTGCCACGCTCTCTTTGCAGCACCAAGACGCACAAGGTTTGCCTTCAGGTCTGGTCGTAGGTCATGTCAGTTCACTAGGGTTTTGCAGAACTCTTTGGATGCAAGGGACAGAAAACCGAGCTGAAACTTGCCATAAGCTAAAAAAATCAGCGCATGTGATGGGGCTTTCCGGACACCATGACTGGATCCAAAGGCTCCTGTTTGTTTTAGGGGCATTTTCATTGCCCTCTTCATCTCTCACAGCTGGGGTTTTGTGGGTTTTTTTTTTTTTGGTTTGTTATTTTACTGTGTTGGTTTTGTTTCTGGGAAGCTTTTCCAAGTGGCTAGTAAAGGTGGCCAACCAACAGCTCCAGCCAATAGCCTACCCAGCAGAAACACAGAGACCCAGATCCTCGGTGAAGGCAGGACTTGGGAGTGGGGCGGGGGCTGAATACTGTGATTGGCTAGTTCTGGATCCGTGTCCATCCCTGGACCCCCACCCCCACCCCAAAGGAGCCAAGAGTACGGGAAACCAGAGGGATGGGGGCAGAAACAACTTCATGTTCACCATGAAACATCGAGTCTCATGGCACTGTTCCCAGTATGTTCTTATTCTTGAGTCTGGGTTGGGGGAAAGAAAGAAACCTCAGAATTACAGTGCTCGCTAACACAGACAAGGCGTTTTCTGTGTACCAGGCACTGCGTAAACTGCTCATGTCATCCCATCCTCGGAACAACCCTGTAGGATAGGTTAGTTTCAGTTCCTCTCTCTCCCTGTTTTAGGAAGATGTGGATGTTGAGACACAGAGAGGTTAATTGACCCGACGTAACACAGTGGGTAAGAGGCAACCCTGGGCTTAGGTCCCAGGGAGTGATACATACTGTGTGCCTTAAAAAGCAGCTTTGAAAACTCTGGGTTTTATTGCCAGTGGTTAATAAAACAGCAGTCACACTCCTTGCTGTATATTAGAGATGTATGCCCTGGAAAATCATGTGCAAATTTAATTTTTATAGATCAAATTTGGTTTTAAATGTATACGGGGATGTACACAGAAAGCCTTTACTGTGTGTCCCATCAGAAAAGCAAGGTTGTTTCTTCATTTTCCTGTTCTCTGAATACTGGTGGGCGTACCTTCTATTTTCCAAGGGCTTTGTACGAGAAGGGAACCTTTTTTTTTTTTTTTTGCGCAGAAGAGTAGCTATTTGTCAGAGCATGGGATTTGAAAGCGGTAACAGCAAGGGGGAAAAAAATTGATTTTCAGCTGCATTTGAAAAGTAGTGCAAAAATTTATGAATAACTTGGGGAGGAGGAAAGGAAGTAACATGACTCCAGCTTGAGTGATGAGCTTCTGCTGGTGGGCAGGAGGCTGGTGACCATGTCAGGGAGGCAAGCACCGCAAAGCCCTAAAGCAAAAACCAGGGGCGGGGGAAAGAGCAGCAGCAAATGAAGACAGGAAAGTTGGGATTGAGAGTGAGACATTCGGTCCAGACAAGCTTATGTCCGTGGTGGGGAGGGAGCGGGTTGAAGCCGTGCTGCTTAGAGACCACAGGAGGAAACTGACAATGCATTCTGGTCAGTGACAGAAACCCCAGTGAGAGTTCACATTTTTCAACCATTGATCAACAAAACTGAAAAAAGGGTCAGATAGGGAATGTTTTGACTTTTGGGCCGTGTGACCTCCGTCTCAGTTCCCGACCTCTGCCGCTGTAGTAAACACTATTGGTGGTGGTGGTGTTTAGTCGCTCAGTCATGTCCAACTCTGCGACCCCATGGACCGTAGCCTTCGAGGCTCCTCTGTCCACGGGATCTCCCAGGCAAGGATACTGGAGTGGGTTGTTATTTCCTCCCGACCCCATGGACCGTAGCCTTCGAGGCTCCTCTGTCCACGGGATCTCCCAGGCAAGGATACTGGAGTGGGTTGTTATTTCCTCCCGACCCCATGGACCGTAGCCTTCGAGGCTCCTCTGTCCACGGGATCTCCCAGGCAAGGATACTGGAGTGGGTTGTTATTTCCTCCTCCAGGGCATCTTCCCGACCCAGGGATCGAACCCCTGTCTCCTGCATTGGTGGGTGGACTCTACCGCTGAGCCACCGGGGGAGCCCAGTCACAGCTATAGAAAATAAAAGAGCAGAGAGGCGTGGTCGTGTCCCAGTGCAGCTTCGTTTACAACACAGGTGTCGGGTGGGTTGGCCCGGAAGTACTCCCGCCTTCCTGGCTCCCCCAGCGGTCAGCCGCGCCGGCTGCTCCGTGGCCTCTCCCCCAGCTCCGTCCCCCCTCCACCACCTGCTTTTCCCCTGTGACGGGTGACCACTCCGCTTCCAGCTGCCCTGGAGCCTCTGGCCCTCGAGCTGCTCACAGCTCCGAGCTCCTTCTGAGGCCCTGCCCTGGGAGTGCGGTCCGCCTTCTTCCCTGTCCGAGGAACCCCAGAAGCCTGCTGAAGTGCTGCCTCCTCCCTGAAGCCCCCTGCAGGCTCTCTCCCCTGTGCTCTGGGGGCGGGCGCTGGGGCTCTGTCCATCCCTCTAGGAACCACAGGCTGTTCTGTTACCCGTGAGGCTTCCCAGCTTGATTATAAACCCGAGAGGCGCGCATCCTGTGCTCCTCAGCTTGTGGCCCCAGAAGCCAGCACGATGCTTGCACAGCGAAGTTAGGTTGGTCAAGGGGCTTAACTGGCTGCACTGAGAGACACCCCGGCCTCTGCAAGCTGTCAGCCACAGAGCCTTTCTGGATACAAGTATTCAGCTGTCACTCACTCGCTCCTCTGCCGCGGGCCCAGAACAGCTTACATGCCTTCTCCGGGGCTGTGCTCTCTACTGGAGGAGCGCAGCGTTGCTGCTGGCTGACCGCCTGGGCGTGGGCTGAGAAGGGATGCTTTTCCTCCTGTTCCGAGAACGGTGCTGCTGCCATCAGCCTCCGCTGGCTGGTCGCCTTCCCTGGCAGGTTTAAGGTCTTCTAGTGTGTTCACTGGGGAGCTGGGCAGGCATCGCGTGTGCACGGAAACCTCACTGAAGGTGGGGCGACTGGGGCGGATGGGCGGCGAGGGGACTGTGGCTCCCGTTTGCCAAACCTTGGTGATTCTGGTAATGCTGGCCACGGTTCTTGGCCTCCTCAATCAATAGACGTTGATTAGAGGCCAGACAGGAAGTTCAGGCAAGGTTTTATTGGGGTCCCTGCTTCATAGGGGGGAGTGAAAACAAGTAACAGGCTCCCTTGCCCACTCCCTGAGCAGGATGGGGCAGCTCGCTCCTTACATGAGGGATGGGGCTGTGTCCTGGGCTTCCCCGCTGGCTCAGCCGTAAGAACCCACCTGCAGTGCAGGAGACTGGGTTCAGTCCCCGAGTTGGGAAGATGCCCTGGAGAAGGGCGTGGCAACCCACTCCAGTCTTCTTGCCTGGAGAATCCCATGGACAGAGGAGCCTGGTGGGCTACAGTCCTTGGGGTCGCACAGAGTCAGACACAAAAGCGCAACTAGAGACGGGCGGGGGCGGCGTGTGTCCAGGGGTCGGGCTGGGGGTGTCTTAGGGTCTGCCCGCCCCTCTGGTGGTGCTGAGTGCAGGGGGCATGCGCAGTGCCCTGCTTTTCTTCCCAACTCTTCAGAAGTGGCAGTTGGGTTTTTGGTCTCTCTGTATATCTTCTTGCCCATATTTTGCCCCAACTGCTCACATATGTAGTTGTGTTTAGTCCCTGCTCGTTCCTCTGTATTCTGTTGCTGAAGAGATGTTTTTCCAGGTGCATGCACAGCAGCAGACGGTCCCCGGTCCCAGGCTGTCTCAGGTCAGCTCAGTCGCTCGGTCATGCCCATCTCTTTGTGACCCCATGGACCACAGCACCCCAGGCCTCCCTGTCTATCACCAACTACCGGAGTCTACTCAAACTCATATCCACTGAGTCAGGGATGCCATCCCACCATCTCATCCTCTGTCGTCCCCTTCTCCCACCTTCAGTCTTTCCCAGCATCAGGGTCTTTTCCAATGAGTCAGCTCTTCACATCAGGTGGCCAAAGTATTGGAGGTTCAGCTTTAGCATCAGTCCTTCCAAAGAACACCCAGGACTGTTCTCCTTTAGGATGGACTGGTTGGATCTCCTTGCGGTCCCAGGGACTCTCAAGAGTCTTCTCCAACACCACAGTTCAAAAGCATCATTTCTTCAGGGCTCAGCTTTCTTTATAGTCCAACTCTCACATCCATACATGACTACTGGAAAACCATACCTTTGACTAGACGGATCTTAGCTGGCAAAGTAATGTCTCTGCTTTTTAATATGCTTTCTAGGTTGGTCTTAGATTTTCTTCCAAGGAGCCAAGCGTCTTTTAATTTCATGGCTGCAGTCACCATCTGCAGTGATTTTGGAGCGATTTGGAGTGATAGAAAGTCTATCACTGTTTCCACTGTTTCCCCATCTATTTGCCATGAAGTGATGGGACCAGATGCCATGATCTTAGTTTTCTGAATGTCGAGTTTTACTGTCTCATTAATAGTGAAATTGCTCACAGACAAAAAGCGGGGATCCAGGGACAGGCTGGACTTGGGGTGGAAATGGAAGATGAGAATTAGCCTGGATGAAGACTCATGAGCTGTGATGAGGGGAGATTTGTGGCCCTGTTGCCTCTGATGTGTGGCAGGTTCTGTCCTTTAGGCTGGGCGCCCTCCACAAAGATGTTATGGAAGGTCCTGAGGCCACCGCCCCCTTCCATTTCTTCTTTCCTTTCTTAAAACCACTGGCTGATAATTTTCAAAGGAACCTATTTACATTTTCTTTGAGCTTATGTAGTCCATGCTTTGAGGGGTAGGCAAAATGCATCTTTGATTTTGTGTGAAAATGCTATTTGGTGTTTATTTTACAGCTTTGTTTTTTTAATCCCTATGATGATTTCATAAAGTGTTTTTGTAGAATAGAGTGATTGAAAAGTCTCTGAATTTAAGAGTCCTTAACCACTCATTGACAGCTTCTCATTTGGGGCATATTGAGATTAAAAACAGTTTTTTATAAAGTCTCTAAATTCCAATTTACACTCTAGATGTGAATGTCCCCGTGGGTGGGTTGGATGCGATAAATGGACACTTTGTACGGACAGTTAACACACTTCCACGAGATGTTCTCCTTTTCTGTTCCCATCATTTCCCCTTCAGTGTTAAACCTCTGTTAAAACAAACCTTTTGGATGAAAGGCTCTTAACCTCCATTAAAATCACTTTTCTTGGTGCACAAATTATATGGATATGCTCATTGGTTCTATGGCTGAATTTTACTGGCTTAATTACGAAGAAATTCATATTGTAGGTTGCCCCATGTACATGGGTGTACATGGAAAATTACATAAAAATCATCATCAGGGCATGCAAACGTCTTTCTAATTTCAGTTTATGTCTTCCTGTGCTCCAGGGCCCTAGCCTGTTACTGCGTTTCCAGGTTCACTGTGATCCTTCTCTTCTGTTCAGCAGAGATGGAGCTCTAAGCCCGCCTTCTCCCTTCACCCCTGCGGCACACAAGTCCCCCCAAAGCACCTCCCTGGGGAAGTTAACGAAAGACTGAAACTTTTTATATCTAAAAATGTCACGGAAGCTGGAAGGTAAAAATCCGCTGACCCATTCCACTGGCCACAGGTTCCTGATTCCCTGTGTCTGCCCGGGACCCTAAAAACCACAGGGGATTCCGTTTGGGCCCCAGCAGGCAGAGTGGTCTGTGCCGCCGTGGGGCTTGAAACCCGTCTCTCCCAGCAGCCTCGCGCAGCCTCGCCTTAGGCAAAAGCGAACTCCCCATCACCCAGCGCCGGGAGCTGCGATGGGGGCTGATCTGGGCGCACGAGCTCTCCTGCCTCCGGCAGGGGCCGAGCGGATCCCCAGCGCGCGGCCTTGCAGGGGGTGGTCTCGCGCCTGGGACTCTGCCCGGCGCACGACAGGTTGGGGTCGGTGCTGCCCGCTCCTCCGGGCCTCTTCCGCCGCTGGCTCTGCCCTGTGCAGTTGTTGCTGCCGGCACGCCTGTCTTTTTTTTTTTTTTTTTTTAATGCTGTTTATTTATTTTTGGCTGCGCTGCATCGTCATGGCTGTGCTGTGCGCGGGCTCTTCTTTAGCTGTGGCCAGCAGGGGCTCCTCTCTCGCGTGGCCTGCGGGCTTGTCGTTGCGGCGGCTCCCCTCGTGGCGGAGCAGGGCTCTAGGGCGCGCCGCCTTCAGTAGGTGCGGCTCGCAGGCGCGGTGGTTGTGGCCCACGGGCTTACTTGCCCGGCGGCATGTGGGCTCTTCCCGGACCAGGGATCGAAGCCGTGTCTCGTGCATTGCTAGGTGCGTTCTTTACTATCATTACCCCTTTAGTGTTAAAGCTCCGTTAAAATCAACCTTTCAGGTGACTTAACCACTTCCCTGAGCCACCAGGGAAGCCCTGGTTTTGACTTGAATGACCACAGCCTTGGTCCTCCTTTAGGACAAAAGTGGAGGTAGGGGACTGTGTTGAGGTGTTTGTATAGCAGGGCAGTGTGATGGACGCCCGACCCGTTATGTCTCAGTGTTAAGGGAAAACGTGCAGACGAAGTTTCTACAATGAATATCCGCCGTCCTTGGCTGCTGTGAACTTGGAGGCAGGTAGCTCACCCGCCTGGAGATGCGTGAGGGCAGAGAATGAGACCGGGTCCTGCTGGCATCGTGGAGCCCTACTCCACAGGGGAAGCTGAAGTTTTAGAAAGGAGGCCTCCCTGCATCCTCGGCTCAGGGTGCAGAACTGAGCCGAGTCCCCCGGGAGGCGGGGCCCCCTCCCTCACGACATCCCCCACTTCCACCCACATGGCACCTCGAGTCTCTCCGCATCCTTCATTTGGGTCTCCGTGCCTGCCTTTCACCTGAACCCATTATCTCCTTTTTCCCAACTAGATCTTGTCACCCTTCCAGCCCTTTATCAGCATGGCTTTTTGCCATCAGCCTCGCGGGTGATAGGGGCACAAAGTGCTTTACCAAGAGCCTCCCAGGACTTAGGGTCACCCTCTGTGTCCTGAGAGTCAGAGAGGCTGAGGCCTGCCCAACTCACGGTGCTGGCTTCAACCCGCGGTCCCGTTCCAGTCCCACAGATCTTCTCAAGTTTCTCTTTGCTTGGTGGTGGTGGTTTAGTCGCTAAGTCCTGTCCGACTCTTGTGACCCCATGGACTGTAGCCCACCAGACTCCTCTGTCCATGGGATTCTCCAGGCAAGAATACTGGAGTGGGTTGCCATTTCCTTCTCCAGGGGATCTTCCCAACCCAGGGATCGAACCTTGATCTCCTGCACTGCAGGCCGATTCTTGACCAACTGAGCCACCAATAGTAAAGTTCTTTTGCGACTTTAATATTACCAGGTGTTCAGTGTCTTCACCCATCTTTGCCGCCAAGTCACATATTCTATCCTTTACATATAAGATTTGATTTGATGTATGTACTGGTTTAATGCAGTATTTCCCCTGGTGTAAACTCTGCCCACGGTACTGTGAAACATAATTTAGGGAACACTGAATGGGATCAAATCATACAGTGATGAAGTTATTTCCTTTTCAATCGATATTCATTCAGTCTTTTCATTGCCAGTGAGAAGGTCTCAGGTTGATGCTGATACATCCTTTATCAACACCTCATGAGCCTTCAATGCTCCCTCTTTTTAACAGAGAGGACAGGCTACCATCCTTAGTTAGAAGCCGTATTTGTTTCAGAGGTGTGCGAACCTTCTTAGATGGCCAGATAACACTTACTTTAGGCTTTGCAGGCCATTGGGTGTCATTGCCTATGCTTTTCTGTTGCCCCATGAAAGTTTCATGAAGGAGCTTGGCTTTGTTCCAGTAAGACTTTATTTAGTAAAACTTGATTACAAACAAAAGCAGTTGACCTGAAAACACTGTTGACTTTTTTTTATTTACTCTTACCTCCTATTTATGGCCATTGCTACTACTTTCCCTTTTATATTAACAGTAGTAAAATCAAATTCTCTAAAATTTGTTTAACCAAAAAATTAATTTGGATGGAAGTCGTCAGGGAGTGCTGGCCTGTGAGCATGTGAAAACCCTTGAAGGCAGTCAAGGACTGATGCTGGAGAAAGCCTGGTTTTCTGAGCCAGCCGGTCAGGTGCTGCTGGACAGGAATAGAACAGCGTTTCTCCGGAGCCTGGGGCCTCCCTTAGGGGTCTGGACCCCACAACCTGCCTCTGTCCTGCCCCCGCCCCAGCCCTCTCCCCACCCCGAGCTGCCCGCATGTGGAGGGTATGGGTCCTGCCTTGCTTGCCTCCTGGGGTTTGTCCCATCCTGGTGCCATGAGGGGTGGGTTCCCTTGGATCTGTGGGGCAGGCTTTCAAACATCCAGACCGCCTGCAGCAGTAGCGGGAGAGGCCAGGCAGGCCTCCAGGGTGGTTTGCTTGAGTCCCCGCTTCATGTTTGTTATCTGTTTCTGGCTGAGCTGGGTCTTTGCTGCTGCGTGGGCTTTTCCCTGCCTGCGGTGAGCGGGGACCATCTCCAGTTGCGGTGCACAGGTGTCTCAGGCTGGTGCCTCCTCTTGGGGTGGAGCAGGGTTTTGGGGGCACCTGGTCTTCAGTAGCTGTGGAGCGCAGGCCTGGCTGCTCCTCAAAACATGGGATCTTCCCACGCCAGGGACCAAACCCACATCCCTTGCATCGGCAGGTGGACCCTTACCCACAGCGCCACCGGGGAAGCCCCGTGTCCCCGCTTCCGAAGAGCAGTGTGGTGGGTCTGGGGGCGCAGACACGAGGCAGCCGGGGTTCGGGTCTCAGCCCCACCCCCGCGCTCGGCTCTGTGCCCCGCACCGGTTCTCGTCCTGCTCCCCACAGACCCCTGAGTGGTCTGCCTCAGTCCAGGCTGCCCCCCGCCTTCCTCTCCCTTGTCCTAACCCGCCGCCCTCCTAAGCGAGCCCCCAGGTTCCTCCAGCAGCAGCGGCAGGTGGGCGCGCTCACCTCCCCACAGTGTGACATGCTAGTGACACCCGCGTCTGGCGACTTTCAAAGTCAAACTTGTTCTGAGTTCAGAAGTTAGCGGTGCATGTGTGAGAGGCAGCAGGTGTTCCCTGCAGGGCTGTGAGCGTCCTGAGGGCAGGCACAGCCTTCTTCCTATTTGGGTCCCCAGCGCCTTGTATTGAACAGCTAGTTCTGGAATGGATTGCAGGCAAAGGGTGCCGGAGAAGTGGGGATTCCGAATCAGGACCTTTGATCTTCCCAAGAGCTAGAGATTGGAATCAACATATTGCTGTACTGAGCCTGTTGTCTCTCTTCCATTTCTCTCCCTCCCCTAATTCGCACCCTGTGAATACTAGCCTGTTGGCCCTCTGATGACATGAAACCTTGATATGATGTGTTCCATGGGGGGTGTAACCAGATAGAGATTGTAAGTAGGTCCTAATGGAGAAGATTTGCTTTCTCTCAAAACCGTGCACACATAGACACCATATTTCATCCAATCTATAATTTGTTAAGGCGCACTATAATTTTATGTACCGCTAAAAACAAAACAGCACCAATTAAACTAAGACACAGTGAAGATTGTTAAGACAGGTGGCAGTTTCAGAGAGAGAGAGAGGGAAGCCAGATCTCAGCCCTGTAAGAAAAGGAAGTGTCTTCACATTTGAGGCTGGAAATATCCTCTGTTTTCATCTGGAGCTGTTTTTCATCCTGCTTTAAATAGACCCTGATGATAAAACCTCAGTGCCCAAAGACAATCCCCAGCGCAGAGAGTTGGCTGAGTAAATATGCAAGGACTTCTAAAATAGCTGGCAGAGAGCCCTTTGTTTGGAAACAAATGTGTCCCTGAAAATAGCAACCCGAGATTCGCCCGGCTCAGCCCCTGTTCCAGCGAGCAGGGCCCTACTTTAAGTGCCTTCTCAGTGGTAGCAATTCTCTGGAGGGTGGCTCCCTAAATTGCTCCATAAATCCACGCACACCGCTCAGCCTGGAATTTGCTCTTCCTGCAGTGGGACTGCGCACTCACGCCAGTCTGCCATCGCAGAACATTAACTATCACAGTCAGGTTATCCCTCCCATCCTTCTCCCTTTAATGCTGGAAAACAAAGAGTTGCTTTGAGCCGATGAACGCGATTAATGAAGACAGGTGTCTTTTTAGTGCTGAGACCAAGGAGAGAACACTGTTTCCTCAAGAGAAGGACTGTTTCTCCCCCCAATTCACACTTGTTTCAACGCTTCATTTCACAGATATAATGTCCCTCCATGATCAAAAAGTCTGATCATTCTGTTTTCAAAATGATTTTCGGACAGAAATGTTCTGCTTTGACGTTGGAGGACGTAAGTCCCACCCCCTGTCTTCGCTTGTTTTTTCTGGTGGTGGTTAATAGCATCCCTGAGTCAGACTTATAAACAGTGTCTTGGTTCAGCAACATTGTTTAAATCTTAAAATAGAACAGAGGGATTTTGCTGGTGTTTCAAAATGGACCCACTTAGGAGGCAACAGCATTTCCAAGGAGAAGATAAAACTTGCTCTGAGTAAACTCTGTCCACTCTGGGACTTAATGAGGACAGGCAGAGAATCAAGCGCAAACTATAATGCATGAAGGATTCCCACTTTGTGTCCTGAAAGTGTGGGGACTCAGCACTTGAGCAACTTTGGATGGAAGCTTGGCTGTGGCCCCCTTGGACTTGGAGCTGTCAGAGATGTGAAAACACGCAGCTCCAAGTGGGCTTCTGACCAGGGAAGGGAGATGTCATGACCTCGTGGAGCCAAACCAATCCTTGGAGATGACCATGCCTGTGTCTCCTGGATGATAACGGGATTTGGAGCTCTAGAACGCAAACCCCAGTTTGTTTTTGCAGACCCCCTTCGTGTGGGTCTCTGAGTTCCTTAATTTTATGTCCATCAAATTGAAATGTGGTCCTTTACCAGAAAGGCTTAAACTCTAATGTTCACTGAAGCATTATTCACAATCGCCAAGACATGGAAACAGCCTGTATGTCCCTCCACAGAGGAATGGTAAAGATGTAGTACGTGTGTACAATAGAATACTATACAGCCGTTAAAATGAAATAATGCCATTTGCCACAACATGGACAGACCTAGAGATGATCATACTAAGTGAAAAACAAATATCACATGATATTACTCATGTGTGGAATCTAAACTTTTAAAAATTAAATAAGTGAACTTATTTACAAAACAGAAACAGACTCGCAGATTTTGAAAACCAACTCTTGGTTACCAGAGGGGAAACATGAGTGTGAGGAGTGAATCAGGAGCTTGGGATTAACGTGGGCACACTCCTGTATGTCAGACAGTCACTGAGGATCCAGCGTGTAGCACAAGGAACTCTACGCAGTGTTCAGTGATACGCTATATAGAGAAAGACTCTGGAAGAGAATGAATGTGTGTATACGTGTTCCTGAATCACTTTGCTCTCCACCTGACACAAACCCAATCCTGGAACTCAGTTATCCTCCAGTACAGTTTTAAACAAGAAGATGAATGCTCCTCCCTTTAACACACCACCGTTTCTGCAGGAGGTGTTCTGCCCTCTCTGCCTTTCGTCTTCCCCTCTAACTGGGGACCTTTTTCAGTTGAAGCTCTGAGCTCTTCAGGAGCACCAGACCTGGGATGTGATCCCTGACTTACTCTGAGTTCTCTGAGGATGGTTATGTCACACCTCCAAGCTCATCAACGCAACTAACTAGCTTTTCCCTTTGGTGCTATGCACTGCAAATTAATAGCCCATGGATCCATTTGCAGCTTGTGTTTTGGAAAACTTATTTCAGCCATCAAATAACAAACTGCACGAAGAACAGTTATTTTTTAGTGTTAAATTACCAGTGTGTGTGCACACAATCAGTTGCTCAGTTGTGTCTGACTCTCTGTGACCCCATAGCCTATAGCCCACCAGGCTCCTCTGTCCATGAAATTTTCCAGGCAAGAGCACTGGAATGGGCTGCCATTTCCTCCTCCGTGGGATCTTCCTGGCTGAGTGATTAAACCCATGTCTCTTACATCTCCTGCACTGGTAGGCGGGTTCTTCACCACTGCACCACCTCATAGTACAGTAAATTTCTCTCAGGTATGTAATGTGATCAGAATGGGATTTATGAGCCAGTTTAGATTCTAGTTTAATAATTAGTTGCTGTCCCTTTTTTTATAATTAAAAAAAAAGATGTCTTTTCATTTTGAATCATCCATTAGAGGCAAATGGGACTTTCACTGAGAGTGGTTTAGAAAAGTTAACAAGAAGGTATGGCTGATAGAATAGACAACCTACATTTTTTTTTATAGCTATCGAGTCATTTCTTTGTGAGGCTATTCACATTTAAAGAAGTTCTGACTTTACAGAAAGTCCATATTAATTTCTTTGTCCTTTTTATTGGTTTTAAAAAATGTTTACCATATGTTGATGACAAAGGAGAAATAGTAACAGTGGTAAATCCTTTCCTAATACCAGTTGGCAGAATAGGAGCAATTAATTCAGCTTCTGAAATTTAACTATAAAGAGAGAGCATTTGTGATTTAGTATGTTGGTGTATTATGGCAGAAAGTGAAGAAGAACTAAAGAGCCTCTTGATGAAAGTGAAAGAGGAGAGTGAAAAAGTTGGCTTAAAGCTCAACATTCAGAAAACTAAGATCATGGCACCCGGTCCCATCACTTCATGACAGATAGATGGGGAAACAGTGGAAACAATGATAGACTTTATTTTTTGGGCTCCAAAATCACTGCAGATGGTGATTGCAGCCATGAAATTAAAAGACTCTTACTCCTTGGAAGGAAAGTTATGACCAACCTAGACAGCATGTTAAAAAGCAGAGACATTACTTTGCCAACAAAGGTCTGTCTAGTCAAGGCTGTGGTTTTTCCAGTGGACATGTATGGATGTGAGAGTTGGACTATAAAGAAAGCTGAGTGCTGAAGAATTGATGCTTTTGAACTGTGGTGCTGGAGAAGACTCTTGAGAGTCCCTTGGACTGCAAGGAGATCCAACCAGTCCATCCCAAAGGAGATCAGTCCTGGGCGTTCATTGGAAGGACTGATGCTGAAGCTGAAACTCCAATACTTCCGCCACCTGATGCAAAGAACTGACTCAATGGAAAAGACCCTGATTCTGGGAAAGATTGAGGGCAGGAGGAGAAGGGGATGACAGAGGATGAGATGGTTTCATGGCATCATAGACTCGATGGACATGGGTTTGGGTGGACTCCAGGAGTTGGTGATGGACAGGGAGGCCTGGCGTGCTGCAGTTCATGGGGTTGCAAAGAGTCGGACATGACTGAGCGACTGAACTGAACTGAATGTTGGTGTATTAAGCATTTGATTTGGGATATGGAATATCACTTTTAAATATATCAAAACTAATGAAGCTTCATTTCAGCAAAAGAGACAAATATAAACAAACCCCAACCCTTTTTATAGAGAGATATTTCTCAGTGCTATTTTCAAGAATGCAAGGGAGTTTACAAAAATATTGCTTTAAAAATGATTGCAATTCAAGAATAAAAAGACAGCCTAATTAAAAAGCCTGCAATGGGGCTTCCCTGATGGCTCAGTGATAAAGAGTCCGCCTGCCCACGCAGGAGACAGGGGCCTGTCCCTAGTCCAGGAAGACCCCACGTGCTGGGGCAGCTAAAGCCCGTGAGCCACGCCTACTGAGCCCGCGCTCCAACAGGAGAAGCCCATGCTCTGCAAGGAGGGGCGACCAGAGAAAACCCCGCCCAGCGACGGAGAGCCAGCACAGCCAAACACGAAGAAAGGATTACATCCTTCCCAAAAGTAGGCAATGGATTTGAATAGACGTTTGACCAAAGAGGACATACAGATAAACGGCCAATCAGCACACAAGATGATGCTCAGCGTGTTTATCAGTCATCAGGGAAAGGCAAATCAAAGTCACCGAGCTCCCACTTCACACCCACGGCGCAAGTGCTGGCGAAGTTATGCAGACCCGTGAGCCATCTCGCACTGCAGGCGGGGCTGTAGCGTGGGGCAGCCGCTTTGGAAAATAATCTGGCGATTGTCGAAAAGTCAAAGATGGCGCTACTGTATCACCCATCAGAGTTCTATTCCAGGTGTGTACCCCGGGAGAGATGAGAAACGTGCCACACGAAAACTCGACAGAGACGTTGTTTGCAGCATTATTCCTAAAGAGAGCCAAAGTGAAAAAACAACGTAAGTGTCTGCTCACTAATAAAGAGACCTGAAAAAAAAAAAAATGTGGTCTCCCCATGCAATGGAATGTTATTCAGCCTAAAAAAGAATGAAGTACTGATACATGGTACAGCATGCTGACCCTTGAAAAATGTTATGTTCAGTGAAAGAAGAAAGACACAAAGGCTCCACAATGCGTGAATTCACCTATTAAAATGTCCAGAATAGGCAAACCCATAGAGACCGAAGCAAAGAAAAGATGCATGTGTAACTGAATCACTTGCTGTGATTCACACCTGAAACCAATGCCACACTGTCAATCAACTATGAATTAAAACGCATTTTTCAGTTAAAAATGAAAACACAGAGACAGAAGGTAGGCGTGACCAGGGGCGTGAGTGATTGAAGAACGAGGAGTGACAGCTACGGGGTTTCTTCTTCGAGTTGGTGGTGTTGCAGCTTGGTGGCTCTGCCAAAGGCCACTGACTCACACACTTTAAAAGGTCGATGTTATGGTATGTGAGTTACATATCAGTTTCTTAAATGAAAGAATGTTTTAAATGCTAGGCTAGCTGACTTAGGGGAAAATAGGAGGAGGAACCTTGGAGTCAGATTAGCACCCTGAGGTTCATGCAGCCTAGGCAAGCCTTCTGGTCACCCTAGTGGAGTGAAAAAGGATGCTGTCAAAGGCAGGGTCCCTGGCGTCCACGAGGGGGAAACAGCCGAAGCTCCAGTGACTTGGAGATGAACGTCTCCCAGGAGTCCTTCTAAAGAGAGTCCTGGGAGGGGTCTTTAGTGTGTCCTTGACAGTTCTCATTGCTGTTCCTTGGGACAGCCCTTCATATGTAGTTCAGTCTCATTTCTTTTCCAAACTGGAATTTAAAAAGCATCAGAAAAGCAAGGGAATCTTTATGATGCTAGACCCCTGAAGAAGTAACTGGGCCTGAAATTGAGGAGGACCATGAAGACTGTCACAGCAAACAAGGGTTGACTCCTCTCCCTGATCCATTTCCAGTTACATCATTTAAGACACTCTCCCAAAAAAAAAAAAAAAAGAAAAGACACTCTCCTTCAAATCCTGCCTTCCTGGAGATCTCCCCGGTTTTGCGTCCGCAATCACTCTGGCTTGTGGTATACAGTAGGTTTCTGTCGGTTTTCCATTTTAAATCTAGCGGTGTGGACATGACCTCCCCGAAGTACCTAACTATCCCCTCCTCCCAAGTCGCACCTCCCCCCCCCAGCAAAGAAAACCAACTTACGATATTTCAGTCTTTTTAATTTTAGACCTCTCCTAGCTATGAGGTGATCATCTTACTGTGGTTTTCGTTTGTATTTGCATGATCACTAATGATATTACATTGCTTTTTTTTTTTTTTTGGCCTTTTTTTTTTTTATTGGAATACAGTTGCTTTACAATGTGGTGTTTCTGTTGTACAGCAGAATGAATCAGCCGCGTGTATTCCCCCCCCTTCTGAACCTCCCTCCCCCACCCCACCCTCCGGGGCATCCCAGAGCACCCAACTGGGCGCCCTGCGCTGTGGAACAGCTCCCCGCTAGCTGTCTGCTTTGCCCCGGTCTCCTGGTGACACATGTCACTGCTACGCTCCCAGTTTGTCCCGCCCGCCCCTTCCCCCACTGCGTCCACCAGTCCCTTCTCTCACGTCTTAGTCTCTATTCTTACTCTGCAGATGGGGCCATCAGTACCATCTTCCTAGACACCACATATAGGCACTAATAGATGACGTTTGTTTTTCTTTGTCTGACTCACTTCGTTTTGGATGACAGACTCTCGGTTCATCCACATCACTGCAAATGACCCCTTTTTTGTGGCTGAGTACATTGCTTTTTAATTTAACAAAAGCTCAACCTGTTGTTAAGTTAGAAAATAGAAAATAAAGCTATGCACATTTTGATCTCATGTTTATAAAAACAAAGTTTGGAAGATAGTGCTCAAAATGTTAAATGCTCTTATTATATTCTTGTGTGAACTTGTCTCTAGTTTTATTTTATTGTTTAACCTCAGTATGCATTTCTTCATTGTGTGATAAAGGAAGAAAAATTGGGGGGGGGGAGAAAAGGTTATTTCTTTAATTGATCAAGGTAGAACTTTCATTTTCCTAATTGTCTTAACACTTTAGGCTGAGTAACGTCAGGTATTGATGGTGCTTTAGATAGAAATGGTTGAGAACATAGGTGCTAATACAGGTTTGCATTTATCTGTTCCCCCAGGGAAAGCAAATCTATGCATGTATATTTAGACATCTTGATATCTAAGGACTGCATCCATATTTCCCTCAGTTTAATAGGCTGCAATCTAGAGGTCAGCAGGCTTAGGCCTGTGAGACAGATCTGGCCTTCTGCCTGTTTTTATCAATAAAATTTTATTGGAGCACAGCCACATCTATTCACTTGCGTATCGTCCACGGCTGCTCCCTTACATTACATTAGAGCTGAGTAATTGTGACAGAGACGGTATAGCCCACGAAGCCTAAAATATTTACTATCTGGCCCTTTATGGAAGGAGTTTGCCAGCCCCTACCATAATCCATTCTGTCTTCTTAAATTTTCTATTTTAATTCAAGCAATGGTTACGAGAGCTTCGCTCTGTGCCAGACATACGTGCAGTTTGTAACCGCACCTTCCTTTCTAAACTTTTCACATAAGCTACTCACCAGTTATGTGCCTTACAATCATGTCTTGATAATTCAATAAGAACTACATCTAATTTCAACTTCAGATTGAAAATCCATAAACAAGTCCTTCTTCATCTGTACCCCAAAATCTTTTCATGTTATGTGCAGGAAAAATAAAAGTGTTTTTTTCCTGGATTGAAATGCAGCTAACTCTAAAGTCACGTAACTTTTTAAAACACACATAGATAACTTTAGAATCCAACTGGTACCTCTTTTAGATAAAGGAAGTGGAGTGACTGTGAATAATAAAGTAGCTTGATTTTCTTGGCTAGAAATTGGCTTTGAAAGCAGTTCTGGAAGGAGAGAGAGAAATTTGTTATAAGCAGAGACACCAAAGTTGGAACAGGTAACATTCCAGGATGATGGCTCTTGGTCTGAATGGTCTTCTGTTTTATGTGTGTATAGTAATAATTTTATTCATTTGTTTCGGGACACGCCAGGTCTTCGTTGCTGCGTGGGCTTTTCTCTCGTTGCGGGGCGTGGGCTCCTCGTCGTGACGGCTTGTTGCAGGGCACCAGCTCTAGAGCACAGGCTTGGTAGTTGTGGCCACGGGCCTTAGTTGCTCTGCGGCAGGCGGGATCCTCCCAGACCAGGGATCGAACCCGTGTCTCCTGCATTGGCAGGCTGATTCTTAACCACTGAGCCACCAGGGAAGCCCCATCTGTACATGTTATCTTAAACCCCATACATTGTAAAGAATAGAATGCTTTAACATTTACATCAACTCATGAGGAACTTATCACCCTTCCTTCACCTTTTACAAATGACCAAAGAGGAACTTAAAAACAAATACACATCAATAACCTAGCATGGTGTCCTGGACCATTTTAAGATGGACTCAAGGCAGAAGAACACCACTGCCTCTGTTTTTGTATCGGTAACATGAAGACTTTCATGTCTCTGTTTGTATATCTTGTAACATAAAGAGTGACTGAACTGAACATGAAGGTGTTCATTCCTGGCCTTTCCATATTTTGTGAGAACAAAATGCCAGGAGTACAAAAAAACTGTGAAAGTGGCTTAACAAATCAAAATGCTTGAGAAACAGAGAAGATATAATTGTGGGTAATGTTGTGAGCCCAAGGCTGCAGAAGAACCTTTGTGTGGGACTCTCCCCATCAGACCAGGCCAGGGCGTTACTTTTCTCCGGGATCACTGCACCCCGGACACCCCCCGACCCGCACAGTTCAGATCCCACCTCCCGTGGAGAAACGCCATGCAGAAATGCTGTGCGTGCATATTCCCGTCCCAGTGGAATTTCCCTGACCTACTTATTAGCAGCTTGCAGACTTCGGTCCTCTGAAAGATGCTACCATCTTTCTTAGTGTTTCCTCCTGGAATCTAATTATACCAAACGAGGAGTGCACCAAACCTCACCCCCCAGGTAAACTCATCACAGAGATTTCTGCTTCAGGGACGGATCTGTGTTATTCACTGCTGGAGGGAGCTGAGGGCTGCTTCTCCGTTATTGCTGGTGCCTCTGACGGTTTCTAGGACGGCTGGGGATAAAACAAGAAATGAGACCTACAGGGACTTTGGTCCTGCTGGACAGATTCGTGAACGAGTGCAGAAGAGAGCCTGCAGTCTGCGTCCTCTGGGCTCCCTAGTGGAGTAGCGAGAGTAGCTACTAGTACGGCGAGACCTGGGGGCTGGCCATGCCCCTCACCAGGGGGGTGACCCGCACAACTGACGTGCCCTCTCTGGGTGTCACACGTCTGACACACACGGGCGTGGTGGTGGCAATGGGTAGCGAGACATCGCGGGATCTGAGACAGGAGACTTGTCACAACGTCCCTTTCATTAGCATCAGTGAGACCCCGTCATTGAAAATCACATTTGCTTCCAGGACACGATTACAGTGAAGCCTCATTTGGACCATGCTCTGCTCCTGATAAAGTGGACAGAAAGCAGCTGTGAAAGTGGTTTGGGAATGTAGCGCCGTTTCAGAATTGACTTTTCTCTCTGCTGCTTCTTCGCCCGTCACTTTTGGTGGGGGATGCTCTGAACATTCCCATCACGGCATGCTCAGAACGTGTCTCATGGTGGGAGAGGAGAGACGCCTAGACGCAAAGGGTCTTAATGGCCTCGGCCGAATCAAATGTACAGAGTGCCCCAAGCAGACGTGGCCGAGGGGAGGAGCTGTCTGCTTGGCACAAGGCTAGCGAAGTGAGGTTGTAATTACGCACTCTTCCGTCTCTAGGCGCCTGGAGCGTGTAGATGTAAAAATCCACGAGAAGACTTGCATGCGCTCTGCCCCAGGCCGACAACCCCAGGCTGTAGGTGGCAGGGGAGGAACCTGCCGTCGGGGAGCACCGGGTTCCCGGGCACATCTGTCGCTGTGACATACCCGTCCCCGCACCCCGAGTCCCAGGCTCCGCCCACTCCTCACTGACGTGCCGTCCCCACGTGTAAAGGGCTTTTCCCTTCGCAGTCAGCTTGTCTTTATAACCCGTGAGTACAGGGTGGTCCCCAGGGAGAGGTGGCAGGTTGCGTCCCTGTCTGATCCTGCAGAGGGAGTGGGGCTTGGCCCCTATCACTTGGCAGAGGGAAGAGAGGAGGAGAAGGTGTTGGGGAAGTGTGGGCGCTTTGGGGGATGGAGCAAAGGTGGCGAGGCCTGGGAAGCTCTGGCCCAGAATCAACCAGGCCGCCCCATCTGGAAGCTCAGCCCTGGGCTGTGGGAAGTCTGTGGTCCTCCCAGAGCACCCACCCCCTGCATCTGCATCAGGAGGGGCCCTGTCCTGCCCCCGGGGGCCACGCATGTAGTGGACTCGGATGTGTTGAGTGTTACGGCGTATGGTCCTAGATTCTTGGCTCAGCCTCTGTCCATAGAGCAGGGGGCCCAGGCTGGCTGTCCTCCAAGTGCCCATTCAGGGCATGGCGGTGCAGTGGATGGTTGGTGAGACATCACAGGATCTGAGACGGTAGACTTGTCACAACATCCCTTTCATTAGCGCCAGTGAGACCCTGTCATTGAAAATCATATTTGCTTTTAATTCTGAAAGCAGGTGTGAGGACTGATGCTCCATTCATCAGGTAAGCTATTTTCTTATTTCCAGAAAGTTCAGTAAGGAATCCATGAACATGTGACCAGAATTCTGTTCAGATGTTCTACATGTTCATGGTGGTGTCTAGATCTCACGTTCACCAGATGTCATCTCTAAGACAAGGGAATGTCTCTGCTGCTGACAGCTTTCCCAGCACATAACAAACACACAGGTATTGATAACACTTTCTGGTAGGTTCTGCAGACCTGTCAGAAGTGTTGCCTCTTTACATATGAGAAGTTGAGGGGATGTCTGCCTCAGGACATGGTTCTCCGCCCTTGTTTCTCCTGGATATCTGGCCTCCTGCAGAATAAATCGAGTCCCTACACATAAGAAGACTTTTTTTCCAGATACAGAGTGGGGCGATCCCTGTGTCCATGGGGTGTTAGGTTAAGTTTTTAATAAAATGAATGATCCTTTTATCACATGAGCCGTCCCCTTCAGGTAGCTGTATCTTGGCAAGTCTCATGTGAAACACTAAGGGAGAGACCGAAAGCTTCTATTTAAAGACTGAGGAATGTAAGATTCATAGAACTGAAATGACTTGTCCGATGTCGGTGGCTAATCACGGTTGTGTCAGAAATAGCACTCAGGCATCCTGATTCTGAGCAGAGGGCCCTTGTCTCCTTAGAGAGCATTCTCACCAGCTGGGCTAAACACATGACAAATCAAGAGCTTCTAGAAGTCAGGGTCTACCCCATACATATTGTCCAGTTCCTTCAAAAAACGCTTAACAAGTGCTTTTTGAAAACGATGAGAAAATAGCTTACCTTATCACTTCCCTGTTTGAATGGAGCGTCAGCCCTCACTCACGCTTTCAGAATTAAGACAGGGAAGAACAACCATCAAACTTCTGCACCGATTTTTATCAGCTCTTTTTCTCTTGCCCGGGATGTATTAATGACTTTGCCTAATTTTAAAACGAGCCGTCTGTAGCAGTAGAAGTCAGCGGGGAAATATCGCTCAGCCTCCCATTCCCATTCCCATATAAAGTGCAGTTTGAAAACTGCCTCTTAAAAAGACCAGCAGTCTGTCCCACGGGCAGTGCTAAGGCTGATGCACATGAACTTTCTGAGGGGTTCTGCTGCTGTGTCCTCAGCACAGAAAAGGTTGCTCATCGAAGCTAGGAGGGAAGGTGTTTAAAAAGTCGAGGGACGTCTTGAGGGTCTGAGCGGCATCATGCCGTCGCGGCTAAGCCGGCCGCTGCCTTTCCCGCACGCTGCGTGCAGCTGACGCGCACGTGGCTCTTGGAGGAGCGTGAGCCGGGGTGCTCGCTGGACAGTGCTCCCGAGCCAGACGCACGGCCAAGGCAGGGCGACCTACTTCTGTTACCACGGCATCCAGCGTCCACGCTCGTTTTACACAAGCTCCTCGAAAAAGCAGATTGCACAGAGGGTGAAGTGCATTAGTAGTTTTAAGATCTCTTTAGTCAAGGTGTTGGCCAGAAAAAGATCAAAGGATAATTAGAACCTTGTTCCCGTAGGAATTAGGATTAGATCTGAAACATGCCAGTGGCCTGCAGTTTCCACCATCTTCTTCATCTTGGTTGGATTAAAGAAGGTGGTTCCTAAGGAATGCGGTGCACGTCTTTTTCATCTCATAAAAGTAAGGATTAAAACCTACTAACAAACACCTTCAAAAGAAGGCTCCCCCCACCCCACCCCCCTTTCTCCACTTTGGAAAGACTTGCTTTTATGACTGGGAATACAGTCAGAAATGATATGTGATGTGGAAGTGTTGTGTGTTTTTTTTTAATTTTCAGTTTATATCACAACTTCCTAAAGTGTTCTGACAAACCTATTCAGACTTTTTACACACATACATGCAGTGCTAAATGGATGGGGAAATAAACGGGAAAAAATAACACTTAAAGATCTTTCTATCCTGACAATAAAATTCCCAGGATGCTGAGTTCTCCTGTTCATCTGGGAGCAAAATGCCCGATATTCACTTAAAGGCAAAAGCAAGATCAGCAAAATTAAAGTCTGGCTTCCTGTTGAGGTGAGAGGCAGAGGACGGAAGGGTTGGATACCTGGTGTGGGAGGGTGGAGGGGCACAGATTGGAATGCTAAGTGGCTCCAGGCTGCCCTGTCCCCTGTCCTCAGTAGGAAGCTCCTTGAGATCAGAAATATTACCGTCACTGATTTCTTAGACCCCTCAGAAAGTACAGTTTCTGATTCATGCCTTCAGGAGTTCTCTCCTGAAGTGAAACTTCATGGAAATAGTCACGTATTTCCCGAGTGTTTACCGTCCGGTCTGTTACATTGTTCTTCGTTCATTTGTTTGGCTGTGTTGGGTCTTCACTGCTGCGCACGGGCTCCCTCTCGCTGCGGCGAGCAGGGGCCGTGCTGGTTGCGGTGCGTGGGCTTCTCAGCATGGTGGCCGCTCTCCTTGCAGAGCACGGGGCCTCGGGTGCAGGGACCTCAGGAGTTGCAGCACGTGGGCTCAGTCGTCGTGGCTCGTGGACTCTGGAGCGCAGGCCCCGCAGTGGTGGCGCACAGGCTCAGGAGCTCCGCTGCACGTGGGATCGTCTCAGATCAGGGATCGAACCCGCGCCCCCTGCCTTGACTGGTTGACTCTCACCCACCGTACCGCCAGGGAAGTCCTACCCTTTGCCCTTCCAACAACAGATACTTATGGTATGCCTCCTATCTGCCAGGTGCTGTTTCAGGCGCCAAGTGCCGCCCTGAGGATAGTCCCCGACACCATGGGGCACTCTTTGGGGTGGGGGAGAGGGTCAGTTCAGTTCAGTTCAGTTCAGTCACTCAGTTGTGTCTGACTCTCTGCGACCCCATGAATCACAGCACACCAGGCCTCCCTGTCCATCACCAACTCCCAGAGTTTACTCAAACTCATGTCCATTGAGTCAGTGATGCCATCCAGCCATCTCATCCTCTGTCATCCCCTTCTCCTTCTGCCCCCAATCCCTCCCAGCATCAAGGTCTTTCCCAATGAGTCAACTCTTCGCATGAAGTGGCCAAAGTATTGGAGTTTCAGCTTCAGCATCAGTCCTTCCAATGAACACCCAGGACTGATCTCCTTTAGGATGGACTGGTTGGATCTCCTTGCAGTCTAAGGGACTCTCAAATTTCTCCAGCACCACAGTTCAAAAGCATCAATTCTTCGTCACTCAGCTTTCTTCACAGTCCAACTCTCACATCCATACATGATCACTGGAAAAACCATAGCCTTGACCAGATGGACCTTTGTTGGCAAAGTAATGTCTCTGCTTTTTAATATGCTGTCTAGGTTGGTCATAACTTTCCTTCCAAGGAGTAAGCGTCTTTTAATTTCATGGCTGCAATCACCAAAAAAATTAAGTCAGCCACTGTTTCCCCATCTATCTGCCATGAAGTGATGGGACCGGATGCCATGATGTTAGCTTTCTGAATGTTGAACTTTAAGCCAACTTTTTCACTCTCCTCTTTCACTTTCATCAAGAGGCTTTTTAGTTCCTCTTCACTTTCTGCCATAAGGGTGGTGTCATCCGCATATCTGAAGTTATTGATATTTCTCCTGGCAGTCTTGATCCCAGCTTGTGCTTCTTCCAGCCCAGTGTTTCTCATAATGTACTCTGCATTTAAGTTAAATAAGCAGGGTGACAATATACAGCCTTGACGTACTCCTTTTCCTATTTTGAACCAGTCTGTTGTTCCATGTCCAGTTCTAACTGTTGCTTCCTGACCTGCATACAGGTTTCTCAAGAGGCGGGTCAGGTGGTCTGGTATTCCCATCTCTTTCAGAATTTTCCACAGTTTATTGTGATCCACACAGCCAAAGGCTTTGGCATAGTCAATAAATCAGAAATAGATGTTTTTCTGGAACTCTCTTGCTTTTTCGATGACCCAGCAGATGTTGGCAAGAGAATGCACTGGGGAGAGGGTAGACAGATGTAATTGATGAGCAGTTCTGCTGTTTTGAACTGTGCCGCATGACACGGATGTCTGCTGAGCACTTGAAGTATAAAGACAGACATAAAGCGGTGATGCAGGGCTGGTGATGGCTCTTTGATAAAGGAGGTCGGGGAACATCCTTCTGGCCAGAGAACGTCTGGGCAGGGATGTGAGGGAAGTAAAGGGTGAGGCAGGGGGAGGGGTCAGAGCGAGACGGTTCCGGGTGGGGGACCACAGGTGCCAAGCTCCACGCTGCGTGCTGGGAGTTGAGTAGTGGACGAAACGGACGCAGTCCTGATCCGTGGACTTCGAGCTTTCTGTCTACAGGTCAGGTGGACTTTAAGCTAGGTGGCAAAAATTACATGCATAGTTGAACATCAAACTGTGATAGAAGATAAATGGGAGAAGGCACTTGGGAGCGACTTCGAATCTGTTGATGAGAAAAGACCGCAGTGAGACGTGTGATGTCTGAGAAGGAGCTGGCCTTGCATGTGGCGGGCGGTGTGTTTGTGGGGGATGGGGTGCTGGTCATGGGGGCAGGTCTCCAGGCTGGGATGCGTCTGTCCGCTGGGGGCCCCGCTAACCGCTGGGGCTGCACATGGCCATTAACGGGAGCAGTGCTCCGGCGCGTCGTCGGGCAGGAAGCAGGAGACAGACCGGCAGGCTGTTGCAGCCCCCAAAGGAGTGTGCCCTTGTTCTCCGTGCTCTGAGGTCCCACTGATACGTGATCAACAGTAAATGGCGTGATCGCATTTCCAGTTTTAGAGTACGGACTGCTTGGCCTACTGTGTGGGGAGTGGGTGGAGGACCAGCCAGGCACAGGTGTGAGAGGATGATTTGGAATGAGATGATGGCAGTGGAGATAGAACTGCAAATTCCAGAGAAGGGCATGGGTTTCCATCAATAAATTGGATGAAGAACCAGCTTGACAGCGCATACAATGCAGTGGGGAGTGTTGGATGAGCTCAGAGGATGAACGGATGGTGGGTGTGTAGGTGTGTGGGTGGGTGGATGGGTGGGGGCATGGACAGAGCGGGGACAGATAGATGGACAGACAGATAGGCACACGGGTAGGTGGAAGGATGGTTGGGGCTGGATGGTTGGCAACTAGTTCTCTGGTCTTCAGTACAGATCTGGTAGACCAGTCTCCGCGTTTGACAGGATGATAACTGAGTTGATTCCTAGAAACGTTCTCCTTCCTCAAGTGGGTCCCCGGTCTCCTGTGATTGCTCACTTATGCTTTAGTGACAGCCCTGCTGTGAAGGAATTACGTCGTTTAGCAGTGATCTTAGCAGACGACCCTGTTGTGGTTGAGCAGACACCTGGTGGTGTCCCCTGTGTGATTGCCGGAAGCAGGGTGTGGAGGCCTGGCCTGGGCCGGGCAGTGGGCTGATGTTCTCAGCTGCGCTCTGCCCGCTCACTCAGTCATGTTCCCCTCTTTGCAGCCCCATGTACTGCAGCCTGCCAGACTCCTCTGCTGTGGAATGCTCCAGGCGAGAAGAATGGAGTGGGGTGCCGTCTCCTCCTCCAGGGGGTCTTCCCCACCCAGGGATCAAACCCACGTCTCTTGCACCTCCTGAACTGGCAGGCTTTGCCACGAGCACGACCTGGGAAGCAATGTTCTCATAGGCTGTTTCCGTTCATACTGAGGAATGCCTTGTGAGGGGGACACTGCCCAGGCCCTTGTACAGACAGATTGGGAACCTAAAGCTTAGAGAAGGCAGGTCACTTACTTGAGGTCACTGCAGGTCGCTGGAGCAGGAATGACTTCCCCCCAGACGCAGATCTGCAATTAAGGATGTCCAGAGCCTGTTCTAACCAGCCAGCCCCCCAAAATCCGGGCCTCTGTGGCCACAGTTTTGCACCTCTGCCCTGAATACTGTGCAAGCGTCAGCCCTGAGTGAGGCGAAGGCTCTGGAGAGTCCCCGGGGGGCTCCTGCCCATGCAAACCCAGTGACAGGCCCCTGTCTGCCACTTGATTTCTGCCCAGGAAGACCTGCTGGGAAGACTTCGATTGACAAGCCCTGAAAATGGTCGTGAAAGATGACTGTGTGTTACAGGTAAACCACCTCCCTTTAGGACGGAGGTCAAGGAAGCCGGGCTTCGAAGTCGGTCAGCTGTGGGCTCAGCCCCAGCTCCAGGCGATCCATGGACTGGAGTGTCCCCAAGTGCAAGTCGGGGCCCAGGCACACTCTGTAGTGTGTTGAGAGAGGGTTAGACTGTACAGAAATCACTTAGTCCAGCACCTGCCAAGCACAGGTGAGGGATGGACAGCGCTCAGACTGTTGCCAACCAGGGCCTTTGGCCTTCCCCGATCAATTGAAATGGATCAGACGCCAGACAAGAAACTCAGGCGGGGCTTTCCTGGGGCCCCTGCTGCAGCAGGAGGGAGTGGGAACAAGCAGCTGGTGCCCTTGCTCACTCGTTCCCTGAGAGGGCGAGCTGGTTCCTTACAGAAGATGAGGATGTCAGCCGATCCAGGGGTCGGGCAGGGGGGTGTCTTAGGTGGTCTGCCCGCCCCTTCGGTGGTGCTGAGTGCAGGGGGCAGGCTCCCCCGCTTTTGTTCCTGACTCTTCAGAAGTGGCAGCAGGGGTTTTGGTCTTTCTGTATCTTGTCCAGAACTTGCCCCGACGGCTCATTCACACGGTTGTTGTTGGTCCGTTATGGGTTCTTTGTGTTTTGTCGCTGGAGGAGACGTTTGTCCAGGTGCCAGCCCTGCATCAGAGGGCCCCAGCCTGTCTCTCGAGACCCTTATGTCCCAAGGCAACAGGGGCTTCTTTGAGGGTAACCTGATGTTCTTGGCATTCCGCGAACAAACCAAAATGTGTTCATTGCTCCTTGGGTGCCTCAAAGATAACAGTAGGTCATTGGCTTTGCCTCCACAGAACTAGAGAGAAAAAGCAAACAGCTTCTCTGTGAACCTCAGAAGGAATGTATATATATATAGTTTTCTACCATGAAAATGTGTACAAGAATATTCTTAACAACAGTATTCAAAATGGGATAATTTAAGAGGTTGGAGTTAACATACAGACTGCACACACTGGAAGTGAGAAGTGAAAGTGAAAGTCGCTCAGTCGTGCCTGAGACCTGTGACCCCATGGACTGTATAGTACTTGAAATTCTCCAGGCCAGAATACTGGAGTGGCTAGCCTTTCCGTTCTCCAGGGGATCTTCCCAACCCAGGGATTGAACCCAGGTCTCCCGCATTGCAGGCAGATTCTTTACCAGCTGAGCCACCGGGGAAGTCCTAGAATACTGGAGTGGGTAGCCCATCCCTTCTCCAGGGGATCTTCCTGACCCAGGAATCGAACGGGGGTCTCCTGCATCGCAGGCGGAGTCTTTACCAGCTGAGCTGCCAGGGCAGCCACCTTGCACACACTGCTATGTATAAAAGAGACAAACAACAAGGTCCTGCTGCGTAGGACAGGGAACTCGCCTCAGTATCTTGTAATACCCTATAAGGGAAGAGAAATACATTTATATATAATAGCTAGATCATTTTGCAGTATACCTGGAACTAACATGATATTATAAATCAATTGTTCTTCAATTAAAAGGTAATAGCAAAATGCTGCAAAGAATTCAATTTTCAGCAGCAGTAGAATGCATAAATTCAAACTCTGAAGTACTCCACGAGGATGAAATTGTCTAGCTGAGAACATGGATGCCACTCAGGTTCCATCCCCACTCACTCAAGGAAAATATGAATGTTTCCATTTTTATACATTTCGAAACATTCAAGACAAACCACCTTTTCTTTATGGATGGAAACGTGGTAAAGTTAGCCAGGAAATCAAGAAAAATGATGAAGATGAAATTTAGAGTAGTGTTATTTCTGAAGGATGAGGAGGTGGGAAGGGGCACCCCAGAGCCTCCCAGATGGACAAGATGTCCTTGAACTTAAAAGTACATGATGGAAACTTGGGGGAGGGGGCGTACTATACTGTATCGTGATCTTGAAGGTGTTTATATGACTGCGAGTTTGTCAAAGCTCATAGAACTATATACAGCGAGAGGGTGAAATCTGTAGTATGTAAATTATAGCTCAACTGAAAAAGCGCTTGTTAGAGAGGAGTGTATATGGTGAGCCCCCTACGTGTGAACCTTTGAGCTGCCAGCTTTCAAAGCTGAGAAGATGCGTTCACACGTCCAGTCACATAAGCTGGTTCGCGTGTCTGGCGTGCATTGTCACTGAGATCATCCCCTGCAAGTGGCTGTCCTTCTGTGTACCCTGCAGTAATGCATAGGGGACGGTGGTACAGGATTTTTATTTCAAGCTCAGGATGCCTGGAAGCAAAAGCATGAACCAGCCGTGGTGGAGCTGGCTCAGCATAGCTGATCGTTAGTCGCGTACTGAGGCTGACTTTGGTGGCCTTACAGAAACATTGGGCTCACGAACATTCTTGTGTTAGCATGTAGGGGACTCACTGTGGTAGGCATGCAGGTGTGTTTATTAAACTTTCTTCATCCTTTATATGCAATTTTTCTATTTTTTTAGCTACTCCATCTACTGGGGAAAAACAAAAGTGTTTCTAAAACCCCTCAGTGGTTTCCCATTCTCCTTGGGTAAGAGTTCAGCTGGGCTTCCAGGTGGCTCGAGGGGTAAAGAAACACCTGTGGGGCAGGAGACACAGGAGACCTGGGTTCGATCCCGGGGTCGGGAAGATCCCCTGGAGGAGGGCATGGCCACCCACCCCAGTGTTCTCGCCTGGGGAGTCCCGTGAACGGAGGAGCCCGGAGGGCTCCAGTTCCTGGGGTCTCAGAGCCGGCCCACACGGATCTCGCAGGCACTGCTCCAAGAGCCAGACTGCTGCTGCGGATGGCAGCACCCTCGGGCCCCGCCCCGCCCACCTCTCCTGTCCTCGGCCCTGCTCCCCGCTCTTCCGTCTTCTTCCTCCCGCGCTGGCCCGGCAGGATCGTGGGCATCTGTGGGCCTCTCTGGCTCCCCCTGGACGGAAAGGTCCTTACTTCCAACCCGTGGCCTGGCACCTAGAGAAGTTCTGCAAAGATTGTGGTGAGTTCGCTGAGATGCAGGCATCCTCTCTGGTTCTGCAGGAGGAAGAGTCAGGGGGAGACGTGGGCTGGGGCTGAAGGCCCCTCAGATAAGGTCCCGAGGCCTGACGTCCGGAGGGGGTCTCGCCGGGCTGTGGTCCAGGTGCTGGCGGGGCGTGCCCCTTCTGCAGGTCTGGGGGGATGCCTTTCCCGGTCTCTCCCAGCCCTGGAGGCTGCCTGCACCCCGACTCCTGGCCCTTGTCCGTCTTCAAAGCCAGCAGGGGTGGGCCGTGTCCTTCTCAACGTTATCCCTGTGATCCTGGCCCTTCTGACCCATCTCCCTCCTTCTGAGGGCCCTGATGCTCACAGCAGTGCCCCTGGACCACCCAGGCTAGCCTCGGGGTTCGAAGGTTCGCTGATGCCCAGCCTTGATCCCCACATCTTCACACATTCTGGGGATTGGCATGGAGACATTTAGGGGAGATGAATTGGGGGCATTCTTTTTCCTACTGCCAACTTAAAAAAAAAAAAAAACGCACAAGCTGAGAGGTGTGAGCTCAGTTTTATTTGGGGCCCAGATGAGGCCTGCAGCCCAGGACACAGCATTTCAGATGGCTCTGAGAAGCTGCTCCAAAGAGGCGGGGGACCCGTGGGGTGGGAGGGGAGATCAGGGCACAGGTGATTTTGGTGAAGAGGGGAAGTGCATGCAATAAAACACGTGTTTTTTTGCAGATTTTTGCTAGTCACAGGAGCTGTCGTCACCATGAAGGACTGTAGTGCTTTTGTAGATATGAAGGGATACAAGAATGGGGCTCGTAAAATGTTCACCGGAAAATATCCAACCCTCTGAAGACCTGTTCTACCATTCCCCCTGACACCCCAGCACAGAGTGCCTCATTTGTGATCTCCACCCTAAATTCCTTTCGGGGGGGTGTCAAAGGTCAGCGACTGCAGCGGCTAATGATTTAATCCTCGCAGAGGTAGGTGGCAAGTGCCCACGGCAAGGGACAGCTTGTCACTGACGCCACCACACACGGTAAAGAGCTGATGGGTGAAATTTGAGTGACGGCAAGTGCTTCCTCCCGGATTCGGGGTCTCACCGGACTTTTGTTCCAGTTTTAGTTGGTGCAGAGACCCTGACATGAGTCTCTCAAGAGGCACTGCTTTTTTTGAGAGCTTACAGATTTTCTGTTTGGTTTCCTTAGATAATCCCTGGAAACACTGGGGGGAAGTGGAGGGAGGTGGGGGAGAGGGAAACCGCGTTGAGGGTGTCTCCAGAGCTGCGGTCCCATGTGCGGGCGGGATCCAGGCTGGGGGCTGAGGTCGGAAACCTGACCCTCAGAGGCCGCCCCTAACAAGGTGGGGGTGTGATCGAGAGCTGCCCTGAGGCAACTTAACTCCTGGGGGCTGTGTACACGCGCACACCAGGGCTAGGGAAAGCTGACAAGCAGAGATGCAAGTGTTGGTGGCTGGAATTCTGGTCGGAATACACTGGAGAAGTCAAGGCCTAGCGGGTATGTGTAAAATATACATAGGGGACCAACAGTTGCCTGCTCCATCTCCCGTTGGAATCTGGAAAGCTGAATGCCGTGACATCACGGTCCTGAGTCGCTGCACAGAGCCCTTTAACGATAGTTCAGGAACTTTCCACCATGTTTTCTGAAGGATTTTACAGAGAAGCCCCAAGGCTCCTTGTAGGAAAGTCCCCCATCTATCCCTAATTCAACCGGAGGTACTCAGCTGTTTTTTATTTTTATAGACTTTTATAAGAAAAGGAAAAGATACACTTTAAAAACAGAAAACCACGTTCTTAACCCATGCATTATTAAAATTGCATGTGAGGAATCTTTTCTGCCAGGTAGCAGTTAGGAAAGCAGAGACGAGGTCGGTGTCATTTCGCCCAGGGTCTTGCCGAAGGGACCAGAGCAAAATCTGGATTTAGTTCTGTTGGTAAAAATAATCTTCCCATCCAGAAATATGTGAAAAAGCTACGTTGTTCAAGATCTTCAGGCTTAAATTCACCACAGATTGGGAGGTAGGAGTAGGGAAGGGGAGATTTTGAGCTGTTTAGGTTTAATGAAATGTTTAAGGCTGAAATAGTGGTTCTGTATAGCTTTTTGACATAATTTATTCTATTTTGTGTCAATTTGCCTGAAGAGTATAATGTCATACGGGGGAGAGCAGCAAAGGGCTCTTACCGAGTCATGGATTATAATTTACATCCAGAAAGTCTACATATTCCATAATTATGGTGTGCTGTGAATTAGTAGAGTAATATTGAATATCTCCGAACCCCTTATTATGGCTTCTCACTTGAAATATGTTTTCAATATACATTTATTCAGCAGTGCTTAAACATGGCAAGTCATAAACACATGCTTTTTAAATCATGTGGCTACATTTTCTTCCTGCTTAAATGTGAGATCAGATGTCGTTAACAGCAGAGGCGGGGAGGTGGGGTGAGTAATGAGGAGAGAGGTGCTGTTTAAAAACAAATAGTATTTTTTATTGTAAAAGAAGCGTCTTCTATTTATGATACTGTTTCCCTAAAGCGAAAGAGGCAGAAGTGCTTAGAGGCTTTTGGTAGTTGCTCTGGTGACAGTTTATTTTACGTGTTGTAGCACTTTGCCTCCCAAGAGCAGTGTATGTTTGAAAGCAGCCGTATATTACGTGAGTACACTTGACCAACTGATTTGGTTAGTAGATGCTGCTGGGCTAAGATCCAGGAAGAAGAGCTAAAGATCCAGCTCTCAGATAATTAAGAACATGGTCCAAATGGCTGGAGCCCGAAGAGGCTTCCCATAACTGTCTCCAGAGTGAGAATTTACCTTCACTCCTGGTGGCAGGTGGCCAAGGCACTAAGCCACAAAAGATGAGGGAATTCCTCCCGGGGAATGTGATTAAGTGTTTTGGAAAGAGAGGCTTTACTCTCCAGGACGTTTAGAGTTCACTTTCAAGGCCAGCCTCTCCAGGTCTAGCCCTGGGCCTGCCAGAGGTCTATGCTTGCAATTTCGGCATGCTGACACCAGGTGGCAGGCAGTGCTGACTGAGGTCACGGAGACTGCCTATCGTATAACAACTGGGGTTTCCATCAGTGCCGCTAACCAGTTGACCGGTGTTAGAGGATTAAAAGAGATTCTTTATGAAAGCATAACACTTGCTAAAAGTACTATAGACGTTACCTCCACTTTTAAATCTAATGCACTGATTGTAAAGGCCATGTCAATGTACACTCACAAAAAGCTCTGTATATATTTATATTGAACATAATTGTAATGTAGTTTTATAGGGTTTATGTAAAATTGTTTATGTAAAAATTATATGCTCTAGACCACAACTCAACAAACGTATCAAGTTCTAGATACATAGTTGCTTTCAGTTCAGTTGAGTCGCTCAGTCTGTCCAATTCTCTGCAATCCAATGGACTGCAGCACGCCAGGCCTCCCTGTCCACCACCAACTCCCCGAGTTTACTCAAACTCATGTCCATTGAGTCAGTAATGCCATCCAACCATCTCATTCTCTGTCGTCTGCTTCTCTGCCCACCTTCAATCTTTCTCAGCATCAGGGTCTTTTCCATTGAGTCAGTTCTTTGCATCAGGTGGCCAAAGTATTGGAGTTTCAGCTTCAGCATCAGTCCTTCCAATGAATATTCAGGACTGATTTCCTTTAGGATTGACTGGTTGGATTGCTTTGCTGACCAAGGGACTCTCAAGAGTCTTCTCTAACATAGTTGGAAAGCATCAATTCTTTGGCACTCAGCTTTCTTTATAGTCCAACTCTCACATCTATACATGACTACTGGAAAAATCATAACTTTGACTAGACGGACCTTTGCTGGCAAAGTAATGTCTCTGCTTTTTAATATGCTCTCTAGGTTGGTCATAACTTTTCTTCCAATAAGCAAGCATCTTTTAATTTCATGGCTGCAGTTACTAACCTTAAATAAGAAATCCCTCAAGGTTAAATAGTTACATTGGTATCAGGAAATAACAGAAACAGTGTAATGTACTAAAGTACCTTTAAAACATGAAGATAATGGGCCAAACTCAATGCCTAATGTGCTGCCTGGCTTGAAGCTTGTTATTTCACAAGAGGATAGAATACTTTCTTGTTTCACATCTTGTGGTTTTGGTTTTCTGTAAGTAGAAGGACATGGAATGCAGGGTAGTGTTTGGATATGTTTTATTGGTGAGCCAGAAGAGGGGTGATTGCATTTTATATGCCAGCAAATAAAGCAAGTACTTCCTTTGCAAATGATATATCTAGGTTTTTACTTTGTTGGTTCAATTTTTGTTCAATCATTGATAGAAATCATAAAATAATCTGATAGGAGGAGCAGAAAGTAATCTCTAGTACTCTAGTAGACACTGCTAAATGAATAAGAAAACCATTGACGAAGTTTGGGTTAAAAGCAGAAACTGTCTAATTTGAAATTTATTAAGTTACGTAATTGAGAGTGTGATTTAAAGAAATGCAAACTCCTTGGCAAAATTAAATGCCTTACTTCCTAGCACTTTGCCGCTTCTGAATTGATCTTAAATTAAACCCTGGCTTCCTCTCTCCTGGAGGCGACATGGATCCACTGAATCTTCAGTGCTCTTCTGGGGCTTCTCAGAATTCCTCCATGGAAGCAAAGTTAAGTCCTTCCTCATGTCTCCCATTGATCCTAACTGAAAAAAATGTTTTCACCATGTACCACTTGAAGAAACCCCCAGATTATGTTTCATTCAGCTCAGCTCTAACTTCTTACAGTATTCATGATTCAGTGTATCCTTTCATAACCAATCATCAGAAAGCTAGATTCAGTCCCTGTGAAGTCGAAACCCAGCTTCACTATCTGCTGGCCATGCAGTCTGAGCATTTGCAAAATTAGAGTAAAATAATACTTACCTTGAAGATTGAGAAGGTTGAGTGGGAACCTCTCCCACTGTTTCTCCCTCTCTGGTTCTGTGTACTTGATTCATCGTAAGCACACAACTCAAAAAATGTTAGTCTTTATCGGTAGTACTGTTGTTAATAATGGGTCTTCAGTTATCTTTCCTGAATCTGAGGAGGACTCAGGATTCTTAAACTTGGGTTTTTTTCTCTCTTCTTTTTGAGATTGAAGTATAGTTGATCTATAGTATTTCAGGTACAGCAAAGTGATTCATTTATATATGCATATATGTATGGTTATTATAAGATACGGCGTGTAGTTTCCTGTGTTAGACAGCAGATCCATGTTGTGTATCTAATTTTTATATAGTAATGTGTCTATTTTAATGCCAAATTTCCAATTTATCCCTCCCTGCATTTCCTTTGGTAACTGTATGCCTGTGTTCTGTTTCTGTGAGTCTGTTTCTGATTTGTAAATAAGTTTATTTGTATCATTCTTCAGAATCCACGTATAAGCGGTATCTTAACGGTACCTGTCTCTGTCTGACCTGCTTCACTTAGTGTGATACTCTGTAGGTCCATCCAGGTTGCGGTAAATTACCTTATTTCATCCTTTTTAATGGCTGAGGAGTAGTCCATTGTGTGTGTACCACATCTTACCCGTTCATCTGTCGGTGGACATTTAGGTGGTTCAGTGCTGCTGTGAACATTGGATACATGTGTCTGTTCTTATTAGAATTTTGTCTTTTCTGGGTATATGCCCAGGAGTGGGACTGCTGGATCATATGGTGACTCTAGTTTTTGTTTTTCAAGGGTCTTAAGCTTACTTAAGTGACTCGATAGACATGAGTTTGAGTAAGCTCCGGGAGTTGTGGATGGACAGGGAAGCCTGGCGTGCTGTAGTCCACAGGGTCACAAAGAGTCAGACACGACTGAGCGACTGAACTGAATTACGCTCACCTTTATATTCATCCCAGAAGAGAAAGCAGAGAAGGTCCCTGCTTCACAGCTCCTGTGGAAACACCACACAACCCCTTCTGGGGGTTGTCAGCAGCCCCCAGGGCCCTTAGTGGTGACTTTCCTGGGTCCACCTGGCACAGCGTTTGCTGAACACACCGGCTTGGATGATGACATTTTCTTGCCAGCAGCCAGTTTTGGGGTCTTTTTTTTTTTTTTTTAACTGTATGGGGTTTTCTCTAGTTGCAGAGAGAGAGCAGGGACTAGTTGTGGTGCGTGGGCTTATCACAGTGGCGGCTTCTCTTGGTGCAGAGCACAGGCTTCAGAGCACAGAGGCTTCAGTAGTTGTGGCCACGCGGGCTTTGTCACTCCATGGCGTGTGGGATCTTCCCAGACCAGGGCTTGAACCTGTGTCTCCTGCACCGGCAGATGGATTCTTTATCACTGTGCCACCAGGGAAGGAAGCCCAGAGACCATATTTCTTTTCAAATAAATCATTACAGGGGAATTCCCTGGCAGTCCCATGGCTAGGACTCTGCTGTCTCAGTGCCGAGGGCCCAGGTTCAATCCCTGGTCAGGGAACTAAAACCCTGCAAGCTGTGGGGCATGACCAAAAAATATTAAAAATAAATAAATGTAAGCAAACACATTAACTGTGCTTCGAGTTTGTGTTTTGTTTTATGTTGAGTCCTTCCGTGTTGGTTTTGGGATCAGCACCCAAGAAATGATCGTTTTAAGTAAATGGACAGACGATCGCAGGGCCAGTCAGTGCAGGGGAACTTGGAGCAGTTCCTGCTTCTGCCCTGGGGCAGGGTCCGGGAGTGGGGAGGACCCAGTTAGTCTTGCAAAGACCCCCGTTTGGAAGGCCCCATTGTCCCTCGGAAGCCTAAACCTCTTCTGTGTGCCAGCCAGGAGCGTGGAAGAAATGGCCGAGCATGGGCATGGCTGTGGGCACTTGGGGCCACGTCAGAGAGGTTCCCCATCTGCTGAGGGCAGCGTAGCTGGACCTGGGGCCCCGCAAGCTCATGAGCGTCAGCATCCTGATTGTAAGGCGGGGGAGAGGGTAGGAGTTCTACTCTTGCTGGGTTGCTGGGCAAGGCAACGCATCATATGTACAAGCGTGCGGGGTGCTAGGGAAGCCCACCTGGGGTCACTTAAGGCAGGAGGCTCCTGAGGAGGGTGGTAGGGACCCAGGGCCCCCGTCCAGCCTCCCTGCACCACACACAGGCATCCTTTCTTCTTTCCTGCTCTTTCACTCGACTGTTAGGGTATGCAGAGATGCAGAGAAGCATCCCCTCTCCCTTCAGAGCGTCCGTGGCTTCTCTGCAGGCCCACGGCTGTGACTGCGGAGGCCGGGTCTGGTGCAGGACACCCTCATGCGCATTCCCAGAATAAGGAATCCTGCAATGTAAATGCCCAGGGCACTCACAGGCCCAGCCTCATCCACCCCAGAGCTCCAATGAAAGGTAGGTGATGCCAATTCATTCCAGCTGCATAGCCCAGGAAAGAGAGAGAATGGAACTGAGACATTTAGAGGACCAAAAAATGTCCCAAGTCAAGCCCTTCCACACAAAGGGTGCAAAGCTAAATAATATTTGAGATTTCAAAACAAAAACAATCAAAGGTTGTTGGTTTTTAATCCCTGGGCTCTGGCGGGTGTGGGGAATTTAGCTTGACGCGTAGGTTTAGTTGCTCAGTCATGTCCGACTCTTGAGAGCCAAAGGACTGTCGCCTGCCAGGCTTCTCTGTCCATGGGTGTTTTGAAGCAGGAAAACTGGAGTGGGTGGCCATTTCCTCCATTTCCAGGGGATCTTCCCAACCCAGGGATCGAACCCGCATCTCCTGTGTCTCCTGCGTGGCAGGCGGATTCTTCACCCTCTGAAGCATCAGGCTTCCTTGCTTAGTGAAAAATAAAATGCAGACCCATTGCTCTTCTGAGCAAATACGGCTGGGTGTTTCGGGAAGAAACAGTGTCTCAGAAACTGATGGGTGCATGGAGGCATGAGGCGGGAGTTTGGGACGTAACGGTGGGAAGTTTGGGGGGCTGCTGGGAGAGAGAGCGTGACCATAAAACGAGAACTTTAAGAGCCCTAGAGAAAGAAAGTTGGGGAGTTTTCCAGTGACGTGTTGGATTGAGAAAGAAAATAAACCCGTGCTCTCCCGAACACGGTGGCAGATCCAGTTCGGAGAGGTTGAGTAAGAGACTGCATTCCCAGACTCCCGAGAAAAGCTCCTCAAAGCCTTCCCCGAGGAGCTCCCAGAGGGAAGCGCTGACTTTGCAGCCTGCTGGGAGGGGCGGCCTGGACCCCAGTCAGGAAGAGACCCCAAATCCTCAGGGGCCAAGGGCGTTGAGTGTGTGGCTTGGCCCGGTGGAAAGGAGAGAGGCCTGCTAACACAGCACGGCTGAAAGGAAGGAGGATCTGGAAGACACCATCGAGTGCTTTAAAGGCAGGCCAAGCTCACTGAGTCATGTGAGCGTGGGCGCGCATCGATTATTTCAGCTGTGTGTGCTGCTTCCCCTGAGATCGCCTGCCCCTGCAGGTCAGGATTTGTCGTGTGTTTGATGAGGCTCTGAGTGGGCTGGAACTGTGTGTGTGTCTGTGTCTGTGTGTGTGTATACATGGGTGTGCACACACACGGGTTCTTGGTCAGAGTCTGCATTCCCAGCACCGCACACGGACCGATTTGATGGTCAGTTTGTTCCTTTATGTGGCAGGTGTATGATCCCGTATCGTGGCTGTAGACTCCACGGCTCTTTGGGGGCTCTTTGGCTATAGCACTGTTCATTCATTCATTCACTCACTCACTCGTTCGTGCTGCCAAAACCCAGAGATGCCCCTGAATGAGAGGGCTGTCGGGGTGCGTGTGTTTCTGAGCTCCTTTATCAAGAGGGCCTTTCCTGGACTTCCCTGATGGTGCAGTGGCTAAGAATCCACCTCTCAATGCAGGGGACGTGAGTTCGATCCCTGATCCGGGAGGATCCCAGCCACGGGGCATCAACGCCCATGCGGCACAGCACGGAGCCAGTCCTCTGGAGCACCTCGCCTCTTCCTGCATCTCGAGCTCCTCGACAAAGGGGGAGGTGCTGCACAAGAGACGTCTCAGCAGGGAGAAGCCCGTGCGCCACAACCAGAGAGGAGTCCCCGCTCTCTGAGGCCAGACGAAGGCTCAGCACAGCCAAAAACAGAAGTAAATAAAGTCATTTTACAGGAGAAGGCCTCTCCTGTCAGCCCAGCCTCCAGCAGTGATGTCAGTCGCCTTACAAAGCCCTTCCTCAACGCTTACAACAACAGATCCCTTCCACTCACAAAGTGGGGGTGCAGGTCACAACCCGGATCAGGCGGAAACCTCTTGCCGTTCTTCACACAGGACTTGCGCCCAGCCCTGGGTCTCCCACCCCTTCGCTCTCACAGGCGGCTCCCGAGATGGCAGCCCGCCGGTTTCGTTTCTGCATGAAAGTCAGAGAATCTAGGTCAGTTTATCCAAGTAGAAAGTGTTATTTTATTAACTCTGTGCAAACTGCTGCCTCAGTGCTTTATAGGAACAAAGTCCCTTGTGTCTGGGGCGTATTCTCAGGCAGTTTTCAGAGGCTTCTAGGTTATCACTTAGATTGAAAATCAACAAGCAACCTCCCCCCCTTTTTTAAGAAATGGTTCCTGGTAATGTGTGTGTCTTTTGAACTGTTTGTCAGACACTCGATCTATCCAGGCTCTTTGACTGTGAAAGGATTGGAAGTGCGATTACAGTGGCTGTCTGTCAACGCCCAGGAAGACTGGCAAGCCCCTGACCGAAGCTCAGACCCGCCTCGTGATTGCGGAGTTGCCTTCTTATTTCCATCAGCTGACCCAGTAATGATCATTGAGCCCAGACTGGTTATCAGAAGAGAACGGGGGTCCTTTCAGTCGCTAAACACCAGTATCTTCTCATCAAGGTTTTAGATGTCTTATCACTGTGATTTTTTTAATGTTCTCACGCCACAGTAACACTGCATTAGAATAATACTTTTCAATGTTTTAGAGTAGAATTACACAAGATGTGGTTCGTGGACCAGAGCCGACGGGAATGATAGGTGTGTACAGAAGTGAGGAACAGACCGTGTAGCACAGGAAACTACACTCGATATCCTGTGATAAGCCGTAAGGAAAGAGAACGTGAAAACGAAGGCATACATATGATAACTGCATCGCTTTCCCGTACCACGGAAATTAACACAACGTTGTATATCAACTCTCCTTCAATAAAATTTTTTTGAAAAGGGAGACACAGAAATTGAGAAACTCTGTAGTTCGATACTGCCGTAACATCCAAGCAGCGTGCCATTTTCCTCGCGACTCATCTGTCCTGTATTTTATACAGGTGTTTGCCTGCCGTGGGTTGCAAGTGGGCAAAACAAACAAAGCGGCCGGTGTTTTCCTACAGACAGGTCAGGAATAACTTGTTACAGCACCCATCACCCCACGTGGTACTGCTTCCGGTTTTGTGAGGGACACGGGGATTGCATATTAGACCCCATTTTACGGATAAAACACACCCAGGCTAGGAGAGGGGAAGACAGCTGGCTTATCACCCGTGGGCTGTCTCCATCTAATGCTTCACACCTGAAGCCAGCGGCCCTCTGAGATAACCCTCTGCTGCTAATCACGGACCCCGTTGAGCCAGCCGAGCCCACAGCTCTCGCCTGAGGTCTTTCTGTATTTCCGGCTGTGCCGGTTCTTTCTTGCCGCGCGTCCGCTGTCTCTGGTTGCGGAGGGCGAGGCCGCTGTCTAATTGTGTGGCTCAGGCGTCTCACTGCAGAGGCTTCTCTTGCTGTGGACCACGGGCTCTGGGGCGCGTGGGCTCAGGAGTTGGGGTTCCTACTGAGCCGCAGGCTCAGTAGTTGTGTGGCCTGGGTTTAGTTGCTCCGTGCCACAGGGGATCTTCCCCAACCAGGGATCAAACCCGTGTCCTGCTCTGCAAGGTGGACCCCTAACCACTGGACAACCAAGGACACCCTTGCCTGAGAGACGGAGGGATCTCTGCAGACCATCGACCCTGGTGACCTATGAACAGATAGCCTTTGATAACGTCTGAGTTCTCCCCATGAGAAAACCATTTAGACCCTCAACAGAAAATGACCGCCTCTCCCAGTCCAGGCAGTGTAGCTCTCATCAGGCCGTCTAAGACCATTACTGGGTCTGCAGTCGGATCTCTCCAGTGTGTGGGTCCGAGCTCCATCAGCCAGTTTTCAAAGCCCCGGCCAGCTGTGACTCTATAAACTGCCGTTCCTCGGCCAGCTCCCAGGTGGACAGCGTCCCCAGGTGGACAGTGCGTTGGTTTTAGCCGCCTCCCTCATCCTCCCCTTTCGGGGCTGTCGGTCAAGGAGGCCTCTTTGCTGTGACCTTCGTGACATCTGATCACCCCCAGCACCCCAGCCTCTGACTGTGTGTCCCCACGTCCTTGAACCCCGCCAGACATCCTGTGTAGGTAGTAGCCTCGGGGGGCCGGGCTGGAAGGGGAGTGGGAGGGAGTCATTACCAAGATGTTTCACAGGTGATAATAAGCGTGTCTGATGTCTGTAATTAAGAAGAATAATAGAGAAGATTAAAGCGGGAAGAAGGCAGTCAGCCCACCTCCTGGAAGCCGCCTCCCTGGGGCCACCTGACTTAACTCACGCCCCACTCACTTCCGGACGCCTTGCATCCTGGCCTCTCCCCCCACCCCCCTGCAGATGGAAGCAAAGCCACTTTGTTCAGGTTGATGAATGACCTGATTTAGAGGTCAGCGAGCTGCAGCTGGGTGGGCCAGACCCAGTGGGTCGCCTGGAATTACAAATAAAGTTTTATTGGAACAGCCAGACCAGTTCATTTCTGCTGATGATCTGTGTCTGTTTTCTGAAATCAACCACAGACTTGGGTCTCCGTGACAGAGGCTGGGTGGCCCCCGAGCGTGAGATCCTTGCTCTCGGTTCTCCGCAGAGATCAGTCGGCTGGCCTCTGTCCAGTGTCAACAGGTCCGTGAATCTGGCCTCTGGTGGTCCCAAACCCCTGCCCTGGCTCCCTGCTCCCGTGACCATCATTCGCGGCCGTGTCTTCTCTGACCCCGTGGTGCAGCGAACCTCACTGTCCTCTCCACTCTCTCTGTCCACACGTCCTCCATCTTCCCGCAGACCTCGTTTCAACAGAAACACACGTGGGGCGGATTTCAGTCATTCAGGTCAGTGCCATCTCCCCCCTGCCTGGCACACGTCTGGTGGGCATGTGAGCGAGTCTAGCTCTGCCTGGAGGGTACGTTCCAACGGAGCTCACCTTGCAGGAGAGTCCTGTCTGGACCTCACAGGTGAACGGGTGGACCCCAGAGGAGGTCAGACAGGAGAGCTCGCTTGGAATCACGGACGTGTCCCCTTACACAGCCAAGACCTGGACCTTTAGGCAGCTGTTTTCCATTTCGTTGGCCCCGAGTCTGGTCTTACTCTGACTTATTGTGGCTGCAGTGATTGAAGGTAGTGGTGCTTCTGTAAATTTCCTTCTGTCCATCCGATGTGGCCCAGTCTCCTGGACCACGCCAAGGACAGCGGCTGAGACCCGGTAGGGTCACGGAAAGAGCGGGGAACAGACAAGGAGGCCACAAGGCGGGTGTCTGGCCCCTTCGCTCACAGACACCTTGGCCCCTCTTTGTCCAGCGCTGGGTACCAGATGGGGGCTCTGCCATGTCCTCGGGGGAAGGTGGCAGCTTCTCCTCCAGGCTCCTTATTTCTGTTGGGGTATAGCTGCTTCACATGTCATGTTGGTTTCTGCTGAACCCTGAAGTGAGTCAGCTGTATGTGTACACCCGGCCCCTCCCGCTTGGCCTGCCCCCCACCCCAGCCCCATCCCTCCCGTCTAGGGCATCCCAGAGCGGCGAGCTGAGCTCCCTGTGTGATACAGCACCTTCCCACTAGCTGTCCGCTTTACACCTGGTGGTGTATAGATGTCACTGCCACCCTCTCCACAGCCCCGTGTCGACGTGTCCGTTCTCTACGTCTGTGCCTCTATTCCTGCCCTGCACTTAAGTTCATCTGTGCCACTTTTCCTGGATTCCACATGTGTGTGTTAATACATGCTATTTGTTTTTCTCTTTCTGATTTGCTTCCCTCTATGGCAATCTCTAGGTCCATGCCTGCCTCTCCACAAATGATCCAATTTCATTCCTTTTTGTGGCTCAGTAATTGTTGTTCAGTCGCTCAGTCCTGTCCGACTCTTTGCGACCCCACCGGCTGCCCCACGCCACGCTTCCCTGTCCTTCACCATCTCCTGGAGTTTGCTCAAACTCATGTCCATCAAGTCAGTGATGCCATCCAACCATCTCATCCTCTGTCATCCCCTTCTCCTCCTGCCTTCAGTCTTTCCCAGCATCAGGGTCTTTTCCAATGAGTCAGCTCTTCGCATCAGGTGGCCAAAGTATTGGAGCTTCAGCTTCAGCATCAGTCCTTCCAGTGAATATTCAGGGTTCATTTCCTTTAGGATTGACTGGTTTGATCTCCTTGTAGTTCGGGGGACTCTCAAGAGTCTTCTCCAACACCACAGTTCAAAAGCATCATTTCTTCAGTGCTCTGCCTTCTTTATAGTCCAACTCCCACATCCATACATGACCACTGGAAAAACCATAGCTTTGACTAGACAGACCTTTGTTGGCAAAGTGATTTTTCTGATTTTAAATACTCTGTCTAGGTTTGTGATAGCTTTTCTTCCAAGGAGCAAGCATCTTTTAATTTCATGGCTGCAGTCACCATCTGCAGTGATTGGAGCCCCCCAAAATAAAGTCTGTCACTGTTTCCATTGTTTCCCCATCTATTTGCCATGAAGTGATGGGACCGGATGACATGATCTTAGTTTTCTGAATGTTGAGTTTTAAGCCAGCTTTTTCTCTCTCTTCTCTCACCATCAAGAGGTTCTTTAGTTCCATAGAAAGGAACATTATGCCACAGGGAAAGCAGTTTTTTCCTGATATGGGGAAATATCCACCATGTTAAGTTTAAATGTAAAACAAGATGAGAAAATTGAGATGATCTATGATCTGTAATAAAAATATACATATAAATTCATAGAAAGGAAGAGAAATAAAACATTAACAGGGTGTATCTCTGGGACATGGATTAATTATAACTTGTGTTTTCTTCTTTGTGATTTTATTACTTTCCAAATGTGTTCGGACAGCATATGTTGCTATTTTTAACAGATACTCTTTCTTTTCTTACCAAAGAAAGTAACTTTTTATGAAGTTTCTCATGTTGTATGGAGACTCTAGGAAACTAGTTGTCCCAAACCTAGTTTAACCAAAAACCAGTCATTACCTGGAAGATGAAGAAAGTTAGTTCATCTGGTTGGTCACACTCCAGTCATAAGATGTTTCAGTTCAGTTCAGTTCAGTCCCTCAGTCGTGTCTGACTCTTTGTAACCCCATGAATAGCAGCACACCAGGCCTCCCTGTCCATCACAAACTCCCGGAGTTTACTCAAACTCGTGCCCCTCAATTCAGTGATGCCATCCAGCCATCTCATCCTCTGTCGTCCCCTTCTCCTCTTGCCCCCAATCCCTCCCAGCATCAGGGTCTTTTCCAATGAGTCAACTCTTCATATGAGGTGGCCAAAGTACTGGAGTTTCAGCTTCAGCATCAGTCCTTCCAATGAACACCCAGGACTGATCTCCTTTAGGATGGACTGGTTGGATCTGCTTGCAGTCCAAGGGACTCTCAAGAGTCTTCCCCAACACCACAGTTCAAAAGCATCAATTTTTCGGCACTCAGCTTTCTTCACAGTCCAACTCTCACATCCATACACGGCCACTGGAAAAACCACAGCCTTGACTAGATGGACCTTTGTTGGCAAAGTAATGTCTCTGCTTTTTAACATGCTATCTAGGTTGGTCATAACTTTCCTTCCAAGGAGTAAGAGTCTTTTAATTTCATGGCTGTAATCACCATCTGCAGTGATTTTGGAGCCCCCAAAAAGTCTGACACTGTCTTCACTGTTTCCCCATCTATTTCCCATGAAGTGTTGGGACCAGATGCCATGATCTTAGTTTTCTGAATGTTGAGCTTTAAGCCAACTTTTTCACTCTCCTCTTTCACTTTCATCAAGAGGCTCTTTAGTTCCTCTTCACTTTCTGCCATAAGGGTGGTGTCATCTGCATATCTGAGGTTATTGATATTTCTCCCGGCAGTCGTGATTCCAGCTTGTGCTTCTTCCAGCCGTGTTTCTCATGATGTACTCTGCATATAAGTTAAATAAGCAGGGTGACAATATACAGCCTTGACGTACTCCTTTTCCTACCTTGTTTAGTTGAAAACTAGAACATCTGCCCCCTCCCTCCCCTCCTCCCCGCTTCCCCTCCCTCCAGTCTCCCCCTCCCCTAAGCTGCTTAACCGCTAGCTAGAACTTAGAAAACAGAGGAAGGTGCCTGGCTTGTTTGACATGACCATCCCCAAAGTGCTGCCTCGGTGAATGAATGGACATTCCTTGCAGTATCTCCAAGGAGCTGCTCTCTTGCCAAATGCTTTTCTTTATGACCTCTAGAATATTTAGATTTTGTCCTAAACTGAACAGCAGTCTGTGACAGAATCTGCGATCGGTCAGGGAAATTTTGTTCTCCGTGCCGTCTCCCCGGCGGGCATACATCTGCACTTTCCTACAGAGGGAGCTTCCTTTTTCTTCTCTAAAGAGGCCCAGCCTCTGATGGGACCGTGCCTCTTCCCTGCCGTGATTCGTCCCACGCGCAGACGCTGCGGGGAAGCGGGTTGAGAGGGTATGACACCCGGAACGGTTCACCGCAGGCCCGCCCGGCGATGCTCACGAGGCCTCAGCGCAGCCCCGGGCTCTGTTCCGAGTAGCCAGTAGCTCGTGAGGGCGGTGAAGGTGTGCGGCGGGGATGGGGTCTTCCTGCCGTCCTGGCGCCCTCATCCCCTCACCCCAGCACAGCACTCAGCCTCCCTCTCAGAGCCTCCATCAGCAACACAGACTTGTTTAGGGTGCTGTTTGGGGTGAAGAATTCCTAAAATCCCTGCCCTCCAGGGATTTACCTTCCTATGGGGGAGAAAGATAATTAAAAGGACAAATAAGGAGACTGAACAGGGAAAGGGAAGAGGACTGTTGTCCGGGGCATGGGGTGGGGGATTGCAGTTTGCGATGAAGTAGTCAGGGCAGGCTTCAGGCTTTATGTGGTGACATCTGAATAAAGAATGCAGGAAGGAGGGGCTCCAGGCAGAAGGAAGAGCTAGTGCAAAGGCCCTGAGGTGGGGCATTCCCCAGTATGTGAGGACCCAGGAGGAAGTCAGTTGTGAACAAAAGGCATAAGACAGGACAGAGAATGAGAGAGGCCCAGGGGATCTGTCCCGGCTTCTGCTCCTACGGCAGGTCTGATGGGAAGCTGTCGGGTGTTTAGGGCAGAAGTTGGGTTTCTGTAGGTCCAAGAAGGCTGTTCTATTGAGACTGTATGTGGGCAAGAGGTCAGGGCAGGCGCAGGGAGTGCCTGGCGGCCACAGAAGGGAACATGGGAGCAGCGAGGCGGTGCTGGTGCCGGGCGTCTTCAGGAGCCAGTTGAGAGGTAACTGCGGGAATCACCAGGTCGGCAACTCGTTCTGAGACTCACCTTACAGTCTGAAAACCTTCTTCCTGCTAGAGAAGAGCCACTTTCCTTTGAAGGGCAAAACCAAAAAATCCTACATTAAAAAAATATATTCAAAGCATGTGTCTTTTGTGAATTATGGTCTTCTCCAGATTAGACCCAGGAGTGGGATTGCTGGATCACATGAGAGCTCTATTTTTAGTTTTTTAAGGAGCCTCCGTACTGTTCTCCATGGTGTCTGCACCAATTTACATGCCCACTCTGGCTCAGGTGGTTAAGACTCCACCTGCAATGCAGGAGACCCCGGTTTGATTCCTGGGTCGGGAAGATCTGCTGGAGAAGGGATAGGCTACCCACTCCAGTATTCTTGGGCTTCCCTTGTGGCTCAGTTGGTAAAGAATCTGCCTGCAATGCAGGAGACCTGGGTTTGATCCCTGGGTTGGGACAATCTCCTGGAGAAGGGAACAGCTACCCACTACAGTATTCTGGCCTGGAGAATTCCATGGACTATATAGTCAATGGGGTCGCAAAGAGTCAGACATGACTGAGCAACTTTCAGTGGCCGTGTAGGAGGGCTCCCTTTTCCCCACACCCTCTCCAGCATTTGTTGTCTGCAGAGTTTTTAATGACAGCTGTGATTCAAAGAGATACATGCACCCCAGTGTCCACTGCAGCACTGTTTACAATAGCCAGGACACGGAAGCAGCCCGAATGTCCATCGACAGATGAATGGATAAAGAAGATGTGGTCCGTGTGTATGATGGAATATTACTCAGCCTTAAAAAGGAATTGAATTGGGTCATTTGTGGAGACATGGATGGACCTGGAGACTGTCATTCTGAATGAAAAACAGAGAGAGAAAAGCAGATATTGTATATTAACACTTAACTGTGGAGTCTGGAAAAATGGTACAGATGATCTCATGTGCAGGGTAGAAATAGAGACACAGACACAGGGAACAAACATATGGGCACCAAGGGCAGAAAGGTGAGATGAATTGGGAGGCTGGGATGGACCTCTATACACTATTGATAATTTGAACAAAACAGATAATTAATGAGAGCCTAAAAAAGTAATAATTGAAGCAACATTAGCTCACTGCAGATGATTTGGAAAGTACCAAAATTTATCAAAAAGAAGAGATAAATCACAGTGAATCTTATGTCCCAGATGTAAGTCCTATGAATATTTTGACTTTTTTTTATTCTGCTTTTTTTTAACCCATATATGTGTGTATTGCATTGTTTTCTGATCTCCTTTCTGAAAGGAGATGTTAAATTTAGCATTGTGAATATTTAGCCATGTCATTAAATAGCCTTTGAAAAGATGATTTTTGAGCAGTGTAATGTTCCTTTCAGCCGGTGTGAGTTAACTTACAGAGTCCTTGGCTAATTGGAAGATGCTGCTCGCCATGTGCAGCCCATGTGGACTCCACCCCTGAGTCAGATGAGCTTCCCTGCCCTGTCCTGGGCAGCACTGATACCCAAAGTCCTCCCCCAGGCAGAGGCCGCCCCTGGGAGCTCCCACAGCATGGAGAACAGGCCAGATGCCTTTCCTGGGGGGAGGAGGGCAGAGGCAGAGAAGGCCTGGAAGGGCTTCCGCTGAGAACATTCAGTGCCTTCCCTCAGACTCACTAAGACAAGTCCCCGCTCCTGGGAAAATGAGATGGGGAGGCAGGGAGAAAGCCAAGGCTCACTGCCGGTCACCAGCTCAGCAAACCCGGGGCCAGGAGCCCGGGGCCCTACCCCTGAGGATTTAGTGAGTGACGAATGTCAAGTTCTTGGTCATGGCAGAGGTTCCATAACTGTCGTCTTCCCCTTTCTCCTACCATTGCCAGGAAAACACCAACCTCTGTAAAGTCAGTATTCACTTGTGCCATTCTTGGGGGCCAAGCTGAGTTAGTGGATAGGGGGTGCCAAGCTAGTGGTCCCTCTACAGAATGTGGGGTCAGCTCAGGAAGTCCCCGTTGGAAGTCACTTCATTAACCTTCCTCTGCCAGGTAAATATCCTCAAGAGAAAGAGTCCCCAGCTGGCCAGTCTCCTGGTGACCTCAGTTGGAGTTCAGTAATCATCTACTGATGGGTGAATGCGTTAAGAGATGGGTGGAAGGGTGGGTGAAAGGAAGACTAAATTAACAGTCATACCTTTTTTTCTTTCTCTGAAGAAGACATGAACAGAGCCATGTTTTTTACATAAGCCATGGTCTTTTCCTCTTTTTTTTTTTCCCTCAGTTGAAATAAAAACCCATTATGGAAATTCCTAGTTTCTGTTGGAAGACACTAAAGAGCCACGTGAGATCTAAGTAGCATATTTTCTCTGTCTGAGCTAGGGGAGGAAGACGTGATTTTCCAGCCTGAGTGACATAAATCTATCTGTGCCCCGCCCCCCAAAATATATCGCTCTTGCTGTGATTCATTCGGCCTTTTTGTAAGTGGACTGTGGTTTGTGTGCAGTGGATGAAGTAATTGGAGTGAGTGCTTCTCCCTAGAGACAGAATCAATCACCATTGTAGAAGATGGTGACATTTTAGAGAGAAACTCCGAGGAAAATGTCATGCTTAAAAAATTAGATTTAAACGCACTGGCTCCAGATTGATTTTTATTACACTCAGATGGATGCCCTGATTGATTATCAGTCTTACAAATGTTTAGCACATTTCTCACTTCTCTAATAATCAGAATAATCTAATTTTCAATGTCATTTAATGTACTCTATTCAAGGTTATAATAGATCATATTTCTAATAAAACCCAACAATTATGGAATGAATAATACAGGAAGACCGGTGTTCAGATTCCCTGGATTGTAAGCAGCACTGAGGGAAAGTCTTAGCTAAGTCCATTCTTTTGGTGTTAATTTTTTTTTTAATTTAGTAGGACAATATTTCTCAATTGTAAATGGGCTTTTTTAAAATTATTTTTTATTGGAATAGTGGATTTACAATGTCGTGTTGGTTTCAGGTGTATAGCAAAGTGCGTCTGTTATACGTATACATGTATCCACTCTTTTTAAGATTCTTTTCATAGAGGTCATTCTAGGGTATTGAGTAGAGTTCCCTGTGCTAGACAGCAGGTCCTCATTGGTCACCTGTTCTATATATTGTAGTGTGTGCATCTCAGTGTCAATCTCCTCATTTATTCCTCCCGCTTTCCACCTGGTAACCGTAAATGTTTTCTGCATTTCTGAAGCCCATTCCTTTAAATGTGGTGTACGC